>NC_134353.1:512007655-512607655 GCF_048569485.1 Anomaloglossus baeobatrachus
GGTTGGCAGTGAGGGCGCAGACAGCACACAGTACGACAGCACACAGTACCAGGTGACCCTTGGCTGGCAGTGAGGGCACAGACAGCACACAGTACCAGGTGCCCCATGGCTGGCAGTGAGGGCACAGACAGCACACAGTACCAGGTGCCCCGTGGTTGGCAGTGAGGGCGCAGACAGCACACAGTACCAGGTGACCCTTGGCTGGCAGTGAGGGCACAGACAGCACACAGTACCAGGTGCCCCATGGCTGGCAGTGAGGGCACAGACAGCACACAGTACCAGGTGCCCCGTGGTTGGCAGTGAGGGCACAGACAGCACACAGTACCAGGTGCCCCGTGGTTGGCAGTGAGGGCACAGACAGCACACAGTACCAGGTGCCCCATGGCTGGCAGTGAGGGCACAGACAGCACACAGTACCAGGTGCCCCGTGGTTGGCAGTGAGGGCGCAGACAGCACACAGTACCAGGTGACCCTTGGCTGGCAGTGAGGGCACAGACAGCACACAGTACCAGGTGCCCCGTGGTTGGCAGTGAGGGCACAGACAGCACACAGTACCAGGTGCCCCGTGGTTGGCAGTGAGGGCACAGACAGCACACAGTACCAGGTGCCCCGTGGTTGGCAGTGAGGGCACAGACAGCACACAGTACCAGGTGCCCCTTGGCTGGCAGTGAGGGCACAGACAGCACACAGTACCAGGTGCCCCTTGGCTGGCAGTGAGGGCACAGACAGCACACAGTACCAGGTGCCCTGTGGTTGGCAGTGAGGGCACAGACAGCACACAGTACCAGGTGCCCCGTGGTTGGCAGTGAGGGCACAGACAGCACACAGTACCAGGTGCCCTGTGGCTGGCAGTGAGGGCACAGACAGCACACAGTACCAGGTGCCCTGTGGTTGGCAGTGAGGGCAGAGACAGCACACAGTACCAGGTGCCCTGTGGTTGGCAGTGAGGGCAGAGACAGCACACAGTACCAGGTGCCCTGTGGTTGGCAGTGAGGGCACAGACAGCACACAGTACCAGGTGCCCTGTGGCTGGCAGTGAGGGCACAGACAGCACACAGTAGCAGGTGCCCCTTGGCTGGCAGTGAGGGCACAGACAGCACACAGTACCAGGTGCCCCTTGGCTGGCAGTGAGGGCACAGACAGCACACAGTAGCAGGTGCCCCTTGGCTGGCAGTGAGGGCACAGACAGCACACAGTAGCAGGTGCCCCGTGGTTGGCAGTGAGGGCACAGACAGCACACAGTACCAGGTGCCCCTTGGCTGGCAGTGAGGGCACAGACAGCACACAGTACCAGGTGCCCCATGGTTGGCAGTGAGGGCACAGACAGCACACAGTAGCAGGTGCCCCTTGGCTGGCAGTGAGGGCACAGACAGCACACAGTACCAGGTGCCCCTTGGCTGGCAGTGAGGGCACAGACAGCACACAGTATCAGGTGCCCCTTGGCTGGCAGTGAGGGCACAGACAGCACACAGTACCAGGTGCCCCTTGGCTGGCAGGGGCGGGGAGCACATGACAGGGGGAGGGGCAGCCAGGTGAGGCTCTCCATAGGCCACAGTGGCTGTCAGCAGCGTGGCCGGCATCTTACCTTGTCTTTCTTGGCGGAGTTGCTCTGCTCCTCGCCCTTGTTCATGCCTGCAGTGACAGCCGGGCTCCAGGAGATGCCCGCGGAGCCCCCGGTGTCCCCCCAGCCGCAGCTGTCTATCTTGATGAGCCGGTGCTTGGGTGACACGATGTACTTGAGCTCGGTGCCCCCGGGCAGCGGCTGGTGGCGGGCTCCGGGCGGCCTCCTCTCGCTGTTGCTGCGGTACAGGTGCGGGGAGGAGGATGAGGAGGAGGAGGAGGACGTGGTGTTGGTGCTGGAGCCGGGCTCCTGGAAGAGGCTGCTGCTGCTGCTGCACCCCGGCGCTCTGCCCCTCCTGCCGTCCGCCTGCTCCTCCCCGCACATGGCCCGCAGCTTGCGGAGGGACGAGCCGGGGCCGTTGTACGGGTCCTCGAAGTCGCGCTCCTTCTGTGCCCGGTAGGCTTTGATGAGGTCGCTCTCGTCCCGGGCGGGCAGCGGGGACGTGTGGTGGTGGTACTGCGGGAAGGACTGCTGCAGGTGCACGGAGCCGCCGCCGATCCGCTTGTAGTCGGGTCTGGGGGGCTGCGGGGGGCTCTTGCTCTTGTTGTTATTGCCCAGGCTGAAGTACTTATTCAGCCATTTGGCCATGGTCGGCGCCGGGCAGGGTGCGATCTCACATGGGACTGCAGCAAGTTGGGAAGTGTTCACATGGGCTCAGTGCCGGGACAGCGGGCACCTGTGGCTGCTCGGGCTGCTAGCCATGCACCCGACATGAGTGCACGGACCTGCCGCACTTGTTGAGCGCTGCTCTCAGGACCTGACAGATCGGGCTCCTGCTGCTGACGGATCGTGCTGCTCCCAGGACCTGACAGCTGGGGCTCCTGCTGCTGACGGATCGTGCTGCTCTCAGGACCTGACAGATCGGGCTCCTGCTGCTGACGGATCGTGCTGAGCTCGGGTTCCTGCTGCTGACGGATCGTGCTGAGCTCGGGTTCCTGCTGCTGACGGATCGTGCTGAGCTCGGGTTCCTGCTGCTGACGGATCGTGCTGAGCTCGGGTTCCTGCTGTTGACGGATCGTGCTGCTCCCAGGACCTGCTGAGCTCGGGGCTCCTGCTGCTGACAGCTCCTCCGGCTTGTGCTGCGCTGGATCACCGCTCACCTCTTGCTTCAGTGGTGGGCGGAGCTATAGCATAAGTCCCCGCCCCCCCCGTGTTCACACCACTCCCCTCAGAACGCCTCCGTCAGCCGTGGTCACCCGGGGACAGACACAGCGCCGGCAGCCGCGGTCACACGTCCAGCCGCCACCGGGGATAGAGCGCCCTGCCGGGGAGCAGCAGAGCACACACCCGGCTCACCGGCAGGCTGGGGTCACCGCCGGGGGCAGACACCTCTGGTATAGGGACATGCACGGCCTGAGCCATACTGACTGCCATAGAGGATCAGAGGGACGACTGCTGGGACACGTCACAAACACGGGGAGTGACCCCTGTCACCAGGACTAGGCAGCCCACTCCCACACAGGTGACTAGTGCTGGTCACATTCCGGGCTGTGCAAAAAGGCAGAGGGTGGAGAAAATGCTGCGAATGCCTTCAGAGAGAGAATCGCATTGCACTCGGACCAATGTTAGTGAATGAGGCAGATCTTTTGTCATCCAGATTCTGGATGTGAGAAAAGTCACAACATGCTGCGATTTGCTGCCGAAATTGTCCCGAGACTCGCCAATACAAGTCAATGGGTGCGAGAAAAAAACAGACCCCACACTGAGAGCACACGGATGACAAGCGAGAAAAAATTGTCCTTTACTCCTGGATGAGAATGGGACCATTTTTTCATACATTCGTATGAGTCCAGCCTAAGGCCCCCTTCACACGTCCGTGAAAATCACCCACGTTTTTCACGGACGTGTCAAAGCTTCGTATGGCCCTCCGCGCGCCGTTTTTATGGCACAATGTGTGTTCTCCGTGTGCTATCCGTGATAACACATGGAGAAGGGAACTTTCTACTCACCTGTCCCTGGCGTCGCTGTCCGTGGTGCTGATCTTCGGTCTCCGGTTCTGCCGACTCCCCGCTGCTGGTGTTTCTGGCCACAGTGGAGTGAATATGCAACGAGCATAATGAGCAAGTGACAGCAGCGGCAGGGACAGCAGGGCTGGAGAAGGTAAGTATAGATTTTTGTTTTTTTACCAACACGTGTGTTTTCTACGATGTGTGTCACACGAATCACATCCGTGCGGGCCGTGCGACACCCGTGATGCCGGAGAAAAACAGACATGTCTACTAGTGTTGAGCGAGCATGCTTGTCACTACTCGGTACTCGCACGAGTATCACTGTACTCGGGCTACTCGGCGGGGACCGAGTAATTTCACGATACTCGTGCTGTACTCGTGGTCTTCATGTTGGCGCTCTTTTTAGAGCCAGCCCTCATGCAGGGATTGGCTGGCAGGACCACTGCAATGCCACAGCCCTGTTACTTGTGGAATTGCAGTGATTGGCCGGCCCGCACAGCATGACCGTGCCTTTAGCCCGACACTTCCCCGCTCGGCTACGGCCCCTCCCGCACTCCACTCCGCGTGTATATATATATGCACGCTTACACACACATGCACGTTTTTTTTTTATAATTTACAGTTTTATGGTTTCTACATGCTGTCGGGGGTCATTTCAGAATAATACTCGGGTCTCCCATAGGATAACATTGGGCTCGATGCTCGGGGCCGAGTACACGAGTATTTTGGGATGCTCGGCCCAAGCCTCGAGCACCCGAGCATTTTAGTACTCGCTCATCACTAATGTCTACTTGTGGAGCACACGGACACATGTATGCTCCACACGTACACACAGTCCATAGCAAAACACGCACGTGTGCGCAGACCCATTGATTTTAATGGGTCAACGAGTGCCCGTGTCTCCAGCACGTGAGGAAACGGACATGTGAAGGAGCCTAAAAGAAAGTAACGAAATGCAAAGTGATCAGAACCTAATCACATAAATACTTGGTGTGCCCGCTCTCTGCCTGCAATACAGCAGAGCTTCTAGATACATTATACACAGGTTGTGAAACAAGTGAGCAGGGAGCTTGTGCCAAACATCTTCGAGACATAACCACAGATCCTCAGTGTATGAGACTAAGGCCCTGTGCGCACACTGCATTTTTACCCGCGTTTTTGGTGCGTTTTTGCTGCAGAAATATCTTGAGAAATTCTTGTAACCTTTCTGCAGACATTCCCCAGCAAAACCTATGGAAAGAAAAAATAGCTGTGCGCACACTGCGTTTTTTTCTCAAGAAAATTCTTTCTGTAGGTTTTCTTGAGAAAAAGAATGATCATATCACTTCTTTTCTGCAGCTAACTGCGTTATTCACTCCATTGACTGTAATGTAATCATGAAATACCGCAGGGAATAACACAGGTAGCAAATTCTGTGCGTGTCATTGTGTTTTCCTGCGTTATTCTCGCGTTATTTCACGTTTTTCGGGATATAATGTTCATCACTGCCTGCGTTTTACAGGGAAGGGATGTCATTATGACAGGAAGAGGAAGCTAAGCAAAGAGTAAACACACACAGATCACAGACAGACATATATAATACACAATAAATCGTATAGACCTGGCTCACTATATATATTCGGGTGCTCTGGAGAAACAATCAACTCAACTCCAAAATTATCCCCGGCACTCCAAGAAGAAAGAAAACAATGTCTGGGTATCTTTGATGTTTTTTATTGCGTAATAGTCTTATCTCAACGTTTCGGTCACACCTTGACCTTTATCAAGAGAATATATCAGACTATGAGGCAGAGGAGTCAATATATGAACACTACTCGAAAAGGAGCGATACGAGTCACCACTCAAAAGGAGAGAATGATTGGTGCGTGTGAGCACTGTGACTAAAGGATTGAAAGTCGAGGTCAGCCAGTCAAAGTCTTAAGGAAATCATGTAATGGTATATTACCAGGGTAGAAGATCACATGTCAAAGCTGTCCAATAGAGATAAAGAGTTTCAGTGGCTACCGTATAGGTACAGCGCCAATCTCATCCGGGAGGAGACAGCCTGTCAACCGGCGTGGGAAGGTGTACAAGATATAATATGTATCCGGAAACCAGTGAAACTGATCTGGAATTGGCACAAGTTATCCAGTGGGTAATGCAAGTCTCCTATACTTGCTTTAAAACATATCGCCCAAAATGGCGCAGGTTAATATTAATCTATAAACAGCCGTGAGGAGGAATTGTATAGGAGTCCTTGTTAAAGGTGGTAGTGGGATAGCAGGAGTTATCCTGATTGCCAATATCAGTGTCCTATATTCGTTACGGACTCTGAAATAAAACAGCCTGTGTGAAGACAATGCCCTGTGCAGTAGGTTATTCCCAGGGGGGTTGCTTGGAAATGGAACGGTCAAAAAGACCCATGAGGAGCAAAGGGAACCTGTGTCCAGTGGAGAAAGTGGCTGGCTGCAGACATATATAATACACACACACATATCACACACAGACATATATAATACACACACACAGATCACACACAGACATATATAATACACACACACATATCACACACAGACATATATAATACACACACAGATCACACACAGACATATATAATACACACACACATATCACACACAGACATATATAATACACACACACAGATCACACACAGACATATATAATACACACACACATATCACACACAGACATATATAATACACACACACAGATCACACACAGACATATATAATACACACACACATATCACACACAGACATATATAATACACACACAGATCACACACAGACATATATAATACACACACACATATCACACACAGACATATATAATACACACACACATATCACACACAGACATATATAATACACACACAGATCACACACAGACATATATAATACACACACACATATCACACACAGACATATATAATACACACACATATCACACACAGACATATATAATACACACACAGATCACACACAGACATATATAATACACACACACATATCACACACAGACATATATAATACACACACACAGATCACACACAGACATATATAATACACACACACATATCACACACAGACATATATAATACACACACACATATCACACACAGACATATATAATACACACACACATATCACACACAGACATATATAATACACACACACAGATCACACACAGACATATATAATACACACACACATATCACACACAGACATATAGAATACACACACACATATCACACACAGACATATAGAATACACACACACATATCACACACAGACATATAGAATACACACACATATCACACACAGACATATATAATACACACACACAGATCACACACAGACATATATAATACACACACACAGATCACACACAGACATATATAATACACACACACAGATCACACACAGACATATATAATACACACACACAGATCACACACAGACATATAGAATACACACACACATATCACACACAGACATATATAATACACACACACATATCACACACAGACATATAGAATACACACACACATATCACACACAGACATATATAATACACACACACATATCACACACAGACATATATAATACACACACACAGATCACACACAGACATATATAATACACACACACATATCACACACAGACATATAGAATACACACACACATATCACACACAGACATATAGAATACACACACACATATCACACACAGACATATAGAATACACACACATATCACACACAGACATATATAATACACACACACAGATCACACACAGACATATATAATACACACACACAGATCACACACAGACATATATAATACACACACACAGATCACACACAGACATATATAATACACACACACAGATCACACACAGACATATAGAATACACACACACATATCACACACAGACATATATAATACACACACACATATCACACACAGACATATAGAATACACACACACATATCACACACAGACATATATAATACACACACACATATCACACACAGACATATATAATACACACACAGATCACACACAGACATATATAATACACACACACATATCACACACAGACATATATAATACACACACACAGATCACACACAGACATATAGAATACACACACACATATCACACACAGACATATAGAATACACACACACATATCACACACAGACATATAGAATACACACACACATATCACACACAGACATATAGAATACACACACACAGATCACACACAGACATATATAATACACACACACATATCACACACAGACATATAGAATACACACACACATATCACACACAGACATATAGAATACACACACACATATCGCACACAGACATATAGAATACACACACATATCACACACAGACATATATAATACACACACACAGATCACACACAGACATATATAATACACACACACAGATCACACACAGACATATATAATACACACACACATATCACACACAGACATATATAATACACACACACATATCACACACAGACATATAGAATACACACACACATATCACACACAGACATATATAATACACACACACACATATCACACACAGACATATATAATACACACACAGATCACACACAGACATATATAATACACACACACATATCACACACAGACATATATAATACACACACACAGATCACACACAGACATATAGAATACACACACACATATCACACACAGACATATAGAATACACACACACATATCACACACAGACATATAGAATACACACACACATATCACACACAGACATATATAATACACACACACACATATCACACACAGACATATAGAATACACACACACATATCACACACAGACATACAGTTAGGTCCAGAAATATTTGGACAGTGACACAATTTTCGCGAGTTGGGCTCTGCATGCCACCACATTGGATTTGAAATAAAACCTCTAAAACAGAATTCAAGTGCAGATTGTAACGTTTAATTTGAAGGTTTGAACAAAAATATCTGATAGAAATTGTAGGAATTGTACACTCCACATTTTAGGAGGTCAAAAGTAATTGGACAAATAAACCAAACCCAAACAAAATATTTTTATTTTTAATATTTTGTTGCGAATCCTTTGGAGGCAATCACTGCCTTAAGTCTGGAACCCATGGACATCACCAAACGCTGGGTTTCCTCCTTCTCAATGCTTTGCCAGGCCTTTACAGCCGGAGCCTTCAGGTCTTGCTTGTTTGTGGGTCTTTCCGTCTTAAGTCTGGATTTGAGCAAGTGAAATGCATGCTCAATTGGGTTAAGATCTGGTGATTGACTTGGCCATTGCAGAATGTTCCACTTTTTTGCACTCATGAACTCCTGGGTAGTTTTGGCTGTATGCTTGGGGTCATTGTCCATCTGTACTATGAAGCGCCGTCCGATCAACTTTGCGGCATTTGGCTGAATCTGGGCTGAAAGTATATCCCGGTACACTTCAGAATTCATCCGGCTACTCTTGTCTGCTGTTATGTCATCAATAAACACAAGTGACCCAGTGCCATAGAAAGCCATGCATGCCCATGCCATCACGTTGCCTCCACCATGATTTACAGAGGATGTGGTGTGCCTTGGATCATGTGCCGTTCCCTTTCTTCTCCAAACTTTTTTCTTCCCATCATTCTGGTACAGGTTGATCTTTGTCTCATCTGTCCATAGAATACTTTTCCAGAACTGAGCTGGCTTCATGAGGTGTTTTTCAGCAAATTTAACTCTGGCCTGTCTATTTTTGGAATTGATGAATGGTTTGCATCTAGATGTGAACCCTTTGTATTTACTTTCATGGAGTCTTCTCTTTACTGTTGACTTAGAGACAGATACACCTACTTCACTGAGAGTGTTCTGGACTTCAGTTGATGTTGTGAACGGGTTCTTCTTCACCAAAGAAAGTATGCGGCGATCATCCACCACTGTTGTCATCCGTGGACGCCCAGGCCTTTTTGAGTTCCCAAGCTCACCAGTCAATTCCTTTTTTCTCAGAATGTACCCGACTGTTGATTTTGCTACTCCAAGCATGTCTGCTATCTCTCTGATGAATTTTTTCTTTTTTTTCAGCCTCAGGATGTTCTGCTTCACCTCAATTGAGAGTTCCTTAGACCGCATGTTGTCTGGTCACAGCAACAGCTTCCAAATGCAAAACCACACACCTGTAATCAACCCCAGACCTTTTAACTACTTCATTGATTACAGGTTAACGAGGGAGATGCCTTCAGAGTGAATTGCAGCCCTTAGAGTCCCTTGTCCAATTACTTTTGGTCCCTTTCAAAAGAGGAGGCTATGCATTACAGAGCTATGATTCCTAAACCCTTTCTCCGATTTGGATGTGAAAACTCTCATATTGCAGCTGGGAGTGTGCACTTTCAGCCCATATTATATATATAATTGTATTTCTGAACATGTTTTTGTAAACAGCTAAAATAACAAAACTTGTGTCACTGTCCAAATATTTCTGGCCCTGACTGTATATAATACACACACACATATCACACACAGACATATATAATACACACACACACATATATCACATACAGACATATAGAATACACACACACATATCACACACAGACATATAGAATACACATAGAAATCAAATGTACTTATTAAAATTAAAAAAACGAAAAAAAAAAGTGGGTTCCGCCGTATTTTTACCGTCAAGTCAAAGTAAACACACAGTGGCGGCCCGCTATTCTCAGGCTGGGGAGAGCGAGGGCCAGGGTTAATGCCCCCCCTCCCGCAGCTGAGAATATCAGCCCACCGCTGCCCCGAGAATGTTGCATCCATTATGCGACAGTCTCGACGTTTTACCGGCTCTTCCAGATTGCCGTGATGCGGTGTCAATCAGGGTAATAATGAGTTTATGGCAGCTCATCACTGCCATTAAGTCCTAGCTTAATTATGGCAGTGTCTATGAGACAGCTTTCATGATTAACCCACAAGTAAAGTGAATAAACACACACCGAAAAATCCTTTATTTTAAATAAAATAACAAAAAAGCCCCCTCTTTCACCACTTTATTAACCCCCCCAACACACAGCTCCAGCGTAATCCACACAGATCCCACGATGCTTGCATCCAGCCGCGTCTGACACATATGCCACGCAGCCTCGTTCAGTGAGCGATGCTGCAGGGGTAACTACAGCCTATTTCTCACGGTCGGTAATGTGAACACATTACCGCTTGCAAGAACTGCAGTGTGTCCTCACAGGGACTCTATATATTGATTGATTGATCTGTCCTCTATCTATTGATTATCTATCTATTCATCTATCCATCTTTCTATCTATCCTTTATCTATTTATCTATCTGTCTATCCATCTATCTTTCAATCTACCTATCCATCTCTCTATCTATCTATCCATTATCTATTTATCTGTCTATCAATCTATCTATTCATCTATCCATCTTTCTATCTATCCATTATCTATTTATCTATCCGTCTATCCATATATCTATCTATCCATTATCTATCTATCCATTATCTATCCATTATCTATCTATTCATCTATCCATCTTTCTGTCTATCTATCCATTATCTATCTGTCTTATCCATCTATCTATCTATCGATTATCTATATTATTTATGCTGTTAAAGCATTAGAAAACGCAGGGACCAACCTGCAAAAAAACACACCAAAAACACTTCAAAGCACGGTAAAAACCCATGCGTTTTTCGGGTGCATTATTGGTGAGTTTTTTAACGTAGGTGCGCTAATCCTTCACTCTCAAGAAATTTCTTGAGAAAAATGCTTTTGCTAGTGCGCACATAGCCTAAGGGCTGCTTTACACGCTGCGACATCGCTAGCATTTGCTGGCGATGTCGAGCGCGATAGCACCGGCCCCTATCGTTATGCCGATATGTGGTAATCGCTGCCATAGCGAACATTATCGCTACAGCAGCGTCACACGCACATACCTGTTTAGCGACGTCGCTGTGACTGCCGAACAATCCCTCCCTCAAGAGGCCGGCGGACGCAGGTAAGGTGAGGTTCCTCGTTCCTGCGGTGTCACACATAGCGATGTGTGATGCCGCAGGAACGACGAACAACATCGTACCTGCAGCTGCAACGATAATTGGGAATGGACCCCCATTTCACCGATTAGCGATTTTGAACGTTTTTGCAATAATTCAAAATCGCTCATAGGTGTCACACGCAACGACATCGCTAACGCGGCCGGATGTGCGTCACAAATTCCGTGACCCCGTGTAAAGCGGCTTTTAGGGCTCATTCAGGCGACCGTTCCGTTTGTCCTGTTCAGTTCCTGTTTTTTTGCAGACCTACTGACAGGGCCATCTTTTCAATGTCTTCTGTGTAGGATCGGATGGCACACAGAAGCACTTCTGTGAGCTATCAGTTCCTACAAAAAAACACATCGGGTGCCGTATGTCCGTTCCATTATTATGGCGCATGTCCTATTCTGTTCCAAAATAACAGACTGTGACTGTGTCAATACAAGTCAATAGGTCTGCAAAATCCCCGGAAGCCACACTGAAGCACTTCCGTGCGACTTTCGTCGGGTGCCCCTGCAGGTTGTGTCTCGCTCTCTAGCCAGCTCCGTAGTTGTTTGCACAGCAGTGTTAGCATCTGCCCACATTGAATTCTCAGCATCTGCCCGCACAGCAGTGTCCGCAGCTGCCCGCACAGCAGTGTGCGAGCAGCCACGGGGATGATAAGCGTTGCCGTCAGGAGGTTAGTACAGTTCATTACCTGCGGTGATGAAGTCCTGCACTCCTGACGTGGTGACTGGGGTCTTACCGCAGTAAGTTATGGTGGTGACTGGGGTCCCGGCCTCCTCCGTTGCGGACCCTTCCTCTGACCTTTCCTCCTCCAGGAGTGGAACGGATGATGTCAACTACGCCACCTGTGGTGTGCGGCCAGGAATAAGGCCGCCGCTGCATAGTACCTTGCTGGGGGAGATGTTGGGGTGCAGCTAGGATGATATCACTCCCCACAGGCGGAGAGCCCCACAGGAGGGAGAACGGGGAACTGGGAATCGCCGGATCACAAGTCGACGACAAACAGAGTCAGAGTCACTGGGTTGCGGGTTTCAGATTTTGTTTACTCACAGTTCTTTCATGCAATGACTCCATGTCGTTCCCAGGCAGGGCAGAGGTAAAGTCCTGTAGAGCAGTCTGTGGGCTTTCTCCCCCTGTGTTCTCGTGTGGTGGTCCCCCTCCTTGTCTCTGGAGCTCTTGGGACCCATTACTCTGCCACCCGAAGCTGCAGGGTTCTGTACTTCATCCCTGCTAGCCACCTCTCCCATTCCAGGTCTCTGCTGGCTAATGGACCTGGAGCCTCCTAACTGGTGCTGTCCGCTCTCTCAGTTTAGGGGTCCTCAACCATCCACTCGCCTGGTCCCGGGTAAGGAAAGGGTGTATGAACCGATCTGGACTTAATGGTTCCACTGCTCTGCCTCCCTGAGAGATAGACAGAGCTCCCTGATAGAGCTGATCCCTATGTCCTCTCTCAGTGCTTTCCCAGGGCATTTTGAGTTAAACTGTCTGTAACTCCCTCCTGCATGTGTCCCCACCTAAGGAATGTCCCCTCTGGCTGTGTGTGAGGCTGTGTGAAGCAGGAAATGAAGTTTACTAACATTTTAACCTCTGCCTGCCCAAGGTGGATGGATATTATAAAATACATAAAAATACAATACCCTGTAGCACCCAGTCTCAGGGGCGCTACATTCCTCCAGAGCAAAACGCAACACTCCTGGTTGTAAGAGAAAATTACACCACAAATTATTTTTTTTTTCATAGTTCAACAAATAAAACATCCCTTTTACTGGGACCCAATAAATGAAAGGAAGAAGCAAGAGGAAAAAGAAGAAGGAGAAGAAAGGAAACAGAAACATTTGCATAAATCAAGTCACTAAACATTCTGGAACAGGCCTTCTTGCGACACTTCAGGGCCCTCCAGGTACCCAGGTTTAGGGAACTAGAATGGTAGTCCGATCCCGGTGCGGGCTGCGGTGCCGGACTTACCCTCCGGCCACCAATCGCCAAGGCTCGCACCCGGGCAGTCCAAGTCATCTCTTCATCTTCTCCTGGTCCTAGGGAGGCAGGGTTCCTGGCTCCTAGTGAATGTCCAACACAGGGGGCGAGCACTGGTTTTCGTGCCACGCTGCAATCCCACCCACGAAGGGCGGGTCAGTCCAGTCTCTGTTGGTAAGTATGGCACCCATCCCATTCTCAATGGATGCCATTTTTACAGTCCCAGTCCAGTAGTCACGGTACCCACAGCTGCGGGCACAAAATAAACATACGACAGTCCAGTAAAGGCACGCAGTACCCATTGGATTGGGCATGCAATCCTGCCGACTGCGCCAGTTGTGACATGCCATGGAGCTCAAGATAGGAGCTTACCTCCGTACCTTGTATACCCATCGCCGGGCCAGTGGTTTGTAGAAATCGTGGCCTGACCCGGTTCCGTGACCCTGTGGTACACAGTAAAGAGAGGCTAGCAAAGATTGTTCCTGGAGAGGTAGTCACTGGTTACAGTGGTGACCGGGGTCCCGGCCTCCTCAGCTGTGGACCCTTCCTCTGACCTTTCCTCCTCCAGGAGTGGAACAGATGATGTTGACTACGCCACCTGTGATGTGCGGCCAGGAATAAGGCCGCCGCTGCATGGTACCTTGCCGGGGGGAGATGTTGGGGTGCAGTCGGGATGATATCACTCCCCACAGGTGGAGCGCCCACGGGAGGGAGAACGGGAAACTGGGAATCGCCAGATCACAAGGCGACGACAAACAGTCAGAGTCACTGGGTTGCAGGTTTCAAATTGTGTTTACTCACAGTTCTTTCATGCAATGACTCCGTGTCGTTCCCAGGCAGGGCAGAGGTAAAGTCCTGTAGAGCAGCCTGTGGGCTTTCTCCCCCTGTGTTCTCGTGTGGTGGTCCCCTCCTTGTCTCTGGAGCTCTTGGTACCCATTAATCTGCCACCCGAAGCTGCAGGGCTCTGTACTTCATCCCGGGCTATCCACCTCTCCCATTCCAGGTCTCTGCCAGCTAATGGACCTGGAGCCTATTAACTGGTGCTGTCCGCTCTTTCAGTTTAGGGGTCCTCAACCATCCACTCGCCTGGTCCCGGGTAAGGAAAGGGTGTATGAACCGGTCTGGACTTGGTGGTTCCACTGCTCTGCCTCCCCTGAGAGAGAGAGACAGAGCTCCCTGAGGGAGCTGGTCACTATGTGTCCTCTCTCAGTGCTTTCCCAAGGCATTCTAAAGTAAACTGTCTGTTGTAACTCCCTCCTGCACGTGTCCCCACCTAAGGAATGTCCCCTCTGGCTGTGTGTGAGGCTGTGTGAAGCAGGAAATTAAGTTTACTAAGATTTTAACTTCTGCCTGCCCAAGGTGGACGGATATTATAAAATACATAAAAATACAATATCCTGTAGCACCCAGTCTCAGGGGCGCTACAGTCACTTGTAGCAAGACTGTGGGTGTAACAAGAAGTGGGGAGGGCACCACCTGCAGGGATTATTATACCCTATACCAGTCAATGGGTTCACCTCAGCACACTTAATATGAATTATAACAAGAAAAGCAGAAGTGTGCAAACAAGAGGGATACACCAAATTATGTGAAAAAGCAGTCTTTATTACAAAAGGGACACAGGATCACACACAATAAAAAACACTTAAAAAGGCATATAGCCACATATCAAAAAAGGTCCAATCCTCTGTTGAAGTTGGAATACCTTTGCTCCCCGAAGGGAAAGCAATACCATGGAATGGGGCAATAAGGTTTATGCAGATAAGATACAGGGGATAAGCCAAACAATTCCCAATACAGTATATAATATACTATGCAGAGTCATACACAGATACAAGTAAGGATGTTACATGTATATACATAAGGCATATCGGTTGGAATTAAATATGCAATTACAATTGATTATGCAGAACCACTATTAAGCCACTAAAGACTCTGCAAGGAGAGAATATCCCCAAGCAGGAACGGGATTCCCCATAGAAATGAAGAAAACCTGCAGGTATTGTACAGAAAGTTATGCCCTAATCACCAGCCATAGCCGGATTTACCCATCAGCAAGGTAGCAGAGGATGCAGATCCCCACGCGTATCGTCACCAGCTAGGGTGACTTTATCAGGGGTGGGTTCCCTGTGTCCAGAGAGACAGGTTTTTAAATACCTGAAGTTCCAAGATATCAGCTGTGATGGCATTTCAAAATGCGCGCTCCAGAAGCTCCCGGCATCCTGGAAGTAGCGACTGCGCATGCGCTAAATCATTTAGAGGGGAAGTAGTGAGTAACGGAGTACCGCGCATGCGCGGGACTCCGAAAATATGGCGGCCGCCATGAGGGGAGACATATTTTCATGACCAGCATATTATATTTGCCTAGGAGACTGGATGGCACTGCATACGACCCCAAGAATACCATCCCTACAGTCAAGCATGGTGGTGGCAGCATCATGCTGTGGGGCTGTTTCTCAGCCAAGGGGCCTGGCCATCTGGTCCGCATCCATGGGAAGATGGATAACACGGCCTACCTGTAGATTTTGGCCAAGAACCTCCGCTCCTCCATCAAGGATCTTAAGATGGGACGTCATTTCATCTTCCAACAAGACAACGACCCAAAGCACACAGCCAAGAAAACCAAGGCCTGGTTCAAGAGGGAAAAAATCAAGGTGTTGCAGTGGCCTAGTCAGTCTCCTGACCTTAACCCAATTGAAAACTTGTGGAAGGAGCTCAAGATTAAAGTCCACATGAGACACCCAAAGAACCTAGATAACTTGGAGAAGATCTGCATGGAGGAGTGGGCCAAGATAACTCAGAGACCTGTGCCGGCCTGATCAGGTCTTATAAAAGACGATTATTAGCTGTAATTGCAAACAAGGGTTATTCCACAAAATATTAAACCTAGGGGTTGAATAATAATTGACCCACACTTTTATGTTGAAAATTTATTAAAATTTAACTGAGCAACATAACTTGTTGGTTTGTAAGATTTATGCATCTGTTAATAAATCCTGCTCTTGTTTGAAGTTTGCAGGCTCTAACTTATTTGCATCTTATCAAACCTGCTAAATCTGCAGGGGGTTGAATACTACTTGTAGGCACTGTACATGTAACATCCTTACTTGTATCTATGTATGACTCTGCATAGTATATTATATACTGTATTGGGAATTGTTTGGCTTATCCCCTGTATCTTATCTGCATAAACCTTATTGCCCCATTCCGCGGTATTGCTTTCCCTTTAGGGAGCAGAGGATAGTCCAACCTCAACAGAGGATTGGACCTTTTTTGATATGTGGCTATATGCCTTTTTAAGTGTTTTTAATTGTGTGTGATCCTGTGTCCCTTTTGTAATAAAGACTGCTTTTCACATAATTTGGTGTATCCCTCTTGTTTGCACACTTCTGCTATTCTTGTTATAAGACTGTGGCTGTATAGGCAGCTCGTGATGGTAATGCTGGACATAGTCTGATTTTGAAGAGAAGCTTAATGTGTCTTTCATCTGCTGTACTTTCTATGGCTGACCACATCATCTATAGTCCTCAATGTTGCCCATTTCTTAGTGTCCTCAATGCTGATAGGCAGATAGTTATTACACATGCAATACCATCAAGTAGACATCTCATTAGCTCCATATATATTCTGTAGCAAGACAAGGTGCCCAAACATACAGCCAATTAAGAAATATCTTCAGGTTAAAGAAACCAAGGTGTCCTGGAAGTGATGATATGACTCACACAGGACTGAATATGTATGGAATTACATGAAGAGACAAAAGCATATGGAGCAAACCTGCACCCACAGATCTGGGGTTCTCCAAGATGTTTGGAACAATCTCCCTTCTGAGTCCCTTCTATTGCTGTATCACCTATCAAACAATTGTTGTGGTTTAATTATCTGATTTGATTAACCTTAAGAATGCATTCAGAATACCGTATAAATTGGTCCGAGAACAGATTGCAATGTTTGGACTGGCCACGGCTCCTTTGACCTTAGCATGGCAACTATATAGAAGTATATGAACCTCTCACACTTCAGTTGGGAGAGCTGCGGCTAGTCCGAGCATTGTGGTCCTATACTGGACAGATTTATATGGTAGTCTCAATACGCTCTTAGTCAAACTTTAAATATTTGTAAGCCAAATGCAGGAATTGAACACTCACACGGAGAAAGTATAATGGGAAATTTTACAAGGTTTCAGGTTTTTTACCCATTCCTGATTTTGATACAGATGTAAGATGCCACATGTGGCAATCGTATTGTCACAATACTTTTGGGTAGGTTTCTGTTTCCAGTTAACGTTCCTCTTTTTTTTCCTAAGCATTTTGCTTCAACCTCTCACCACCTAATTTTAAAATCAGTAATTTTCCCTTGTCCTGTCTCCACAATATTTGGCAATGTGCTGGCTTCCCATCGCTTTTTCTCTTGACTTAAATCTCTCTAAAGATATCATATGGCGTTTGACTCGAAACTCGAAGAGTGTCATGGCGGTTGCTGCTCACACCACAGATTCTGACACTCCACACTGTGGTTTCTCTGGGACTTCTGAGTTGCACAGGCAGGCTCGGGCATCGACCAACTGTGTGCTCATTAGTGATTGGGCTGGCAGGGGTTAATCTCGGCTAGCCTGCTGGTTACACATGTTATGAGAAACCTATCATAGCTTCTCCCTGCCTTTCTAAGATGGTGGAAACTGACTTCTTGTGCTGACGATAGCTTTTAGCTTTACCGATCCATGTACTGTTGTGATCCAGTTGCTGGTGAACTACTGAATGCTGTTTGATGTGTTGTGGGAATAATCTTTTCATTTGTTTATTCCTTCCCTGCTCTTTATTTCCTCGTTATCACATATTGTCTAATACCTCTGTATGTGATTGCTGTGAGTTGGAGTTTTGGTTTCCCTTTTGTCTATTTTTGTGGATTTTACCACTAATGTCCCTGCCCTCCCCTGCGTTTGGGGAGAGGGTTTATTAGAACAGGGCTAACCAGGAGCAGGACTAGCTTGACAGTCCAGACCTTTTTACCATCAGAAGTACTTCTGAGATAAGGGACAGCTAGGGCCCCCTAGCCCGAGTACTAGTCTAACAGCCCCTATCCCTGGGTATCCCCTTACAATTCCTGACATTATATTCAGCCTATTTCGACATGGACTCGTTTGCTGCACTTTCTAGACAATTACGAGCCTTGTCTCTCCAAATGGCAGAATTAAAGGGGGTAGTACAGCAACAAACACAGTCCGCCGCTCTGGCACAATTAGCATTGGTTGTCAAACCCAAACTGCCAGTTCCGGAAAGGTTTTCTGTGGTAGGCAGCCGGTTTGTTTCCTTCAAGGAGGCATGCAAATGGTATTTCCGGATTCTTCCCCACTCCTGTAGTTGAAACAGGACATGGTCTGGTATCGCTAAAGCTGTACTCAGCACAGGAAGTCAGTTTCCACCATCTTTAAAAGGCAGGGAGAAGCTGCCTGTGCAACTAAGATGCCTCAGAAAACCACAGTGTGGAGTGTCAGAGTCTGTGGTGTGAATAGCGCCAGATACCGGCATGACACTTGGCAAGTTTAGAGCCAAATGTGGGGCCTCTGGAGGAGCCTCTGGACTCTCAGGATCAGGTTTCTCCAGATGATGGTGATGGAATACCATGATTAGACGCTCCACATTGATATCAGAGACTGGCACCCAAGTTCGCTCCACACGACCATAACCCAGCCAATGAACCAAATACTGTACAGAACATTGAACAATCCGAAAATCAATAATTCCCAATACCTGAAACTCCAGCAATCCATCAACTATGACCAGAGATGGAGAAGTGGGAGAAGGAGCACAAGGACCCCCAAATTTCTTTAATAGAGATTTGTGGAAAACATTATGGATTTTATATGATGTAGGTAAGGCCAGACAGAAAGCCAATAAAATTTTGAATGGACCTATGAACCAAAATCCTAACTTAAATGATGATACTTTAAGCTTAATGTTTTTCGTGGACAACCACACCAGATCACCCACACAGGTCCGGACCAGGCACACGTCTACAGTCAGCCACACGTTTATACTTAGAGCCCATATTATGCAAGTGCTGCTGAACCTTTTCCCATGTAGACAATAGGGCTGAAACCAATTGGTTCTGCTCAGGTACCCCAGACGAGTGGCCCTTCAGAAATGTACAGAACTAGGGATGGTGACCATACACACAAAAAGGGGGATATACCAGAGGACTGATGGCAGCGATTATCGATAGCAAACTCTGCCAAAGGAAAGAACGCGGACCACTTCTCTTGCTCATCAGAGACAACATCAGAGACAAAACAGTGCAAATAGTGCTCCAAGTCATGCACTCTGGCTGTCCATTGGACTGTGGATGGAACTCCAACAAGTGCGACAGTTTAATCCTTAAGCGAAAGCAGAAAACCCTTGAAAAATTGATAATAAATTAAGTCCCTCTATCAGACACAACATCAGATGGGACTCCATGGAGTCTGAGAATCTCATGTATAAATACCTCAGCTAAAGTTTTAGCATTGCGTAATGATAGTAAAGCACTAAATTGTGTCATCTTGGAAAACCTATCCACTACAGCAAAAATGGCCGTATTACCAGCAGAGGGAGGAAGATCCAAAATAAAGTCCATTAAGATGTAAAAAACGGATCAGTTTTTTTTTTTCCTTCTTCATCATCACGCAGATACACCGGCACTCCCGCACACATCATCAACGCACATACACCGGCACTCCCGCACGCACCATCACCGCACACGCACCGGCACTCCCGCACGCACCATCACCGCACACACACCGGCACTCCCGCACGCACCATCACCGCACACACATCGGCACTCCCGCACACATCATCCCCGCACACACACCGGCACTCCCGCACACATTATCACTGCACATACACCGGCACTCCCGCACGCACCATCACCGCACATACACCGGCACTCCCGTACGCACCATTACCGCACACGCAGGCACTCCCGCACGCATCATCACCGCACATACACCGGCACTCCCGCATGCATCATCACCGCACATACACCGGCACTCCCGCACGCACCATCACCGCACATACACCGGCACTCCCGCACGCACCATTACCGCACATGTAAGCACACCCGCATGCATCATCACCGCACATACACCGGCACTCCCGCATGCATCATCCCTGCACATACACCGACATTCCCGCACGCACCATCACCGCACATACACCGGCACTCCCGCATGCACCATCACCGCACATACACCGGCATTCCCGCACGCACCATTACCGCACACGCAGGCACTCCCGCACGCATCATCACCGCACATACACCGGCACTCCCGTATGCATCATCACCGCACATACACCGGCACTCCCGCACGCACCATCACCGCACATACACCGGCACTCCCACAAGCACCATCACTGCACATACACCGGCACTCCCACAAGCACCATCACCGCACACACCCCGGCATTACCTCAGTGACATCCCCGCTGACAGCGCGACTCCCTTCAGTTGCTGCTTGGAGCTCCCGGGAGCGGCGGTGTTCTATTGCCGCTCCTGTCAGCTTCATGTAGCAGAGCTGAAATCGTCGTGGGACCTCTATGGATTACGTCGGACCTGGAGGGGTATTTGGGGATTTTAATAAAATGGTGAAAGAGGGTCTTTTTTTGTCTTTTATTCCAAATAAAGTATTTTTTCGGGTGTATGTGTTTATTTACTTTCACTTACAGGTTAATCATTGGGGGTGTCTCATAGACGCGTGCCATGATTAACCCCTTATTACCTCAATTGCCACCGCACCAGGGCAATTCGAGATGAGCCGGGTAGAGTCCCGGGACTGTCGCATCTAATGGATGCGGCAATTTCGGGCGGCTGCTGGCTGATATTGTTAGGCTGGGGGTCTCCCCATAACGTGGAGCTCCCCATCCTGAGAATACCAGCCTTCAGCCGTGTGGCTTTATCTTGGCTGGTATGAAAATTGGGGGGAATCACACGCAGTTTTTTTTTAATTATTTATTTATTAATTTTACTGCACGATATAGACACGCCCACCGGCGGCTGTGATTGGTTACAGTGAGACAGCTGTCACTCAGCGTGGGGGCGTGTCTGACTGCAACCAATCATAGGCGCCGGTGGGCGGGGAAAGCAGTGAATACGAGATTGAATAATGGGCGTCCGGCATTTTAAAATCAGGAGAAGCCGCCAGCAGTGTGACAGCCGTGCAGCACCGCGCCCGTGATCGGTGAGTGGGTGAGAGTGAGTGAATGAGTCAGTGAATGTGAGAGAGAGAGAGGCTGGGGCCACACGGGGAACTACTGCGATGCTCGCATGACACTCGGCTCGCGCTGGCAGCACAGCAGGAGCCGAGTGTCATGCTAGTATCCCTGCATCTGAGTGCGGTCCAACTGTGCGAGCGGACCTCAGCTGCAGGGGCAGGCCGGCTCTCAGGAGGGGCGGGCTGGCACGGAGGAGAGGAAGGAGGGATTTATCTCCCTCTCTCCTCCGTAGCCGGCTATTGCCATTCTCGCCCTGCACGCACGGTACACCGGTTTACCGCGAGTGCAGTGCGATTTTTCTCTCACCCCATTCACTTGATTAGCAATATGCACCCAGAACTGTTTGTGGTTTCGGGTGCATATTGCACCTGACAGGTTCACTTTAAAATTTCTTTAAATAAATTATTGTGTTATGGCAGTGAAGAAGGTGGGTTTTTCAGAACACTGACTCAAACTAATGGTGTTGCTGTCAGAGTTAATATAATTTTGCTGTGACTTATAAATGATGTGCAGTATTTTGCTTTACTCTTTAGTAGAGATGAGCGAACCGGTCCCGGTTCGGCTCGAGGCCGGTTCGCCGAACGGGGGTCCCGTTCGAGTTCGACTCGTCGAACGTTCGACGAACCGAACTCGAACGTATAGGCTACAATGGGAGGCAATCACAAACACATAAAAATGCATTATAAATGTACACAAACAGTTAATAAACATTGCCATAACACTTACCGGTCCCCGCGATCCCTTCTGCACTCTGTCTCCTGCCGCTATTCCATCCGATGATCGCTTAATCCTCCCGGTGACCTGCACTGCCAGCAGAGATGCAGGACCTATCGTGACGTCAAAATAGCCATGTGACCAGTCACGTGGCTATTATCTCATTGGCTACAGACTGGTCACATGACTATGACACGTCATGTAGGACCTGCGAGTGCATCTCTCCGGTACACGGTGCACATATGTGTATCGCCGTGTACCGGCGACATGCTCTAGCACACGGTCGACTCCCCGTTCCGTTAGGGACCGGCTGACACAGCCGGTCATTAACGGAGATCACCGTTGCCATAGCAACGCAGCTAGCGGTGACATCACCGCTAACCGCGGCTCCGAGAGCACCGTTGCTATGGTAACGCGTCTGTCAGCGTTACCGCTGTTACCGCTGACAGCCAGCACTGATCACTCACGGAGTGAAGGCTGCACGCTGCTGCACGATTGTAGTGAGGATTGTAGTGAGGATGAGGTTCCCCAGCCCCAAGTGATGAGCTGGTGAATCTCATCCTTCCTCACTACAATCGTCACTACTACTACACTAGTGAGGATTGTAGTGAGGATTGTAGTGAGGATGAGATGCCCCAGCCCCAAGTGATGGGCTGGTGAACCTCATCCTCACTACAATCGTCACTACTACTACACTAGAAAGAAAGAAGACAGAAGAGCAGGATCGTGGAGGGCTGACAGGGGGTAATAAAGATGGAGTCTCTAATGTGTCTGTGTATTTATTTCTATTAAAGTATTTTTTATCTGTGTGGTGTCTTTTTTTTAACCCTTTATTGGAGATTCTTAATGGCCGGGTCAAACGTGCCTGACATTAAGAATCTCTGGCTTAATACTGGCTAGTAAAACAAAGCCAGTATTAACTCATGATTACCCAACAAGCCACCCGGCTCCAGGGCTGTTGGAAGAGTTGGATACAGCGCCAGATGATGGCGCTTCTATGAGAGCGCCATTTTCTGGGGCGGCTGCGGACTGCAATTCGCAGCAGAGGCGTCCAGAAACCTCGGGCTAACCTGTGCTGCGGATTCCAATCCCCAGCTGCCTAGTTGTACCCGGCTGGACACAAAAATGGGGCGAAGCCCACGTCATTTGTTTTTTAATTATTTCATGAAATAAGTGAAATAATTAAAAAAAACGGGCTTCCCTATATTTTTGGTTCCCAGCCGGGTACAAATAGGCAACTGGGGGTTGGAGGCAGCCCGTGGCTGCCTGCTGTACCTGGCTAGCATACAAAAATATGGCGAAGCCCACGTCATTTTTTTGGTGGGCAAAAAAATTCTGCATACAGTCCTGGATGGAGTATGCTGAGCCTTGTAGTTCTGCAGCTGCTGTCTGCTCTTCTCCATACAGATAGACAGCAGCTGCAGAACTACAAGGCTCAGCATACTCCATCCAGGACTGTATGCAGAAGTTTTTTGCCCCCTGAAAAAATTATGTGGGCTTCGCCATATTTTTGTATGCTAGACAGGTACAGCAGGCAGGTACGGCTGCCCCCAACCCCCAGTTGCCTATTTGTACCCGGCTGGGAACCAAAAATAAAGGGAAGACCTTTTTTTATTATTTCATGAATTTCATGAAATAATTAGAAAACAAATGACGTAGGCTTCACCCCATTTTTGTGTCCAGCCAGGTACAACTAGGCAGCTGGGGATTGAAATCCGCAGCACAGGTTGGCCTGAGCTTTCTGGGCCCCACTGCTGCGAATTGCAGTCTGCAGCCGCCTCAGAAAATGGCATTTTCATAGAAGCGCCATATTCTGGCGCTGTATCCAACTCTTCCTGCACCTGCCTGCTATACCTGGCTAGCATACAAAAATATGGCAAAGCTCACGTCCTTTTTTTGTAGTTTTTTGGAAAAAGAATAAAAAATGCTTCCCTGGATTTTCCATTGCCAGTGAAGGTAACACCAAGCAGTGGGGGTTAGCAGCCAGTAGCTGCTTGGATTACCCTTAGCTAGCAATACAAAAAATGCAGCGGGAGCCCATATATATTTTTTTTAATTATTTATTTAAATAACTAAAAATAAAATGGGCTTCCCTGTATTTTGATTCCTGGACATCACAGTGTTTTTAGTAAACTCCTTTTTTAATGTATTTTGTTTGTTTATTTTGTGTTTTTTAATCGTTTTGTCATCCCGGTTTTTATATTTAATACTTTTCTCACTACTGTGAGTGATGCCCGGCCCTTTGCTGTACTGATTCTTGATCTGTTATTAATTGTTGATATATTATTTTGTAGATCTATCCCTCCTTGTATAATCTGCGTGACCTCTTGATCTTTATGGCTTGCTGTTGCGATTTGGATTTACACTGGACGCGGCCTATTCTGGGAACCTGAAGAATCATCCCCCCCTTTCTGAACCACATGATCTTCCATTCTCTGTGATTCATGTGTGATGTGGACCCCTGTTTGGAGACTCTGCATTTTGATAAATTCGAAAATTTATGCGTGTTCCTTCAGCAGTCCCTTTATTGACTATTTCTGTACCACTTTTCTGTTGGACTTTTTTCAACCTGATACCATTGACCCAAGCGACTGACAGTGGTCTTAAAACTTCTGAAACAATATAAAGTTTTTACTTTTCATATTCTATGACCCATTTATATACTTTTTGCAATCGTATACTTTGGATGATGGTGTTGGGTTTATTTATTGGACTACTCTTACTGTTATGTTCACTTCAGTTTCCCAATGTCCTTGGTGCCTATCTGTCACTTATGCTCAATCTGTGTCCATGGGTACGCGTCTCTTGGATCAGGTGGGCCAGTGCAGGTTTGGCCCGGCATGGGATGAGGTGTAGTTTAATTTTGTGGTGTGGTCCTGTCTGATTAGGGATTGGTGGGACGTGGCTTCAGGATGGACGCGTCTCCTGTAGTCACGTGGGACCTCCCTGTTGGATATGACTAACCCTCATTAGTTTTAATGTGGATTATTTTTGGCTGAACCCCATATTGCCTATTCGAGGCTCCAACCTGGATCCCCATCGGTCTGATGATTAGGAGACGTGATTGTGGTACTGATGACGACTTCCGGTTTCCACCAGGAGGCGCGTCCCTAGTTACCATGCAAATTGGGACGGTCATGGTTAGGAAGCGCGTCCCTGGTTACCATGGGAACCGGGTTGTGGCCCTGAATGGTAATTTCATTCATCTAATCTACTGTATCAGGGCCCAATACGTGATGAGATATATTGGCGCCTTACAGGTATGTCGAAGCCGATCGGGAATGGTGGGGCGTGCTCACGGGGCTGACGCGTCCCCAGCGGTCACGTGGGGCCTTCTTGTCGGGTGCGATAACCTGCATTAGCTCCAATCTGGATCCCCATTGGCCCAATGTCACATCAATCATTTGCTGAGCGGGATACGTAACTCCGGTACCTATGACGACTTCCGGTTTCCACCAGGAAGCGCGTCCATGGTTACCATGTTAACCGGGCCGTGGACTACCAGTAAGTCTGATTACTCGGCCTGAGACATTTGGGGTTATTTTAAAAATGAAGCGATTAAATAGCGATTGATGCACATGCACTAATAATCAATTTATTTAACATATTGCTACTATTTCTTTGCATGTTTTGTAACCCCTTACGGCCACATTATATCGGTCACTTCCGGTCACGCGTCACGCTCAGCCATACAGCTGTTTTTTCTACACTGGGAGGGATATATAAGAGACTAACAGATCCTGGGCTCACTACTCTGGTTTTCCACCTTGAAAAAGCTACCGAATTGCCGCGAAACGCGCGTCGGATGGAGACCTTTGGCCACTCTTAGGGATACCTTTCTACTGTTACTGGGACTGCCTCCTCTCCTGCTGGTTGCACAGCAACCTTTCGTTGCACTACACTGCACTCAGCACTTTGGGTAAGAAAACTCCCTTGCCCTGCACATTGCGGTTGTTTGTTTCATTAGTGCTTTTGTAGTGGGCTATTGACTATAGTTAACCCTCTACGGTGCTCCATGCATGATCACCATGATTTCCTACCCATACATGGTGGGAAACCATGGTTTGATGTGAATCTGTACCATCAATTGTAGGCAGCCCCTCTTTTCTATAACATCTTACTCTCTCACCCCCTAATTCATAGCCCATATTTCACATAGACGGTCATATGTCTAATTTATGGTCAATTGGACGGCTATTATGAATTTTCTGGGTAGAGTATAAACCTATCCCTGAGTAAATACCCTTGTAGTGTATATTTTAATTCATATTCCTTGTTGTGTATTCAATAAAAAGTATTTATTTTTGCACTTTACTCTTGTTCTCCTGCATTTTATTCTCGATATGAGTAGTGCTGGCACTCTCCCTGCCTTACTCCGGTAGGCTTAGTGCTCACATTGATGGCTCTCCTTGTGAGATATGTGTTGTTAATTGTTGTTCCTGTGCTTCTCACAGATTTCTCGCATACGAGCATGGACTTCCGTGCCCGAGATCGGGCGTGGTCGGCACACTTCGACAGTGTTTTGAATGATCACAACAAGAATACCACTAGTGATGTCAATTCGTCAAATTGTGATACCCTGATTTTTAAATATAAGGAGCTATTGAAGAAGAGATTGAGAATTTGTTGGAACCGTGCTTTGCTTTCTAAATACCTCGACAGAGACATGATCCCTCGTGGCTTACGGGTCCAGATATTCCCATCTTTTCCGGTGGAGGATCCCTCCTTCCGTGAGAAGTGGGAGTGTCTGGCCCAAACATGCTCCTTGGGATTTTTGTCTCTGCTGAGGGATCACAATACCACAACCCTCTCCACTATGGAGGTGGAATTGGAGGAACTTGAGCGTACTATTAAAAGCAAATGCACAGCTGATGTTGTCACTGGGATGGAGGCAGAGATTGAAAAGGAGCTGTCCAAATTGGAGAAAGAGATCTGCGGGCAAAAATTGAAAAAATTTAACAGAGATCTGGGTGATTATGCCAGTTCCGCAGCATATAGGTGGCAGATTAGATCCAGAACGGGTCCCCGAGGTAGAACCATCTCCCGCAGCCATTCAGCTTCCATGTCATCCCTTACTTCGTTTGGAGACTCATCGGAGGCCTCGGGAGGCGCCAATGAGGCTGAAACAAGTGTTGGTGCCCGAGTAAAAACCACTCGCAACAAGCAACAAGTCACCAGGCAGGGGGGAAGAAATAGACTCCAGGTGATTAACCTTTCCAAACATATACTTTCTAATGATCAGTTGGAAGTACTATCAAGAGGTCTTACCTTCTCCCCTGTCAACAACTTTGACTTCTTCACAGCTCTAAAGGATACCCATCTATTTGCACGTAAACTGATATTGAAGAGGCTCCACCACAGACGGGACAATACGGGACTGGATAGCCCTGCAGAAAGGGAGGCTCTACAGGTTTTGGAGGATCTGCTTGAAGAACAGTCCAGTGCCATAACAGGTGTGTTCCCCAGGGCCCTACTGCCTAGATCTACCAAGTTTCCCCCCTTGTCTCTTTGTCCTGCCATTGAGGTTTTCACCCGTCTTGTGTCTAATGACCTTAGGCAAATTCCATCTCGGAGGCGGTGTGATAACCTCACATGCAGACAGAGACTAGCACTGGATGAGTTAAACAACATATCTGATATAGTCATCAAACCAGCAGACAAGGGGGGTAACATTGTGATCTGGGCAGTGGAAAACTATGAGAAGGAAGCCTTCAGGCAGTTGCGTGACAGGAACACCTATTCTAAGTTATCATATAATCCGATGCAGTCTTTCTCGCTTGGTCTCTCCAAAATCCTTGAGTCGGCATCTGGGGCCGGTATTATTACCAACAAAATGGTTGACGGGCTCTCCACCAAATATCCCAAGGTACCTACCTTTTACCTGCTACCTAAAATCCATGGAGATGCCCTCTGCCCCCCGGGGCGCCCCATCGTGTCCGGCATAGGAGGCCTGTGTGATCCCATTTGTAAATTTATTGATTACCATCTGAAACCTCTGGTTGAAACCTTGCCCTCCTATGTTCGTGACACGACTGATGTGCTCCGGCGGATCGATGGCATCTTTATGGATTCTAACATGATGATTGTAACAGCTGACGTGGAGAGCCTGTATACCTGTATATCCCATCATGACGGGTTGGAGGCCACCCGCCTTTTTCTGGAGATGGGCGGTCGGGATGGCGAACTTAACAAATTTATCCTTGAGCTGCTCCACTTTGCCCTTACACATAATTTTTTTATTTTTAAGGACCAATTCTATCTGCAGCAGCGGGGCACTGCCATGGGGGCGGCTTGTGCCCCCTCGTATGCCAACCTCTTCCTCGGCATGTGGGAGAGGTTGGTATTTGGCGAGGGTGGCGCTGGGCTTAGCTCCCATGTGCAGTGCTGGCTCAGATATATTGATGACGTTTTGTTTTTTTGGCAGGGCACAGTGGAGCAGCTCGACGAATTTATGGGGCATTTGAACACTAATAACCTCAACATCAAATTAACCTATAAGCATAGCAGCAGGTGCATTGACTTTCTTGATATTAACATCGAGGTGGACCCTATGTCGGTGATCCAGACTAGTGTCCATCGGAAATCCACCTCAGTCAATGCCCTGCTGCATGCCTCATCAGCCCATACACCTTCTACAATACGCGCCATCCCGACCGGCCAGTTCTTGAGAACGAGGCGGATCTGTTCGTCCAATGATGCTTTTGAATTACAGTCGGCCGACCTCAGATGCCGATTCAAGGACCGAGGGTACAGTAATCGCTGTATTCGGAAGGGGTACTTACGCGCTAAGCGGACTCCCCGTCAGCAATTGCTTCAATACAATCCTAAGTCTCAAAAATCTGACCCTCCTGTTCGTTTCATAGGCACTTATAACAGCCACTGGCAGACCATGCGGGAAATCCTGATCAGGCACTGGCCTGTTCTTCGATCGGATCCTATCCTGGCAGATGTCCTCTCTTCTGGTCCTCTTATGACGGCCCGCCGTTCAAAAAATCTTCGAGACATTCTGGTAAGAAGCCACTATATACCACCGATTTCCAATCCATTCAGTACCCGTGGCCCCTTGCTTGGGTGTTTTCCATGTGGACGATGTTTGGCCTGCCAGAACATCACCCGTACTTCTTCATTTACATCAGCCAATGGCACCAGGACGTTTGATATACGGTGTCATATCACGTGTGCTACTACACACGTTATTTATCATGCTACGTGCCCATGCTCCCTCGTGTACATCGGCCTCACCTCACGGGAGTTGAGGGTACGCACGAGGGAGCATGTGCGGGATATTAGTGCCGCCAAAGATGCGATTGATCCTACTACGTTGAAGACACTCCCTAGGCATTTTCACAAATTCCATGGGAGTAATCCCTCTGGACTCAAGATACGGGGAATTGACCATGTCCGTGGGGGGTCCCGTGGAGGTGACTTGAAAAAGCGGCTGGCTCAGGTCGAGGCCCGATGGATCTCCACTCTGGACACCTTGGCCCCTAATGGGCTTAATGAAAATATCAGCTTTGTGTCCTTCTTATAATTTGACATCATCAGTTTTTCCCAATTCTTTTCCTCTTTTTTAGTAAACTCCTTTTTTAATGTATTTTGTTTGTTTATTTTGTGTTTTTTAATCGTTTTGTCATCCCGGTTTTTATATTTAATACTTTTCTCACTACTGTGAGTGATGCCCGGCCCTTTGCTGTACTGATTCTTGATCTGTTATTAATTGTTGATATATTATTTTGTAGATCTATCCCTCCTTGTATAATCTGCGTGACCTCTTGATCTTTATGGCTTGCTGTTGCGATTTGGATTTACACTGGACGCGGCCTATTCTGGGAACCTGAAGAATCATCCCCCCCTTTCTGAACCACATGATCTTCCATTCTCTGTGATTCATGTGTGATGTGGACCCCTGTTTGGAGACTCTGCATTTTGATAAATTCGAAAATTTATGCGTGTTCCTTCAGCAGTCCCTTTATTGACTATTTCTGTACCACTTTTCTGTTGGACTTTTTTCAACCTGATACCATTGACCCAAGCGACTGACAGTGGTCTTAAAACTTCTGAAACAATATAAAGTTTTTACTTTTCATATTCTATGACCCATTTATATACTTTTTGCAATCGTATACTTTGGATGATGGTGTTGGGTTTATTTATTGGACTACTCTTACTGTTATGTTCACTTCAGTTTCCCAATGTCCTTGGTGCCTATCTGTCACTTATGCTCAATCTGTGTCCATGGGTACGCGTCTCTTGGATCAGGTGGGCCAGTGCAGGTTTGGCCCGGCATGGGATGAGGTGTAGTTTAATTTTGTGGTGTGGTCCTGTCTGATTAGGGATTGGTGGGACGTGGCTTCAGGATGGACGCGTCTCCTGTAGTCACGTGGGACCTCCCTGTTGGATATGACAAACCCTCATTAGTTTTAATGTGGATTATTTTTGGCTGAACCCCATATTGCCTATTCGAGGCTCCAACCTGGATCCCCATCGGTCTGATGATTAGGAGACGTGATTGTGGTACTGATGACGACTTCCGGTTTCCACCAGGAGGCGCGTCCCTAGTTACCATGCAAATTGGGACGGTCATGGTTAGGAAGCGCGTCCCTGGTTACCATGGGAACCGGGTTGTGGCCCTGAATGGTAATTTCATTCATCTAATCTACTGTATCAGGGCCCAATACGTGATGAGATATATTGGCGCCTTACAGGTATGTCGAAGCCGATCGGGAATGGTGGGGCGTGCTCACGGGGCTGACGCGTCCCCAGCGGTCACGTGGGGCCTTCTTGTCGGGTGCGATAACCTGCATTAGCTCCAATCTGGATCCCCATTGGCCCAATGTCACATCAATCATTTGCTGAGCGGGATACGTAACTCCGGTACCTATGACGACTTCCGGTTTCCACCAGGAAGCGCGTCCATGGTTACCATGTTAACCGGGCCGTGGACTACCAGTAAGTCTGATTACTCGGCCTGAGACATTTGGGGTTATTTTAAAAATGAAGCGATTAAATAGCGATTGATGCACATGCACTAATAATCAATTTATTTAACATATTGCTACTATTTCTTTGCATGTTTTGTAACCCCTTACGGCCACATTATATCGGTCACTTCCGGTCACGCGTCACGCTCAGCCATACAGCTGTTTTTTCTACACTGGGAGGGATATATAAGAGACTAACAGATCCTGGGCTCACTACTTTGGTTTTCCACCTTGAAAAAGCTACCGAATTGCCGCGAAACGCGCGTCGGATGGAGACCTTTGGCCACTCTTAGGGATACCTTTCTACTGTTACTGGGACTGCCTCCTCTCCTGCTGGTTGCACAGCAACCTTTCGTTGCACTACACTGCACTCAGCACTTTAGGTAAGAAAACTCCCTTGCCCTGCACATTGCGGTTGTTTGTTTCATTAGTGCTTTTGTAGTGGGCTATTGACTATAGTTAACCCTCTACGGTGCTCCATGCATGATCACCATGATTTCCTACCCATACATGGTGGGAAACCATGGTTTGATGTGAATCTGTACCATCAATTGTAGGCAGCCCCTCTTTTCTATAACATCTTACTCTCTCACCCCCTAATTCATAGCCCATATTTCACATAGACGGTCATATGTCTAATTTATGGTCAATTGGACGGCTATTATGAATTTTCTGGGTAGAGTATAAACCTATCCCTGAGTAAATACCCTTGTAGTGTATATTTTAATTCATATTCCTTGTTGTGTATTCAATAAAAAGTATTTATTTTTGCACTTTACTCTTGTTCTCCTGCATTTTATTGTACATCACAGAGAGCCTGGCTAAGGGATTCATCCGGAGATCCTCCTCTCCTGCTGGAGCAGGCTTCTTCTTCGTAAAGAAGAAAGAGGGCGACCTACGCCCATGTATAGACTACCGGGGATTGAACCTGATCACCGTGAAAAACAAGTACCCCCTGCCGCTCATCCCCGAATTGTTTGATCGGCTCAGAGGAGCTCGTGTGTTCACCAAGTTGGATCTTCGGGGTGCCTACAACCTGGTCCGTATCCGTTCAGGGGATGAATGGAAGACCGCGTTCAACACTCGCGATGGGCACTATGAATACTGCGTGATGCCCTTCGGCCTGTGCAACGCACCAGCAGTCTTCCAAGAATTAGTGAACGATGTGTTTCGGGACCTTCTCTACGTCTGTGTGGTGGTATATCTGGATGACATCCTTGTCTTCTCTCCGGACCTCCAGACCCACCGAGAGAACGTGCAACTGGTTCTACAACGACTGAGAGAGAATCGTCTGTACGCCAAGTACGAGAAGTGTGTCTTCGAACAGTCTTCTCTCCCCTTCCTGGGGTACCTCATCACCGATACCGGACTGCAGATGGATCCCAAGAAGGTCTCCTCCATTCTCAACTGGCCTCCTCCTTCTGGACTGAAGGCAATCCAACGTTTTCTGGGATTCGCTAACTATTACCGCCAGTTCATTCCTCACTTCTCGGCTCTGACTGCTCCTCTCTCCGCCTTGACCAAGAAAGGGGCTAATCCAAAGGACTGGTCACCTGCGGCCGACGCCGCGTTTGGCGCTCTAAAGCGAGCCTTTGCCTCCTCTCCTGTACTCCACCGTCCGGAGTTAAACCGCCAGTTCACCTTGGAGGTGGATGCCTCCTCCTCGGGAGCCGGAGCAGTGCTCATGCAGAAGTCCTCCTCTGGGAAGATGGTGACGTGCGGTTTCTTCTCCAAGAGCTTCTCCGCGCCTGAACGCAATTACACCATCGGTGACCGAGAGCTATTAGCGGTCAAACTGGCTCTGGAGGAATGGCGCTATCTTCTGGAAGGAGCAGTGTACCCTGTCATTGTTTATACGGACCACAAAAACCTGGAATACCTGCGGACTGCTCAGCGACTGAACCCACGGCAAGCCAGGTGGTCCTTGTTCTTTGCCCGGTTCGACTTCCAGCTTCATTTCCGACCCGCGAACAAGAATGTACGCGCTGATGCCTTGTCTAGGTCTTTCGTGCCCCTGGAACAGGAGGAAGAGACATCTCAACCCATCATCTGTCCAAGCAAGATTATTCCGGTGGCTCCTGTCACCCTGGCCCAGATACCACCTGGGAAGACTTATGTCTCTGAGGCTGACAGGCAAAAAGTGTTACACTGGGGCCATGCCTCGAAAACAGCCGGTCATGCAGGTCAGAAGAAAACATGGAGCGCTATTGTACGTCATTACTGGTGGCCATCCCTGCGCACGGACGTCGCCTCTTTTGTCTCTGCCTGCTCCTCCTGTGCCAGGAACAAGACACCCAAACACCTGCCATACGGCCGTCTTCTGCCTCTGCCCATACCCTCAGTTCCCTGGCAACACATAGCGATGGACTTTATTACGGACTTGCCATTATCCTCCGGACACACAGTCATATGGGTCGTGGTGGATCGGTTCTCTAAAATGGCCCATTTCGTTCCTATGGCTGGACTGCCCTCTGCTCAGGAACTCGCGGACGCCTATATACAGCACATCTTCCGCTTGCATGGCTTTCCATCACACATAGTGTCCGACAGAGGAACCCAGTTCACCTCCCGCTTCTGGAGGGCTCTCTGCAAACATCTGGGAGTGACTCTGGACTTCTCCTCAGCCTACCATCCTCAGTCGAATGGCCAAGTGGAACGGATCAATCAGATATTGACCTCATTCTTGCGTCACTACGTGAACGCCCATCATGACGATTGGTCCACGCTTCTTCCTTGGGCTGAATTCTCCCATAATCACCACGTCAGTGAGTCCTCCTCCAGTTCTCCCTTCCATGTCGTCTACGGACTTCAGCCGTCTGTCCCTTTGCCTGTATCCTCTTCCTCGGACATCCCTGCTGCTGATGCAGTACTCCGTGACTTTACATCCATTTGGGACTCAGTTAAGGCCTCCCTTGCACGTGCCTCCCTGCGGATGAAGAGACATGCGGACAAGAGACGCCTGGATCCTCCGTGTTTCTCTCCGGGAGATCTCGTCTGGCTTGCTTCCAAATACATCCGACTGAAGATACCATCCTACAAGCTGGGACCTCGCTACATCGGACCATTTAAAGTCCTCGGCAAGATCAATGAGGTCTCCTACAAACTGCAGCTCCCGGCCACGATGAGAATACCCAACTCCTTTCACGTCTCTCTGCTCAAGCCGGTTGTCCTTGGTCCCTTCTCCGCTGCCGCCAGTCCGGCCCCTCCTCCTATTGCTGAGGACGACATCTATGCGGTAAGAGATATCGTGGCCATGAAGACCGTACGTGGTCGACAGTTTTTCCTGGTGGACTGGGAAGGGTATGGCCCTGAGGATAGATCCTGGGAGCCCAGGGAGAACGTGGGCACTCCTCTGATCCGTGCCTTCCTGTCCCGGTTGCGGGGAGGAGGCGTGGGGGGGGGGTACTGTCACGCTCCCCGGGTCCTCGGATCCCCTCCCCGGGTCCCCTGCTCCGATCCCCGGGTCCTCAGCTCCGATCCCCGGCTCACCTGCCACGCTCCCCGCTCTCCAGCCTCCGGTGCCCGCACTTCCCAGGCCCCCTGGTCTCCGCTCCCGGCGCCCGACGACTTCCCAGTTCCTGGCCGGCTCCCCTGCGTCCTCCCTTCAGCTTCCTGCCCTGGCTTCTGGCACCCGGGCTGCGCGCACGCGCATTAGGGCGCGCGCGCGGTCACTGAACCTTTCTTAAAGGGCCAGTGTCAATTAACAGGAAATCATGCACTCAGGTACAGGGTATATAGGGGGTTAATGTCCAAGGGAGCGGGGCCTGTTCTTCGTGTTTTTCCAAGCTAGGAGTCAGGTCTCCTTGTGTTCTATGAGATACTTACCTCTCTGTCTTCTAGAGCCGACCCTGCATCGCCATCCGGTCCTGCGGTACCTCGAACCCCGAACGCTGCCCATCTGCCATCCTGACAGTCCGTACCATCTCGGATCCCTGCGGTGACCCGTCATCTTGCTCCAACGGTTCCGGACCCTGCCTAACACCATCACGGCTTCCGAACCTGAGCTCCGTCACCCGGACCACCATCCGTGACCTCGTGGTCCCAGGGACTTCTCCATTTGCTCTCAGTGCACGGACTGTCCTGCTACCTACAGTGCTCCGGCTACCGGACTCCTTTCCCTCATCCGGGAGTTCGGCCCAGTGGATCCACCTCCAGGGTCTACCCGTCCATCTGGCCCTAACAGGACCGTTGCATCAAGGTAATTATGGTTTTCGCCGACGCTACACCGATGATACGATTATGACGCTTTTGCGCTCGTTAATCGTATCATCTAGGCTTTACACACTACGATGTCGAGAGCGACGCAGGAAGTTCGTCACTTTCGACATGACCCCACCGACATCGCACCTGCGCTGTCGTAGTGTGCAAAGTACCCCTTAGAATTCAGAGAAGTACTAGATCTGCACTTTTTAAACAGTCATTTTATAAAAATAAAATAAAATACAAAACCCAATAAGTGACATATCATTAGAATCAGGGTCTCTGACATTATATTATAAAGTTCTTACATGAAATAACTAAAAACTGCTGACAATTTCAATTTAATTTTGCAGGGAAAAAGCTGTTTCACCAGCAAAACACATGACTAAAAATGTGAACATTGCTTTAAGCGGGCTTTACACGCTACGAGATTGCTACAGCGATCTCGTTGGGGTCACGGATTTTGTGACGCACATCCGGCCGCTGTAGTGATCTCGTTGTGTGTGACTTCTAGGAGCGATTTTGGATCGTTGCAAAAACGTCCAAAATCGCTCCTCGTTGACATGGGGGTCCATTCTTAAATATCGCTGCTGCAGCGTGGGCGAAATTGTTCCTCGTCCCTGAGGCAGCACACATCGCTACGTGTGATGCTGCAGGAACGAGGAACCTCTCCTTACCTGCCACACGCCAGCAATGAGGAAGGAAGGAGGTGGGTGGGATGTTCGTCCCGCTCATCTCCACCCCTCCGCTTTGATTGGCTTAGTGACGCAGTGTGTAAAGCCCGCTTTAGGCCTCCTTCACACCTCCATGTAAAAAAAAGCATGTGTTGCACTGTTCATTTTGGACACCCGTATGTCCATCCGTGTGTCCGTGTGTGTCATCCGTGTGACATCCGAGTGCTGTCCGTATGTCTGTGTGATACCTCTGAGTGATATCCTTGTGGCCAGTAAAAAAAGTGCATCATACTGAAATGAATGTTTTTTTTAATGTGTAAATGATGTGCAAAGCTAGAAAAATGATTGATAAATGCTAGATAGATAATAGATATGATAGATAGATAGATAGATAGATAGATAGATAACAGATAAATAGATAGATAGATAATACAGCAAATATAGATAGATGATAGATAGATTATACAACTATTTAGCAGGGTTAATAAATATTTTTAGGAAAAAAAAAACTTGGAGTTCCCCCTAATTTTCATAACCAGCACAGGTATAGCAGGAGCTGTGGGCTGCAATCTTCAGCTGTCAGCTGTACCTTCGCTGATTTTGAAAAATAGAGGGGATCCCATGCTAATTTTTTTTAACTGTTTGAACAAATATTTAAAAAAAATGGCTTAGAGTCCCTCCATTTTTAAAAACCAGCCAAGGGACAGCAGACAACTGGAGACTGATATTTTTAGGGTGGGTAGGGCCATGGTTATTTGGCCCTTCCCAGCCAAAAATAGCAGAGTGCAGTCACCTCAGAGGTGGCACATTTATTAGATGCACCACATCTACCGCTGTACTCGACTCTTCCCGTTGCCCTGGCATCAAGCTCTGGTATTAGTAATGGGTGAGCGTCTATCAGACACCCCCATTACTAATCCAGTACAAACTTAAAAAAAATGTTTGAACAAACACCCCCCTGACTACAGCGCTCGTTCACCAATTTGTTAAAAATGTATTTTTTAAAATAAAGTCCTCCAAGAGCAGTCACTGCAGGCTTACACACTAAGTTCACAGTGTATGAGCCTGCCGTGACTGCTCCCTGCACACATAGCCAGACTACACATCGAGTAATTAACCCGATGTGTACTCTGGCTAGGAGTGCAGGGAGCCAGCGCTAAGCGGTGTGCGCTGGTAACCAAGGTAAATATCGGGTTGGTTACCCGATATTTACCTTAGTTACCAAGCGCAGCATCGCTTCCACGCGTCGCTGCTGGCTGGGGGCTGGTCACTGGTTGCTGGTGAGATCTGCCTGTGTGACAGCTCACCAGCAACCCGTGTAGCGACGCTCCAGCCAGGGCCGGCGTCAGCACCCGGCATACCCGGGCAAATGCCGGGGCCCTGGAGAGCTGGGGGGGCCCACTGGGCCTCGTCACTTCAGCTGCCCCCGGGCCCTGCCCACTCTCCTTCAGTTCTGCTGCCCCCGGGCCGAGTTCCGAGGACCGCAGTCCTCGGCAGGAAACTGTGGCGGCCGTCCCTTAGCTAGTTTCACACTTGCGTTGCAAAAAGTGTAATAATAAAGGCCACGGATTCCAGTGAAATAACGCGTTGCGTTAAGTTTTCTTTAGCCGAGAGAGAGAGCCCTCATCATCACCGCACACATCCCGACATCACCGCACACATCCCGACATCACCGCACACATCCCGACATTACCGCACACATCGCGACATTACCGCACACATCCTGACATCACTGTACACATCCCAACATCACCGCACACATCCCGACATTACCGCACACATCCTGACATCACCGCACACATCCCGACATTACCGCACACATCCCGACATTACCGCACACATGCCGACATCACCGCACACATCCCGACATTACCGAACACATTCCGACATTACCGCACACATCCCGACATCACCACACACATCCCAACATCACCGCACACATCCCGACATCACCGCACACATCCCGACATCACCGCACACATCCCGACATCACCGCACACATCCCGACATTACCGCACACATCCCGACATTACCGCACACATCCTGACATCACCACACACATCCCGACATTACCGCCCACATCTTCACCGCACACATCCCGACATTACCACCCACATCTTCACCGCACACATCCCGACATTACCGCCCACATCTTCACCGCACACACACCGGCACTACCGCACCCATCATCACCGCACACACACACCGGCATTACCTCAGTGACGTCTCCGCTGACAGCGCAATTCACTTCAGTTGTTGCGTGGAGCTCACAGGAGCGGCGGTGTTCTACTGCCGCTCCTGTCAGCTTCATGTAGCAGAGCTGGATGCGGGATCTCGTGTGGATTACGCCGGACCTGGAGGGGTATTTGGGGATTTTAATAAAGTGGTGAAAGAGGGTGTATTTTTTTGTCTTTAATTCCAAATAAAGGATTTTTTCGGGTGTATGTGTTTATTTATTTTCACTTACAGGTTAATCATGGAAGGTATCTCGGGGAGACGCCTGCCATGATTAACCTAGGACTTAGTGGCAGCTATGGGCTGCTGCTATTAACTCCTTATTACCTCGATTGCCACCGCACCAGGGCAATTCGGGATGAGCCGGGTTGAGTCCCGGGACTGTCGCATCTAATGGATGCGACAATTCTGGGCGGCTGCTGGCTGATATTTTTAGGCTGGGGGGCTCCCCATAACGTGGGGCTCCCCATCCTGAGAATACCAGCCTTCAGCCTTGTGGCTTTACCTTGGCTGGTATCAAAATTGGGGGGGGCCCGCACGCTGTCTTTTTTTAATTATTTATTTATTGTACTGCATGATATAGAACCGCCCACCGGCGGCTGTGATTGGTTGCAGTGAGACAGCTGTAACTCATCGTGGGGGCGGTGTCTGTATGTATGTATGCAGCAAAGCAGTATGTGTGTGTCTGTATGTATGTATGCAGCAGCAGTGTGTGTGTGTCTGTCCGTATGTATACAGCAGAGCAGTGTGTGTGTCTCTGTATGTATGCAGCAGAGCAGTGTGTGTGTCTGTATGCAGCAGAGCTGTGTGTATCTGTCTGTAGGCATGTATGATGTGTATCTATGTATGTCAGTGTATATGACTATAGATTTGTCTGTTTTTATGCATTTTATGAGTTTGTCTTTAAATATGTATATGTACGTATCTGTGTATGTGTGTGTGTGTGTCTGCGTGTTTATGGGGCCCACTGGGACTCTTCCGCCTGGGGCCCACAAAGACCTGGAGCCGGCCCTGGCTCCAGCGATCCCTGCCAGGTCAGGTTGCTGGTGGGATCGCTGGAGCGTCGCTTAGTGTGATGGTACCTTTAGACACAGAGTCCAGATTCTTAAGAAACACTTATTTACTTAAACAATCCCGCAACACTTGCAAAGCAGGTACATTATGGGCATGTTTCTGGCAGTCTCATTCTCCCAGCTAACTTCATGAAACCGCACAATACAATCAAGTAATCCTTGCAGTACTGTCTAGTCCCACCCAAAGGGGATTTAGTTTCTGAAAAACTATTGAGACAGCTGTAGCTGTGGGACGGAGCTCATTCACTATGTCAGACTCTTTTCACCTGATTCTCCCTTGCTGGGGTCTCTACCTGGAACACCAGAGTTTGACAGCTGCTTTTCCCCAGGGATGGCTCCTTTTGATCCTTACCTGGTAACATATGAATGATGGGCTAATCTGCCTGCTTTTTTCTTTAATATCCAGGGCCCGGGGTTGACCCAGAGGGTCTGGCCACATTGATTTAGGACCACTAACTCACCACACCTTCCACAGATGCAGCTTTCCTGTAGTTGCTCGCCTCCATGACTGACTAAACTATGGCTGCTGCCTATCTTTTCCTTACTAAAACTCCACCCCATAGAGGATGTCACTTGCAACAGGGTTTAAGGGGTTAATCGGCCCTGATTGGTTAACAAAATGATCTGGGCCGATACCCTCGGGTATCAGCTATGATGTACAGCTGTCATCTGCTGGATTTTCACACATGGCGTGGCGCTTTTTACTTTTTTCTCACCGGCATTAAAAAGCAATGCTGAGTAATTAGTACCCTGAATGGCTGCCATTAAAAGGCATATCGGCTGTCGTTAAGGGGTTAATGCTATTGTAAGGGGTGGGCAGACCCCTTACCAAGAGGTGCAGTGTTTCCCCCTGAAGATACCCCCGCTGGGGTAGACAAAGCTGTTGATGTTTTATGTTGATGTTTTATTGTAATTGCACTGTTTTAGTGGGTTTCCCCTAGTGGCCGGGTGGGACGGCTGTCCCCATAGAAATTGTGCAGGAGGGAGGAGGAGCCGGGAGCTTAGGGGGAAAGGGAGTGGTGTGTGTGTTGAAGGCAGTTGAGTCCGGGACGGGAGAGAAGAAGCAGAAGGGGCAGAGTGTGGGAGCTGGGTGGACAGAAAGCGAAGGAAAGGAAACAGAACGTGTCCTCAAAGGTGAAGCAGGAATTGTGTGGGTCAAGATTGTGATAGCCGGAGTGGGAGCCTAGGTGAAGTGGAGTAGCCGGGCACATCCCCACTAGAGGAGACGTCCAGAGAAGGTTTTCCCCCCAGCAGAAGTCGTGAAACCATCTGATTATTGCCTCTGTTATGAAGATGTGTACAATAAACATGCCTTCTGGTTCAACCGATCTACGTCTGCCAAGTCTTTGTACATCTGACGACGTTATCTGCACCACCACACTCTGCCCCACCAAACCATCTCCTGTCCCAATCGTGACGGCGGAGCCGGGGGTTAGCCTGATAGAAAATGGGGCCACGACTACAACCCCCGAGGCACCCCCGGCACCCCGTTACATGTGGCGTAGTTGGCAGGATCCGGATTATTGGCGAAGGGTCCCGATTCCATGGTGGGAAGAACAAGTGGTGCCTAAGGCGTTGGACCGGGCACAAGATGGCAGCAAGATGGCCGCCGTCTGCACGAACACAGTGAGCGCACGAAGAATTGGCGCCAAAAGAAAAGCCTGGGGCTGGCCGGTGAAGAAAAAGAAGTGCGGAGTGCGCCGCTCAAAGAGGGGAGGTGCTGGCCCCAGGATGCTGATGAAGACATGTGAAGTGGGCGGCGTTACAGGGAAAAAGAAGAGCCGCCTCGGCCGGGTCGATTTGATGTGCGAGACTGGGGGTGGAGTGTATCCAAGAGCGGGAAAAGAAGGCCCGCCTCCACCTTCCCCAGCATCTCCACCTATCCCGGCGCCATTGCAAGAAACGCCAACCCAGAGACCGACTCCGAGCGAGATGGAGACCCCGAGAAAACAGCATGCTGCAGTGGGCGCGCTGGTAGCCACCAGCCTGGGGAGAGGATGCCCGAAGCAGACTGCGGCCGCGGAAGGACTTACCCTTAACCTACCGGCTGTGCCAGGAGGACCAGAGCGGCCCACAAAAGTAACATGGGTCACTTCCTGGGATGCCGCGACCGGTGAGACCTCGACTGAAGTCCGGGCCACCTACAAGGCGCAGCTACGGCCGGGAAGCGAAGTCCTGGGAGCACCACTCCAGTGTCCGGAGGTGTTCACGCCAGGCGAGGTGAGACCTCCAACCCACACAACAGTTCCGGCCCCGGAAGAGCAACATGCCCGGGAGCTAGAAGAAGATGAGTGGGGATTCTTTTGGGAGCCGGTGAAGCCGACGCCCCTGACTCAGCGAAAGTCCCCACCGCCTGAACCCGATCCGGTGCAGGAAAGGTTACTGGCCGAGACCGTGGCCCGCGAGATGATGGCCGGTCCCCCCTCAGCGACGAGTTTGATCGGCAGTGTACCGTTGGCACCGTGGTCAAATTCAATCAGGCGGAGGGCTATGGATTCATTGAGGACGAAGAGACCGGTGACCATTTTTTCTATAACCGGGTTAACCTGGACACTGAGGGCTTACCCCAACGCCTTCATACGCTGTACCCGGGAGAAAAGGTGAAGTTCCGGAGAGAAGTGGGATGCCGGGGCCTATTTGCCGTAGGAGTGACCCGGATGCCCACTGCACAAGAGGCCGCACAGTGGCAGCAAGAGATCGAATGGGAAGAGTGCCAATACCGGAGACGTACCCAACAGAGACCGGTGCTGGCTGAGATTTCCCGGCCGAGAAACACGCTGGCAGTGTCGCCAGAAGTCATGACAGGACTGAGTGCTGATCCAGAAAAGGGGACACCAGCGGTGTTAGCGATCCACCAGAGCATGGTCACACACCCGGTGATCGTCGTGGGTAGTCCCCAGCCGTCCCGTTCAGCGACCCCGTCACCCCCGTCGGGGGTTGAAGAGGCAAAACCGGAGACAGAGGCGCCAGAACCACCAGTCAACTACGAACCGTTCCGGAGGTTGCGCCGCTTGCCAGGTCAGTCCCTTTCCGATTATGTGAGGGCTCAGCGGGCCGAATGGCAGCGCGCTTACCATCCCGTGTGACCCGTAATGACCGGAGGTAATGGACCTGTTCGTGTTGAGTACTGGCATTGTTAAAAGAGCCGGAAAAAGTTCCACAGTTTGCAACCATGTTTAAGCTACCGAGCCCGGAAGGAGCCTGATGCTGGACTGAGCCAGGGGCTCCCTCTGTGTTGTTAACGGAGACTTTACTGTTTGTACTCCTACCTACAAAGACCGGGAGTGCTGTGAAAGCCTCCGGGCAGAAGACCAGCCAAGACCGGGAGTGCTGTAACGGCCTCCGGGCACACTGTCTACAAAGACCGGGAGCTCCCCGGAGGGACTCCGGGCGCAGAACTTGTGCGCTCAGGGGTTGACTTTGTTTATGAAGGTTTTAAAGTTTTATCCAAAGTTTGCCTTGCTGCTAAATTGTGTTTTACAGGTTCGAGCCTTGCCGGGAGGCTTAGGCAGAAAGAGGGGAGGAATGTAAGGGGTGGGAAGACCCCTTACAAAGAGGTGCAGTGTTTCCCCCTGAAGATACCCCCGCTGGGGTAGACAAAGCTGTTGATGTTTTATGTTGATGTTTTATTGTAATTGCACTGTTTTAGTGGGTTTCCCCTAGTGGCCGGGTGGGACGGCTGTCCCCATAGAAACTGTGCAGGAGGGAGGAGGAGCCGGGAGCTTAGGGGGAAAGGGAGTGGTGTGTGTGTTGAAGGCAGTTGAGTCCGGGACGGGAGAGAAGAAGCAGAAGGGGCAGAGTGTGGGAGCTGGGTGGACAGAAAGCGAAGGAAAGGAAAGAGAATGTGTCCTCAAAGGTGAAGCAGGAATTGTGTGGGTCAAGACTGTGATAGCCGGAGTGGGAGCCTAGGTGAAGTGGAGTAGCCGGGCACATCCCCACTAGAGGAGACGTCCAGAGAAGGTTTTCCCCCCAGCAGAAGTCGTGAAACCATCTGATTATTGCCTCTGTTATGAAGATGTGTACAATAAACATGCCTTCTGGTTCAACCGATCTACGTCTGCCAAGTCTTTGTACATCTGACGACGTTATCTGCACCACCACACTCTGCCCCACCAAACCATCTTCTGTCCCAATAGTGACGGCGGAGCCGGGGGTTAGCCTGATAGAAAATGGGGCCACGACTACAACCCCCGAGGCACCCCCGGCACCCCGTTACACTATAACATGTATGCATAAACCTGGAACAAATGGAACACCCTTATGTGTCCATTCATGAGAAAAACTAAGTACAGCCTACATTCTATACTTTTATATATCAAGACTAGAAATTAGGAAAACCAAGATTCGGTGTTCGGTTTTCGGGCTGAAAACCGACTTTAAAAAAACCAGATTTCGTGTTCAGAGTTCAGGTGCTTTACATATGCTGACTACTCACGTGAGCATCACTGAGCTTAGGTACGCTCGGTGCTCAGCCCAGTGCAAACCGCTTGTAGTGTTTGATTGTCTCTCACTGGGGATAACAGCAGGATGATCGGATGTAGTGTGCAATCCCCCAAAAATACGGAAAAAGCCCACCCACCCTCTCCCTGAAGTGTTCTGCTTATGGCTGACTGTATGTGAGCGGAGACCCATACTGCCAATCAGTGACTTCCATTGGGGTTTGGGCCAATTCCGAATTCGTGGAGGTACGTTTCGCTGCACCCGCCAAACCGAACTTCAACTGGTTCACTCATCTCTAATAAGGACATAACAAAAAAAAATCTAGTCTTTTGAAGGTCTTTAAATACAAGCTCAGATTAAAGCAACACCACGTAAGAACATACTTTGTATTAATATTTATTTACCGGAAATTAGGTAAATAAGCAGAAGCAGAAACATTAATGAAAAATTAGGTACACCCTTACTTCTATAGGAATTAAGAATAGTATCAGGTACTTACGATCAAATGTCCATGATTAATTGTTTGGTCGGGATGCTCCTGTTGATATCAGTTGACTTTAGTTTAATAGGTATTGGGAGCCACATTGACACGATCAGTATTTAGTGACTCAGTATTTGTAAGTAGAGATGAGCAGACCCATGGATATTTGGGTTCGCCGGGTTTGGTTGGACTTGACCCGAACTTGACCTTGGACAACAAACCCTATACAAGTCAATAGGGATCTGAACTTCTGTGCTGTTAAATGGCTGTTAAATGGATGTAGTAAGAGCAAGGGAGGCTGCAAAAGGAAGAAAAATGAGGGTAAGAGCAGGATAATTATAAATACCATGTTTCCCTGCAGATAAGGCAGCAGCCCCTGCTTCCCCTGCCCACCCTCTGTGTCGGTGTCCCTGTTCGTTGCATGCAGACTGCTATACACAGCCCCTGCTGCCCACCCTCTCTGCTGGCATCTGTGATTAGTTGCAGTCAGTCAGCTGTATTAGTGTAAAAAGAAATATATAAAAAATGTAAGAAAACACCATGAGGTCCCCTCTATTTTGATAACCAGACAAGGAAAAGCAGACCGCTGGGGGTTTCAGCCCATACTTAGCTGTTTTCCCCCTCTTGTTATCAAATATAAGGTGGCAGCCCTTCATTTTTTTTATTATTACTTTTTTTCCAAGTAATGTGCTGCCCATTCACAGCCATGCCAATACTTGACATGGCTGTGATGGGGCCGGAAGTGCCCACACCAAAAAAGCTTGCTGATTGGCTGCTGTGCAGCTTTTCAACAAGCTTTATTTAGATAACAGGAACTGGATGTACAAATAGAATTCCGTGGTCTGGGTTCTGCACCAGACACAATGAGTTTGGTACGAACCCCTAAGTTTACAGTTTGGGTTCACTCATGTAACGTTCAATTCAGAGGTGGATCCACGGGACCGTGCACCGGACTCCCCCAGCGAGAGAACCAGGAGCGAACCCCTATACAGGGACTGTCTGGCGGCCTCCCCAGGGGGCCTAGATGCACAACAGCCGGGACACAAGTGAGTTCGGGTTTCGTGTCCTTCAGAAGTCTGTACGGGATATGGCTATAAGTCCAACGGGAACCGTATGCAGGACGGGTGACTGGAACCAGGTACAGGTGCCGAGTGGTAACAGCAGACGGGAGATGGGGTCCAGGTCCAGCGACACGTGTAAGTGTGATGCCCTGGACTAGCCAGGTAGTCACAGACATACCAACATACACACCCCCCACCCTAGACAGTAACAACAGTCAGACAAAAAACCCTTGTTGCCTCCCTCCAGGGTCTGATGTCCACACCAGGTGGGGCGGAGCCAGGCAGGTGGCCCCACCCACCAAGGAGTTCACAGGCCTGGAGGCGGGAAAAGGAGTCAGATGAGTTTAGGAGGTGGAAGTGAGAGGAGTAAAACGTCTGCGTGTGCCTGGGTAGGAGCCCAGGCACTGACAGCAAGGTTGGCAGACGGTGGTGGCAGTCTGCAGGAGTTGGTGGAACTCTGCAAAGCCGTAAGGACCGGGACTGGGCGGTGGCCCACCGGTACCGAACCGGGGAGCGGAGTGAAGCTAAGCACACACAGGCAGGGCCATCGGACCCCGACCAGGCTTGGAGCCGCCGTCAATAGTCAAATCCGAGTGTGACAGGAACCCCAGGGGTTTCCCAACAACCAAGTCCCGACAGAAGGCAACAGTCCACACCGTGAGGATATACAGCCGCCGCCACAGGCTTGAGATCCAGGGGCCAGCGCCTGCGGGCAAAACGGGCTCCTACGGCACCTATACGCCGGGGAGCGGACTACCGGTGGGCAACCACAGGAATCAGAACATTCTAAAAGGTGCAGGGAAAGACAGCCACCATCAGCCGTCCGGGGAGAGCACAACAACACTGCAGCCGGCTGCGGGACCCGTCCATCCGGCCAATTTGGTTTACCAGAGACTCTGTCAGTGATTGTCTGAGTGAGTACACCAGTGCCGTCCGGCACCGCGCCGCGCTGTCCCTGCAACCCTGCACCCCAGCCGTCCAGCCTCCCCGTTACACCACCGGGCCCCGGGATCACCAACCCCCTACCCACGGAGGGGACAACATCCTAGCTGCTCCCTACCATCTCTCCCGGGATCCCCGTCACCAGCAGCGGTGGTGCCATCATCACCACGTCCCGTGGGTGGTGTCACGAACAATCTCCCTAACCAAACTATCCCTTTTCACTCACGAGTGAGGAGCGCTGCTCGAGTCCCCGGGTCCGGCCCACCGCTCGAACCACTGAGCAGCAGCAGCAGAAGCCCCGGACCCGAGCGTGGCGAGCGCGTCCCCTCCGCCCGCGAGATAGGCTGAAGTAACCAGGTGGATTCCAGGATTGGTGACGGGTACAGGCTGATGGAAGATGGCAGGATCCACAGCTGATAGTCACCGGGGCAACTCCTGGGACACCGGCAAGCTGGACACACTCAGGACGGCAGATAGGCACTGCGGAAGAGACAGGGTTAACTTGGGTACAAAGCACAGAGGAACCTGCACACCTAGCTAAAGGAACACGTTGAACAGGCACCGCCCACATGGAAAAGGAAGTCTTATATACCCTGTACCTGTAATCAGCCATATCCTGTTCCAGTGACGCTGGCCCTTTAAGAACAGGTGCGTGAGCGTGCTCGCGCCGTAATGCGCATGCGCGAGGCCCGAGTGCCGGAGACCAGTGCAGGAAGCAGAGAGGGAGGTGTAGGAGATGCAGGGGAGCCAGCCACAGAGTCCCGGGTCGCAGCGGGACGCCAGGACCGGCGGACGGGAGGCATGGAGGACGCACAGGAGGGGGAGCGAGGGGAGCAGCCGCGGACAGAGGGACCGGGGACCGGAGCGGTAAGTGACAGGCAGCGCCGGGATCCCGGGAGCGTGACAACTCACCTCTATTCGTAAGCCAAAACCAGAAGTGGAACAATCAGAGAAAACATAATACAATCATGTGTACCACTACTGTATTTTTTACAAACCCTGATGAAAAATAGTGACCAAACACTGAACGTGTGAATGTGGTCTAGAGTGAATACATGAAGGTAGCACACGCTGCTCATTAACGGCTCAGTATCACCTCTCAATGTATTATTAGATTAGTTGTGTATATAGATAATTTCACACTTGTTACAAATTAGCTAAATTGAGGTAAATATTTTTAATGGTCAAATGAGTTTAACTAATTTTGATTATGCCATTGCTTCATGTTTGGTAATGATATTAGCTTTAAGATCACACGTAAACTGAGAAAAGAGGAGATAGCACTCCATCTAGAAGTGCAGAGAAAGACAGTGAAAGGGACACATTTCTAAATCAGCACTCTGATCACTTTATTTTCAGGATTTGATTGGTTCTCAAATGTTGGATCCTAACCAATACCTTATGCTATCACTTTATAATGTGAAAATCCATGTGTTCATACCTATTTTAAAATCAGCTCTTCTTACTGAGCAATTATCGGCCCTGTGCGCACACTGCATTTTTACCCGCGTTTTTGCTGCAGACATTTCTTGAGAAAATGGTTGTAACCTTTCTGCAGACATTCCCCAGCAAAAGCTATGGAAAAAAAAATACCTGTGTTCCCACTGCGTTTTTTTTCTCAAGAACATTCTTTCTGCAGAATTTCTTGATAAAAAGAATGAGTATATCACTTCTTTTCTGCAGGTACCTGTGTGGAGCCCCACAGGTGTTGTGTCGGTGCATTACCTTCAGGAACTCCACGTGCATGGAACAGTCTGGTCACATGTAGGGAACCTTCTCTTAGGATTTTCGTGACATCACTCTCGGTATTGCGGTCAGGGTGACCGCCACTGCAGATTAAGGGGTGCCTGGGGTTGATGGTGGGTGTAGTTAGTTGTAGTGGCCTCCCAAGAGTGAGGCAAGCCCCAGGGCCCTGTGTAAATGTGTGGCACCACAAGTCACAGAATGACTCACACGCACAAGTAGAATGTCTTTCAGGGGTTTTACTCACATTAGGTGGCATGGTGAGTAACCCGGGCGTAGCTGGGATGAACCAGGCTGGAACCAGGAATCCTTCTGGCTGGCTGATGAGGGTGACTACCAACTCGCCTTCCTTAGCCCTTTATGTTTTTGTGGTGACCCCGACTTGAAGTCCCTATGGGGGGTCAGCCAGGGAAGTTGCTGCTGCCTGTTCTCCCCTCGTTTCGGCCCGTTTGCTTGTAGCCTGGACCAGGTCACTCTGGCTGCTTGCCTCCTGTGAACTATGGACCCTCTCTTTGATACGTGGCTGCGGACTCTGTGGTTGTCTTGGGGGTCTGAAGTGCCCCCTCAGGCAGGTTTGGCAGAAGAAAGGTGAATCTATCTCTGCACTGGGACCTGTTACCCTTGCGGGCCTGGTACCTCCCTGACAGTCCCCGTACTCTGCCACCTCTTTGCTCTCTCTAGCCTTGGGTGGATTTCGGGTGCCACTACCAGGTGACCGATCTCCCCTGTCGGTAGTCACTGCGCGGACGCTGTTAGATTGCCCCAGCTCCAGGGTCCTCGTACTGCGACTCCTCTCCCTGAGCTGCACATTAAACTGGCTCACTGCTCCTCCTCTCCTGTTCTTGCCTACCTAGCAACCAGGCTCTCTACCACACCCCTTGAGTAGATATGGAGGCCATGCCCCCTCCTGGATTCCCCAGGGGTCCTCCCAAAGGTAGATGTGTGAGACCTGATCACTATGCGCCTGTGTAGTCACACCTCGGTCAGCCTTCTGGATTACCTGTATTGTACTGCCCCAGCATGAGTGCAGTACTCAGTGGTGCCTGACCAGGTCAGGGGCGCCACACCTGCATTTTTTTCCCTTATATAATGGTAAAAAAACGCAGGCACCAACCTGTGGAAAAAATGCATCAAAAATGCATCAAAAACGCATCAAAAACACGGTAAAAAACGCATGCGTTATTGTTGCGTTTTTTGAACGCAAGTGCGCTAATCTTTCAGACTCTCAAGAAATTTCTTGAGAAAAATCCTTTTTCTAGTGCGCACAGGGCCTTATCAGTAATGCATATCAGTGACCATATAATAGTGCCGTAAAGTTTTTACACTGGACCTGCAGTATTCCATTGTGCAATTACGTGCTGTATTAGTGCCATGAAGCTCCTTGGTAGTTCCTCTCTGTGTCTGGGATGATGATGAGTAAAGCCTGCTTTACACGCTGCAATTTCGCATACGATATCGTATGCCATTTGCAACGCCCCCATCACATGTGTGGCACGTTTAATTTGTTGAACGTGTCGCACAAACGATTAACCCCCGTCACACGTACTTACCCGTCCATATGACCTCGATGTGGGCGGCGAATGTCCACTTCCTGGAGTGGGAGGGACGTTGGCGTCACAGCGACGTCACGCGGCAGCCGGCCAATAGAAGCGGAGGGGCGGAGATGAGCGGGACGTAAACATCCCGCCCACCTCTTTCCTTGCACATTGCCGGCTGGAGCCGCGGGAGGCAGGTAAGATCTGTTCAATGTTCCCGGGGTGTCCCACACTGCGATGTGTGCTGCCTTGGGAACATTGCACAACCCGACGTGCAATTCGTCAGGATTCAACGACGTGTATGCGATGAACATTTTAATGTTCAATCGCAATCGCACGTACCTGTCACACACTACAATGTACCTTACGATGCCGGATGTGCGTCACTTACGACGTGACCCCGCCGACACATCGTAACATATATTGTAGCATGTAAAGCGGGCTTTAGCCCATTTAAGAGAAGGGAGGAGCGGCTCAGACAAACTAAGCCCAAGGTACATACGGTAAATAGTCTAGATGAATGCATAGTAGAAATAAGAAGATAATCCATGATGGGTTTGGAAAAAAAATGCCTGGCACCATTTTACATATTGTCAAAGATTCAGACAGCAAGCTAATTACGTCAGACACGGGCACGGAGGTTTCCCCAAAATGGCGTGGATCTATTACATCACATGGCCTAGGGCAGGCAATATGGGTGGTTTTCATTGGCAGTATAAAAGGGGACTGGCCAAGAAGCACCATGGTATGCTTGAACAGTGTAAGGCCTCAAACACAGATGCGTGAAACACGTGCATGTTTGGTCCATTTCCGTATATACCGGAGACACGGACAAACGTGCACCAATGTTATGCTATGTTTGAGGTCACACGTGCGTTATTCCATACGGTCCGTGTGTCCGTGTCTGTGATACGTATGTGTATCCGTTTTGCACAGAAGCATGTCCGTTTTCTGCACAGAACACGCACACACGGACCCAATAGAAGTCTATAGGTCCGTGAGCACACGTACGTGACAAGGATGCATCTCTGTATGCTCCGTGTACGTTTTGGGCTTTTTTCTAGCGATGTCGGTCATTCTTTCTTTTTCTGTGTATGTCGGTCAATCTCCCTCAGTCCGTTGTTCGGTCTCTCTGTCTTGTCTGTCCGTCTCTCAGTTTGTCGGTCAGTCTCCCCCCTCTCTCTCATACTCACCGTTCCCCGATCACCGGTGCGTCGCTGTCTACTGTCAGCGGGTATGTATCAATGACATTGTGCATCACACACAGAACATTTCACACGGACAACACACGGACATGTCACTTACGTATCTCACGCACACACGGACATTCAACACGCACACACGGCTAGCATACACAATTCACACGGATGCCACACGTACCATAAAAACGGACTTAAAAACGGAAAATGGACCTGAAAAACGGAACGTAACACACGTGAGTGTTTTTCACGGATGTGTGTTGGAGGCCTAAGGCTAAGTTCACACAGGTCATCTTTTGCTGCATTTTTGGTGCGTTTTTGAGGTCACAAAGATGTACCTAAATACATGCATTTCCTTCCCCCAGCAAAGTCTATGAGATTTCGATTTTGCTGTCCACAATGGCCATCTTTTGTTGGCTGCATCTTGGCTGTGTTTTTGAAGATGCAGCAAGTCACTTCTTTTTGCGTTTTTACCGTGTTTCTGAGCTCTCTAGTCAATAGATTTGTCTTAAAAAATGCATTTGGCAAAACGCGGTAAAATGGAGTAAAAAACGTGGTAAAAACACATCGCGTTTTTGATGCGGTGCGTTTTTGGTGCATTTTAAGATGCACTCAAGATGCACTGACAAAAAAGATGCTGCATGTGAACATAGCCTAATAATAGGAAGTCAGAGCCCACAGCTCATTCCACTGTGGCATAGGTAAAGGCCTAATCTGATTGTGCTATACCACTGCAGTTCAGATGTACCAGATTGAAAATGGGACTGCTGGTGTCAATCTGTGAATAGAAATCCAAGATTCCAGTTATATCTGTCATTGTATAGTCAGATTGATCTGCGATATACTGCAGTATCAGAGCCTAAACCCCTTGACCCCAAACCTGTTTTAACCTTCCTGACCAGGCCATTTTTTGCAATTCTGACCAGTGTCACTTTGACAGGTAATCACTCTGGAATACTTCAACGGATCCCGGTGATTCTGAGGTTGTTTTTTGAGACATAATGTACTTCATGATAGGCCGATATTTTTTGCTTTTATTTGTAAAAATATCAAAAATTTGACCAAAATTTTGAAACTTTTGCAATTTTCAAACTTTGAAATTTTATGCCCAGAAATTCCAGTTATGTCACACAAAATAGTTACTAAATAACATTTCCCACATCTCTACTTTACATCAGCGCAATTTTTGAAACATAATTTTTTGGTCAGGAAGTTAGAAGGGTTCTTTGGTTTATCAACAATACTCATTTTTTCAACAAAATTTATGAAACCATTTTGTTTAAGGACCACATCACATTTGAAGTGACTTTGAGAGGCCTAGGTGACAGAAAATACCCAAAAGTGACACCGTTCTAAAAACTGCACACCTCACAGTGCTCAAAAATTACATCTAAGACGTTTTTGTCACCCTTTAGGTGCATCACAGGTACCAAAGCATTGTTGAAGGAAAAATGTTACATTTTTTCTACAAAAATGTTACTTTAGCCAATGGTATCACAATGGTATCAAGAAAAATGCACCATAAAATTTATAGTGCAATTTTTCCTGAGTACGCTGATACCTCATATGTGGTGGAAATCAACTGTTTGGGCACACGGCAGGGCTTGGAAGAGAAGGGGCACCATTTGACCTTTTGCAAGCAAAATTAGCTGGCATCATTAGCGGATATCATGTCGCTTTTGGAGACCCCCCTGAAGTGCCTAAATAGTGAAGCTCCCCCTCAAGTGACCCCATTTTGGAAACTAGACCCCTCCTGGTAATTCCCTACATGTTTAGTGATCACCTTGAACCCCTGGGGGCTTCACAAAAGATTCTAATGATGACCCGTGAAAATAAAATGAATTTTTACCACAAAAAAGTTACATCAACCAGGTTGCTTTTTTTCCACAAGGGTATAAGGATAAAATGCACCATAAAATGTATTGTGCAATTTCTCCTGAGTAACCTGATACCTCCTCATAGGTGGTGGAAATCAACTGTTTGGGTGCACGATAGGGTATGGAAGGGAATGTGCACCTTTTAACTGCAAAATTAGGTGGAATTATTAGCGGACGCCATGTTCTTCCTTTGACCTCCCCTCTTAGCGAGAGTCTCAAATTACTTTTCAATTTTGCATGATGGGTATACTTGTCTGATTTATTCTGCTGCTTGGGATATGTGCAATATTGGGGCTACATAACAAGTACTATTGTTATCCTGTTATTTGTAATACTACTTCCTTTGAATTTATGATAATTTATCTGCTATGGTTTACTCTTTTGTAGTACTCTCCGCTCTAACTGCATTTTAGACCTGCAGATATCATCTGTACTGTAGTTTTAACCCCATGCGTTGAAAATGTATAATTTTTCTTATATAACGCCTAATGATCTGTGTTGCCGACCTTTTTCCTCTGCCAGTCCTTTTGTAATAAACCTGAATAATTTTGCACTATACTCTTATTTTGCCCTCCTTGTTTTCTCTATGTCTTTAGAGTGTGCTATGTAGGCTAAAATGTCCCTATTTTCCTACTGCTTAATATTGGATATTTTTTATAATAATTAATTTTTTTGGTGGAACAGGGCGTTCTTGGACAAATATATACAAAAGGGGCTAATACCGCGGGGTTTGCGGGTTCAAGTTTTTCCATCCTTCCAGGTGGATAATGAATCCATCAAATCACGTTGGGAGGAGCTCTCCAATGCTTGTTCAAGGGGTTTCTTAGCCTCCTCAGTGAACTTGACACGGCCTCGATCTCGGAGATGGAGAGGGAAATGGAGAAACTTCTGACCACTATTAAAGAAAATATGTCAGTGGAGGCTTTAGCTAAATTTACCAGTCAGTATGAATCTGATCTATTACGTCTAGAAAAGGATATTAAGGCTTTGAAAATTAAAAAATTTCAACGTGATCAAAATTATTTCCACCAAGACCACATCTATAAATGGCGATCAAACGTGATAGGATGCCGATCTAGATCGATCATGATCCTATTTCAGAACACAGGGTGCCAGTGCAGACAGTGGACGCACTAATCTTGGCCCCAGCGATACAGATGAGTCCGACATGGAGACTCGCCAAACTAGTGGTATTCTTACTAGACTTAAGTCTCAACAACAACAGCCCAATATGGGCAAACGCAAGGCACCGCAGGTAATTAATCTATCTAACCATACCCTCTCCCCCTCCCAGATTGATGTTCTGTCAAGGCGACTTTCTTTTTCACCTACTAATCCTTTCCATTGCTTTACAGCGATGAAGGATTTATATATTTTTGCTCGGAAGATAATCCTCAGTAAACTCTATTATAGACGCACACAATCTAGTGGACCTTTGGATCGTAGTGAACAACAGCCTATACAAGATCTTGAGGAATTATTGGACGAAGCCGCGCCCAGTTCTCAAGGTGAGTTTCCATCTTGTGCTATGCCCATATCTACCAGATTTCCCTCTTTGTCCGTATGTCCTGCAGTCGAGATATTTACTAAACTTGTAGTTAGGGATTTTGAAAAATTATCTAAGCGACACCATTATGACAACCTAACCCATAAAGAGAGATTGGCAATTGAGTCCCTAGATAAGTTGAACGACATTATTATTAAGCCTGCAGACAAAGGAGGAAACGTTGTGATCTGGCCAGTCACAATGTATGAGAAGGAGGCACTTCGCCAACTACGGGATAAAATCACCTATTGTAAGCTCCACTATAGCCCTGCCCAAACCTTTTCCGCCCAACTTAAGGCCATCCTTGGCAAAGCATTTGATGAAGGCATCATTAGCAAACAGGTTGTAGAGGGACTCACAGAACGTTTTCCTAAAATAACAACTTTTTTTTTAATGCCAAAAATCCACAAAGATGCCCTTTGTCCTCCTGGTCATCCTATCGTGTCCGGCATTGAGGCATTATGTGAGCAAGTATGTCAATTTATTGACTATTATTTAAAACCTTTGGTTAAGACACTCCCCTCATATGTCCGTGACACGACGGACGTTCTTAGGAGATAGATGGCATCTCTGTGGATTATGATACATTGCTCGTTACGGCAGACGTTGAGTCCCTCTGCACATGTATCCGCCATGAGGATGGCCTGGAGGCCACCAAGTATTTTCTTTTGAATTCCGGTCGTGATGACCCGATCTGTGATTTAATCCTTGAGTTGCTCCATTTTGTTCTTACCCACAATTTCTTTCTATTTAAAGATGTACATTATTTGCAGCAACGTGGCACTGCCATGGTCGCGGCTTGCGCGCCTTCGTACGCAAACCTCTTCCTGGGTTACTGGGAGAGGGGTTTGTTATGTGACGGAAGCGGGGCGGCCGATGCTCATGTGCAGTGCTGTTTGCGGTACATTGATGATTTGTTTATTTTGTGGTCAGGCAAGACGGAGCAACTCGACGACTTCTTGGGTCGACTGTGCATGAACCCATTCAATATCAGGTTAACCCATAGGTATAATGCTAAGCATTTAGATTTTCTTGATATTGATATTGAAATCGACGTTAATCGGGTTGTACAGACTGATGTCTTTCGTAAGGCAACTTCGACAAACTCTCTTTTACATGCCTCGTTATCCCATGAACAATCTACTGTTCGGGTCATCCCGATGGGTCAATTTCTGCATGTGAAACGCATCTGTTCCTCGGACTTGAAGTTCGCAGAGCAAGCGACGGATTTGAAAATTCGGTTTCAAGAGCAGGGCTATAGTAATAGGAGCATAAAGAGAGCTTATCTATGGGTGAAGCACACCCCTCGTTCCACCTTACTTTATGGTGGTGCGAGTAAGACTGGTAATTCCTCAGATCCTGGTCAAATTCGGTTTATTTCCACCTACAACTATGAATGGTCCACTATGCGATCTATCTTGAGCAAGCATTGGGGGGTTCTCCAATCTGATTTTATTTTACGAGACTTGTTGCCTATTAATCCCCTTATGACACCCCGCAGGTCACGAAACCTGCGTGACATCTTTGTCTGGAGCCACTATGTTCCATGCCAGCCTAATACCTTTCTGGACCTTGGAAGCCCCTGAAGGGCTGTTTTCATTTTGGCCACTGTCTGGCCTGCAGCAATGTCCAGCGTATTTCCTCCTTCACATCTGCCGATGGTCAGCGCAGTTATGATATTCGACATTATATATCGTGCGGAACCAGCAATGTGGTATATTATGCCACATGTGGGTGCCGCATGATATATATTGGTCTCACCAGCAGAGAACTGCGTAAACGTGTGAGGGAACATGTGAGGGACATTGCTGCGGCCCGGAGAACGGTTGACATATCCACTTTAAAGACACTTCCTCTCCATTTTCGTGCCTTTCATGATTGTGACCCAATGTCCCTGCAAATTAGGGGTATTGATGTCATTCATGGGGGTGTGAGTGGCGGGAATGTACGTAAAATTCTAGCCCAACGTGAAACACGGATTTATATGTTGGGAACATTGTCCCCTAAGGGGTTAAATGAATACTTCAGTTTTGCACCCTTTTGCAATGAGCGTCTTTTTCTTCTTGTCCCCCTGTTTCTTTGTGCCTTGTTTTTAATTGAATTTTTATGTTCTCTTTTAAATTTTAGATAAATATATTTCCTCTGGCACTTTTTGGAACTTTGATCTCATCTGCATGGCATTGATCGATTCGATTTATGGATATGAAATCTATTCATCTGACCTTGTTCCTTGATTGGGATCTATCATAAAGTGAAATGTAGAAGATCTTGCTTACCTCATATTATTTGATGATGTTCTTTCTTCCCTCTTGTTGTGATCACATCACTGAATACCTTCATATCGTACCTGACCGCCTTTGTCCCTCCTTCTTCTTTACTGCGCAGCTGCACTTCCGGGTGTACTGGTCCAGTGTCCTCGGCATCATTATCGCCTTTGGGCATGCGCGGGTTTCGGGTGAAGCATACCCGTTCTTGTGCATGCACTCAGTTATTGGTAGGCGTTGATTGCCGATGACGCTTCGGAGTCCCAGTCACAATTGGTGCATCCGCGCTGACACCGATGGGGGAGTGGAAAGGACGGTCTGGCGCCATGTTTAAAAGCCCGTTTTTCCTGCATGGAGTTCCACCTTCCCCCTGATGAAATGATCTAAACCGCTGCAAGATCGTGAAACGTACGTTGGGGTCCTCGATCCAGGAGGACCGCTCTGCTGCAAATCTTCTGGCTGTGTTATGACTATGGGGATGCTCATTTGAGCAACTATTTTTCTATGCTGCCCATAGTCTTTACTTTCTTTGACCTCCCCTCTTGGCGAGAGTCTCAAATTACTTTTCAATTTTGCATGATGGGTATATTTGTCTGATTTATTCTGCTGCTTGGGCTATGTGCAATATTAGGGCTACATAACAAGTACTATTGTTATCCTGTTATGTGTAGTACTACTTCCTTTGAATTTATGATAATTTATCTTCTATGGTTTACTCTTTTGTAGTACTCTCCGCTCTAACTGTGTTTTAGACCCGCAGATATCGTCTGTACTGTATTTTTAACCCCATGCGTTGAAAATGTATAATTTTTCTTGTGTAACGCCTATTGATCTGTGTTGCCGACCTTTTTCCTGTACCAGTCCTTTTGTAATAAACCTGAATAATTTTGCACTATACTCTTGTTTTGCCCTCCTTGTTTTCTCTATGTCTTTAGAGTGTGCTATGTAGACTAAAATGTCCCTTTTTTCCTACTGCTTAATATTGGATATTTTTATAATAAGCCATGTTGCATTTGTAGAGCCTCTTTATTTAATCGTATGAACGCATACCTTACCATCATATAAGAATAAACACTGGATAATAAACAATGATTGAAAGTATCAAAAATGATAAAAATCAAAGTCGAGGTTTTCTATGTATTGAATAACATTATCATTTACAATATAGAAATCATTCTTGTCACCATGGTAGGATCTAAGAGGGCACTCCTCAATAATGTGCTGAATAGTTTGACGATCTGCTCCACAGTCACAGATCGGAGAGTCAAATTTTCCCCACTTTTTCATAAGATCTGCACAGACATCAAAGTTTGTTCTAATACAATTTAGAGTAACCTATGTTTTCCTTGGTAGATTGCCTGGTGGTGGATTTTGTAAGTTAGGGAATGTTTGGAGCTCACCATCTACTACACAGACCCAAAGTTTTCACAATTTTTCTTCTAAATTGAAGTCTTGTTCATGCAAGGTGATTGCAGTTCGGATTGGTGGATGTCTTGATTTCAATCGTATTGTAGCATCTCTGATATATTTTGGTGTATTGGGAGTTTTTCATTATTCACTACTTTAGTGTATTCTTTAAGTAGAAGCTTTTGTCTTCTCAGATTTGCGGGTGCGATTTTACTCAGGACAGGTAACCAGTGAACAGGTGTAGGTCTAATAACACCAGATATTATACGCATAGAGTTGTTCAGCTGAGTGTCAATTAGGTTTACATGACAGCTATTTAACCATACTGGAGCACAGCATTCTGCAGCAGAATACACCAGAGCCTCTGAAGTGCCTAAACAGTAGAGCTCCCCCACAAGTGACCCCATTTTGGAAACTACACCCCTCAAGGAATTTATCTAGATGGTTGGTGAGCACCTGGAACCCCCAGGGGCTTCACAGAATTTTATAACGTTGAGCTGTGAAAATATGAAATACATTTTTAACATCAAAAATATTGGGTTAACGCCAAGGTTTTCAAATTCACTAGGGTAACAGGTGAAAATGAACCATACAATTTGTTGTACAACTTTTCCTGAGTACCCCAGTACCATATATGTGGTCAAAAACTACTTTTGAGGCACAGTACAAAGTCCATATTCCATATTGGAATGCAGATTTACTTGGTTTGCGGGTGCAATGTCACATTGGCCGAACCCCTGAGGTGCCAGAACAGCAGAGACTCCTCACAAGTGACCCATTTTCCAAACTGCACCACTCAATGAATTTATCCAGTTGTGCACTGAGCATATTGGAACTACAGGTGCATCACAAAATTTTTTACTATTGGGCGGTAATCAAAATAATTACAATTTTACCACTAAAATGTTGTTCTATTTCACAATAGGTAAAAAAGGACACATATTGTGTTACACAAGTTCTTTTGAACGTGACAATACTACACATGTGACTGTACAATGTTGTTTGGCCGCACCACAGGGCTCAGGAGGGAAGGATCGGCTTTTGATTTTTGAAGCACACATTTTCCTAGAATGGTTTGCAGACCAAATTTGCAGTGCCCCTAACTGCCAGAACAGAAAAAATCCCCCTCAAGTGACCAAATTTTGGAAATAACACCCCTCTGGGAATTCAACTATGGGTGTAGTGACAATTTAGTCTCTGAAAAACACCCATATGTCAAAAACAGTGAATGTTGCAGAATTAGAAATTGCAAATAAGTCCTTGTTATGCCCAGTAAATTTTAGTTCCCATACATTGTCCTCAGCTCATGCGTCTAGAAACTTGCAGGCTCTCCTCACTAGAGCAATGCCAAACGTGGATGGTAACTGTAGTTTAGACACATTGTGGGACTTTTGAGGGGGGAGCCATATTGTTTTTAGAGAGCCTTTGTGCTACCAGTAATGTGGAAGTCCCCTATATCTCTGATAATCGATGACGAACCTGAGTGGGTTTAGTTGAATGCTATTTGGTGTCGATTTGAGTTCTGGACACAGTGTATCTTCTCCTGTAGAGATGCATGTTTTCTCTGCAGGAGACCGCAGCATCCCATGCCCACTATCAGGGTTTATGGCGCTGTGTTCTTTCACTCTGTACTTTTTCTTTTTTTACACAAATATAACCATTTATTGGAATATATATTTTTTTTACATTTTTGGTCTTTATTTTCTGATTTTTTTTTAATATTTTTACTTTTTTCTTACGTTTTCACTTTGTCCCTTTCTGTGACATTACCCCACAGGACTCTGATCGCAGCTGCAATGTTCTGCAGTGCTCGATGGCAGCTGACAGAACGCCACCGAGAAAGCCTGCGTGATCATGCTGCAGGCATGATCACACAGGCTGTCCGTAGTTAGGTGACCCAGAGGGCCTGGATCGGAGGTAAGAGGGATCCCTCTCCCAATTTCCTAAGTGCCGCGATCGGTATTGATCACAGCAACTAGAGGGTTGAACAGCCAAGGACGGCGCAGACACCATGCCTGGCTGTGAGGGCCGGGTCTTGGCTGTTGGGTAACAAAAGTCCCCAGATGCGATCGTGGGTGCACAGCCCCCTGTGCCCCTTGTAATTGCTAGGACATACTAGTACGTCCCTAGTCATTAATTCACATTAACACTAGAAGTCCCAGAAATTTCAAGCTTCCCACTGAAGTCCCGAAAGAGGGTCAAATGACCCTTAAGGTGGTGTCACACACAGCGACGACGAAAATGACATCGCTGCTAAGTCGCCATTTTCTGTGACGTAGCAACGACCTCAACAGCGACGTCGCTGTGTGTGACACATAACAACGATCAGACCCCTGCTGTGAAATCACTGCTCACTCCTGAATATTCCAGGTCATTTTTTGATCGCTGCTATCCCGTTGCGCCATGATGATAAGCTCAGCATCCTTGTGTTCGACACCGCAGCAGCGCCGGTCGTGACGACGCTGAAGGCAGTGACGTAGGACTGAAGGCAGGACAAGGACGTGTTTTTGCGGTGTATTTTGAAATGCCCCTACGACTCCGATTGGTGGTCACAACAGCGTTCCGATTGGGTACCTTGCCGAAGACTTACCGTGATGTAATTCTTTAAGTTCCATTCTTTGTTCCACGTAGTAGATTCTCTGTCTGGTGTCGCTAGTGTGTTGTTCTTTGTGGATCTGAATGAAATGAAATAGAATAAATGAAAGCACTACTACGTCTTCCTTTGTTTGGCATGGTCATCCAATCAGGCGCCGCTGTAGTGATCACCAATCAGAATAGAGGGGCATGAAAAAAGGAAACACAAAGGCGCTGTAGCGATCACCAATCGGAACAGAGGGGCGTGAAAAGAGGCAACGCAAAACAGGTCTAGGGGTAAACACCACGCCTCTATCAAGGTCTGAGTCGTCTCATAGCGACGCGTGTGATACCGCACAACGACCGTCAAGGTCGCTATGATCGCTGCTCCGTCGCTGCTTAAAATTACATGTTTGACAGCTTACTAGCGATCATCTAAGGTCGCTGTTACGTCACAGGAAATGGTGACGTAACAGCGATGTCATTGTCAATGTCGTTGTGTGTGAACCCAGCTTTAGTCCAAACTGAATAGAACTAACTAGAAACTAAATGGCTAAACTCAATGGAAAAACAGCAACCTCCTGTGGTGCGACAGTAATGGCCTTAATTACAGAACAAAAGACGGTAATTATAGGATGTTAGACTAAAATCCTTCAGGTCATTTGACCCGTGTCTGTGTTCCAAAGGTAGAAATGTTAAATGACCCCTCTCTGGGACTTCTAGTGTTAAAATAGGACATACCGGTATGTGCAAGGTCATAAAGGGGTTAATAGCATTTTCACAGCAAATAAATATGTGAAGTATAATATTAAACTTCTCTCTCATGCAATTTGAAATCAGAAATGAAAAGAAGAAATGGTCACTGGGGCTAGACTTTTTTAAAATACTGGAGCTGCTGGTAGAAAATTGACTCCGTGTGATGGTCAATTAAAACAGTACAAAGCATTAGAAATGGAACTACCTCGCTGCTCAATATACAATACTTGAGATTATCTCCTATCTGTATGGGGAAATTTGGTAAATAAATGGATAAATGAATGAATCATCCAAGCATCTCGTAACTGTTAATAGCATGCAGTTCTGCACAGCAAGAGGGGTTAGTAAATGAGCAAGTATAGATAAATAGACCTCACTAATGGGATGGTGATGCAGTAGTTCTAATTAGGTGGATTAATGTATTCTCAATCCTGTAAGGGGTTAATCCAACATGATATGTGGTGTAGTACTCACCTGGCTCCTTACCTATTGCAATTAAAAACTGTTGCATCTTTTTTAGAAATGTGTTTAAGGGCAGTGAACCCATCAGTATGATGGTGGAGAAATAGTCACTATGTAAAGACTTGTCCCCGAGGGGGTTAGCTAACAAGCATTGGTGATGCCACGCTGAATTGAGATGTGATCCGATGGTAAAAGCTTTCTGCTCTGTGTCTCCTTGTGGTGGGCATCCAATGTCAGCAGAACCATGTGATGTAATATTCCGGGATTGTAATACAATCACCAGCAGCACACACTCCTACCATACTGCCACTGAAGGGAGACATTGTGCAAGTCAGTGACATAGGATTGTAGTAGTAATTGTGCTATCCTCAGGATGAAAAATACCATGGGGAGCTAGTTAGCACTCATTTTCTATCCATCACACTGGACAGCATTCTCATTAATCACTTTCTATTCTGTTATATATGGCACTCCAATAAATACAATCGTTTGTTGGCTTCAACATCCGTTACCTGAGCAGGAAGGCACTACAACCCCAAAACACATTGTTATGGGGCCTGACGGACTGAGGGAAAATAAGAAACAAAACCTTCCCCCTCAATCGCAACCTGGGGTCCACCGTGCAGAGATGTTACACTGCTGCTGGTAGTCCAGAGGACAAGGCAGACAAACAGCTTATACGTAAAAATAAATATAAACCCAATATGCACAGTAGTGTATAGTGGGTCGCAATAACCTGTGTTCACATCACAGAGGTTATGCAAATTATATGAAGATAGTCGCCGTAACAAATGTTAACCTCACAGTGCCTAAGCAACTCAACAACTCAAAGTAAAACCCCATGCACACACCCGAACTCAAAACCCACGCTTAACCAGCGACTCTGAGTGGCGGTGGAGTGTGACACGCTCATCCCACATGCAGACAAAGGGAATGTGAATGGAGGCCCTTGAACATGCTGTGCTTACAACAGACTGTGTCTGAAACTAACATGCATAATCAACCCACATAAGGTGCGGGGAATCTCTTGCAGCACCAGGCCATGGCATGTGCAGTACCTGTCTAGGTGATTCACACAAGATGTGGAGTAACCCTCTCACTGCACCAGGTCACCGGATGTACGGTATTAGCAGTACATGTGTGTCGGGCGGGGGCGCAGGCAACGACCAGTGGGGAACTACTTGAGACACTTGGATCCGAGATCATGGTTGTTGCTCGAGTAGCAGCCAGATCTGGGGCTCGTGCAGCAGCCTGCCGCCCACAACTGTAATAAAGGGGGTATTTACAGGGGAGAGAGTTTGTCAGTTTGTCAGATTGCGGTGATAGTTTGGTGACACCGCCGCTGCTTTGGTATGGGGGCACCCGGGAGTGGGGCAGCAGGATGGAATCCCCTGCACCGGTAGGGAAGATGTTGTCCCGGGGCCCAGGTGTAGGTGGTGTGCAGGGCCGTGGCGCCATCTGCAGGCTGGACCGGATGACACCGGTGTACTCACTGTTATTGAATAAACCACACAAAGTCCAAGTAGTAAACCAAGTGCCGGATACCGGTAGCCTCCGGAGGGGTGTGCTCGGATCCCACACACTGGTTGACAGGGCAGGGTCCCTTCCTCCTGCACTTCAGTGTTTTCTCTTGTGTGTCGACTAGTCCGCATGAAACGGGAAAAGTCCGCTCCCGGTGTCTTTGCTGTGGGAGCTGTTGCCCGCGAGATCTGATCCTTGGGATTTTTGCAGACACTTGCAGTCGCCCTATCCCCCGCATTGGGCTTCCGTCTCACTCTATCTGGGCTTACTGGTGGGACAAGACATGGAATCTTGTCCCCTGTTGGCTAATTGACAAGGGGCTTGAAGCTGTCCTCGCCCTAGGGTCCAGGCACCCCGACTGTGCACGGCCTCCAGACCGGATTCCCGCTGTCGGCACCGGTGGGCTACAACCCTGCCCTGGTCCACTTAAGGTCTCCCGTGACCGGATCTCTGTCGCCTGTGGCCCTGCTCTGCCGTCTGCCACCTAGTCGGCGTCAGTAGTCCGGGAGCTACAACTCCCGACTACCACTTCACTCCTCTCACTTCCATTGTCCAGACTAGACTGTCGTGTTCCCTCCCCTGACACCTTAGAACCCCTAGGTGGGCAACACCATCTGCCTGGCCCTGCCCACTGGTGTGTCCCTATTGTCCTGGGGGGGTGACTAGGCTTTTGTGGCTGGTGTTTGTACTTGTGTGGGGTTGTGTTGGAAGAACAAAGAGGAGAGAGTCCTGCATCTGGAAGATGGATGCAGTCTCCTGTGACAACCTGAATTTGTCAGGGCGTCACACATGCCTAAGTGACCTGTCTAAGGCAGGGAGTAGCTCTCACAGACCCAGGTCACAGCAATGGTGTTCAGCCTGACATCCAAACACATGAGGTGATAGCTTTTGATAAATGCACACCTATTTGCGCTGGTGGGAGCCTTAACCCCTTAGCGACCGCGGGCAGTAATATTACGTCCTAGCGGTCATAGTGTTACTGCCCGCGATCTGCTGCCGGCAGCTTCCAGCAATCGGCGCACATCTCAGCTGATTTTTACAGCTGACATGTGTGCCTCCTAGGCATGAACAAAATCATTATCTGCCTGTGCTGTTTAACCCCTTAAATGGCGCTGTCATTATGTGACAGCGCCATTATAATGGCATCGGCAGTAAACATTTATTCACCGGACGATACCGGAAGTCATGTGACGTGATCACGTGATTTCCGGTGGTTGTCATGGTAGCACAGGGTCATGTGATGACTCCTGTAGCTCACATGACTCACTTTCAGTTTCAACCGGCCCAGAACTGGGTGAGACATGAAATGAGCATATCTGCTGTTTACAGCTGTATGGCTGTGATCAGCAGATATGGCAGAGCAATCAGATTGCTGATCCATATAGTTCCCTAGGGGGACTAGTAAAATAAAAAAAAAAAGGTAAAAAAAAGTTTTAAGTTTTTTTTAAAAAATTAAAAAAACCAAAAAGTTTAAATCCCCCCTTTCGCCCCATTGAAAATTAAAAAGTTAAAAAAATAAAAAAATATACTCATATTTAGTATTGCCGAGTTCAGAAATGCCCGATCTATCAAAATATAAAATCAATTAATCTGATTGGTAAACAGCGTAGCGGCAAAAAACTCCAAACGCCAAAATTACGTTTTATGGTTGCCATAAATTTTGCGCTAAATGCAATAACAGGCGATCAAAACATAGCATCTGCGCAAAAATGGTATCATTAAAAACATTAGCTTGAGATGCAAAAAAATAAGCTGTAACTAAGCCATAGATCCCGAAAAATGAGACCGCTATGGGTCACGGGATATGGCGTAAAATGTGTGCCACTTTTTTTGGACAAACTTCTGATTTTTTTTAACCCCTTAGATAAAAGTAAACCTATACGTTTGGTCATAACAATAAGAACGGAGGGCACTCACCATTTTTGGGCAGAAGAAAACTTGTATTTATTTGTTACATGGAGAAGGCATAAAAAAGGACGGAGGGGAGAGGGACTGACCACACGCGGACGACAGCTGTTTCGCACCGGCAACCGGCGCTTTGACAAGTCCCTTATTGTCATTATTTTGTATGCGAATCAATAATATAGTCTTTCTAATGCTTTCAGTTTTGTACATTGACGATTTGAAAACTAATACAAATTTATTGTTTAAAAAAAAGAAGGAAAGGGTTTTCCAACTTTATACTGTTCGAAGGGTTAACATTGCATACCTCTTTAGTTTATATCCTGTAATGATATATTTTTGGACCATGACATAAAAAACATATAAATGATAGCTAAATAGTACTGCGTTCTAATCCAGATACTTCCTTCTTTTTTTTCCTTTCCCTCTATTATCATATCTGGGTCACCTTTGGCTTCAAAATACAGTGAATAAAGTAATTAATGTGGAATAGAAAGCTGAAGATTAACGGAAAGGTAACTGTCACTTTACATCAACCACATATATTTAATGAAAAGAGTTCAACTGTTCGTTGAGCGTCCTGTATTGGTGGCGAACTCATAAGATGTTAATGCAGGAAGCCAGTGTATGTTAATTGCATAGCTGCGGGGTAGACCTGCTATGAAAATGAGCGCTGGCTCTTCTACAATGTACTTATTTAGTATGCAAAGCATAGAACTCCAGACGCTCATTTTCTACCACTCGTTTTTTTGCACTAGGATGTGTTCTGTTATGCAAATTCCATCTGGCTGTAGGAAATATGTCTTTCAAATATCTTCTTTGCCTTAGGCCGCCATTTATAGTCTCGGTAGGATTTTCTGATTTATAATTCACTATCACAGTGCGTCTTACTTTGACTGCAGGTTTGTCTTTAAATGTTTCTTTCTGCTGGTTGTAAATGTTTTACCTGGGTAACCAACGCATGTTTTATTTTGAAGGAAAGTACTGTTTGCATTGTTCATTAAACATAGTTAGAAGTATCCTATTAAGTCGACGGACTACTGAGCACGCTAGGTATTGTCAAACAGATTTGGGATCATTTCGCTTTTAGACACAGAACAAATAGTTCTTTGGGCAAAACATGCAAGAAGTAACAAATTATGCTATCATTCTTTAATAGCATTTTTTTTTTACAAAAATATTATGAATATTACTAATTACTTTATTGCTCCCTTAAAGGGAATCTTTCACTAGATTTTTGCTTCCCCATCTGAGATTGGTATCATGTAGGGGCACAGAACCTGATTCCAGGGATGTGTCACTTACTGGGCTGCTTGACCCATATTTGATAAAAATCACTGTTTTATTTGCTGTATATCTACTAATCCTGTGAATGCCAAGCTCTGTATAACTCCACCCACACCATTGATTGGCAGCTTTATGTGTACAGTGTGCATTGGCAGAGCTGCCAATCAGTGTGTATGTGTGGAGGGATTATAAAGAGCTCATGAATATAGACAAGTACATGGCAGCAGGTGTTTATGGTCCTCTAGTGATAAGTGATACATCGTTGTAATTAGGATCTCTGCCCCTACATTATGCTGCTTTCAGATTAGTTGACAAAAACCTGGTGACAGATTCCATTTAATTCCAAGATGCTTTAAAAAGTAAAAATAGAAACCCTATTACTGAAATATAATAAGAAAACAAACACAATAAAACATATTAATAAATAAAGACAAAAGACCCACAAGAGCTTACAATCTCCAAAGAAAGTGTAGAGGAGATCATAGCGGAGAATAGAAGCTACTCATGATACAGAAGAGATAGTAGGCTTTTCTGAGCAGATTGGTTTTTAGGATGCTTTCGAAGGTGGGGTAGAGTGCAACTGGTTGGGTTGTGAGTTACAGACTATGAAGTATGCAATGGAGAAATATTGGAGACAGTTTTGAATGGACCTGACAGGAAAGTGTAGAAGGAGGTCATGAGAAAATCAGGGATTTTAGTGGGAAGTAATGAGAGATTAGAGCAGAGATACAAGAAATAAACACTTGAACTAGATCACTCTGTGTGTAATGACTCTATATAATATATGCGTTTCTCTTTTTGTATTGAATTACTGGAATAAATTATGTTTTTGATGATATTGATGATAATTTAAAAAAATGGAGTGGGATCACCTCTAGTTTTGATAGGGCGGAGTATAAAATGTAACAACTTTATTTGATATGAAAAGATTAAAAAGATTCCTTTTATATAATTACAATATCATGGTGCAAAATAATGGGTGAGAACCCACATGCTAGTGAGAGAGCCCAAGCAAGAACACCAAAGGAATGGGAAGTCCTTACACATGGCTAGGATGGTCGCCTGGACGTCTCACAGCAAGAAAAAGAACCCTCTGGAGGGTTCTTTTTCTTGCTGTGAGACGTCCAGGCGACCATCCTAGCCATGTGTAAGTCTTAGGACTTTAACTTTAAAATTTATGCTGACTCGTTTGTTGCCTCTTGCATAGTAATAGCCTGACACTGGTCAGTTGCATGGTAGTCTATCCATTATAATTTTTGGAGTATGTGTTGGAGGCTCCCCACTTGTCAGCCATGATATGATTATAATTATACTGAGTCCTTCTCTCTTGGACTTCCCATTCCTTTGGTGGTCTTGCTTGGGCTCTCTCACTAGCATGTGGGTTCTCACCCATTATTCAGCACCATGATATTGTAATTACATAAAGTGAATCTTTTTAATCTTTTCATATCAAATAAAGTTGTTACCTTTTATACTCAGCCCTTTAAAACTCTTGTATTCAATTCTTTCTAAAAATCCTTTATGGAGTGGCATATGCATTAAATACGAGATGTGCACTGCTCAATTGTTTATGTGTCTACTTTTGATACATAGCCAAGGTAAAGCAGACAGCTATAGGTTGCAGCCTGCAGCTGTTGCTTTACCCATGCTGGTTATTAAAAATAGATGGAACCACACATCTTTGTTTATTTTATTTATTCCCTATACACATTGCTTTTTAGGATTGCCCCCATTTTGCACCCTACATGAGAGAGTTAAGAAAAAAAAATCACATGTTTGTGTGTCAGGGACTCCCTAGAGGATCGTAAAGCCTAATTTTGAGTCCATAAAAAACTACCAGAAAAGTAAAATTCAATGTGTCTTGGCTGCAATTGTAGGTAGTCAAGCAATACTGAGATTTTTTTCCCAGTGCAATCATTGTAGTGCCTTTAAATGGGAAATGCAAGTAAAATCATCACAATGATCCTGTGTAATGATCCTGGTTTAGTGCGGAGCCTTCCTTGTCCAGAGCCTCATCCCCTCCCCACTGCCTCCTTTTACAGCATGTCTTTGCATGTTTTAGTCATAAACTTAGATGTCTTTTGTACACATAAACAATGTATTATCCCTTCCTTCTTGCAATTCCCTCACACTACATGAGAGAGTTAAAAAAAAAAATCACACATGTTTGTGCATCAGAGACTCCCTAGAGGATCATAAAGCCTAATTTTGAGCCCATAAAAAGCTACCAGAAAAGTAAGATTGCATATGTCTTGGCTGCAGACACCTCACATTATACTGCTAATGACAAAACAACAAAATAAAATTAGTAACGTATCAACACCCAATGTGTCTCATTACCATTGGCTTAGCTGGATGACTTTCCCAGATTGATGGACCTCGAAGCAATGCTTGTCATGTTGTTGGGGAAGGAGAATTGAATAAGATAGCAAAAATCAGCTTTTGTTGTTTTCAGACTATAAAAACACAGCAATACAAACAACAAACAAGTCCATATGGCTAGAGATGGGCGAAACTTAGGTTCAATGTTCAGAGTTCGGGTTCGGAAACCGACTTCCAAAAAAACAAAGTTCGAAGTTCGAGTGAGTTATGAGTGCAAACCACTCAAGTGAGCAGCGCTCTGCTTGGGTATGAGTGAGTCTAAGACCTGTGCGAGGCGCTTGCAGTGTTTGAATGACACGTACTTGGGGTTAAATCAGCATGATCAGATGTAGTGTTCACACACACAAAAAAAGGAAATTGAAAAACCCCACCCTCCCCGGCAGTGTTCTGCTTATGGCTGGCAGCATGTGTGTGGAGCCACAAAGTGCCCAATTACTGACTTCAATTGAGGTTCAAATCAAGTCAAGGTCAAAAAACAAACTTTTGTAAGGTTCGAATGTACCTGGCAAACTGAACTTCCAAACGTTCGCTCATCTCTACTTATGGCTGGGGATGAGTGAACCCGAACTTTAAAGGTAGGGGTTCATACCGAACACTAGGTCTCAAACTCGTACTCAGATTTTTACAAAAAGTCTGTGTCCGAGTTTGGCATTCAGGTAATGTTCATATGTTAATAAAGATTGTTTAAAAGCTGCAGCATAGCCAATCAACAAGCTTTTAAGCTGTGGGCACTTCCGCAGCCATCACAGCCATGCCGAGTACTGAGATGGCTGTGATTGGCCGGTGCACCACGTTACATGTACATTTACTGCATATGGATGTCACCTGTCCGCTGCTGTGAACCATAAAGAAAAAAATGACATGGGCTGCCACCTATTTTTCATAACCAGTAAAGCAGCAGCTACGGACTGTAACCCTCAGCTATCAGCTTTACCTTGGCTGATTATCAAAAATAGAGGGAATCCCAGGCCATTTTCTAATAGCAGTTGCAGATTGCTATTTTAGACTGGGTAGGGCCAAATAACCATCGACCTTCCCAGCCTGATAATACCTGCCCCTAGTTGTCTTTGTTACCTTGACTGATTATCAAAAATAGAGCAAAGCCCACACTGTTTTTTTTTAAATTATTTATTTAAATAATGAAAAAAAATAAAGGAGTGAGATCACCTTATTTTTTGTTAGCTAGCCAAGGTAAAGCACACAGCTGTGGGTAGCAGCCTGCCTGTTTACCCACGCTGGTTATTAAAAATAGGTGGAGCCACACGTCTTTTTTTATTTTTTTTTATTCATTCCCTATCCACATTGATTTGCAGGGATAATTGCCCCCATTTTGTAGCCCCCTAGACCTTAATATGACTATTTTACAGCCATTATATAACACAAATTGGGGTCTCCATTGACTTATATGGGGTTTGGTATCCATGGTCAAGTTCGAGTCCCAAACCGAACTTTTCTTTAAAGTCTGACCAAACCCGGTGAATTCGAACATCCATGGTTCTGCACATCATTACTTATGGCTGCACAGGAGGAAATGTCAGTCACCTTTCTAAGGCCACGTGAATCAAATATGTATTAGTGTGTTCAAACTATGGACTCATCTGCATGTCCCGGAATTTATAAAATGAATTGAATTGGGTACAAGTCGATTTTGCACTCAAGCCAAAGGAACGGATTAAAAAAACTGTGATTTCAAAAACCAGAACCTGCCCATGTGTTCCACAACAAATAGATATCCTAGTGTTATGAAACAAACTGATTCTCCTTGTAATAAAATTGAGGACGGATCCTCCAGTAATGATGAACTGAGCCTTCTTTTCTTTAGAAATAAGGATTTTTTTTATACTCCACAAGGATGCCTTTAAAATTAACATTACGCTATAACAGTAGAGAGTCAATACTCTCTTGCCTGACTATCTTCTTGTGGAACATGACCCTTGTCTTTTCTTTCTGTTTATATGAATCAATATTTCCTTTATTAAACCAAATCCATAAAATCTCTATAATATATAGAAAGTTTTTACTCTAAAAAAAACACATTTCCCACTACATTTAGTGTACACTGTCAGAATAATTATATGAAATATTTGTGGTCATATCAATGGCAAAGTTCTATATCGGAAACAATATTGATAACACAAGGTAGTTAGGAACCAATCCATATTTTCTCTGCCCGCTTTACGGGAGTATTAATAGTTAACAGAGTGGTCAACTAATAATAATAATAATTTATTCATTTATATAGCGCTATTAATTCCATAACACTTTACATACATTGGCAACACTGTCCCCATTGGGGCTCACAATCTAAGGTCCCTAACTGTATGTTTTTTGGAGTGTGGGAGGAAACCGGAGAACCCGGATGAAACCCACGCAAACACAGGGAGAACATACAAACTCCTTACAGATGGTGTCCTTGGTGGAAATTGAACCCAGGACCCCAGCGCTGCAAGACTGCAGTGCTAACCACTGAGCCACCGTGCCGCCCACGACAGAGCATAGTGACCACACATCAATGTAAAGCTCATAAAGAAGGCTTTTCTCAAATACCATGTGCAGTCAATTGTGCCTCTGAGCGGCGCTATTGTGGTCCGCCATCACCATCATGTGACCCCTCAGGTTCTGTGACCTTTGAGATCTGGTGATGTCACGTCAACTTCCAGTCTCCGTGAGTGACTGGGCTGTGGGTAGAGTTTCACTGCTCGGCAAAGCCCAGCATCGCTCCTGCTGGCGGTGCTCTGCAGCAAAGGAGAAAGTGCGTGAGATGCTGGGCTGTGGCGAGCCGTGAAACTCCGCCCGCAGCCCAGTCACTCAGGGAGACTGGGGCCCGCCTTGGTGATGTCGGATCAACTGGAAGTTAACGTGACATCACCATATGTCAGAGGTCATGGAGCCCGGGGGCACATGATGGGGATGAAGGCCGTGTCACACACTGAGATAAATCTGTGGCAGATCTGTGGTTGCAGTGAAATTGTGGACAATCAGTGCCAGGTTTGTGGCTGTGTACAAATGGAACAATATGTCCATGATTTCACTGCAACCACAGATCTGCCAAAAATGTATCTCTGTGTGTGACGGGGCCTTTAGGAGTAATCTCCAAAATGCATAAGGCGGGGGGCTTATTAGGTCCACATCATAAACAGGAGCTGTGGACAAGAAAGCGCAAATAGGGTCTTACCCCGATATGTGTGGGGTGGGGAAAAGGGGAGTAAACTTGCTCACCTGATGTAGTTGTGACAGTCACAACTACTATAAGTGCATGTAAACCACGATCCACGGCAGCAGCCACCCAGTGGCAGATAACAGAGAGTAAAGGAGAAGGGTGTTCAAATCGCCGCGCCAACAGATCACTCGTTCAGATGATGGAGACCAATGTCACTTTATTTTCATATGGGTCTACGTGTTTCAGGAGCCCCTGCTCCCTTCCTCAGGACCGTCAGAATAAAACCAACATCAAATTGATGTTGGTTTTATTCTGACGGTCCTGAGGAAGGGAGCAGGGGCTCCTGAAACGCGTAGACCCATATGAAAATAAAGTGACATTGGTCTCCATCATCTGAACGAGTGATCTGTTGGCGCGGCGATTTGAACACCCTTCTCCTTTACTCTCTGTTAGGTCCACATCATGGGACATATTTGATTTTATCATGTATGTAATTTCTCAATAAAGAAGACAGAATTCTTATGGAAAATTTTGGTGCTGGACCTATCCTTTTTTCTATTTACCTTGTGGTACTCAGCCACGTCCGCGCACCTGTGGGACTTCAGAACTAACGGTGACCTTTCTCCCATCCCTGTTTCCTTTGGATTACATACGCTTCTTTAAATAGACATTGGAAATAACGACAGATGAAAAAATGTATTACAAGAAACTTAATATTCTACTCAAGTTTTATAAAAACGTCAGATTCTCCTGTTGTCATAAGACAATGAGGACCGTTGACATGGGCTGAGACGTTCTGTATTTTGGGGAAATATCAATACCTCATGCATTTTTCATCTTGGCAGGATTCTTCCAGATCGTGTAATGTTGGTGGAGAAGGGAGTGTGCTTGTCTTTGTGGGGTACACCTACATAATGCTGGGCTGCCTGCCTGATCTAATGCGGGCGTCACACGGGACGATAAATCTTGCGATCGCATAAGCGATCGCACCTGCCCCCGTCATTTGTGCGTCACGGGCAATTTGTTGCCCATGGCGCACAAAGTCGTTTACCCCCATCACACGTACTTACCTCCCAGACGACCTCGCTGTGGGCGGCGAACATCCTCTTCCTGAAGGGGGAGGGACGTTCGGCGTCACAGCGACGTCACACACCGCCAGCCAATAGAAGCGGAGGGGTGGATATGAGCGGGACGTAAACATCCCGCCCACCTCCTTCCTTCTGCATTGCCTGCGGGACGCAGGTACGCTGTGTTCGTCGTTCCCGTGGTGTCACACGTAGCGATGTGTGCTACCCCGGGAATGACAAACAACTGGAGCACAGAAGGAGGAACGACTTTTTGAAAATTAACGGCGTGTCAACGAGCAACGATAAGGTGAGTATTTTTGCTCGTTCACAGTCGTTCCGAGGTGTCACACGGTACGATATGTTTGACGATGCCGGATGTGCATCACTAACGATGTGACCCCGACAACATATCGCCCGATATATCGTACTGTGTGACGCCCGCATGATAGTATATATGTCATCAATAGGCTGTAAGCCGGCAAGGTGCACAACACATAACTGTGTGAATAGCACCTTATACAAGCCTTATATGTGGGCCCTCATAAATGATAGCTTGTGAGTGGTTGTTAGTCAGTATTTTGACCCTCTGCTACCTTTAACCTTTAGAGGGTTCGCTCAAACAAACGTATGAATCGGACAAGTACAATTTGAGAAAATCTTGCATTGCACTCAGACCAATGTTATTCAATGAGGGGGAGCAGATGGTCAGCTTTTTTCTCATCCAGATTCTGGATTACAAAAAAGTCGCAGCATGCTGTGATTGTCAGTGAGGGCCATGTCACTTGTACCCATACAAGTCTATGGGTGGGAGTGAAACAACGGACTACACTGATGATATCCGAGTGCAGTGCGATAATCGCATTAGCTGACAATAGAGGAGATGGAGAGATTAATCCCTACGTCCTTCTCCTCAGCTGTGATCTATTCGCAGGATCGAATTACAGTTGCAGGACACTTGGCTCATGCTGGCAATGTGACACCCTGGACTAGCCAGGTAGTCACAGGTAGGCCCTTACAAAAACACCTCCCCCGTTAATAAGGTGACAGCAGCCAACCTACAAAACCCTTGTCACCTGCCTCGGGGTTTGATGTACACACCCGGGGGCGGAGCCAGGCGGTTGGCCCTGCCCACCGAGGAGTGCACAGGCCCTGAGGCAGGAAAAACAGTGTAGTTCCCCGTGGGGAGCAGAGTGTGAACACAGTAGTTTTGGACAGTGAAGTAGAGAGTCAAGTTCAAGTGCAGCAGGCCTGAGGTGTCAGGCTTGCAGCTTTAACACTGACCGGTGCCGGGGTCGTAGCCCTGGTACCGTGGCAAGGAGGCAAATGGTGGTGGCCGCCTGCAGGAGCTGGGATTACAGCTGGTGGAACTGTAAGGGACCGGGACCGGGTGGTGGCCCGCCGGTACCGAACCGGGGAACCGATTGGAAACCGGAGCAACAGTGCCTTCGGGCTGCACACCGCACCGCACCGCACTGACACGCCAGCACACCTCCATTCCCCCACCTTAGCACCTCCCTCGGGCCCCCGGGCCCATCATTCCCCTACCCATGGAGGGGTCAACACCAAGCTGCGCAATACCGTTCCCGGGAGCCTAGACAATGGCAGCAGTGGTGTCCATCCATTCACCACAACCCGTGGGTGGCATCACGAACTTAAATACCCAAACAACCGCGGCCCCGGCCGTGGACCTCACCATCGAACACGACCCCTCACGTAGTGCCAGCAACTCCCTTTCAAAGCGACGTGACCCCGGGTCCGTGAGGAGCTCGAGCCACCCACCGACGAGCACGGATCCGAGCGGCTCGGCAGCCGGCAGAGCCCCAGGGCGGTACAGCAACACAGTGGGAGCCGATGGTCATTAATAGGGATGGTCGAATACCCTATTATTCGCTTTGCCGAATATCCGACGAATACCTCACAGCTATTCTAGTATTCGCGAATATGCGACCCCCAATTCAAGTCTATAAGAAACCAGAATAATTTCATGTTGGACCTGTCGGTGACCTGTGGTGACTGAGGAAAAATCTGAAATGGATGGGAGAAGGCAGAAACAGTATGGGCACAGCCTGTAGAAGGTGCCTGACTGCATTTCTGCCCCCTCCCGATTCATCCAAGATGACCGGACGCACACTAACGCGCTGCCCGCATTCACCCTCTTCCTCTGATTTCTGTCGCATGTGCCATGACACAAGCGACAGAAAACTCCTCCCCGGGTCCAGCTAAGTCACCCCATATACCCCCCCGGTGTTTGCCGGTGTTCCCCCGGTGTTTCTACTTTTTGCAGCGTTGATTCCCCATGTCACTCCTCCTTCACAATAAACGCTAGGTGCATGCGCATGTCAGCTCAGCTTCCTGTGGTCAGTGAGACTTGTGGAGCTGTGCTGGCTGCACGCACACTGCTGCAGTGACCCGGGAAGGGTATGTGCAGATTCTTTGCACCCACACTCCTCACATGGAGGGTCTGCACTCCTAGAAAATGGGAGACACGTTCCCTGAGCATGCCCCCCATATTCTAGAAGATCCAGAGTCGTCATGGGACTTCCAAAATGGATTACAGGGGATTTTTTTTCCCTTACAATAAATTGGTGAAAGAGGGAATGTTTTGGGGAGGGTTTTTTCAAATACATTTTTTTTTTGTCTTCTATTTTTTTTTTCTACTTTTATTACTGACAGTTAGTGATGTCGGGTATCTGATAGCAGGTTCCTACGTGCCCATACACAGGAGGTTTTTAACCCAGAGAGAGGCTTCAGAATAGCGTTAGGTACCCAGTTACGAGATATGCCGTGAAGGGGCAACTGGGCAGATATACAAATGGCCATTTCTATATGCTAAATATCTCAATTTTCTTAGATTTTCCTTAGCAGTAATGCAGGTCCATGTTCACACATTCATGGTTTCCATACTTTAGCATTATCAGAGCGCAAACTGTCTTTTTTTGTATTTTATGTCATGTTCAGTTATGCGCCTGTTCACACGTCAGGTCGATGAGGCTGAGTGCAGGCAGTCTTTTTTGTGGGTATCTGATAGACGCCATGACATCAGAACTGCTGGGCTTGATGTCAGGTGACATTACACATCTGGTATCAACCCCATTTATTACCCCGTTTGCCACCGCACCAGGGCACGGGATGAGCTGGGGCGAAATGCCAGGATTGGTGCATTTAATGGATGCGCCACTTCTGGGACGGCTGCGGTCTGCTATTTTTAGGATGGGAAGGGCCAATAACTATGGACCTTCCCACCCTGAGAATACCAGACCACAGCTGTCCGCTTTACCTTGGCTGGTGAACCAATTTGGGGGAACCCCATTTTTTTTTATTATTTATTTATAAATAATTATAAAAAAGAGCCTGGGGGCCCTCCAAATTGGTTCCCCAACCAAGGTAAAGCTGTCAGCTGTGGTCTACAGGCTGCAGCTATCTGCTTTACCCTAGCTGGCTATCAAAAATGAGGGGGGACCCCACGTCGCTTTTTTTTTTAAATTATTTATTTTTTTGGCTAAATACAAGGCTAGGCACCCTTTAGTGCCACATGAAAGTCACTAAAGAGTGCCAGCTTAGAATATGCAGGACATTATATATGTGAGACATTATATATGTGTTTGACATCGGTCTGCCTGTCTATATATCTATCCATCTATCCTTTTTTATCTATCTAACTATCTATCCCTCTATCTATCTATCTATCTATCTATCTATCTATCTATCTATCTATCCATTATATATCTGTCTGTCTATCTATGTATCCATTATCTATCTATTTATCTATCTATCTGTCACGCTCCCCGGGTCCTCGGATCCCCTCCCCGGGTCCCCTGCTCCGATCCCCGGGTCCTCAGCTCCGCTCCCCGGCTCACCTGCCACGCTCCCCGCTCTCCAGCCTCCGGTGCCCGCACTTCCCAGGCCCCCTGGTCTCCGCTCCCGGCGCCCGACGGCTTCCCAGTTCCTGGCCGGCTCCCCTGCGTCCTCCCTTCAGCTTCCTGCCCTGGCTTCTGGCACCCGGGCTGCGCGCATGCGCATTAGGGCGTGCGCGCGGTCACTGAACCTTTCTTAAAGGGCCAGTGTCAATTAACAGGAAATGATGCACTCAGGTACAGGGTATATAGGGGGTTAATGTCCAAGGGAGCGGGGCCTGTTCTTCGTGTTTTCCCAAGCTAGGAGTCAGGTCTCCTTGTGTTCTATGAGATACTTACCTCTCTGTCTTCTAGAGCCGATCCTGCATCGCCATCCGGTCCTGCGGTACCTCGAACCCCGAACGCTGCCCATCTGCCATCCTGACAGTCCGTACCATCTCGGATCCCTGCGGTGACCCGTCATCTCGCTCCAACGGTTCCGGACCCTGCCTGACACCATCACGGCTTCCGAACCTGAGCTCCGTCACCCGGACCACCATCCGTGACCTCGTGGTCCCAGGGACTTCTCCATTTGCTCTCAGTGCACGGACTGTCCTGCTACCTACAGTGCTCCGGCTACCGGACTCCTTTCCCTCATCCGGGAGTTCGGCCCAGTGGATCCACCTCCAGGGTCTACCCGTCCATCTGGCCCTAACAGTAAGAACAGGCCATGGATCCCGCCGAAGCACTAGCGGCCTTGCATGAGGAACTCCAACGCCAGAGTGAAGTCCAGACCCGCATGCTGAACTTTATGACTTCCGTGGACACCCGCCTGACCACGCTACAAGCGGCAGTCACGTCTTCGACATCCCGAGCCTCCACTAGTCAAGCCATGACCCCCGCTCCCGTGGCCGCCTCTTCGGATGCTTCCAGACTGCGTTTGGCCTCACCACCCCGGTACGCCGGAGATCCCAAGACCTGCAGGGGGTTTATAAACCAATGCTCCCTCCATTTCACGCAGCTGCCACATCTGTTTGCCTCCGACCAAGCCAAGGTCGCCTTCATCATGTCTCACCTAGAGGGCGAGGCACTGGCGTGGATGAACCCCTTGTGGGAGAAGGAGGAACCTATGACCAAGAACCTCCAGGAGTTCCTGCAGGCCTTTCGCAGCACTTTTGACGAACCCGGACGCGCCTCCGCGTCTGCGTCATCACTTCTCCGGTTACGTCAGGGAACACTGACGGTGGGTCAATACGCCATCCGTTTCCGCACCTTGGCTTCAGAACTCGGGTGGAATAACGAGGCCCTAACCGCCGCCTTCTGGGAAGGACTATCGGGTCGAATCAAAGATGAGCTGGCTGGACGTGATGTACCGTCCACTCTGGACGCCCTGATTACCCTAGCGACTCGAGTGGACATACGCTTTCAGGAGCGGTCCAAAGAGCTGTCCCGTGAGAGACGTCCGGTAAGGCATTCCTCTCCTCCACCGAAGCCCACCGTACTCCAGTCAACGGCCTCTGGTGTCTCCGTCCATGAGCCCATGCAGATCGACCGTGTGCGACAGTCGGAACAACGTCGAGCAGAGCGGCTCGCCAAGGGTCTCTGCTTTTACTGCGGAGAGGGAACACACCTGCTACGCGCCTGTCCAGAGAGGCCGGGAAACTCCAAAGCCTAGGGTTGGTAGGAGAGGCCACCCTAGGTGCTGGGACTCTCTCAGACCCAGTTACATGGACTGTGCAAGTGACAACGGGAGAGACGCGGTTTACGGCTGAGGCGTACCTCGATTCTGGGGCAGCAGGCAATTTCATCCAGCAGGCCACGGTGGACAAGTACCAGGTGCCTGTTACTCCACTCAACAAGCCCCTAGTGATTGCCTCTGTGGATGGGAGACCCCTCTCTGACACCATCTCCTGGATCACCAAGCCGCTTGAACTGCGTATCGGTGCTCTGCACACCGAGAACATCGCTCTCTACGTCCTCTCACACATGTCACATCAAATCCTGCTGGGACTTCCCTGGTTGCGGACACACGAGCCTTCAGTCAGCTGGGGCACTGGCGATATCACTCGATGGGGGTCTTCTTGCCATGAGAGATGTCTGAAGACCATACAACCCATCCGGCGACCTCCGGTTCCCGAGTCCCTACCGGGACTGCCCTCAGCCTATTGGTCCTTCGTGGACGTCTTTGATAAGAAGGAGTCCGAAGTACTCCCGCCACATCGTCCTTACGATTGTGCCATTGACCTGCTCCCGGGAACTACACCACCTCGAGGACGGATATATCCACTATCTCCAGCCGAAACAAGGGCTATGTCTACGTACATCACAGAGAGCCTGGCTAAGGGATTCATCCGGAGATCCTCCTCTCCTGCTGGAGCAGGCTTCTTCTTCGTAAAGAAGAAAGAGGGCGACCTACGCCCATGTATAGACTACCGGGGATTGAACCTAATCACCGTGAAAAACAAGTACCCCCTGCCGCTCATCCCCGAATTGTTTGATCGGCTCAGAGGAGCTCGTGTGTTCACCAAGTTGGATCTTCGGGGTGCCTACAACCTGGTCCGTATCCGCTCAGGGGATGAATGGAAGACCGCGTTCAACACTCGCGATGGGCACTATGAATACTGCGTGATGCCCTTCGGCCTGTGCAACGCACCAGCAGTCTTCCAAGAATTAGTGAACGATGTGTTTCGGGACCTTCTCTACGTCTGTGTGGTGGTATATCTGGATGACATCCTTGTCTTCTCTCCGGACCTCCAGACCCACCGAGAGAACGTGCAACTGGTTCTACAACGACTGAGAGAGAATCGTCTGTACGCCAAGTACGAGAAGTGTGTCTTCGAACAGTCTTCTCTCCCCTTCCTGGGGTACCTCATCACCGATACCGGACTGCAGATGGATCCCAAGAAGGTCTCCTCCATTCTCAACTGGCCTCCTCCTTCTGGACTGAAGGCAATCCAACGTTTCCTGGGGTTCGCTAACTATTACCGCCAGTTCATTCCTCACTTCTCGGCTCTGACTGCTCCTCTCTCCGCCTTGACCAAGAAGGGGGCTAATCCAAAGGACTGGTCACCTGCGGCCGATGCCGCGTTTGGCGCTCTAAAGCGAGCCTTTGCCTCCTCTCCTGTACTCCACCGTCCAGAGTTAAACCGCCAGTTCACCTTGGAGGTGGATGCCTCCTCCTCGGGAGCCGGAGCAGTGCTCATGCAGAAGTCCTCCTCCGGGAAGATGGTGATGTGCGGTTTCTTCTCCAAGAGCTTCTCCGCGCCTGAACGCAATTACACCATCGGTGACCGAGAGCTATTAGCGGTCAAACTGGCTCTGGAGGAATGGCGCTATCTTCTGGAAGGAGCAGTGTACCCTGTCATTGTTTACACGGACCACAAAAACCTGGAATACCTGCGGACTGCTCAGCGACTGAACCCACGGCAAGCCAGGTGGTCCTTGTTCTTTGCCCGGTTCGACTTCCAGCTTCATTTCCGACCCGCGAACAAGAATGTACGCGCTGATGCCTTGTCTAGGTCTTTCGTGCCCCTGGAACAGGAGGAAGAGACATCTCAACCCATCATCTGTCCAAGTAAGATTATTCCGGTGGCTCCTGTCACCCTGGCCCAGATACCGCCTGGGAAGACTTATGTCTCTGAGGCTGACAGGCAAAAAGTGTTACATTGGGGCCATGCCTCGAAAACAGCCGGTCATGCAGGTCAGAAGAAAACATGGAGCGCTATTGTACGTCATTACTGGTGGCCATCCCTGCGCACGGACGTCGCCTCTTTTGTCTCTGCCTGCTCCTCCTGTGCCAGGAACAAGACACCCAAACACCTGCCATACGGCCGTCTTCTGCCTCTGCCCATACCCTCAGTTCCCTGGCAACACATAGCGATGGACTTTATTACGGACTTGCCATTATCCTCCGGACACACAGTCATATGGGTCGTGGTGGATCGGTTCTCTAAAATGGCCCATTTCGTTCCTATGGCTGGACTGCCCTCTGCTCAGGAACTCGCGGACGCCTATATACAGCACATCTTCCGCTTGCATGGCTTTCCATCACACATAGTGTCCGACAGAGGAACCCAGTTCACCTCCCGCTTCTGGAGGGCTCTCTGCAAACATCTGGGAGTGACTCTGGACTTCTCCTCAGCCTACCATCCTCAGTCGAATGGCCAAGTGGAACGGATCAATCAGATATTGACCTCATTCTTGCGTCACTACGTGAACGCCCATCATGACGATTGGTCCACGCTTCTTCCTTGGGCTGAATTCTCCCATAATCACCACGTCAGTGAGTCCTCCTCCAGTTCTCCCTTCCATGTCGTCTACGGACTTCAGCCGTCTGTCCCATTGCCTGTATCCTCTTCCTCGGACATCCCTGCTGCTGATGCAGTACTCCGTGACTTTACATCCATTTGGGACTCTGTTAAGGCCTCCCTTGCACGTGCCTCCCTGCGGATGAAGAGACATGCGGACAAGAGACGTCTGGATCCTCCGTGTTTCTCTCCGGGAGATCTCGTCTGGCTTGCTTCCAAATACATCCGACTGAAGATACCATCCTACAAGCTGGGACCTCGCTACATCGGACCGTTTAAAGTCCTCGGCAAGATCAATGAGGTCTCCTACAAACTGCAGCTTCCGGCCACGATGAGAATACCCAACTCCTTTCACGTCTCTCTGCTCAAGCCGGTTGTCCTTGGTCCCTTCTCCGCTGCCGCCAGTCCGGCCCCTCCTCCTATTGCTGAGGACGACATCTATGCGGTAAGAGATATCGTGGCCATGAAGACCGTACGTGGTCGACAGTTCTTCCTGGTGGACTGGGAAGGGTATGGTCCTGAGGATAGATCCTGGGAGCCCAGGGAGAACGTGGGCACTCCTCTGATCCGTGCCTTCCTGTCCCGGTTGCGGGGAGGGGGGCGTGGGGGGGGTACTGTCACGCTCCCCGGGTCCTCGGATCCCCTCCCCGGGTCCCCTGCTCCGATCCCCGGGTCCTCAGCTCCGCTCCCCGGCTCACCTGCCACGCTCCCCGCTCTCCAGCCTCCGGTGCCCGCACTTCCCAGGCCCCCTGGTCTCCGCTCCCGGCGCCCGACGGCTTCCCAGTTCCTGGCCGGCTCCCCTGCGTCCTCCCTTCAGCTTCCTGCCCTGGCGTCTGGCACCCGGGCTGCGCGCATGCGCATTAGGGCGCGCGCGCGGTCACTGAACCTTTCTTAAAGGGCCAGTGTCAATTAACAGGAAATGATGCACTCAGGTACAGGGTATATAGGGGGTTAATGTCCAAGGGAGCGGGGCCTGTTCTTCGTGTTTTCCCAAGCTAGGAGTCAGGTCTCCTTGTGTTCTATGAGATACTTACCTTTCTGTCTTCTAGAGCCGATCCTGCATCGCCATCCGGTCCTGCGGTACCTCGAACCCCGAACGCTGCCCATCTGCCATCCTGACAGTCCGTACCATCTCGGATCCCTGCGGTGACCCGTCATCTCGCTCCAACGGTTCCGGACCCTGCCTGACACCATCACGGCTTCCGAACCTGAGCTCCGTCACCCGGACCACCATCCGTGACCTCGTGGTCCCAGGGACTTCTCCATTTGCTCTCAGTGCACGGACTGTCCTGCTACCTACAGTGCTCCGGCTACCGGACTCCTTTCCCTCATCCGGGAGTTCGGCCCAGTGGATCCACCTCCAGGGTCTACCCGTCCATCTGGCCCTAACACTATCTATCCCTCTATCTATCTATCCATCTATCTATCTATCCCTCTATCTATCCATTATCTATCTATCTATCTTTCTATCCCTCTGTCTATCCATTATCTATCTTTCTATCCCTCTATCTACCCACTATCTATCTATCTATCTATCTATCTATCTATCTATCTATCTATCTATCTATCTATCTGTCTATCTGTCTGTCTATCTATCTATCTATCCCTCTATCTATCCATCTATCTATCTATCTATCCCTCTATCCATCTATCTAAATCAAATCAAATCAAATCAAATATGCTTTATTGGCAGGACCAAAAAACTATTAGCATTGCCAAAGCAACAAAAGAAGTGTGAAAGGGGAGTGGGTTAGGGTTGTGGGGATGGGGTGTTGGGGCCACAATTTAGGGAGTGATGGCCCATTTGGAGGTCTTTAGTACACCTCATCTTTTGACAAGTGGAGACATATTGGGCAGCGATCTCCACCATTGATTCCTCTTCCCCCAGTAGGATGCGGAGTTTCCTCTCCTCGTCCATGGATGGAAAGTCGGGGGTATGAGCGGTAAGTTTCTGGAAGTGGGAGGCCCTCACTGCTGAGTATTTGTCACAGTGCAGTAGGAAATGCCCCTCGTCCTCCAGAGCCCCCTGCTGACAGTGCTGACACAGTCTGTTCTCCCGCGGCTTGTATGTCTATCGGTGCCGCCCTGTTTCCACCTTTAGGCTGTGGGCACTCAGTCTGTACAGGCTAAGTGTCTGCCTGTCTTTGGGGTGGCGTAACCTTTGCAGATACGGGGCCAGAGTGTAGTCCCTCCGCAGTGACCGGTAGATGGTGAGTTTTTGGGAGTTCTCTAATTCACTCTTCCATACCTCTATGTATTGCTTCTTGCAGCTCTCTGAGATCTCTTTTATTTGGCCTTTTGTCAGGGTGTGTTGCTGACTTTGGCTGTACTGGCTGCCGGGGTTCCTGGCTTGCTCTGGGCTCCGGCTCAGCAGGGCTTTATGATGGTAGGAGCTGGGGTTACTGTTCTGTATGTGTGCCTGGTGTGATAGTGCCCGCTTGTGTATACTGAGCCATAAAGGGAGTCGGCCCAGCTCTGCCCGACAGGCTATGTTTGAGGTGCTGCGATGGACTTGGAGGAGATATTTGCAGAACTCCAGATGGAAGACTTCAGTTGGACTGGAATCCCACTTTGTTTGGTCTGGATAGGTCGCTGGGCCCCATACCTCGCTGCCATACAGCAGTATAGGGGTGATGACGCTGTCGAATATCTTGAGCCAGACTCTCACAGATGGTTTGAGGTGGTACAGTTGTCTTCTGATGGCGTAGAAGGTTCTGCACGCTTTTCCTTTCAGGGCTTCTGCTGCTTGCTTAAGGCTCCCAGTTTGGCTTAGCTCCAGACCGAGGTAGGTATAGCTTCTGGTTTTCTCCAGCATGGTGCCATTTAGTGTGAGGGAGGGAGTAGAGGTTTTGCTATACTTCCTCTTCTGAAACACCATGACTTTGGTCTTTTTTTGGTTGATGGGCAAAGCCCATGTGGTGCTGAATGTTTCTAGCACAGCCAGGCTATCTTTGAGGCCTTTCTCGGATGGGGAAAGCAGCAGGAGGTCATCTGCGTACAGCAGGATCTTCACCTCTCGGTCATGTAAGCTGAGACCTGGGGCGGGGGAGGCTAGTCCATTTATGTAGATATTGAATAGAGTTGGACTCAGGCTGCAGCCCTGTCTTACCCTGCAGCACTGCCGGAAGAAGGCCGTCCTCTTTCCGTTAACCTCCACACTGCATCGGTTCTCAGAGTATGAGCTCTTGATCACGTCGTAGGTTCTGCCACCTATTCCACTCTCCAGGAGTTTAAGGAACAGGCCTGGGTGCCACACTGAGTCAAAGGCCTTCTTGAAGTCCACAAAACATGCAAATATTTTCCCCTGTTTTTTGTCGTGGACGTGGGTCTTGATGAGGCTTTGCAGGGTGGTTCGTGGTGCGATGGTTTGGCATGAACCCAGCTTGGCTTCTGCTGAGGGTGTCCCGCTGGGTGAGGAAGGTGATGATCCTTTTATTAATAATGCTATTAAACAGTTTTCCCAGAATACTGTTAATACAGATCCCTCTGTAGTTTGCTGGATCATATCGGTCTCCATTCTTGTAGATGGGCGTTATGAGTAGAGATGAGCGAACCGGCCACGGTTCGGCTCGAGTTCGGCGTGCCGAACCGAGGTCTGGTTCGAGTTCGGTTCGGCGAACCGCTCGAACCCCATAGGAAACAATGGGAGGCAATCACAAACACATAAAAACACATTATAAATGTACACATACAGTTAGGTCCAGAAATATTTGGACAGTGACACAAGTTTTGTTATTTTAGCTGTTTACAAAAACATGTTCAGAAATACAATTATATATATAATATGGGCTGAAAGTGCACACTCCCAGCTGCAATATGAGAGTTTTCACATACAAATCGGAGAAAGGGTTTAGGAATCATAGCTCTGTAATGCATAGCCTCCTCTTTTTCAAGGGACCAAAAGTAATTGGACAAGGGACTCTAAGGGCTGCAATTAACTCTGAAGGTGTCTCCCTCGTTAACCTGTAATCAATGAAGTAGTTAAAAGTAGAGTTGAGCGCGGTTCGAGGTTCGAGGTTCTCCAGTTCTAGGCTCGAGTGATTTTGGGGGCTGTTCGAGATCGAACTAGAACTCGAGCTTTTTGCAAAAGCTCGATAGTTCTAGATACGTTCGAGAACGGTTCTAGCAGCAAAAAGCAGGGCTTTTTACAGCTACAGTGTGCAGGAGCCATCGCTGGCAGCCTGCCAGAAGCTGGTAACCAAGATAAACATCGGGTATCCAACCAAAGCACTTTGGTTAGTAACCCGATGTTTATCCTAGTTACGTGCAGGAAGCCCACACTTCCCCGCTCAGCTCGCTCCGCCCCCTCCTGCCCGCGGCATGTACACACACACACACACACAAACACACACACACACACACACACACACACACACATGGTCCCGCTCGGGTTACCTGCGGTGATGAAGTCCCGACCTCAGCACTGTCACTGTCCTCCATGGCCGCCGCTTGTCACATCACCTTCTCTCGCTTCCGACCCGAGACTGACTAGCGGTGACGTCACGGGCCTCTCGCGATACTTGGTGTGAAGGCGCCGGTCATTGAACTCAGTGACAGGTGCTGTCGGCAGTGCTGGAGATCAGCGCAGGTAATGTACCTCGCTGACAGCAGCACTTGTCATGCCCTGCAGTGACCTGGGCTGACCCATTGTTGTTAGCTCAGGTCACTGCATTGCTCTCCCAGCCAATGGGGAACATCCTGCTCTTCATTGACTGGGACAGTGTGGATCGTCATGGCAACCCCTTGGATTACACCAGACCTGGATTTGTTTTTCATTCTAATAAATTGGTTAAAGAGGGAATGTTTTGGGGAGTGTTTTTTCAAATAAAAATGTGTTTGTCGTCTATTTTTTTTTTATTACTGACTGGGTTGGTGATGTCGGGTATCTGATAGACGCCTGACCTCACCAACCCCAGGGCTTGATGCCAGGTGACATTACACATCTGGTATTAACCCCATATATTACCCCGTTTGCCACCGCACCAGGGCGCGGGATGAGCTGGGGCGAAGCACCAGGATTGGCGCATCTAATGGATGCGCCACTTCTGGGGCGGCTGCGTCCTGCTATTTTTAGGCTGGGGAGAGTCCAATAACCATGGACCTCCCTAGTCTGAGAATATCAGGCCCCAGCTGTCTGCTTTACCTTGGCTGGTGATCCAATTTTGGGGGACCCCTACGTGTTTTTTTTTTTAATTATTTATTTAATTTAAAATAACAGCGTGGGGTGCCCTCAGTTTTGGATTACCAGCCAAGGTGAGGTTGCCAGCTGTGGTCTGCAGGCTGCAGCCGTCTGCTTTACCCTAGCTGGCTACAAAACTAGGGGGAACCCTACGTCATTTTTTTTTTCATTTTTTTGGCTAAATACAAAGCTAAGCACCCCTTAGTGCCACATGAAAGGCACCAAAGGGTGCTCCACTTTTTCTCCACTTTTTCTCCATTTTTTCTCCACTTTTTCTACATTTTTTCTCCACTTATTCTCCACTTTTTCTCCACTTTTTCTCCACTTTTTCTCCACTTTTTCCTCCACTTTTTCTCCACTTTTTCTCCACTTTTTCTCCACTTTCTCTCCACTTTTTCTCCATTTTTTTCTACACTTTATCTCCACTTTTTCTCCACTTTTTCTCCACTTTTTCTCCACTTTTTCTCAATTTTTTCTCCACTTTTCCTCCACTTTTTCTCCACTTTTTCTCCATTTTTTTCTCCATTTTTTTCTCCATTTTTTCTCCACTTATTCTCCATTTTTTCTCCACTTATTCTCCACTTTTTCTCCACTTTTTCTCCATTTTTTTCTCCACTTTTTCTCCATTTTTTCTCCATATTTCTCCACTTTTTCTCCATTTTTTTCTCCACTTTTTTCTCCATTTTTTCTCCACTTATTCTCCATTTTTTCTCCACTTATTCTCCACTTTTTCTCCATTTTTTCTCCATTTTTTCTCCACTTTTTCTACATTTTTTCTCCACTTTTTCTACATTTTTTTCTCCATTTTTTCTCCACTTTTTCTCCACTTTTTCTCCACTTTTTCTACATTTTTCTCCACTTTTTCTCCACTTTTTCTACATTTTTTCTCCACTTTTTCTACATTTTTTTCTCCATTTTTTCTCCACTTTTTCTCCACTTTTTCTCCACTTTTTCTCCATTTTTTTCTCCACTTTTTCTCCACTTTTTCTCCACTTTTTCACCACTTTTTCTCCATTTTTTTTCTCCACTTTTTCTCCACTTTTTCTCCACTTCTCCACTTTTTCTCCATTTTTTTCTCCATTTTTTCTCCACTTATTCTCCACTTTTTCTCCACTTTTTCTCCACTTTTTCTCCACTTTTTCCTCCACTTTTTCTCCACTTTTTCTCCACTTTTCCTCCATTTTTTTCTACACTTTATCTCCACTTTTTCTCCACTTTTTCTCCACTTTTTCTCCATTTTTTCTCCACTTTTTCTCCACTTTTTCTCCACTTTTTCTCCATTTTTTCTCCACTTTTTCTCGACTTTTTCTCCATTTTTTCTCCACTTTTTCTCCACTTTTTCTCCATTTTTTCTCCACTTTTTCTCCACTTTTTCTACATTTTTTCTCCACTTTTTCTACATTTTTTTCTCCATTTTTTCTCCACTTTTTCTCCACTTTTTCTCCACTTTTCCTCCATTTTTTTCTACACTTTATCTCCACTTTTTCTCCACTTTTTCTCCACTTTTTCTCCATTTTTTCTCCACTTTTTCTCCACTTTTTCTCCATTTTTTCTCCACTTTTTCTCCACTTTTTCTCCATTTTTTCTCCACTTTTTCTCCACTTTTTCTCCACTTTTTCTCCATTTTTTCTCCACTTTTTCTCCACTTTTTCTACATTTTTTCTCCACTTTTTCTACATTTTTTTCTCCATTTTTTCTCCACTTTTTCTCCACTTTTTCTCCACTTTTTCTCCATTTTTTTCTCCACTTTTTCTCCACTTTTTCTCCACTTTTTCTCCACTTTTTCTTCATTTTTTTTCTCCACTTTTTCTCCACTTTTTCTCCACTTCTCCACTTTTTCTCCATTTTTTTCTCCATTTTTTCTCCACTTATTCTCCGCTTTTTCTCCACTTTTTCTCCACTTTTTCTCCACTTTTTCCTCCACTTTTTCTCCACTTTTTCTCCACTTTTCCTCCATTTTTTTCTACACTTTATCTCCACTTTTTCTCCACTTTTTCTCCACTTTTTCTCCATTTTTTCTCCACTTTTTCTCCACTTTTTCTCCACTTTTTCTCCATTTTTTCTCCATTTTTTCTCCACTTTTTCTCCACTTTTTCTCCATTTTTTTCTCCATTTTTTTTCTCCATTTTTTTCTCCACTTATTCTCCATTTTTTCTCCACTTATTCTCCACTTTTTCTCCACTTTTTCTCCACTTTTTCTCCATTTTATCTCCACTTTTTCTCCACTTTTTCTCCATTTTTTTCTCCATTTTTTTCTCCATTTTTTCTCCACTTTTTCTCCACCTTTTCTCCATTTTTTCTCCACTTTTTCTCCACTTTTTCTCCACTTATTCTCCACTTTTTCTCCATTTTTTTTTCCATTTTTTCTCCATTTTTTCTCCACTTTTTCTCCACTTTTTCTCCACTTTTTCTCCACTTTTTCTCCATTTTTTTCTCCATTTTTTTCTCCATTTTTTCTCCACTTTTTCTCCACTTTTTCTCCACTTTTTCTCCACTTTTTCTCCACTTCTTCTCCACTTTTTCTCCATTTCTTTCTCCATTTTTTCTCCACTTTTTCTCCACTTTTTCTCCATTTTTTTCTCCATTTTTTCTCCACTTTTTCTCCACTTTTTCTCCACTTCTCCATTTTTTCTCCATTTTTTTCTCCATTTTTTCTCCACTTATTCTCCACTTATTCTCCACTTTTTCTCCACTTTTTCTCCACTTTTTCTTCACTTTTTCTCCATTTTTTCTCCACTTTTTCTCCACTTTTTCTCCACTTTTTCTCCATTTTTTCTCCACTTTTTCTCCACTTTTTCTCCATTTTTTTCTCCATTTTTTCTCCACTTTTTCTCCACTTTTTCTCCACTTCTCCATTTTTTCTCCATTTTTTTCTCCATTTTTTCTCCACTTATTCTCCACTTATTCTCCACTTTTTCTCCACTTTTTCTCCATTTTTTTCTCCACTTTTTCTCCACTTTTTCTCCACTTTTTCTCCACTTTTTCTCCGTTCTTTTTCTATGGTCGGTCTACCCATTAGCTCTGCCATGCATAGTGTAGCTCTACACCTACTGCACATGTTACTTTATGATTGACATCTCTTTCGTACCAGAGCTGTCTAAGCCTACTCTGACCCCATATTTGTCATTACTATATTGTCCTTGTACTGTATTATGACATTTGTATCATGTGTTTCATTTCTTGCTGTGTTGCAATTTTTTTGCTGCATCCCAATTGTACCTCTACATTGTTCGAGTTTATGTTATTGTTCTCTCACTCTTATGTGATACTGATTATTGTCATTTTTCATGATTACATGCAGATAAGTCCAATCTGACGAAGGCTCAGGCCGAAACGTCATTTGTAACTTGTTTTGGACAAAAACATACCGGTATATGCTTATGAAATTTTTTTTTTTCTTAATACGGACCAATAAAGAGTGATTTTGCATTACTATCCGTTGTGACTTACTGACTTAGTCTGGGAGATTTAGAGTGCCGAGGTTACTCACTAATTTTATCTATTATTACCTCTGAGCACCTATATACCAGTGAGCAGAGCTTACTCTACAGTAGTTCTCCTGATTAGGCATGCCCTTACCTCATGAGCAGGGCATTGCAGCTTTGGTAGCAACCATTACGACATGGACTCTGCTGCTGTGGACCCGAGAAGAGTGAGTGCAGATTCATTGCACCCACACTCCTCACATGAAGGGTCCGCACTCCTAGAAAATGGGGGATACGTTCCCTGAGTGTCTCCCCCCCATATTCTAGACAGTCCAGAGTCGTCGCGGGACCCCTTTATTTTTTTTCTTACAATAAATTGGTGAAAGAGGAAATGTTTTGGGGACAGTTTTTTCAAATAAATTTCTTTTGTCGATTTTTTTTTTGTTAGTACTAACAGTTTATGATGTTGGGTATCTAATAGACGCCATGACATCACACACTGCTGGGCTTGATCTCAGGTTACTTTACAGCTAGTATCAACCCAATTTATTACCCCGTTTGCCACTGCACCAGGGCACGGGATGAGCTGGGGTGAAGCGCCAGGATTGGCGCATCTAGTGGATGCGCCACGTCTGGGGTGCCTGCCGCCTGCTATTTTTAGGCTGTGAAGGCCCAATAACTATGGACCTTCCCACCCTGAGAATACCAGACCACAGCTGTCTGCTTTACCTTGGCTGGTGATCCAATTTGGGGGGGACCCTACTTTTATTGTGTAATTATTAATATTTATAAAATAATTATAAAAAAGAGCCTGAGGGGACCTCCACATTGGATCCCCAACCACGGTAAAGCTGCCAGCTGTGGTTTTCAGGCTACAGCCGTCTGCTTTACCCTAGCTGGCTATCAAAAATGGGGGGACCCAACGTCATTTTTTTTTTTAACTATTTTTTAAATAGAAAAAATTAATGGGCTTCCCTGTATTTTGATTGCCAACCAAGGTAACGGCAGGCAGATGGGGGTGGCAACCCATAGCTGTCTGCTTTATCTGCGCTGAGAATCAAAAATACCGTGGAGCGCTACGTCATTTTTTTAAAGATTTATTTTTACAGCACTGTGATGTCCAGCAATCAAAATACAGGGAAGCCCATTTTATTTTTAGTTATTTAAATAAATAATTAAAAAAAATATATATGGGCTCCCGCTGCATTTGTTTGTATTGCTAGCTAAGGGTAATCCAAGCAGCTACTGGCTGCTAACCCCCACTGCTTGGTGTTACCTTCACTGGCAATGGAAAATCCAGGGAAGCATTTTTTATTTTTTTTTGCCAAAAAACTACAAAAAAAGGACGTGAGCTTCGCCATATTTTTGTATGCTAGCCAGGTATAGCAGGCAGGTGCTGGAAGAGTTGGATACAGCGCCAGAAGATGGCGCTTCTATGAAAATGCCATTTTCTGAGGCGGCTGCAGACTGCAATTCGCAGCAGTGGGGCCCAGAAAGCTCAGGCCAACCTGTGCTGCGGATTTCAATCCCCAGCTGCCTAGTTGTACCTGGCTGGACACAAAAATGGGGCGAAGCCTACGTCATTTGTTTTCTAATTATTTCATGAAATTCATGAAATAATAAAAAAAGGGCTTCCCTTTATTTTTGGTTCCCAGCTGGGTACAAATAGGCAACTGGGGGTTGGGGGCAGCCGTACCTGCCTGCTGTACCTGGCTAGCATACAAAAATATGGCGAAGCCCACATAATTTTTTCAGGGGGCAAAAAACTTCTGCATACAGTCCTGGATGGAGTATGCTGAGCCTTGTAGTTCTGCAGCTGCTGTCTGTCTGTATGGAGAAGAGCAGACAGCAGCTGCAGAACTACAAGGCTCAGCATACTCCATCCAGGACTGTATGCAGAATTTTTTTGCCCACCAAAAAAATGACGTGGGCTTCGCCATATTTTTGTATGCTAGCCAGGTACAGCAGGCAGCCACGGGCTGCCTCCAACCCCCAGTTGCCTATTTGTACCCGGCTGGGAACCAAAAATATAGGGAAGCCCGTTTTTTTTTAATTATTTCACTTATTTCATGAAATAATTAAAAAACAAATGACGTGGGCTTCGCCTCATTTTTGTGTCCAGCCGGGTACAACTAGGCAGCTGTAGATTGGAATCCGCAGCACAGGTTAGCCCGAGGTTTCTGGGCGCCTCTGCTGCGGATTTCAGTCCGCAGCCGTCCCAGAAAATGGCGCTCTCATAGAAGCTCCATCATCTGGCGCTGTATCCAACTCTTCCAACAGCCCTGGAGCCGGGTGGCTTGTTGGGTAATCATGAGTTAATACTGGCTTTGTTTTACTAGCCAGTATTAAGCCAGAGATTCTTAATGTCAGGCACGTTTGACCCGGCCATTAAGAATCTCCAATAAAGGGTTAAAAAAAAAACACCACACAGAGAAAAAATACTTTAATAGAAATAAATGCACAGACACATTAGAGACTCCATCTTTATTACCCCCTGTCAGCCCTCCACGATCCTGCTCTTCAGTCTTCTTTCTTTCTAGTGTAGTAGTAGTGACGATTGTAGTGAGGATGAGGTTCCCCAGCTCATCACTTGGGGCTGGGGAACCTCATCCTCACTACAATCCTCACTAGTGTAGTAGTAGTGACGATTGTAGTGAGGATGAGGTTCACCAGCTCATCACTTGGGGCTGGGGAACCTCTTCCTCACTACAATCCTCACTACAATCGGGAAGCAGCGTGCAGCTTTCACTCCGTGAGTGATCAGTGCTGGCTGTCAGCGGTAACAGCGGTAACGCTGACAGACGCGTTACCATAGCAACGGTGCTCTCGGAGCCGCGGTTAGCGGTGACGTCACCGCTAACTGCGTTGCTATGGCAACGGTGATCTCTGTTATTGACCGGCTGTGTCAGCCGGTCCCTAACGGAACGGGGAGTCGACCGTGTGCTAGAGCATGTCGCCGGTAAACGGCGATACACATATGTGCACCGTGTACCGGAGAGATGCACTCGCAGGTCCTACATGACGCGTCATAGTCATGTGACCAGTCTGTAGCCAATGAGATAATAGCCACGTGACTGGTCACATGGCTATTTTGACGTCACGATAGGTCCTGCATCTCTGCTGGCAGTGCCGTCACCGGGAGGATTCAGCGATCATCGGATGGAATAGCGGCAGGAGACAGAGTGCAGAAGGGATCGCGAGGACCGGTAAGTGTTCTGGCAATGTTTATTAACTGTTTGTGCACATTTATAATGCATTTTTATGTGTTTGTGATTGCCTCCCATTATAGCCTATTGGTTCGAGTTCGGTTCGTCGAACGTTCGACGAACCGAACTCGAACGGGACCCCCGTTCGGCGAACCGACCTCGAGCCGAACCGCGACCGGTTCGCTCATCTCTAGTTAAAAGGTCTGGGGTTGATTAGAGGTGTGTGGTTTTGCATTTGGAAGCTGTTGCTCTGACCAGACAACATGCGGTCTAAGGAACTCTCAATTGAGGTGAAGCAGAACATCCTGAGGTTGAAAAAAAAGAAAAAATCCATCAGAGAGATAGCAGACATGCTTGGAGTAGCAAAATCAACAGTCGGGTACATTCTGAGAAAAAAGGAATTGACTGGTGAGCTTGGGAACTCAAAAAGGCCTGGGCGTCCACGGATGACAACAGTGGTGGATGATCACCGCATACTTTCTTTGGTGAAGAAGAACCCGTTCACAACATCAACTGAAGTCCAGAACACTCTCAGTGAAGTAGGTGTATCTGTCTCTAAGTCAGCAGTAAAGAGAAGACTCCATGAAAGTAAATACAAAGGGTTCACATCTAGATGCAAACCATTCATCAATTCCAAAAATAGTCAGGCCAGAGTTAAATTTGCTGAAAAACACCTCATGAAGCCAGCTCAGTTCTGGAAAAGTATTCTATGGACAGATGAGACAAAGATCAACCTGTACCAGAATGATGGGAAGATAAAAGTTTGGAGAAGAAAGGGAACGGCACATGATCCAAGGCACACCACATCCTCTGCAAAACATGGTGGAGGCAACGTGATGGCATGGGCATGCATGGCTTTCAATGGCACTGGGTCACTTGTGTTTATTGATGACATAACAGCAGACAAGAGTAGCCGGATGAATTCTGAAGTGTACCGGGATATACTTTCAGCCCAGATTCAGCCAAATGCCACAAAGTTGATCGGACGGCGCTTCATAGTACAGATGGACAATGACTTCAAACATACAGCCAAAGCTACCCAGGAGTTCATGAGTGCAAAAAAGTGGAACATTCTGCAATGGCCAAGTCAATCACCAGATCTTAACCCAATTGAGCATGCATTTCACTTGCTCAAATCCAGACTTAAGACGGAAAGACCCACAAACAAGCAAGACCTGAAGGCTTCGGCTGTAAAGGCCTGGCAAAGCATTAAGAAGGATGAAACCCAGCGTTTGGTGATGTCCATGGGTTCCAGACTTAAGTCAGTGATTGCCTCCAAAGGATTCGCAACAAAATATTGAAAATAAAAATTTTTTTTTGGGTTTGGTTTATTTGTCCAATTACTTTTGACCTCCTAAAATGTGGAGTGTTTGTAAAGAAATGTGTACAATTCCTACAATTTCTATCAGATATTTTTGTTCAAACCTTCAAATTAAACGTTACAATCTGCACTTGAATTCTGTTGTAGAGATTTCATTTCAAATCCAATGTGGTGGCATGCAGAGCCCAACTCACGAAACTTGTGTCACTGTCCAAATATTTCTGGACCTAACTGTACAGTATGCCATAATTGCCATAACACTTACCTGTCCGTGTGATCCGTCCTGCACTCTGTCTCCTGCCGCTATTCCATCCGATGATCACTGAATCTTCCCGGTAACCAGCCCTGCCAGCAGTGATGCAAGATCTATCGTGACGTCAAAATAGCCATGTGACCAGTAACGTGTCTATTATCTCATTGGCTACAGACTGGTCACATGACTATGATGCCGACATGCTAAGACCTGTGATTGCATCTCTCTGTTACGCTCCAGCGATCCCACCAGAAACCTGACCTGGCGTCGCTACACGGGTTGCTGGTGAGCTGTCAGGCAGATCTCACCAGCAACCAGTGACCAGCCCCCAGCCAGCAGCGACGCGTGGAAGCGATGCTGCGCTTGGTAACTAAGGTAAATATCGGGTAACCAACCCGATATTTACCTTGGTTACCAGCGCACACCGCTTAGCGCTGGCTCCCTGCACTCCTAGCCACAGTACACATTGGGTTAATTTTACCCGATGTGTAGTCTGGCTATGTGTGCAGGCAGCAGGAGCCGGCACTGGTAACGAAGGTAAACATCGGGTAACCAAGGAAAGGGCTTTTTGGTTACCCAATGTTTACCGTAGTTACCAGCGTCCGCAGAAGCCGGCTCCTGACCGGTGACACAGCCAGTCAATAACGGAGATCACCGTTGTCATAGCAACACGCTTGGTAGCGGTGATGGGGACGTCCCGCTACCAGCACGCAGCGGCACCGGAATCACGTGATCGGAGCACCGTTGCTATGGCAAACCGTGCCACCGCTTAGAGTCGGGAGCCTGTGGACACTCTCACAGAGTGATTTCTGCACGGAGCACAGCGTCCTTTCTCCCATGCACTGCTGTCTGATGGAGCAGACAGAGCTGCATGTGTTGAAGGAGAAAGAAGACAGAAGACCATGGATTGTGGAGGGATGACAGGGGGTAATAAAGATGGAGTCTCTAAGTGTGTCTGTGTATTTATTTCTATTAAAGTATTTTTTCTCTGTGTGGTGTTTTTTTTTAACCCTTTATTGGAGATTCTTAATGGCCGGGTCAAACGTGCCTGACATTAAGAATCTCTGGCTTAATACTAGCTAGTAAAACATAGCTAGTATTAACTCATGATTATGTCGCGTGCGGGGAGGGACGCCGCTGCCCTGTGATCACTAACGTTTGGGTCCGGCGCTGCTGCGATGGCTGCTCGGTGGCTCAAGCAGTGGGCCGGATCCGGGGACTCGAGTGGCACTCCTCGCCCGTGAGTCAAAGGGGGTAGTTTGGTTTGGGGATTTGGTCCGTGACGCCACCCACGGGTTGTGGTGAGGTTGGGCACCACCGCTGCTGGTGACGGAGATCCCAGGAGCGATGGCAGGGAGCAGCTAAGATGTTGTTTTCCCCCTCCGTGGGTAGGGGTTGGTGGTCCGGGGGCCCGGTGAGATGACGGGGAGGCAGGGTTGGATGGGTGCAGGGTCGCTTGGACTGCGCAGCGCAGTGCCAGACGGCACGGTAGTACTCTCTCAGCCACAAAGGTACGCAAAGTCTCTGGTAAACCAAACAGCCGGATGGACGGGTCCCGCAGCCAGCTGCTGTGGCTTCTCCTGGACGGTTAGTGGTGGCTGCCTTTCCCTGCACCTTTATGTATGTTCGGTCCCGATGGATTCCCACTGGTAACCCGCTCCCCAGCGTGTGTATGTGTCGGAGGAGCCCTTTTGCCCGCAGGCTCTGGCCCTTGGAACTCTAGTTGTGGCGGTAGCTGTATTTCCTTCTGTTGGTTGGACGGTTGCCTTCAATCGGGTCTTGGCTGTTAGGAAACCCCTGGGGTTCCGGTCACTGACGGATTTGACCTCTAATGGCGACTCCAAGCCTGGTCGGGGTCCGTAGGCCCTGCCTGTGTGTGCTGGCTTCACTTTGCTCCCCGGTTCGGTACCATCGGGCCACCGCCCGTCCCCGGTCCTACGGTTCCGCGTTGATCTGCCTCTCCTGCAGATGGCCACCACCGTCTGCCAACCTTGCTCTTGGTGCCCGGGCCACACACCCGGACACGGTCAGTCTGCTCCTCCACTACCACTTCACTCCTTACTCCTTCCCTTCCCTAACTGATCTCCTCACTCTTCCTATTCCCGCCTCCAGGACTGTGAACTCCTCAGTGGGTGGGGCCAACCGCCTGGCTCCACCCCACCTGGTGTGGACATCAGCCCCTGGAGGGAGGCAACAAGGATTTTGTGTCTGGCTGATGTGCCTGTCTCAGGATGGGGGTGTGTGTTGTAGTACCTGTGACGACCTGGCTAGTCCAGGGCACCACAATTACCCAACAAGCCACCCGGCTCCAGGGCTGTTGGAAGAGTTGGATACAGCGCCAGATGATGGCGCTTCTATGAGAGCGCCATTTTCTGGGGCAGCTGCGGACTGCAATTTGCAGCAGAGGGGCCCAGAAACCTTGGGCTAACCTGTGCTGCGGATCCAATCCCCAGCTGCCTAGTTGTACCCTGCTGGACACAAAAATGGAGCGAAGCCCACGTCGTTTTTTTTTTTAATTATTTCATGAAATTAAAAAATTAAAAAAAGGGCTTCCCTATATTTTTAGTTCCCAGCCGGGTACAAATAGACAGCTGGGGGTTACGGGCAGCCCGTACCTGCCTGCTGTACCTGGCTAGCATACAAAAATATGGCGAAGCCCACGTCATTTTTTTTTTAGTTTTTTGGCAAAAAAAAATGCTTCCCTGGATTTTCCATTTCCAGTGAAGGTAACACCAAGCAGTAGGGGTTAGCAGCCAGTAGCTGCTCGGATCACCCTCAGCTAGCAATACAAAAAATGCAGCAAGAGCCCATATATATTTTTTTTAATTATTTATTTAAATAACTAAAAAAAAGGGCTTCCCTGTATTTTGATTGCCTGACATGACAGTGCTGTAAAAATTAATCATTAAAAAAATGACGTAGCATTCCGCGATATTTTTGATTCTCAGCGCAGATAAAGTAGACAGCTACGGGTTGCCACCCCCCCCCCCCCCCCCATCTGCCTGGCGTTACCTTGGCTGGCAATCAAAATACAGGGAAGCCCATTAATTTTTTTATTTAAAAAAATAGTTTAAAAAAAAATGACGTGGGGTCTCCCCATTTTTGATAGCCAGCTAGGGTAAAGCAGAAGGCTGTAGGCTGAAAACCACAGCTGGCAGCTTTACCGTGGTTGGGGATCCAATGTGGAGGTCACCCCAGGCTCTTTTTTATAATTATTTTATAAATAATAATAATTACAAAAAAAGTAGGGTCCCCCCCAAATTGGATCACCAGCCAAGGTAAAGCGGACAGCTGTGGTCTGGTATTCTCAGGGTGGGAAGGTCCATAGTTACTGGCCCTTCACAGCCTAAAAATAGCAGGCCGCAGGCGTCCCAGAATTGGCGCATCCACTAGATGCACCAATCCTGGCGCTTCACCCCAGCTCATCCTGTGCCCTGGTGCAGTGGCAAACGGGGTAATAAATGGGGTTGATACTAGCTGTAAAGTCACCTGACATCAAGCCCAGCAGTTTGTGATGTCATGGCGTCTATCAGATACCCGACATCACAAACTGTCAGTACTAACAAAACAAATAGACGAAAAAAAAATGTATTTGAAAAAACACTCCCCAAAACATTCCCTCTTTCACCAATTTATTGTAAGGAAAAAAAATAAAGGGGTCCCACGATGACTCTGGACCGTCTAGAATATGGGGGGACACGATCAGGGAACGTATCCCCCATTTTCTAGGAGTGCAGACCCTCCATGTGAGGAGTGTGGGTGCAATGAATCTGCACCCACTCTCCCCGGGTCCACAGCAGCAGAGTCCATGTCGTAACTGTTGCTACCAAAGCTGCAATGCCCTGCTCATGAGGTAAGGGCATGCCTAATCAGGAGAACTATTCTACATTTCCAAATATTGGTATTTGCTGATATTATTGCTATTCCACCTACTATATATTGGGGATAGGATCTTGGAGATGGAATACCCCTTTAAGTCCAGTTATCCAGCTGAATGAATACTAAACAACAGAGCTCACTATTTAGACATGTTTTCTTGTGGCGTATAACGGACTCTCATGTTTGGTAGTCGTTCAGCAGGGCAACTATAAAAGAAAATCCCTCCATTTGGAAATGTAGTATAGCTCTCCTGATCAACTATGTTCCTTACCTCATGAGCAGGGCATTGCAGTAGCTTACAGATGCATGGTTACCACCACTCACTGTGTCTGAACACAGGAACTTGAGCTGACAGCGACTCTGTGCATGCGGCAGCGTCTATTGTGAAGGAGGGGGCCGCGGGGGATCAACGCTGCACAGGTACCGTGGGACACCGGGGAACACCAGTGGGGTTATAGGGGGTGACCTGGCAGGGCCTGGGGAGGAGTTCTCCGTCGCATGTGTCATGGCACATGCGACAGAAATCAGAGGAGTAGGGTGAATGCGGCCGCCGCGCTGCTGTGCGCGCGGCCATCTTGGATTTTCCGGGAGGGGGTCAGGGGGGGCACTTTGGCAACACCGGGGGACCGGGGAGGAGATTTATCTCCCATCTGACATGTTTGTTCATGCCAGATGGGAGATAAATAATTTTTTACCGGCGCTGTCATTTACTGTAACGTGATCACCGGTATACGGTGTATACCGGTGATCACGTGAGCGGGGACCGGACAAACCGGCCTGAATCATGATCTCCAGGGTCTCAACTACCCCCTAAAACCCCGGAGATTTTCTGACGCTGGGGGGCGCTATTCACTTATTTCCGCCAGCTGTTTATAAACGGCAGATTAGAATAAGGTTACATTCACACGACCGATCTGTTTTTGCGGTTTGCAAATAACGGTACATTTTTTTCACGGGTGCATCCGTGTGGCATCCGTTTCCGTTCCGTATTGTTAGGTACGGGTGGTGGATCCACTGGTCCGTGCACCCCACCGGAGGCCTGGGTGCACGGTAGCCGGAGCACTAGCGTGGCAGGGACTGCGTCCCACAGGGGACGGGTAGAACAGTCACTGGCTTCAGAGTTCCTGGAGACAGTGCAGGAATCCGACACAGGTGCCAGGTAGGAATGTCAGGCAATAGTATGATCACTGGACACGGCACAAGGGGGACCTGAGCACCTAGCTTTCAAGACAGTCTTATATACCCAGCATAGCCTCATGTCATATCCTGCTGCAGCAGTGCTGGGCCCATAAGACCAGGTGAGTGGGCGCGGCCCGACCCTATACAGAAGCATGAGTCACACACATGAGACTGGGGACAGGACACAGGAAAGCACGAGCGGGAGCGGCAGCCGTGATTGGTGGACTCGTGGACTAGATCAGTGGGTAAGGAGTGGTCCCGTGCAGGTGTGACCGGATCAGTGGGTAAGGAGCGGTGCAAAGGCATCGGGAGCGTGACACGTATACGGTCCGTATGTCATCCATCTGTCATCCGTGTGCCTTCCGGTTTTTTGGCGTTCTGCCAAAAAACTGAAGGAGGGAAAATACATAAATTTACCCAGGATCCATAGCTTCATCCTACATGAGGCGGTCACATGTTCACTCCAGTGCCATTTTCTACTGCTTTTCACAGCATAGAGTGCTCTGGTGATTTTCTTGTGCTTGTGCAATTCATATCAGTCTTTTCTGTCAATATAATGGCAGAAAGACACGTAATGTCCCACTCTCCTGCATTTTGTAATTTTGCACCCTTTGGTGCCTTTCATGTGGCACTAAGGGGTGCTTACACTTGTATTTACCAAAATAAATAAATAAATTAAAAAAAAAAATGACGTGGGATTCCCCCTATTTTTGTAGCCAGCTAGGGTAAAGCAGACGGCTGCAGCCTGCAGACCATAGCTGGCAGCTTCACCTTGGCTGGTAATCCAAAACTGAGGGCACCCCACGCTGTTATTTTAAATTAAATAAATAATTAAAAAAAAAAGCACGTAGGGGTCCCCCCAAAATTGGACCACCAGCCAAGGTAAAGCAGACAGCTGGGGTCTGATATTCTCAGACTAGGGAGGCCCACTGCTATTGGACTATCCCCAGCGTAAAAATAGCAGGCCGTAGCCGCCCCAGAAGTGGCGCATCCATTAGATGCGCCAATCCTGGAGCTTCGCCCCAGCTCATCCCGTGCCCTGGTGCGGTGGCAAACGGGGTAATATATGGAGTTAATAGCAGATGTGTAATGTCATCTGGCATCAAGCCCTGGGGTTGGTGAGGTCAGGCGTCTATCAGATACCCGACATCACCAACCCAGTTGGTAATAAAAAAAAATAGACGACAAACACATTTTTATTTGAAAAAACACTGCCCAACACATTCCCTCTTTAACCAATTTATTAGAAAGAAAAACAAATCCAGGTCTGCTGTAATCCAAGCGGTTCCCATGACGATCCATACCATAGTCACTGCCCCAGTCAATGAAGAACAGAATGTTCCCCACTGACTGGGAGAGCAATGCAGTGACCTGAGCTAACATCAGAAGGTCAGCCCAGGTCACTGCAGGGCATGACAAGTGCTGCTGTCAGCGAGGTACATTACCTGCGCTGATCTCCTGCACTGCTGATACTGCACACTGACTTCAATCACCTTCACAGCCAAGTATCGCGAGCGGCCCCTGACGTCACCGCTAGTGACAGTCTCGGGCCACAGTGACAGATGTGAAGCGGCAGCCATGGAAGACCGTGTCAGCGCTGAGGTCGGGAGGGCGGGACTTCATCACCGCAGGTAGGCCGAGCGGGGCCATGTATGCGGTGCGAGGTGGGCGGAGCCTAGCGAGGTAATGTGTTTGGGTGTGAGGTGGGCGTAGCCTAGCGAGGTAATGTGTGCGGGTGTGAGGTTGGCGGAGCCTAGCGAGGTAATGTGTGCGGGTGCGAGGTGGGCGGAGCCTAGTGAGGTAATGTGTGCGGGTGCGAGGTGGGTGGAGCCTAGCGGGGCTATGTGTGCGGTGCGAGGTGGGCGGAGCATAGCAGGGTAATGTGTGCGGGTGCAAGGTGGGCGGAGCCTAGCGGGGTAATGTGTGCGGTGCGAGGTGGGCGGAGCCTAGCGGGGCTATGTGTGCGGTTCAAGGTGGGCGGAGCCTAGCGGGGTAATGTGTGCGGGTGCGAAATGGGCGGAGCCAAGCGGGGCCATGTGTGCAGTGCAAGGTGGGCGGAGCCTAGCGAAGTAATGTGTGTGGGTGCGAGGTGGGCGGAGCCTAGCGGGGCTATGTATGCGGTGGGAGGTGGGCGGAGCCTAGCGGGTAATGTGTGCGGGTGCGAGGTGGGCGGAGCCTAGCAAGGTAATGTGTGCGGGTGCGAGGTGGGCGGAGCTTAGAAGGGCTATGTGTGCAGGCGGCGGAGTGCGAAGTTGGTGGAGCTTAGCAGGGCCATGTGCGCTGAGGACGCCAGTGCCGGGGACTGCATGGCTGGGGACAGGTGAGTGTGAGTGTGTGTGTGTACATGCTGAGTGCAGGAGGGGGCGGAGCGAGCTGAGCGGGGAAGTGTCGGCTCCCTGCACGCGTAACCAGGGTAAATATCGGGTTACTAACCAAAGCGCTTTGCTTGGATACCCGATGTTTATCTTGGTTACCAGCTTACCGCAGGCTGCCAGCGATGGCTCCTGCACACTGTAGCTGTAAAAAGCCCTGCTTTTGCTGCTAGAACCGTTCTCGAACGTAACTCGAACTATCGAGCTTTTAGCAAAAAGCTCGAGTTCTAGTTCGATCTAGAACAGCCCCCAAAACCACTCAAACTGCGAACTGGAGAATCTCGAACCTTGAACCACGCTCAACTCTAGTTATGAGACCTTGATTCCAGCTCTTTGGGAAGTAGCCGGCACTCAGGACATTGGTAAATAGTTTAGCCAGTGCTGCATGTATATCTGGGGAACAGTATTTGATCATCTCTGGCAGGATGCCGTCACTGCCCGCGGCCTTCTTGCATGTCATAAATTTGGTTCTGTCTTTTATTTCCAGCACACTGATAGGTATGTCCAGAGGATTTTGGAAGTCTTTGATTGTCTCCTCCATGTCCCTGAGTTTAGTGGTTAGGTGCTCCTGTTCTGGAGTTAGGTCTTCTTCTGGTATATTCTAGTAGAGGCCTTTGAAGTAGCTGTGCCAGATGTTGCCATTTTGGATGTGGAGAGTGCTATGCTTGGACTTTCTGCCAATATGACTCCAGGTTTTCCAGAATGAGTTATCCTGGAGGGAGTCCTCAAGCTTCTGTAGTTCTTGGGAGATGTGCCTCTTTTGTTCTCCTTGAGAATGCGCTTGTATTGCCTCTGTAGGGTGTCATGAGCCGCTCTTAGGTCCCTGTTTTTGGGGTCTCTGTGTTTTTGGTTTGAGGCTACCCTTAGGGAGTTGCGTAGTGACTTGCATTCTTTGTCGAACCATTTTTGGCCTTGTTTATTTGAAGGTTTCTTGGGGTTGGTCTTTCTGACGCCTGCTAACTCTGCCATGATATATAGGATGTTGTAAAAGTCATTAACTGCCCGGTATATAGATATATAGAAAGAGGGATAAATAGATAAAGGGATAGATAGATAGATAATGGATAGATAGATAGATAGATAGAAAGAGGGATAGATACATAGATGGATAGATAGAGGGATAGATAGAGGGATTGATAGATAGATAGATAGATAGATGGATGGATGGATAGATAGATAGATAGATGTATAGATAGAGGGATAGATAGATAGAGAGATAGATGGATAGATAGAGGGATAGATAGAGGGATAGATGGGTGGATAGATAGATGGATGGATAGATAGAGGGATAGATAGAGGGATAGATGGATGGATAGTTGGATAGATAGATGGATAGATAGAGGGATAGATAGATGGATGATAGATAGAGGGATAGATAGAGGGATAGATAGATAATGGATAGAGGGATAGATAGATGGATAGATAGATAATGGATAGATAGAGGGATAGATAGATGGATGGATAGATAGAGGGATAGATAGATAGATAATGGATAGAGGGATAGATAGATGGATAGATAGATAATGGATAGATAGAGGGATAGATAGATAGATAATGGATAGATAGAGGGATAGATAGATAATGGATATGTGGCGCCCTGGCCTAGCCAGGTCGTCACAAATAACAGCCAAACACCCCCCACCCCCACTAGACAGGGACACCAGCCAAACAAAAATCCTTGTTGCCTCCCTCCAGTGTCTGATGTCCACACCAGGTGGGGCGGGGCTAAGCGGTTGGCCCCACCCACCGAGGAGATCACAGGCCTGGAGGCGGGAAAAGTGTCAGATAGAGTTTGGAGTTTGAGGAGTGAGGAGCAAGCACTGAGTGTCTGGGTTTGTGGCCCAGGCACTGACAGCAAGGTTGGCAGACGGTGGTGGCCGTCTGCAGGAGTGGTGGAGCAACGCGGAACTGTAGGACCGGGGACGGGCGATGGCCCGCCGGTACTGACCGGGGAGCGAAGTGAAGCCAGCACACACAGGCAGGGCCATCGGACCCCAACCAGGCTTGGAGCCGCCAACAATAGTCAGATCTGAATGTGACTGGAACCCCAGGGGTTTCACAACAGCAAAGGTCCCGATTGAAGGCAACAGCCCACACCGTGAGGGTATACAGCTACCACCTAAGGCTAGAGACCCAAGGACCAGCGTCTGCGGGCAAACGGGCTCCTCCGGTACCCATACACCGGGGAGCGGGCTACCGTTGGGAATCCATCGTAGTCGGAAAGAGAACATTAAGGTGCAGGGAAAGACAGCCACCATCACCTGTTCGGGGAGAAGCACTGCAGCCGGCTGCGGGACCCGTCCATCCAGCCGTTTGGTTTACGGAGGACTTTGTACCTTTCTTGCTGAGTGAGTACACCTGTGCCATCCGGCACCGCGCCGCGCTGTCCCTGCAACCCTGCACCTCACCAACCCTGCCTCCCCGTCACAACAACATCACCGGGCCCCGGGACCACCGACCCCTACCCACGGAGGGGGAAAACAACATCCCAGCTGCTCCTTACCATCGCTCCTGGGATTCCCATCACCAGCAGCGGTGGTGGCCATCTTCACCACGACCCGTGGGTGGCGTCACGGACTAAATCCCCCAAACCAACCACCCCTTTCACTCACGGGCGAGGAGCGCCGCTCGAGTCCCCGGATCCGGCCCACCGCTTGAGCCACTGAGCAGCTGCAGCAGCGCCGGACCTGAGCGTTAGCGAGAGCGCAGCAGCGGCGGCGTCCTCCCCGCCCGCGACAGATAGAGGAATAGATGGATAGATAGATAGATAATGGATAGATAGAGGGATAGATGGCTAGATAATGGATAGATAGATAGATAATGATGATAAATAGAGGGATAGATGGATAGATTGATAGATAGATGGATAGATAGATAATGGATAGATAGAGGGATAGATGGATAGATAGATAATGGATAGATAGATAATGGATAGATACAGGGATGGATAGATAGATAGATAATGATAAATAGAGGGATAGATGGATAGATGGATAGATAATGGATAGATAGAGAGATAGATGGATGGATAGATAGATAGATAATGGATAGATAGAGGGATAGATGGATAGATAGATAGATGGATAGATAGATGGATAGATGGATAGATAGATGGATAGATAGATGATATTACAGCTTTTATTTGTGATGTATGTGTTTCCCCCCCAACAGTATGTGTGATGGAGCAGTGATTCTGCGGGAGCTTGGATCTGAGTTTCCGCAGGGTCACTGCCAGTCAGTGACATCACTCTCAGTTGTGCTTTACGGCAGCACTGAAGTTCTCGTGAGCGGTAATGTGTTGACATCACCGACCGTGAGAAATGACCTGGAGTTATCCCTGCAGCATCGTTCACGGAATGAGGGTGCATTGAGCACTCGCTCACAGACGTCGCTGAATCAGTGTGGATTACGCAAGACCTGGATATTTGGGGGGTTAATAAAGTGGTGACAGAGGGGCTTTTTGGTGTTTTATTTCAAATAAAGGATTTTTCAGTGTGTTTTTATTTACTTTACTTACAGATTAGTGATGGCGCTTCATAGACGAAGTCATTACTAATCTTGGACTTAGTGGCAGCTATGGGTTGCTATTAACTCCTTATTACCCCGATTGCCACCGCATCACAGCAATCGGGAAGGGCCGGGGACACGCCGGGACTGTCGCATCTAATCGATGCGACATTCTCAGGGCAGCAGCGGGCTGGTATTCTCGGCTGCGAGAGGGGGGGCTGTAACCATGGCCCTCGCCCCCCCAGCCTGAGAATACCAGCCATCTGCTGTGTGCTTACCTCGGCTGGGTGTAATTTGGGGGGGACCGCACGTCGTTGTTTTAAATTATTTATTGATTTATTTTACTACACGATATAGACCCGCCCACTGGCGGCTGTGATTGGTTGCAGTAAGACAGCTGTCACTCAGCGTGGGGACGTGTCTTACTGCAACCAATCATAGGCACCGGTGGGCGGGGGAAGTAGGGAATACGGGATGGAATAATGTGCGGCCGGCATTTTCAAAAGCTGGAGAATCCGCACAGTGGGACAGCCGTGCAGCGCTGCATCTGTCATCGGTGAGTAAGAAAGAGAGAGGGAGAGACCGACTGACCAAAATGGCCGCTGGCTTATATAGCCCCTATGACGCTATGCAGCCAAGCCAATCATAGTAATACCACAACAAAGATGGCTGTGGCGTTACTGTGAGGTCAAGCAACATCAGATGTGTTCATTGGCTGGAAAAAGGCGCCAGGAAGTCCAGAAATGAAAATGAAAGTATCGGAGCGAATACCATATTAGCCGTCGGATAGCGAATACCTCGAATACCCCATTCATTATCCGTCGGATACCGAATAGTGATGAATACATTCGCTCATCCCTATTCATTAACATATCACATCGGATGCACTCGCATCGGATGCCATATCATCGTGTGAATCCAGCCTAATCATGAGCTTGAGGCATCTTGTAGTACAATAGTATTGTGACCAGGTATTGGCACATATGACTTTTTTTCTGTGATGCTTTTTTGATTTGATGCCATTTAAATGAACTAGTACTAATTTTTGCTTCCTCTCTACTGTGAATTACCTACAGAGGTCAGCAAAATGTAATCCAATACATTTATCGATTTCTCACGGCCCAGGTTCCACATCAAGTTATGCGATGCTGCTATTCTCAACTCTTCTAATGTCTCATATATTTATAATGGATTTCTTACTGCCTGTCACGTGATATGCCATGGCCAACCACCAGTATCCTCTTCCACTAAGAAGATTCTAATTTCTTTCAGAATTTTTATGGGGTCACTTGATCTACTTAATTACTACGTACTTTGCACATTGCGACATCGCTAGCATCGGCTAACGATGCCGAGCGCGATAGTACCCGCCCCGTCGCACATGCGATACCTTGTGATAGCTGTCGTAGAGAACATTATTGCTATGGCAGCTTCACACGCACTTACCTGCCCTGCGACGTCGCGGCGACCCGCCTCCTTCCTAAGGGGGGCAGGTGGTGCAGCATCACAGCGACATCACACGGCAGGCGGCCAATAGAAGCGGAGGGGCGGAGATGAGCGTGACGTAAACATCCCGCCCACCTCCTTCCTTCCGCATAGCCGGTGGACGCAGGTAAGGAGATGTTCCTCGCTTCTGCGGCTTCACACACAGCGATGTGTTCTGCTGCAGGAACGAGGAACAACATCGTATCTCTTATTGGTGCGACATTATGAAAATGACCGACGCTACACAGATCACCGATTTTCGCCGCTTTTGCGATCATCTACCGGCGCATCTAGGCTTTACACGTTGCGACGTCGTTACCGGCGCCGGATGTGCGTCACTTTCCATTTGACCCTGACGATATCGCAGTAGCGATGTCGCAACGTGCAAAGTACCCCTAAGAGGATCATTCGATTTACAGCTCCTCTGTAGTCCATAATTAGGGAAAAAATACTGTGTTTGTAAATAAGCTTGGGATTTTAAAGATTTAAAGAATACTGGATCATACTTCGGAATATTCATTTGTACAATATTTTGAACAAAATGCAAAATTAAACACTATGGCTTCAATTCCGTAAGATTAGCACTTTGTACGGAAGCCTTAACTAGGGAATAAGATGCAATTTAGTAAGAGTTTCACATGCCTTAATGAGTTTGATTAATCTTATCAGTGGCATGCGCCTCAGTGCATCTCACCAGAAATGTTACTCCAGTCAGTGACTTGTTTTACTCAAATGTACTGGCATAAACACTTTGATGAATCAGAATTATGTGATTTTTGTTGTAATTTGCTGCTATGTTTTCCCCTCACTCTTTATTTTCAACTTGTGCAATAACTATATCTACAGTATAAAAAAAATTAGCAAATCCGGCACATCCTGTCGGATATTTATGTCTTCACTGGCGGACTTCATCTGAGCACTCCACACCACATGTGCACACAACAATTCCACAATTAGGAACGTTAGCAGCTCCCTTCTACCTTCTTATATCTACAGTTCTATGCAACAGTACATCTTCAGTGAAATAAAAAACAAGGAGTCCTTGAAGTGATGACATAGCCATCACAGAACCCTGTTCTCAACATCATCAAGTCTGTCTGGGATCACAAGAAGAGACAGAAAGATTTCAACAAGCCTACATTCACAGAAGATTTGCAGTTGGGTCTTCAAGATGTTTGGAACAACCTCTATGCTGAGTTCTTACAAAATCTCTGTGTAAATACCTACAACAATAGATTCACAGCTGAAATAAGCCCCAAAAGTATTATCGTGATTGCCATCACAACAGGAGAATTGGGAAGAGTCAGGTAAAGCACCAGAATTGGCAAATCTAATGCATGCGCCACTTCTGAGGTGGCTGTGGGCTGCTATTTTTAGGCTGGAAGGGGTCAAATAACCATGGCCCTCTCAGCCTGATTATTCCAGCCCACAGCTGTCTACTTTACCTTGGCTAGTTATCAAAAATGGGGCAGGTCGCACACCATTTTTTTAAATTATTTATTTAAATAATTTAAATAAACCATATGAGATCCCTTGTATTTTTAATAACAAGCTAAAGTAAAGCAGACAGCTGTCTGCTTTACTTTAGCTTGACCGAAGCTGTCTGTTTTACCTGCGCTGATTATCAAAAATAGGTGGGAGCCCATATCATTTTTATATTATTTAATCCATATCCCATGTTTGCAGGGAATTCCCCCAATTTGCTTCCTTTTGCAGCCCCCTAGTAATTGCTATGACCCTTTTGCAGTAGAGATGTTGGCGTCTCTATTGTCTTATATGGGGTTTGTGGGTCAAATCCAGGTCCCAAACCAATCTTCTAAGGCTAAGTTCACATTTCCGTTGATTTGTATCAGTCACATGCGTCGCTTGACGCATGTGACTGATGCGCTGTTCAACGCTGTACAACGGATGACAAAGAACAGAATTCTTTGTCGGATTCCGTTGTGTGCGGGGGGCGGAGTTCGGGGGCAGAACCGAGCGGGGGGCGGGGCCTGGCGCTGAGGATGTCAGTGGAAGTGCTGCGGTCTGCATGGCTGGGGACAGGTGAGTGTATCTGTGAGTGAGTGAGTGTGTGTATGTGCATGTATGTATGTATGTATGTATGTATGTATGTGTGTGCACATGCAAAGTGCGGGAGGGGGCGGAGCCGAGCGGGGGGCGGGGCCAGGCGCTGAGGATGTCAGTGGAAGTGCTGCGGTCTGCATGGCTGGGGACAGGTGAGTGTATCTGTGAGTGAGTAAGTGTGTGTATGTGCATGTATGTATGTATGTATGTATGTATGTATGTATGTGTGTGCACATGCAAAGTGCGGGAGGGGGCGGAGCCGAGCGGGGGGCGGGGCCAGGCACTGAGGATGTCAGTAGAAGTGCTGCGGTCTGCATGGCTGGGGACAGGTGAGTGTATGTGTGAGTGAGTGTGTGTATGTGCATGTATGTATGTATGTATGTATGTGTGTGTGTGCACATGCAAAGTGCGGGAGGGGGCGGAGCCGAGCAGGGGGCGGGGCCAGACGAGGGTGTCAGTGCTTGTCTGCATGGCTGGGGACAGGTGTGTGTGTGTGTGTGTACATACATGTGCGGAGTGCGGGAGGGGGCGGGGCCGAGCAGGGGGCGGGGCCAGACGAGGGTGTCAGTGGCAGTGCTTGTCTGCATGGCTGGGGACAGGTGTGTGTGTGTGTGTGTGTACATACATGTGCGGAGTGCGGGAGGGGGCAGGGCCGAGCGGGGAAGTGTCGGCCTCCCTGCACACGTAACCAGCCTAAATATCGGGTAACAGCAAAGCACCCGATGTTTACCTTGGTTACCCGATATTTACCTTGGTTACGGGCCTACACCGCTTAGCGCTGGCTCCTTGCACCGTAACCAGGGTAAATATCGGGTAACCAACCAAAGCTGGTGACGTGTGCAGGGAGCCAGAGAGCATGCGCAGCGAAATCCGACGGATCTCGCTGCTCAAAAAACGTTACATGCTGCGTTCCTCCCGCCCGGCGGTCAGTCGTTCCACGACTGATCAGTCGGGCGGAGGGTGCAACGCAGCATCATCAGTCACAATCCGCTGCTCATACAAGTCTATGGGAGCAGCGGAATCCGCTAAACGGATTCCGCTGTTTACAAGAGCAGCGGATTGTGACTGATAGATTTTAGCGGAAATGTGAACTTAGCCTAACTCAAGTCAGGCTGAACTTACACGGATCTGCTCATTTCTAATAAGGAGCATTAAAAACATAGCGCAATATACTGTTATGAGTGACATAGTACACCTGAGGTTTTATAGAATTGTAGTATAGTAATATATGTGCATTAGGTCATATTCACATTATTGTTATACATTCCATAAATTTACAGTCCTTGCAAATTTCTGCAAATTATGTCAGTAAATGTGTGAAGAAAAATGATTATGCAAGTGCCTAAAATGTGTTTGTGAAAAAAAAGTCCAAATTATCTGAATTAAATGAACTGCAGTAATTTAACATTTCTAGCAACATAGAAGTAATGCATATAAATATAGTCTTCATATAATAAAAATCTCATCAGGAATAGTAAAACACATAAAACACATATTAATGTCCTTTGACTTCAATTTGCAAAGCTAATGCATGCCATTTCCCTTCAAAGCAACAATATTCCTATTAAAGATTCAGCAGGAACAGCAGTAAGATAAATTGAGATTCATCATTTCTGCATTTAGTTGCTGTCCTTTTGCATGAGCAACTCAGTTTCAGTCCACTTCCATGGTGGCTCAAGCTCCTTTATTGGATTACACAATTTATTTATATATTAAATATAGGTCGATTAAGATCTGAATTTCATTTTCAAGCATGGCCAGTCAAAATATTCCCTGTAAATGAAGACAAACTAAAAGTAATTGGCTAGCCATAATATTATTATATTTCAGTTGTATTTAATTACCAGCTCTTAAGTTTTATTCCGCATACTAAAGTCTACCAAGGGTATGTGAATGGAAGATAATTAGTTTGATTATTATGTTACATTTATAATATTCTAAAGAGTATTCCAAGCATTGACATATTGTGTAAGGCCCCATCACACTTCCGTTGAACAAACGCACGTGTTGCACTATCGGTTTAGTCCATCCATGTGGATATCCGTGTTTATGTGTGTGTCATCCTTGTGTCTTCTGTGTGCGATCTGTGGGACGTCTGTGTGACATGTGTGCCTCCCCCGTGCCAGCAGCCTGCGCTGCTTAGATCCGGACCCGCTGCATGGCTCTAGGGATCCTCCGGACCCGGAGGTCACACGGATATGCCGAATGAAAAGGGGGGCGTAGTTGTACGGCCTTGACCGCATTTGATTCGTGATGCCACCCACGGTGTGCGGTGAAGTGGGACACCACCGCTGCTGTTGTGGGATACCCGGGGGAGATGTGATGGCAGCCGGATGTTAACCCCTCCGTGGGTAGGGATGGTTGCCCTGGGGCCCAGTGTCTCTGTGCAGGGTATGGCAATGGCAGGGGCCTGCGCGCCCGGACGTAGCAGGGGATGTTTGGTTACTCACAAGCAAATGAATCACACGAGTGTTTTGGTAAACCAAGGTGCTGGTGGCCGGCCGCCGCGGCCGGTTGTACTCTGGTCCCCCACCCGGGCTGGTAGTTGCCGTCTCTTCCTCTGCACTAGTTGTGGTTGTGTGTTTGGACTTACCGGTATGGAACACGGGAGTCCGCTCCCGGCTTTCTGTGTGCCTGAGGAGCCGTACCCGCTGACGCTGACCCGTGGGATCTATGGGCCCTGGCGATTGTCCTATCCCTCTCTGTGGGTGGTTGTCTGCTTTTGGGACTTTGGTTGGGACAGGACCTGTAATCCTGCCCTCAATCAGTTGATTAGCTAGGCCGTTGGTTCCGGTCCTGGCTTCAGGGTCCGAGTACCCCCTCTGTGCACGGTTTCCGGTCTGCTCTTCGGTGTTGGTACTGGCGGGCTCCAACCCTGCTCCGGTCCTCCTCGGATCTGCCGAGCCGTCTTCCCATCTCCTGCCACCGTCTGCCACCTAGCCAAGGTACCAGGGCTCCGACCCTGGCACCGTTCAACTTGAACTTCTCCTCTGCTGGAGATGCACCTAGCTCCAGCCCACTCTCCTCTCAACTTGAACTCCAACCTCTTACTACTTGTTTTCCCGCCCCGGGCTGTCTAGACCCCTAGGTGGGCGTTCCCTAACTGCCTGGTCCCGTCCACTGGTGTGCCTGTCTTGCCCTGAGGGGGGCAGACTAGGGTTTCAGGTCGGCTGTATGTGACCTAGGTGAGGGATGGTGTTGTGCGGGGGCCTAATGTGTAACTACCTGGTTTTGCCAGGGCGTCACACATGTACATTAAAAAATGGGCAAAGATACATAGATAGATAGATAGAGTGGGGAAAATAAATATTTGATACACTGCCAATTTTGCAATTTATCCCACCTACACATAGTGGAGAGGTCTGTAATTTTTATCTTAGGTACACTTCAACTGTGAGACAGAGTCCCAAAAAAGTCCAGTAAATAACATTGTATGATTTTTAACCCCTTTCACTCTTACGCGATTTTCAGTTTTTCCGTTTTTCTTTTTTGCTCCCCTTCTTCCGAGAGCCGTAACTTTTTTATTTTTCCATCAATCTTGCTATTTGAATGCTTATTTTTTGTGGGACGAGTTGTACTTTTAAATTAAACCATTTAAGTTTTACCATATTGTGTAATGGAAAACGGCAAAAATAATTCCAAATACGGAAAGATTGCAAAAAAAGTGTGATTGCATGATTGTTTTTGGTATATTTTATTCACCATGTTCACTATATGGTAATACTGATGTGGTGGTGTGATGTCTCAGGTTGGTACGAGTTCGTAAACACCAAACATGTATAGGTTTACAGTTATCTAAGGCGTTAAAAAAATTTGAACGTTTGTCCAGAAAAAGTGGCGCAGTTTTTGCGCCATTTTCTGAAACCTGTAGTGTTCTATGGCTCAGTGATGGCTTACTTTTTGCATCTCAAGCTGATATTTTTTAACAGTACCATTTTTGCACAGATGTTACGTTTTGATCGCCTGTTATTGCATTTTGCGCAAAATTTGTGGAGACCAAAAACATAATTTTGGTGTTTGGAATTTTTTTGACCAGTACGCCGTTTACCAATCAGATTAATTGATTTTATATTTTGATAGATCGGGTGTTTCTAAATGTGGCAATACCAAATATGTCTATTTTTTTATTTTTTTAAACCTTTAATTTTCAATGGGGCGAATGGGGGGTGATTTGCATTTTTAGTTTTAGGTTGTTTTATTTTTTTTTAATTTTTTAAAACATTTTTAACTTTTTTTAAATTTTACTAGGATCAGCAGTCTGATCGCTGGTTAATTTCTGTAGAGCACAACTGCATTGCTCTGATCTGTAGAAAAGCTGCTCTCCTCTTAGAGACAGTGCTCTGCCGGCTGTAAGAGGAACTGACTCATGATAGCTACAGGAGTCATCACATGACCCTGTGCTACCATGGCAACCATCGTCTCCATGGGATTATGTCACGTGGCTTCCGATGGAGCCGGGTGAGTGAGTGCTTATCGTGGCTGGGATGTACACCGCACTGTCACATTTTGACTGCGCGGTGCAAGGGGTTAACAGGCACGAATGGAGAGCGGATCCACTCGTGCCTGATAGCCGCACATGTCAGCTGTCCAAATCAGCTGACATGTGCAGAAATCACCGCCGGCTGCCCATGGCAGCTGGCAGTGAGTATACCGACATGAGGCAGGACATACCCAGTACGTCCAATGTTGGTAAAAGGTTAAATAATTAGTTTGCATTTTATTGCATGAAATACGCATTTGGTATAATAGAAAAACAGAACTTAATATTTGGTACAGAAAATGTTCTTTGCACTTGCAGAGGTCAGACATTTCCTGTAGTTCTTGACGAAGTTTGCACACAGTGCAGTATCGATTTTGTCCCACTCCTCAATACAGATCTTCTCCAGATCTTTCATGCTTCGGGGAGGTTGCTGGGCAACATTGAGTTTCAGCTCCCTACAAAGATTTTCTATTGGGGTCAGGTTTGGAGACTGGCTAGGCCACTCCAGGATCTTGCACTGCTTCTTATGGAGCTGCTCCTTAGTTGCCCTTGTTGTGTGTTTTGGGTCATTGTCATGCTGTTAGACCCAGCCACAACTCATCTTCAAAGCTCTTGCTGAGGGAAGGATGTGGCTGGCCAACATCTTGCCATACATGACCCCATCCTTCCTCCCTTCAATACAGTTCAGCCATCCTGTCCCCTTTGCAGAAAAGCACCCCCAAAGTACAATATTTCTACCCCCATACTTCATGGTTGGGACTGTTGTACTCATCCTTCTTATTACTTTAAACGTCATGAGTGGAGTGGATACCAAACATTTCTATTTTGGTCTCATCTGACCACATGACTTTCTCTCATGCCTCCTCTGAATCATCCAGCTGGTCACTGGTGAAATTTAAATGGGCCTGGACCTGTACTACCAGGAGCAGGGAGACCTTGTGTGCCCTGCAGGATTTTACACATGATGCTATAGTGTGTTACTAATAGTAATCTGTAGTTGCTGAAAGACAAAAAAACCCACATGAATAGAGTCTTATCTAAGGTCACTCATTCAGGTTGAATGAGTCACAATCAACTGAGCTGGCCACGGTGCATGGCTGCAACAGCCTCACATATAAAACATAGAAAAATGGGCTATGGAAATACTGACGGGATAGTGAGAAAATATAAAATGCATAAATCTTTCCCTATTAAAATGCCATGTTTTAATAAAAGATGTTTAAAACCAACACCGTGATTAAACCAACTTAACAAAAACTTAAGTGCGCAGCAAAGACGATGGCTGATCCTGATGCAATAAACCTTCCTGTGCACTACCTAACAGCGGGGATCCTGGCCCTAGATGTCGCTATGGTGCCACCAATAACCGTTGACTTTCCATCACTGTTCCTGGAAACCCTACCAGGAAAAAAGTGCAGGTGTCTAAAGATATGATAATGTGCAAAATTATTTGATTAAAAAACATGGTCTCACGCTGCCAGGAACCATCTCCTGGACAATATGCACCCTTTTATCATATAGTGTGTTATCAACACAAGGCATTTCTTCATGTATCAGCCATTGCGCTAAAAAGAGGGATATACCAAGCCACCATTGTTGGTATCCAAGCCATCATTAATCTAATCATACTATTCTATTGGCCTCCTGAGGAACCCGTTCATGGGAGAAACGCGCTGAGGCATCAGGCATGGTCTCAAAACATCAGTTGAGATAAGTAAATTTTGATCTCGTCAGTTGTACACCTGCCAATTGTTTCTGTTTTGGAATTGCGGGTAAAGCGCCTGGAAATGGCACTAATATACAATGTGCCTCTTTCATGGGCAGCTGCGGGCTGCCAAGAATCCCAACCTCCAGCTGCCTGGTTTTACCTGACTGGCGATCAAAATACGGCAGGAGTCCACACATTTTTTATTAAACACTTTTTTAAATAATTAACAAAAAAAAAAAAAGAAGCGCCTCCCTGTATTTTGATTGTCAGCCAAGGTAAAGCCAGGCAGACAGGGCTGGCAGCCCATAGTAGTCCGCCTTATCTGCGCTGAGAATCAAAAAGCCCGAAATTCATGGTGTTACGCCAAATTAGACATGGCCACCATGAATTTCTAGTAAACAGTAAAAAAAAAACACAAAACAGAGAAATTCTTTTTTATGACAAATAAAACAAAAAAAATGTAAAGACTCCTTTTTTATTATAAAAACAATCCTTAAGCGGGCTTTACACGCTACGATATCATTAATGAATTATCGTCGGGGTCACGGTGTTTGTGACGCACATCCGGCTTCATTAACGAGATCGCAGCGTGTGACACTTTTGAGCGACCTTAAACGATCGCAAAAGCGGTCAAAATCGTTCGCCGCAGAGAGGTCGTCCTGAAACAAAAAATCGTTTTCTTTTTTTAGCGATGTTGTTCCTCGTTCCTGCGGCACCACACATCGCTGTGTGTAACACCGCAGGAGCAACGAACATCTCCTTACCTGCCTCCACCGGCAATGCGGAAGGAAGCAGGTGGGCGGAATGTTACGTCCTGCTCATTTCCGCCCCTCCGCTTCTATTAGACGCCTGCCGTGTGACGTCGCTGTGACGCCGCACGAACTGCCCCTTTAGAAAGGAGGCGGTTCGCCAGCCAGAGCGATGTCGCAGAGTAGGTATGTGCGTGTGATGCTTCCGTAGCGATAATGTTCGCTACGGCAGCGATCACACAATATTGCAAGTACGACAGGGGCGGGTGCTATCGTGCTCGACATCGCTAGCCGATGCTAGCGATGTCACAGCGTGTACAGCCCGCTTTAGTCCGATGTAATCCACAGGTACAGCAATGTCAACTCTGCTTCATCACTGTGCACAGATACAGTCTATACGAAGTGAGAAGCAGTGAGAGCATTGTCAGCTCTGCTACATCACTCTGTACAGAGCGAGAAGCAGGCAGACAGTGAGGGTATGATTGCACTTGCGTCTCGCATTGCATCACCCCGCACCTGACGCTCTAAGGACAGGAGCGCTTCAGCTGCATGGAAATACATGCAGCCGACCACTCCTGTCGGCAGATTGTGCACTGTAATGCAATGTGACACTCGCACAGTAACAATAAAAGTTTAGTTACCAGAACCTTTGATGACGTCATAGTCACGTGACCAGTCTGTAGCCAATGAGGTAACGCAACATTCACACCTGACCGGTCACATGGCTATGACGTCATGGAAGGTCCTTTTAGTCAGAGGGGATTACTGGGGGGAACAGCAATGATCAGACGGACGCGGAAGCAGAAGTGGCCGGGAGACAGAATCTGCAGGACGCGTCGCAGGACCTGTAAGTATGATCATAATGTTTTTTAATAATGTGCTTTTTTTTACAGCCCCTGGACCCAATCTGTAACACAAGCTTTCCAGGAAAGCTCATGATCGGGATCGTGTACATGATCACTATGTGATTGGTATGATCCCCTATCTTTATAGGTCGGGATCGCCCATCACTATTCCAGAGATGTTGGAAAGGGTCTCTAGACTAACACATTGAACCTGGCTTTCTGAGCTGAGTGTATGTACATTTGTTTGCGGTAAATCTTACCTTTACCCTGTGTTGCATTTCCCACTCCCCAAATCGTTTTATAAAGGAAAAGAGTTTGCACTCAGCCCTAGTCTGGTCTTGTTCCTCGTTCATGATCCCCTGTATTCTGGAAGCAACCCCTCAGTTCCACAGTCGAAAGCTGTGGTAATCCAACCATAAACTGGAGCAATTTCGCATGTTTGGTCGCAGCAAATAAAAGTATATAGCAATGGCACATTTTTAAGAATATCTCAGCACAGGAACATTTTTTTTTAATACAGCTAACTTATTTTTTTTACGATCTATTGCTTTAAATATACCTTGTTCTTGGGAAAACCTCTTCAAATCTGTCCTGCATCCCTCTCTCTCTTTAGGTCTATACTCATTTCAGGCAAAAATTGGAAAAACCTGTTGATTTTGGGGGGACCGACTGGCTGTTCTCAATAGATGATGATTGTGGGGGAGATAATGATAAAGATATTTGAATTTAATTGCCAGATGTGTGACGCCCTGGACAAGCCAGGTAGTCACAGATAGAGCCCCGCATAACACCAGTCCCCTCACTAGGTAACACCAGCCAACCACATAAAACCCTAGTCACCTCGCTCAGGGCTGGATGAACACATCAGGGGGCGGAGCCAGGTGGTTGGCCATGCCCATCGAGGAGTTCAGAGAGCCTGAGGGAGGAAAAACACAGTCAGTGCAGTTTTTTTAAACAGAGTAGTCTGAGAGTGCAGTGAAGGAGGTTAGGCCTGTGTGACAGGCCTGTGACAGACTGACAGGTGCCAGGGTAGGAGCCTGGTCACCTTTGGCTAGGAAGCATACAGAGGTCTCTGTTTGCAGGAGCCTGGAAGACGGCTCGGTGGAACTGTGGTGGACCAGGACAGGGTAGTGGCCCGCCGGTACAAACCCGGGGAACCGACTCGGAAACCGGAGCACAAGAGGGGGTACTCAGACCCTGAAAAGAGGTCTAGAAACTACTGGACTGAGTTAATTAACAGATTGCGGTCTGGACTTTAGGTCCTTTCCCACCCAAAGTCCCTCATAGAAGACAACAGCCCAACGAGGGGGATAGAAAGCCACTGCCAAGGCTCAGAGATCCCACGGGCCAGTGTCTGCGGGCAAACGGGCTGTTCCGACATCCACAAGCCGGGGAGCGGACTCCTGTCGCTGCAAGCGCAGGTAGTCCAACAACTCAAACAGGTGCAGGAGAAAGGCAGAGACCACCAACCGGGTGGGGGAACCTGACTGCAGCCGGCTGCGGGCACCGACCACCATCATCTTGGTTTACCAGAGATTCGAGTGTTTCATTCTAATAGTGAGTACACCAGTGCCCTCCGGCCGTCCATCTCCCTGCACCGCCAAAACACCCCCAATGGGTCCCGGGGCCACCATCCCTGCCCACAGAGGGGTTAACAACTTGCTGCATACCATCTCCCCTGGGTGCCCCGTAACTGCAGCGGTGGTGTCCACCTTCACCACATCCCATGGGTGGCGTCATGAACTTAAAACATGGCTCCGGCCGTACACCTACGTCCCCAAACCGCCAACCCCTTTTTGGTCGAAGTGACTGCAGGACCCCCGGGTCCGGAGACCCTAGAGCCACTCACTGAAGGTCCGGACGCGAGCGGCTCGGTTGCAGCCGAGCACGGGTTGGCACAGATGCTTTTGTTCTAAAAATAAAAACTTTTCCTGAGTGTTCATGTGTAAGGGGAGTTGTGTCAGATAGCTCTTTGCCAACTATGGTATATGGTGGTGGTCTTACTTCTGCTTTGCTATATACAATTTCTTCCTCTTTTTTTTCTCTGCTATTGAACACTGACCTTACACTTTGCTACTGTGAGAGGAAGGAGGTACAGATAAAATAGGGTAGCCCTAAATAAAGCAAATATCAGATATTCTGAGTAGAGATGAGTGAATACGAGGTTCAGTGTTAGGTGTTCGTACCAAATGCAGACTTTACAAAAAAATAGCATTCGGATGATTTACGTATGAACACCACTCATACAAGCATCGCTGTGCTCGGGTACGCTCGATGCTCAGCGCAGTGTGAGCCGCTTGCAGTGTTTGAATGGCTCACAATGGGGCTAACAACAGCGTGATCGGATGTAGTGTGCACCAAAAAAAATGGAAAAACCCCTGCCCACTCACCCCTAGGAAGTGATCTGTTGATGGATAGCTGCATGTGGGCGGAGACCTGAACTGCCCAATTGGGGAACTGCCCATTGGGGTTCCGGTCAAGTCCCCAAAATATAAGCTTTATTTAAAGTCCGGCTGAACCCGCCAAACTGAACTTCCATGCTTATTTGCTCATCTGTAATTGTAAGCAAACAGCAACAAGGAGCTTTTTCAGATGAACCAGAAAAGACAGCTATGTAAAGGTTTAGCACAGACTCTACACTAACTAAAGCTATACATTTTTACTGATGCTTAATTTTGAAGAAAAAAAACCAATCTGTGAAAATATACCTATAATTACAAAAAAATGTAAAGATGATCACAAATGCTAATGTTTTCATTTATTTAAATTTACATAAAAGTGGATTATAAAATGCATAAGGAAATACAGATACATTAATGGGTCACTCCTTAAGAGGCTACTTTATGTATTGTACTATAATTAAAGTTAATCTAAGCAAGTCACTACCTATTATGTCCAATAATTGTACTTTGCATATCTTATTTAGGGAAAATAGATTTTTTTTCCCATTATTTTTCGATATAGAGTGGTTTAATGAATGCACTGTGCACCATTACACCGCATTCAAGGTGGTAATAGTTAGAGAAACACCATTTCTCATCATAAGCAGCTTGACAATAATGATGAGTGAGCAAGTCACCTGCATATATAGAATTAATTGGGAGAACTTATGTGGGATGAAGGCCGGCAGCTGTTCACATTCACAGCAACATTCCTAATTAGTATGGGAGAAAAACCTCATAAAATATAGTGGGTTGCAATGTTTTTCAATATATTTCATTAAAAGCTTATTAAATATACATTTGTGCATGCTTTGCTTACAGTGGATCATTGTTTAAGAAAGTGTTATTTTTATTCATTATTATGTTTGTCATTAAGAACCCTTCTGCACTGAAATGCTATACTATAAATTAATATAATGTGTGATATGAAACTCACGATGCTTTGGGGAAATATTCTCAATAGGAGAAAAGCACTCATATACCGTACCTGTTAGAGAACTCCCTGATACCCAGCGCCTGCTTTGGAAGAGAAGGTTTATGGACACTGCATATCCTGTTTGTTGCATTTCCCCTTTAAGGACTAAAGTTTGCCTGCTTAGATTTTATTATGTTTGTACAGTGTACACCATTATATAAATGTTTTGTTTCACTCTACATATTTCTTTTGATTTACTGGGCCTCCAGATGGCTACACTGTGCAGCACTGATGTCTGTTAATATTGCTTCATAACATTGACAACACTTGCAAGGAGTTGTATAATCTCCCCGTGGTTGCGTGGGTTTCCTATGGGTTCTCTGATTTGCTCCCACACTCCAAAGATATACTGATAGGGAATTTAGATTGTGTGCCCCAGTGGAGGCAACTATGATAATGTCTATAAATCGCTGTGTAATAAATAGGTGCTATATAAGCAAAGCATAATAACTGGACATAGGAAGGAGGAGCTTCTAAGGGACCTTCAGTGAGAAAGTAGGCTAAGGGGTGCTTCACACACAGCGAGATCGCTACTGAAATCGCTGCTGAGTCACGCTTTTTGTGACGCAGCAGTGACCTCATTAGCGATCTCGCTGTGTGTGACACTGAGCAGCGATCTGGCCCCTGCTGTGAGATCGCTGCTTGTTACACACAGCCCTGGTTCATTTTTTTATTGTTGCTCTCCCGCTGATAAGCACACATCGCTGTGTGTGACAGCGAGAGAGCAACAATCCTGAATGTGCACGGAGCAGGAGCCGGCGTCTGACAGCCTGCGGTAAGCTGTAACTAAGGTAAACATCGGGTAACCAAGGTGGTTACCCAATATTTACCTTCGTTACCAGCCTCCACAGCTCTCACGCTGCCAGTGCCGGCTCCTGCTCCCTGCACACACTAAGCTAAGTGGTGTGCGCTGGTAACTAATGTAAACATCGGGTAACCATACCCGATGTTTACATTAGTTACCAGTGTCCGCAGCTTCCAGACGCCGGCTCCGTGCAAGCGCAGCGTCGCTTGCACGTCGCTGCGGGCTGGGGGCTGGTCACTGGTCGCTGGTGAGATCTGCCTGTTTGACAGCTCACCAGCGACCATGTAGCGATGCAGCAGCGATCCTGACCAGGTCAGATCGCTGGTCGGATCGCTGCTGCATCGCTAAAGTGTGAAGGTACCCTTACACTAGTGCTGCCTATTGGAGGTAGCAATCCTAAGAGTCAAAAGTGACCCTTTGACGAGCCTTGTCATATGACTATAGCAGGCTTTACACGCTGCGATCTCGCTAGCGAGATCGAAAGCGATCATACCCGCCCACGTCAATTGTGCGACACGGGCAAATTGCTGCCCATCGCGCACAACCTCGCTAACCCCCATCACATGCACTTACCTGTCCTGCGACATCGCTCTGGCCGGCGATCCGGCTCCTTTCTAAGGGGACGGGTCGTGCGGCGTCACAGCGACGTCACACAGCAGCCATCCAATAGAAGCAGAGGGGCGGAGATGAGCGGGACGTAAACATCCCGCCCACCTCCTTCCTTCCGCATAGCCGGTGGAGGCAGGTAAGGAGATGTTCGTCGCTCCTGCGGTGTCACACACAGCGATGTGTGCTGCCGCAGGAATGAGGAACAACATCACTGATTAGAAGAAAACGATTTTTTGTTTTAGGACGACCTCTCCACGGCAAACGATTTTTGCCACTGTTGCGATTGTTTTAGGTCGCACATAAATATCACATACTGCGATATCGTTAATGACGCCGGATGTGCGTCACAAACAACGTGACCCCGACGATAACGATATCGTAGCGTGTAATGCCCGTTTTAGGATTTATGCCAGATCAGAACCACGATTTGCAAACACGGTGTTTTGGGATGGTTGTCCTTCATCAGTGCAAAGTTTGAGATCTGATCTTACTAAGACGGGGTCTAAAGTGGTGATATTCACCTTGCGGAGACAGACACACCATTCCAGCATACCAGTAGTGAGGAGATTTAAGCCACAATGCTCCTCTGGGAAATATGGAAATTGTCACTTCAATGAGGAAGTAGACTGGATATAGGCAGGAGGAGCTTCTAAGGGACCTTCAGTGAGGAAGTAGACTAACTCTAGTGCCACCTATTGGAGGTAGCAATCCTCTGAAGGACAGTTATAGAGGAGATACATTGAACTAACTAGGCCCAGGAATAGCCCAGTGTTTGCTGGGGGAAGGCATGTGGTGCCATCTTTATGTTTTGCCATGACACTAGTAGGAGAGGGTTAGAAGGAGCTCATAAATTAGGTGGAGAGTGTGTTGAACAACATATGGTGCTAGACTGGACTGGAATATTGGTGGTCTAAGTAGATACTTTGGTCACAGTTGCCATCTAGTCTCTCTGCACTATTGCAGAAAGGGACTGAAAGAATGCAGAGCTAGTATGTGTTGAGAATATGGCTGTAAAGACCTGTCAGAGGAAGTCGCCTTTTGAACTGATTGATTGAATACTAACCTTGTTGGGAAAAAGATTTCTGCTCTGTTTCCAAGTGAGGGCTTTTGAGTGAGTAACAGAATAGACTATGATCTAGTCATTGACATGTAGTAAAGTGAGGCTGAAAACAGGAGGTGGATATATGTCCCTTAGAGTTACTCTTTAGTTCGTACATTAGTTTAGGGACCATAACAGAAACCTGATTGCTCCTCTGGCCAGGGATGTCACTTGTGTAATAGTCTTTCAATGTACTGTGCTCAACAGTAGAGGAGGCAAATGTGGCGTAGGGGCAATTTCAGAAATATTACATTACAAACTGACGATTCAAATAGACACACAGGGAGGCTTCCAAGATTTCTTTGCATAAAGTGTGGCACATGATCATGTCGTTGAGTTGAATCTAGCTCTCAGCGTAAAAGGTTGATGACCCCGAGTGTAATAATAATAATAATAATAATAATAATAATGATAATAAAGTTTATTTATATAGCGCCAACATATTCCACAGCACTTTACAATCCGGTGGGGGGTTGTATAGACAAAAACAAAACAAAATAGTACATAATTCAACAGCTACAGTAGGAATGAGGGCCCTGCTCGAAAGCTTACAATCTATGGGGAAAAAGGGGGACACAAAAGGTGAAGCACACTTGTAGAACTGGCCGGCCATCGTTATGTTAGTTTATTGGTTACATATAAAGATGAATGATCTAGTCTTTAGACAGTAACTTTTTGGGTGCCCTTACATGCTATTGGTTGTATGTAGGATGTGAGGACAGAAATAGGAGAGTGAAGGTTAGGAGTAGCATTTAGAAGGTGGAACGGGGGAGGTTAGGTTAGTAAGTTATTATGATAAGCTTGTCTGAAGAGATGTGTTTTTAATGTACGCGTAAAAACTTGGGGGCTAGATATTAGTCGCATTCTTTGGGGTAGTGCGTTCCAGAAAAATGGTGCGGCACGAGAAAAGTCTTGGAGACGGAGGTGTGAGGTTCGTATTATGGAGGATGTTAGTCTAAGATAATTTGCGAAATGAAGGGGGCGGGTAGGATGATAGACAGAGATGAGGGATGAGATATATGGTGGTGCAGAGCTGTGGAGAGCTTTGTGGGTGAGGGATATGAGTTTGTATTGTATTCTGTAGCTGATAGGTAGCCAGTGTAGTTACTGGCACAAGGTGGAGGCATCGGTGAAGCGGCTGGACAGGAATATGACCCTGGCTGCTTCATTCAAGATGGATTGAAGAGGGGAGAGTTTGGTCCGAGGGAGACCAATCAATAAAGAGTTGCAGTAATCCAGGCGGGTATGAATAAGAGCGACAGTAAGGGTTTTTGCCTTTTCGAAAGTAAGACATGGTCGGATTCTGGAGATGTTTTTGAGATCTAGGTGACATGTGCGAGTGAGTGATTGTATATGGGGAATGAAGGAGAGTTCTGAGTCAAATATGACCCCAAGACAGCGAGCATGCTGCTTGGGAATGATTAAATCATCGAAGGTAATTGAGATGTCCAGTGTAGGTTGGTTGATAGAGGGAGGAAACACAAAAAACTCAGGTTTGGAGAGATTCAGTTTCAGATAGAGGAAGGACGACCTGCTTTGAGAGACAGCAGACAGACAATCTCTGGTATTTTGTAACAAAGCAGGGGTGATGATTGGAGATGATGTATATAATTGGGTGTCATCAGCATAGAAATGGTATTGGAAACTGAATCTGCTGATGGTTTGTCCAATAGGGGCGGTGTATAGAGAGAAAAGGAGAGGGCCCAAGACTGAGCCTTGAGGAACCCCAAAGGAGAGGGGGAGAGGAGTGGAGTAAGAGCCAGCAAAGAAAACAGTGAAGGAGTGGTCGGAGAGGTAGGAGGAGAACAAGGCGAGAGCGGTGTCCTTGAGGCCAATAGAACAGAGCATGGTGAGGAGACGTTGGTGACGGTGTCAAAAGCAGCTGAGAGATCCAAGAGAAACAATAGGGAATAGTGGCCTTTAGATTTTGCTGTTAATAGATCATTTGAGACTTTGGTGAGGGCCGTTTTGGTGGAGTGTAAACAATGGAAACCAGATTGAAAGGGATCAAGAAGTGAGTTTTCAGATAAATAGCGGATTAGCCGAGAGTGGACCAAGCGTTCCAGGAGCTTAGAGATAAAGGGAAGGTTAGAGACTGGTCTGTAGTTAGCAGCACAGTTCTGATTGAGGGAAGGTTTTTTAAGTAGAGGGGTTATGATGGCATGTTTAAATGATGAAGGAAAGATACCTGATGAAAGAGAGAGGTTAAACATTTTGGTTAGATAGGTAGTGACAGCTGGGGAGAGAGCCTGAAGGAGATGTGAGGGAAGAGGGTCACTGGTGCATGTTGTTGGGCGGGAAGAGGCAAGGAGATGCGTCACTTCTTCTTCTGTGACAGGCTCGAATATTGATAGTGAGCTTGAGGTGCGGGAGAGGAGAGGATCCAGGCTCTGAGGGGATTTTTCAAAGACTTCCAAGGATGACTGCAAATTGTTCATTAGCAGCTGGGTATTGATGGTGCTTAGATTTCTGTATGGGTGATAGGTGGGGGCATCCCAGGTTTGAAGACAATTTGTGATGAAAAAGGAGAGAAGGTTGTGGTCAGAGAGTGGGAGAGGGGAATTGGTGTAGTCATGAAGAGTGCAGAGGCGGGAGAAGACCAGGTCCAGCGTATTCCCATCCTCATGTGTAGGAGACTTAGTGAGCTGTGAGAGGCCGAAGGATGAGGTTAGAGAAAGGAAATGGGTGGCAGATGGGGAGAGTGGGTCGTCAATAGGGATGTTGAAATCCCCCATGATGAGAGTGGGAAGGTCACAGGATAAAAAGTGTGGAAGCGAAGTGGCAAAATGATCAAGGAACTGATGGGAGGAACCTGGAGGGCGATACACAACTGCCACTCGCAGGGAGAATGGTTTGAAGAGTCTATTGGTGTGGACTTCAAAAGAAGGAAACATGAGTGAGGGTACTGAGGGGATGACCTGGAAGGCACACTGGGATGAGAGGAGCAGACCAACACCTTCTCCTGATCTGTTCTCAGGTCTTGGAGTATGAGAGAATTGAAGCCCACCATGTGAGAGAGCAGCAGTAGCAGCGGTGGTGTCAGAGTGCTGGATCCAGGTTTCCGTTAGAGCAAGAAGGTTCAGGGCGCTGGAAAGGAAGAAGTCATGAGTCCAGAGTACGCACTTAAAAGGGGCAGGAGAAGGTGAGCACTGGATATTGATAAGATGAGCAGGATTTCTATGTGTTGAAGGATGAGAGTTATATGTACTAAAGGATGGGGGCCCGGGGTTGGGGGAGATGTCACCAGCAGCTAGGAGGAGGAGGAAAAAGAGAAAGAGAAGTTGATTCAGTGTTTTGTGTGAGTGTTTTGTGTGCTGTGTGGGGGTAGTGGATTGTTTGGAATGGTTGAAAATGTCAGTAAGGCCTCAATGTTGTACATGGGAGAGGGAAGGAGAGAGGGGCTGATATAGAGAGAAGGCACAGAAGGTGTAGGAGGGGGGTGTAAGTGAGGGAGTGCAGAAAACAAGACGTATAAGAAACTAAGCGATAGGACAAACGAATAGTGTAATAGAGCAGAACCAGAATCATGCTTGTGAGAATGTAAAGAGAGTGTAAAGTATAACTGTCTGGTTGTCGCATGCATATGAAAAGAAGAGATCTGATATCTGTTCTGTAAATCTAGTAAGGTTTGTGTGCCTATGGGGTGTGAGTGGGAGAGGAACAATTAGAAGATAGTGCTCTTGAATAGTGATGAGTGAACCCCCCGATGTTCGTGTTTGGGAGACATGCTCCAGGAGCGCCTGAGCTGCATGGGAATACATGCAGCTGACCCACTCCTGTAAGGGCGAGTGTGTGCCGTGCCGGGTGATACCGATGCGAGACTCGCACAGTGACAGTCAAAGTTCAATTGAGTACATGGCTCATGGTGAACCCTGACGTCACTGCGAATATGGTCGAAAACAGCCGAAGACTGCCGAGTGATGAGCAGTGCAGTGAATACCACCGGAAGTTAATGATCAGACCCGGAAGCAGAAGAGGCCGGGAAACAGTGGCTGAGATGGTCTTGAGGATGCGTTGCGGGACCGGTAAGTATAATCATAATTTTTTTTACTAATGTGCTTTTTTTTACAGCCCCTGGATGTGAACTGGACCCAAACTGTAACACAAGCTTCCCAGGAAAACTCGTGCTTGGGATCGTGTGCACAAACACTATGTGTTCCGTACCCCGAATCCCATCACTACTCTTGAAGACTTAACTATTGAGAGTCAAGGAACCAAGACAGAGGGACACTAGATAGTGACAGAGCTCTTGAGATTCAGAGAACTGTGAGACTCAGACAACCTTGAAGAGCAAAGACAGTGCCAGAAGAAGATTCTCGGCCTTGGAGAGTAACCTCTGGAAGTGGAGAGATACCCTAGTGGGAACTGGGAAACAAAGATGTCTGATAAGTGACTAATGTGTGAGCAAGGTGTGAGACAGTATAGGTGACATGGTGCAACTGTGGACTCTCTAAAAGCAAAATAAACTTAAAATAAAGGATAATACTGTTATTTTGTGCATTCTGACCATAACACATCTGTGCCAGTTAACAAGATGGCATCATTACGGTACGTATTGTGTACTGCAGTATGACAGTTGAACTGATTTTCTTTAGTATGTCATTGCCTTCTTTCTTCAAAGTAAATAAAACCTTCTTACCCAAGTTTTAACAAGGAAGGTACTGCCAGAGCAGATCTTTTGTGTTGAGGTATATACATACTACAATCTAATGACAGCCAGTAAAAAAATAATTAAGCCTTCTTGCTAATCTGCAGTGACAACTGTGGGCTCACAATTATACAATGCTTAGCTGTGATAGTGCCTACAATTTCATCTCAAGATACAGACAGGGATTATGTACCTATTGGTTAAAAATAACTGAACTTAGAAGTAGCTTCAAGCACTTAAGGTTTTTTGTGAAGGAAGTGATGATGTGGCACCTGAAATCATGCTCTTGGCAGGCATTAGTCATGTCAAATAGTGATTCTCATGGAACAATAAATATTAAGATTTAACTGGAAAGGCACCTTAGTGTCTGTATGATGAGACAACAGCAGCTGCTCTCTATGTTTTGGAAGGCAATAGCATCAGCTGTTAAACTTGTGAGAAAAAAAGATTTATCTTCATGGCTTGATAAAAAAATTGCTGCACTTAAAAAACTTGTACCATTTTTTTCTGGGAGGATATTTTTTTGGGGTAGTCTTATAGGAATTGTCCCGTCTCAACGTACAAGTCTGTAGCTATTCCATGTGACTTCAGACTTATAAATCCTCACAGCGTTCGTACTGTGCTTATAAGGATTTGCAGGTGTCGTATATATGCACATGACTGCATATATGAAAATCACCTACTTGTGGTCACATTACTACCACTCCCAACTCGGCAGAATCCTTACAGTGCACAGTGCGCATGTGGCGCCCTGGACAAGCCAGGTCGTCACAGGTACTACACCAACACACCCTACACCCCGGCTAGGCACACCGGAGCCAAACACAAATCCTTGTTGCCTTCCTCCAAGGGCTGATGTCCACACCAGGGGGTGGGCCAGGCAGTTGGTCCTGCCCACTGTGGAGTTCACAGTCCTGGAGGCGGGAAAAGAGTTTAGTTTAGTTTTGGAGAGGAAAGTAGTAGCAGAGGAGACTGACCGTGTCCGGGTGTGTGGCCCGGGCACTCAGCAAGGTTGGCAGACGGTGGTGACCGTCTGCAGGAGAGGCTGATTGGAGTGAACTGTACGGACCGGGGACGGGTGGTGGCCTGCCGGTACCGGATCGGGGAGTGAAGAGAAGCCAGCACCATTTGGCAGGGCCTATGGACCCCGACCAGGCTAGGAGTCGCCGTAAAACCGGTCAAATCCGTTAGCAAAGGGAACCTCCGGGGTTTCCCAGCAGCCAAGACCCGATTGAAGGCAACAGCTCACACCGTAGTGGGAAACACAGTCACTGCCAAGGCTACAGTTCCCAGGGCCAGAGCCTGCGGGCAAAAGGGGCTCCCTCAGCATCCATCCAAGCTGGGCAGCGGGTTACCGGTGGGAAGACATTTGAACCGTAAACACAACACAGGTGCAGGGAAAGGCAGTCACCATCAACCTGCCGGGAGGAGAACCACCACAGCCGTCTGTGGGACCCGTCCATCCAGTCGTTTGTTTGACCAGAGACTCTGTGTGGATTACTGGCTGAGTGAGTACCACCGTGCCATGCGGCACAGCGCTGCCCCTGCGACCCTGCACCTCGCCAGGCCCCGTAACACGCCTGCATCCCTACACCCCTCACCGGGCCCCGGGACAACCAATCCCCCTACCCACGGAGGGGAGAACCAACATCCAAGCTGCTCCCTGTCATCGCTCCCGGGATACCCGTCGAGACCAGCGGTGGTGTCACAACTTCACCACAACCGTGGGTGGCATCACAGACAATATCCCCAAACCACACACCAACCTCCCTTTCACTCACGGGCGAGGAACGCCGCTCGAGTCCCCGGGATCCGGCCCACCGCTCGAGCCACCACCGAGCTGCAGCAGCCGGACCCGAGCAGTGGGTGAGTGCAGCGTCCCCTCCTCTGCCCGCGACACGCACGTTGGGAGGAGTCACAAGTCTGCAGTCACTAGAGTAGCTGTAGACTTGTATTTTAAGACCAGGCAACCCCTTTAAGCTATGTTCACTCGGTAATGAATATGTACATGTGAATTTAGATGTAATGTCTCCAGCCAGGAATATAAAATGTTTTTGTTTATTCCCTATTCACACAATTTACTGTCAAGTGCGCAGGGAGTAATGAATGCTCCTACATATTATTATGTTCAGCAAGTTTATTTTTCATGTGAATTTTCTGCAGAAATGCTAAACTACATTTGAATCCACAATGTACCAGTTACAAACTTTAAATGTAGATATCTGCTGAGGATATCTCTGACATCAACAGTGGAATGTGCTTCTGCAAAATCTTCAATTGGCCTTACACTTTTGTAAAGATTGTAACAACTCGAGCATGACCCCCTTCTGCAGCTGCTTTGTAGCAGAAGTGTTTCTTGTGCTGTAGTCACTTTAAAAACACTTTCCCAAACCAAATTAAATTTAAATAGTTCAACTTCTTTTTTTTTAAATATAATGGCACAAAAAGCTTTATGGTTATTGCTACTTTAAGTGGCTGTAATGTTTGCCAGGCGAGCAAGGGATTAGCCGACCCACTTGGCCACAGCACACAGAAAACCCATAGGGTATCACAGGGTATATGATGACAGGACAGGGGCCCCTAGGTTGGCCCTAAGATTTGTGACCCTGTGTTGTCCTTTATCTCAAAGGTAGGTTTGATATTAACCAGGTTCGAGCCTCCAGTGTGACCCTAACTCCTGTCCGGACCCTGATCTTACTCCCCCTCTCCCACACCCTTGGGGCGGACCAGAAAACACAAAGACAAAACTCCACAAAACAACACGGAAAACAGAGAATGGAAACTCATACACAACGTACTCAACAGGCACAAGAGAGACAATATGTGTACTGGTGAGTAACGAAAAAGGGGAGGAAGTCACGCACAACAAGGAAACACACACCACTCAGAAGCACAGTACGGATCACCATGTATAGGAGAAACAACAAGACTGGGATCGCAAAAGCTATCATCGGCAAAAACAGGAAGAAAGGCGTGCTTTATATAGGGAGGAGACAGCTGCACACAGCAATCAGGAAACTGAGCATTTAGGTCCTGCTCACCAGTCTGCAGGGATTAACTCCTGCAGAGCTGAACACCAGTGAACTTGAACCAGCCGACGCCCAACTCTGGCTGAACACTTCAGAAGTTGCAGTTTGCTTGTCACACTCTGTAGTGTGAACAGAGTCTGACGCCACAGTGCCAGTAGGTGTGTGCAGAGCTGAACATCACATAACCAAGGGGCTTGACTATGTAAGCACACCTGGTTTTCATCAGAGGCTCTGACGGTGAGGGTGTTGCTCTGCAGGTTTGAGACCGGATGCCACTCAGGAAGACTTGTGCTGCGACAGCTGGCCCCAGGGGTACAAACACTGACAGTCTTTTATTAGAATCATTATTATTTATTAGTAGTAAATGTTAGAAGGAAACAACAGGGCACTACTGCAACAAGATAACCTGCCAAGTTGCTCACAGCAGTCAGTCGCAATCAGCGTTACATACGCCTTAAATCTCTGCGACTTTGTGGGAACCTCAGGAAGGATGAAGACAGAGTTGCAGCTTTGGGGTGCTTATTTCTAAAGTTCAACGCATAAGACTTTAGATAAAGAGAAAAAAAATGAAACCAGCACTCACCATATCATGCTGTGCAACACTCTGATGTTTTTTATTTCAAAAAACGTGGATACATGCTGCGGTGTTACAGGGAGGGAAAACAGATGGTCAGCACATGAAGACGACAGCTGTTTCACCCCTAGGGGTGGGGCTTCTACAGGTCTTGCAGTTGGTGACCTCACTAACAGATTTATAGAAAAAAGCAGCAAGCTCCAATCAAATAACAAGTGAGTTAAAACCAATCTAAAACATAGTCAAAAAGACAAAAAAATCACCAAATTTGGATGCAATGACTGGCACAATGTGGTTATTTTAACCTAGAAATACTATTAAATTATTTTTTTTCATTTAAGCCTAATGGGCCCAATGCATTGTATTTCATTATATAAATAGCTTCTCTTTGTAACAGGAGTTTGTGGGTATCTACTCCTCTAGGTGGTGGTTCCACCAATTCTAATCCAGCAAATGATAAAACATTGCAATTTGCTTCATGTGAGTTTTTTACATGCGGGATCATTTTTGTGGCGCCCACTCCTGTAGATATAGAATTTCGATGCTCACGGAATTGCACAAACAGTGGTCTAATCGTCTTTCTGATGTAATAAAAACCACAAGGGTAAAAGACGATATAGATCACCATTTTAGTCTTACCGGTAATCAGCTGTTTAGTCGTGTGCCAGGCATTACCTACTTTAAAAGATTTTGCAGTCAGATGGAATTGACAAAACGAACAATTACCACATTTGTGGTTACCCACAGGTCCTAGATGCTGCAGCCAGGTCAGACTAGGTGTATAACGTTTTTTTATTAACATATCTCCGATGTTTTTACAACGTCTATACGTTATTAATGGTCTATTACTGGCTATTTCAGCTAGATCTTTTTCTTTTCTATCAAATGCCAGTTTTTATATATTATAGATCTAATGATATTGTCCATAGGACTGAATTTAAAATTAAACATCAATCGTATGTTCGATTTATTTGTATTAGTAGCTAGCTGTCTAGGAATTGTTTTCTTTTTTAATTCTGCTAATTTTTTACTGGCTTTTTCCTGTGCTGCCATTATTTCTACCTGTGGGTAACCTTGATCAATAAATCTTTTTTGGAGATCTAAAATTTGCTCCATTAATTTTTCAACATTATTAGTAATTCTGTAAATGCGCAAAAACTGACTGTATGGGATGGATTTCAGAACATGTTTCGGATGAGTACTTTTATGATGTAGCAGATTATTTACTGCTATAGGTTTCCTATAGATCTCACGTGTAATGTTACCGTCTTTTATTACCAATTTGACGTCCAATAATTCAATCTCTTTTTCGCCAAATTGGTAAGTGAACAACATATTGTAATCATTTGTTGTATTTAAATACTGTACAAAAGATTTTACCTCGTTCTCTTCTCCATCCCATACAATCAGTACATCGTCCCTAGAGGAGGAGATACCCACAAACTCCTGTTACAAAGAGAAGCTATTTATATAATGAAATACAATGCATTTAATAGTATTTCTAGGTTAAAATAACCACATTGTGCCAGTCATTGCATCCAAATTTGGTGATTTTTTGTCTTTTTGACTATGTTTTAGATTGGTTTTAACTCACTTGTTATTTGATTGGAGCTTGCTGCTTTTTTTTATAAATCTGTTAGTGAGGTCACCAACTGCAAGACCTGTAGAAGCCCCACCCCTAGGGGCGAAACAGCTGTCGTCTTCATGTGCTGACCATCTGTTTTCCCTCCCTGTAACGCCGCAGCATGTATCCACGTTTTTTGAAATAAAAAACATCAGAGTGTTGCACAGCATGATATGGTGAGTGCTGGTTTCATTTTTTTTCTCTTTATCTAAAAAATTATTATTTATTATTATAGTGCCATTTATTCCATAGTGATTTACATGGAAAAAAGGGGCATACATAGACAACTACAATAATTGTGAACATTTCAAGGCACAGTCAGGAGGAGAGAGGCCCCTGCCCGCGTGGGCCCATAGTCTACAGGTGATTGAGGATACAGTAGATGTGGGTAGAACAGGTTGTGCAGTGCTATGGTGGACTGAGGGTAACTGCAGGTTGTAGGCTTGTTGGAAGAGGTGGGTCTTCAGGTTCCTTAAGCTAGAGTCTGATGTGTTGGGGTAGACAGTTCCAGAGTATGGGGGAAGCATGTTAGAAATCTTGTATGCAATTTTGTGAAGATAAGATAAGAGGGGAGTAGAGAAGGAGATCTTGTGAAGATTGTTGCCTGCAGGTAAGTACTGGGGACAAGGTCACAGATGTATGAAGGAGACAGGTTGAGGGTGGCTTTGGATGTCATGGTTAGTGTTTTGAAACTGAGTTTTTGGGTAATGGGAAGCCAGTGAAGAGATTCGCAGAGAGGAGAGTCTGGGGAATAGTGGGGGGAAAGGTGGATTAGTTGGGCAGCAGAATTTAGGACAGATTGGAGGGGAGTAAGAGTGTTAGAAGGGAGTCCACAGAGCAAGATATTACAGTTTTCCAGGCAGTTTATGAGGGCATGCACTAGTTTTTTGCAGATTTTTGGTCAATGAATGTACTGATCTGGGAAATATTTTTGAGTTGAAGTCAGCAGGTGTTGGAAAGGGCTTGGATATGTGGCTTGAAGGAGAGAGCAGAGTCAAGGGTTACCCCCAGACAGCGAGCTTGCGGGACAGGGGAGAGTGAGCAGCCATTGACTTTGATGGTCAGGTGGAGTGGTAGAGTGAGGTGAGGAAAAATGATGAATTATGTTTTTTCCATTTTCAGTTTTAGAAATCGAGCAGAAAAGAAGGATGAAATAGCATAAATTGCGGCATTTTGGTTAATAAGGATCTGATATCAGGGCCAGAGAGGTAGATCTGCGTATCATCAACATAAGCAGGAAACTGAAAGCCATGGGACTCTGTTAGCTGTCCAAAGCCAAAGGTGTGGATGGAGAACAGCAGGGGTGCAAGAACTGAACCCGGGGGGACACGAACAGATAGGAGGCGAGTTGAGGAGGTGATGTAACAGAGGGAGTCACTGAAAGTCTGATCCATTAGATATGAAGTGATCCAGGATAGGGCCAAGTCTGTGATACCGAAAAATGAGAGAATCTGTAGCAAGAGGGATGGTCTACAGTGTCACAGGCATAAGACAGGTCTAGGAAGAGGAGGACAAATGTTGGCGGTTGGTAGGTCATTGGTGACTTTAGTTTGGGCAGTTTCAGTGGAATGATGTGGTCGGAAGCCAAATTGTAACTGGTCAAAAAGGGAGCAGAAGGAGAAGTAGGAGGACAGTTCAACATGGAAATGCTGTTTCAGTAGTTTTGAGGCATAGGGAGAAGTGATATGGTGCAACAGCTAGATACAGAGGCTGGGTCAAGGGAGGTCTTTTTGAGGATGGATGTAATGGAGACATATTTGAAGAATGAGGGGAAGACACCAATTGTTAGTGATAGCTGAATAGATGGGTTAGGGTTGGGATGAAGAATGCAGTGAGGTTGGGGATGAGGTGGGTCAAGTGTGCAGGTGGTGAGATGTGATCTGGAAAGAAGAGGGGATAGGTGGTCTTCTGCTATGGTGGAGAAGCTGATTATGGAGGAGCAGGGCTCAGTAGTTATGGGGAGAGTTCGGAGGGAGTGAGGGCCAAAGCTTCCTCTGATGTTATCGATCTTCTGCTTGAAGAAAGAGGCAAAGTCTTCAGCTGATGAGAGGAGAGGGAGGAGGTGACAGGAGACGGAGGAGAAATTTGAAAGTGTTGAATAGCTGTTTAGGGTTGTGAGACAGGGAGGATATGAGAGATGTGAAGTAGGTTTGTTTTGCAGAAGGAGGGTGGACTTGAAATTGGTGAGGGACTGTTTGTATGTGATGAAGTACTCAGTGGAATGGGATCTTTTACATGTCTTTTCAGCAACCCTGGAGACTTGTCTCAGTTCTTTAGTCTGGTTTGGTGCAAGGGCTGTGTCACAGTTCCGCCGTGTGGAGCATCTTGCACACTAGCGCCTTGGCAAGGAGACTCGAGTGATAAAACTCCAAACTTTATTGTATCAAAATTAAAAAAATACAGACCACTATGTGGGGGGACAAGAAAAAGTAATCCACAAACAGAGGAAAAATTCCTACATGTTTCGACCAGTAGAGGTCTTAGTCATGGAATGAAGGAAGGTCTCCAGTGGAGGTGATTTAAAACCACATGCACACCATGTCATCAGAGCAGGTGCTCTAATTAAGAAATATGTGTTACCAGTCCATTCAAAGTGAATGTGTGCAAACATATGTAACAAGACATAATAGAGACAAAAAATAAAATAAAAAAAACTACACAATGTGGCAGTCTATGAGAAAAAATTAAAATAAAAATGGATACAGAGGAGGAAGATCCAGAAAATACAAAAGCGGCCGCAAACATAGGAAGCACAAAATATCCGGATCGTCGCAAACAGAGGAACTAGTCTGTCCGGTCTGGAATCTATCAGCACAGATTTTGTCTCAATCACACATTGCAGTACTTTCTAGAGGACTTAATTTTTGTCCGACAAATAAATTTAATATTTTTAATACTCTTTTGGACATTAATAAACTAGCAAGAAACCTCACATTGAAATGTCACTTCAAGGATGATACCATGTGTGATTTTGAGAAACGGACTATATCCACACCCATACAAGAGGACTTGAATCTAATACCAGAATTTGGAGAACTAATGCGACATGTTGAATTGCGTCACTTGGAGTCAGAATCTAGGACTTATGATCAGTCTCCAAACACGGAGTTTCTTACATCTAATCCATTTTTCTACCCCCTGCAATCCCGACCGTCTATTTTAGACATTTTTCAGGAGAAAATTGAATGTGATTTGATAAATCTGGATAAAATATCTAATATTAAATCCAGTAATCTTAATTTTTCTGAAAGAATAGCACTCAAAGATCTTCAAACCAATTCAGGTCTCATTTTTCGGGAAGCTGATAAAGGGGGAGGAATTGTGGTACTAGACTCCGGCCTGTACTTCAAGAGTAATAAAAATATTTTGTCTGATTCCCAAACTTACATAAATTTATCAGGAGATCCCACTAATATTTTTAAATCTAAATTGGATAAATTATTAGAGGAGGGATTAACAGAAGGAATTTTTTCACAAAAATTTTTTGACTTTTTAAAAGTAGATTTTCCTGTAGTCCCTCTCTACCATGCACTCCCAAAAATCCACAAGGGAATATTTCCACCTCCCTTCAGGCCAATAATATCTGGCATTGGATCATTGGGGGAAAAATTAGGAGCCTGGTTTGACCACTATTTACAGCCCTTGGTTAAAAATCTTCCAGGTTTTTTGCGTGATACTAAATCACTCATTAATAATCTTGATTCCATTGCATGGCAAGAAAACTATATGTGGGTTACATGTGATATAGTCAGTCTTTATCCATCAATACCACATCATGTGGCAATTGACTGTATCCATACATTCCTCAGACAACATAGCTCCTATTCCATCAATGTCCAAGATTATATTGTCTCAGGGATTAATTTTTTACTAACCCATAACTATTTCACCTTTGACAATAATTTTTACCTGCAGAAATGTGGAGTTAGCATGGGGGGGAAATTCTCCCCCTCTTTAGCTAATATTGTAGTGGCGATTTTTGAAGAAGTTTATGTTTTCAATGACAATAACTTTTTTTCTGACAAAATCACATTCTACACTCGTTACATTGATGATTTACTGCTGATTTGGAAAGGTGATACAAAGGAGGTACTCTCTTTCGTTCAACATCTAAATCAAAATTCATTTAATTTACAATTCACCTACCATACACATCCTACCAGCATTAATTATCTCGATGTAACGTTAGTGGGAAATGGAAACAAAATTGACATATATCCTTTCAAAAAAGACACTGATTCCAACTCTATTCTACAAGCCCAGTCATGCCATCCTCCCCATACCATCAAAAATATTCCTCTAGGAGAATTGATTAGGGCTAAACGAAATTGTTCCAGATCTGACATATTTTTGGAGGAATCATCAGGGATATGTACACGTCTGAAACAAAGGGGCTACCCAGACTGGTGTCTCAATCGAGCACAATCTATAGTAAAGGATCTCAATAGAACAGACCTTTTCAAATGCAAAAAAATCGACAATAAGAAACATCTTGACAAAATAACATTCGCTACGGCTTATTCCCCGCAATACAATGATATTGTAAGAATCATCAGAAAATACTTACCTCTTTTACATCAAGATAATAACTTAAGTCAAATTCTTACTAGCTATTCCATCAATTTTGTTGCTAAACGGGCTCTCAATTTATCAAATCTTTTGGCTCCCAGTTTTGTTGCCAGCAAAGACTCACAGAATACTAATAAAAACAACAAAAATTGGCTCTCATGTACTGGGTTCTACGGCTGTGGTCACAATCAGTGTATTTCTTGCAAGCATGTCAAAAAAAGTAAAACGTTTACTTCTATCACCACCGGTCTATCCTATGACATAAAAGATTTTATTAATTGTAACACACCAAATGTCATCTATCTGATTGAATGCACGGCCTGCAGAATCCAGTACGTGGGATGCACTAGTGGCCCGTTGAAAAAACGCATCAGACGGCATATGTCCGATGCGTCAAATTTAACGGCTGTTAATGTATCTGCGGTCACTAGACATTTTGTTTCTATACACAATAGGAACCTTGATTCTCTTATCTTTTCTGGTATTGAGAAAGTCTATAAACCATTGAGAGGGGGTGACCATCGTAGAAAAATTTTCAACAGGGAGTCTTTTTGGATTTTTAAATTGGGTACACGGGTTCCACATGGTATGAACTCTAGAAAAGACCTCATCATACAGTATTCATAAGGAGTTATTCCTCTCCCCTCCCCCCTTGGGGTTTTTGTTTTTGTTTCTCCCCCCCCTTCTCTCCTTCTCTCTTGGATCTAATAATAAATTAATTATAGTATATAATATATAAAAAAAAATAAAAATAAAAATAAAAAAAAATAAAATATAAAAAATTATATCTAGTTTGTCAACCTAGTATTTGATCCAATAATAGATAGTGAGAAGAAGGTGAGATAGGGATGTTTTTGGGGAGAGGAAGGGGGAAAAGAGAATAAGGGAGAAGAGAGAGAGAGAGAGAGAGAGGGGAAGGGAAGAAATTTTTTTTTTCTTTCTCTCCTCATGTATTGTGCGACTACATCCCCTCCTTATTACAATTTTTCGCATACATGGGTTTTTGCTTTTGTATTTTCTGGATCTTCCTCCTCTGTATCCATTTTTATTTTAATTTTTTCTCATAGACTGCCACATTGTGTAGTTTTTTTTATTTTATTTTTGTCTCTATTATGTCTTGTTACATATGTTTGCACACATTCACTTTGAATGGACTGGTAACACATATTTCTTAATTAGAGCACCTGCTCTGATGACATGGTGTGCATGTGGTTTTAAATCACCTCCACTGGAGACCTTCCTTCATTCCATGACTAAGACCTCTACTGGTCGAAACATGTAGGAATTTTTCCTCTGTCTGTGGATTACTTTTTCTTGTCCCCCCACATAGTGGTCTGTATTTTTTTAATTTTTAATTTTGATACAATAAAGTTTGGAGTTTTATCACTCGAGTCTCCTTGCCAAGGCGCTGGATTTGCTTTTGTTTTTGCACCGTATGTTCCTGCCTAAGTCCGGGCGTTTTCCTGCGCGCCGCCGGTTCTCCATGGAGTGAAGAGGGGTGAGCTGGAACTCTTTTCTATTTATTCTACATCTTGCACACTAGTGATGCTGTGTCACGCTCTCCTGAACTACGGAGTTGACAGTTACATGTTTCCTCTGTGCAGAGTATTTTGTATTTAGAGATGCTCTGCTGTGTTTGTTTGAGCACTTGCTGACAGGCTGTTTGACAGCACAGGTTTCCAAGCTGGTTCTGAGAGGTGCTTACTCTGGTGTTCCACGTTCCTGGCAATTGCTCTGTTTCATTACTGAGCATGCTCTACCAGAACTGGTTTTCCAGTTGCGCTCTTGGCTTCAGTTTATGCTTGTGTTCTGATCTAGGCTTTTTGACCTCAGACTGTTTATTGACCCCGCTCTGCTCCCTGTTTTTGTTGTTACCTCCTGGCTTCTGACCTCAGACCATTACCTGACTACAACTCTGTCTGCTCCCTGAATCTAATACGTATTCTCCTGGAATTCTGAACCTCAGCCTGTGACTGGAATGCATTTCTGCTTATTATTATATTATTAATATTTATTTATAGAGCACCATTGATTCCATGGTGCCGTATATGAGAAGGGGTTACATACAGAATACATATACAAATTACACTAGACAGACTGCTACCGAGGGAAGAGAACCTTGCCCTTTTGGGATTTTATTCTATAGGATTTTGGGGAGGAGACAGTAGGTGGGGCATTGGTCGGGCGGCGGTTCTGGCACGGTGGTGAGGCGGCAGCTCCGGCACAGTGGTGGGGCAGCAGCTCTGGCACAGTGGGGAGGCAGCAGCTCCGGCATGGTGGTGAGGCAGTGTGGTCATTGGAGATTATAGGCACTTCTGAACAGATGAGTTTTCAAGTTCCGTTTGAAGGTTGCAGGTGTAGCAGATAATCTGACGTGTTGAGGCAGCAAATTCCAGAAGACAGGGGATGCTCGGGGAAAGTCTTGGAGGCGGTTGCAAGAGGAGAAAATGAGAGTGGAAGAGAGAAAGAGATCTTGGGAGGGCCAGAGGTTACGTGTTGGAGTGTAGTGGGAGATTAGTTCGGAGATATACGCAGGAGACGGATTATAGACAGCTTTGTAGGTCAGTGTTAGTACTTTGAATTATATACAGTGGAGGATTGGAAGCCAACGGTGGGATTTGCAGAGGGGAAAAGTGGGGTGGTATTGAGGAGAGAGGTGGATCATTCAGGCAGTAGAATTAAGGATAGACTGGAGAGGTTCAAGAGTCTTAGCAGGGAGGCCACAGAGGAGGATGTTGCAATAATCAAGGCGGGAGATTATGAAGGCATGCACTAGAATTTTTGTAGATTGAGGATTGAGGAAAGGACGGATTCTGGAAATATTTTTGAGTTGAAGATGGTAGGAGGTGGTGAGGGATTGGATGTGTGGTATGAAGGACAAGGCACAGTCGAGGGTCATTGCGAGGCACAGAACTTTGGGTACTGGGGAGAGCGTGTTGTTGTTTATTGTAATAGATAGATCAGTTAGGAAATGTAGGTGAGATGGAGGTAATATGATTCAGTTTTGACCACATTGAGTTTTAGGAAGAGAGAGGAGAAGAAGGAGGATATGGCTGATAGACACTTTGGGATACTGGACAGCAGAAATGTGACATCTGGGTCAGAGGGTTAGATCTGAGTGTTATCAGAATATAGGTGGTACAGAAAGCCATGGGACTTTATGAGTTGTCCCAGGCCAAATGTATAGATGGAAAAAAGTAAGAATTCCAAGTCTGAGCCTTGAGGGACGCCAGCAGAGAGATGGCGAGATGAAGAGGTTGTGTGGAAGTGAGAGACACTGAAAGTGCGGTTGTAAAAGGTATGAAGAGATCCAAGAGAGGGCAATATCTCTGACATTAAGGCAAGAGAGGATCTGTAGGAGGGAGTGGTCGACAGTGTCAAAGGCTGAGGACAGGTCTAGAAGTAGAAGTATAGAAAAGTGATTGTTAGCTTTGGCAGAAGGTAAGTAATTTGTGATTTTAGTCAGGGCAGTTTCAATAGAATGATTCAGATGGAAACCGGACTGTAGGTTGTCAAAGAGAGAGTTAGATGAGAGGTGGTAGCAAAGTTCAGCATGGACGTGCTGTTCGAGGAGTTTTGAAGCGAACAGGAGCAGCGATATGGGACAATAGCTGGTAGTAGAGGTTGGGTTGAGGGAGGGTTTCTTTAGGATGGGTGTGATTGTTGCATGTTTAAAAGCAGAAGGGAAGGTTCCAGAGGTTAAAGATAGGTTGAAAAGGTGGCTTAAGGCTGGAATAAGTATAGTGGTGAGGTTGGGGAGGAGGTGGGATGGGGTCAAGTGCGCAGGTGGTGAGGTGCGCTTTCGAAAGAAGACCTGCAAGCTCTCCTTCGGTGGTGGTGGAGAGGAAGTTTATGGGGGAGGGCAGAGGTTTGTTATATGAAGGGGTTGTAGTGATTGAGTAGAGAAGACTTGCCTTCTTTGGTCAATCTTGTCTTTGAAATATGTGGCAATGTCTTCTGTGCAGATGAGGGAGGTTGGAGGGGGCAGTGGTGGGCGAAGGAGGGAGGTAAAAATATTGAATAACTGTTTGGGGTTGTGTGTTAAAGAGGATAGGAGGGTTCTGAAGTAATCATGTTTGGCAGAGGTGAGGGCTGAACGAAATGTGTGAATTGCATTTTTGAATGTGGTGAAATCTTCCTGGGAGTACGTTTTCTTCCACCACCGCTCAGCAGCCCTAAACACTTGCTGAAGTTTTTTAGGGAGGCTGTTGTGCCAGGGTTGTCTATTGATTCATCTCACTCTGCCGTGCATGAAAGGGGCGACTGACTCAATAGTTGATGTGAGAGTGGTGTTGTAGAAAATGGTGGCACTGTCTGTGTCGTGGAGTGAAGATATGGAGGACAGAGGTAGGATAGAGTCAGAGAGGGTGTGCATGTTGAGATATGCAAGGTATCTGCGAGAGTGTGCTAGATGCTGGACAGAGTGGGCAGGTGAGGAGGACAGACCTGAAAAGGTCAGTAGGCCGTGCTCAGATAGGGGGAGAGGGAGGTTGTGAGAGATGGGTAAAGATAAGATCCAGTGTGTGTCCATATTTATCGGTGTCAGAGGTGGACCACTGAGATAGACCAAAAGATGAAGCGAGGGATAGGAGTTTGGACTCTGCTGACTTACAACCCCAATCTCAAATGGGCTTTATTGGGATATGATGTGACTACTAACATTAAGTAGCAAGTATTTGTGAAGTGTATATGATGCATGGTTCTCTAAATATCTTGAAATTATAAATCAGAAAGTTGAAACATTTGTGTTTAGCCTCCCTGAGTAGTGATGGGCGAACCCGAACTGTAAAGTTCGGGATTCGTACCGAACACATAGTGTCCATGCACACGATCGCAAACACATGTTTTCCTGGGAAGCTCGTATTACAGTTCGGGTCCAGTTCAGGTTCACGGGATGTAAAAAATAAAAAGCACATTACTAAAAAACATTCTGATTATACTGACATGTCTCGTGATGCGTCCTGCAGACTCTGTCTCCAGGCTGCTTCTGCTTTCGCGTCCGATCATTGCTGTGCCCCCAGGTAACCACCACTGACTAAAGGACCTTCCATGATGTCATAGCCATGTGACCAGTCTGGTGTGAATGTTCTACAGACATTGGCTTACAGACTGGTCCCATGGCTATGACATCATCGAAGATCCTGTTAACTTCCTGGGCTATTCATTGCACTGCTCTTCACTTGGCAGTCTTCGGCTGTTTTCGGCTGTGTTTGCGGTGACGTCAGGGTTCACTGAGGCCATGGCTCATGGACTCGATAGAACTTTGACTGTCACTCTGTGAGTGTCGCATCGCATCATCTGGCACGGCGCACACTCTCCAGACAGGAGCGGGTCGACTGCATTTATTTCCAGGCAGCTGAGTTGCCCCTGAGTGTCAGGCCATGTAGGGTGATGCAATGCGAGAATGCATGACTCATACGCAAATGGAATCATACTCTCAGTGTCAGCCTGCTTCTCGCTCTGTACAGAGTGATGAAGCAGGGCTGACATGACTCTCCCTGCTTCTCGCTCTGTATATGTCTGTACAGAGTGATGAAGCAGAGCTGCCATGGCTCTCCAGGCTTCTCGCTCTGTATAGACACTTATCTGTACACAGTGATGAAGCAGAGCTGACATTGCTCTACCTGTGGACTACGTCGGACTAAGAATTTTTTATAGTAAAACTGGAATCTCTAAAAATTTTTTTGCTTTATTTCTAATAAAAATTTTTTTCTGTGTTGTGTTTTTTTTTTACTGTTTACTAGAAATTCAAGGTGGCCATGTCTAATTTGGCATGACACCATAAATTTCGGGCTTAATGCCAGCTGAGAATACAAAACTGTTATTAATCCTTTTCTAGGGGTGGCTGCAGGCTGCATTTTTTTAGCGTTGGGGGACAGAATGCTTGGGCCTTACCACGCTGAGAAATCCCAGCCTCCAGCTGCTTGGCTTTACCTGACTGGCGATCAAAATATGGCAGAAGCTCACGTATTTTTTTTAATTATTTTTTTAAATAATTAAAAAAAATTTAATGTGCTTCCTGTATTCTGATTGCCAGCCAAGGTAAATCCAGGCAGATGGGGGTAGAAGCCCATAGCCGACCGCTTTATCTGCGCTGAGAATCAAAAATATCGTGGAGCGTTATGTCATTTTTTTTAGTTGGTTATTTATTATTATATTATATTATTATAAAAATACACTACTATATGTGTGAAGGACCCAACGGCCACAGATGCTGTCACGCAGAGTGGGTGTCTGTAATTGGCTGTTAGAGTAACCTGGAACCTGGAATCTGCCCATACATTCTAGATGCTAGAATGTATGGACTGGTTTCAGGTTACTGCAGCATTCAGTCACAGATGCCCACTCTGTACCAGCATCTGGGATTGTCTGTTATTTTAACAGTAAAATAGAACAACAACACAGAGAAAAAATATTTTATTAGAAATAAAACAAAATTTAGGACATTTAGGACTCCGTCTTTATTACTAATAAAAAACCCCCTCCAATGTAGTCCAAATGCTCTGCTACATCTGACTTACAGGACCACCAATGACGTCATAGCCATGTGACCAGTCTGGTGGGAATGTTGATACCTCGTTGGTTACACAGGACCTTCTGTGACATCATAGCCGTGTGACCAGTCTGTTACCCAATGTCTGTACAACATTCACACCAGACTGGTCACATGGCTATGACATCATGGAAGATCCTGTAACCAGGGGGCACAGCAATGATCGGACACGGAAGCAGAAGCGGCCGGGAGACAAAGTCTGCAGGATGCGTCGCGGGAGCGGTAAGTATAATGACAATGTTTATTATTAACTATATTCTTTATTTTACATTCCCTCCCACCCCATCCCATAACTGTAAAGTCAAAGTTGGGTGTTCAGACACAAGTTCGCGTTATCTCAGAACCCGAACTCGAACTGTACAAAATGTTCAGGCGAGGTTCCCAAACGCTAACATCGGGGGGTTTGCCCATCACTATTCCTGAGTCTTTACATTTTAGGACCCACTTTGGCAGTAATTAAAGCTTTTGTGTTATGTCTCAGCTTTGCAAATGAAGAGGTTGAAATTTTTGCTAAATCTTCTTTGCAAAATATCTTTAGCTCAGTGAGATTGGATGGAGAGCGTCTGTGAACAGCAATTTTCAAGTCTTACCACAGATTCTTAATGGAATTTAGGTCTGGACTACGACAGGGCCATTAAAACACATGAATATGCTTTTATCTAAACCATTCCATTACAGCTCTGACAGTATGTTTAAGTTTGTTATCCTACTGGAAAGTGACCCTACACCCCAGTCTCAGGTTTTCCTTGATAATTATAAATCCAAAAGCGGAAATAGAAATCCATATCATATATTAAATGAGCATGTCCACCAAACTAAGCATATAAACCTACATCAGACCTGCATAATCATGTAGTACATCAGAGAAGCACTTACGCAAGAGTTCAAACAAGTGTATAAATTTTATTAACATGATATCAAAAACATATATCACATGATTAGAGACGGATATCAAAAAACACAGTATAAAATCATTACCCCTTAAAAACACAGAAAAAATTCTGGGACAGTGTGGTATTTAGTATATTATAGTGGTCACTATAATATACTAAATACCACACTGTCCCAGAATTTTTTCTGTGTTTTTAAGGGGTAATGATTTTATACTGTGTTTTTTGATATCCGTCTCTAATCATGTGATATATGTTTTTGATATCATGTTAATAAAATTTATACACTTGTTTGAACTCTTGCGTAAGTGCTTCTCTGATGTACTACGTGATTATGCAGGTCTGATGTAGGTTTATATTTCCTTGATAATTGCCTTGTATTTAGCTCCATCCATCTTCCCATGAACTCTGACCAGCTACAATGTCCCTGCTGAAGAAAAGGATTCCCACAGCATGATGCTGTCACCACCATGTTTGACTTTGGGAAAGGTGTTATCAGGGTGATGTGCAGTGTTTGGATTAAGCTAAAAAATTACTACTTTAGTGTCTTCTGCCCAAAGCTCCTTCTTCCATTTGCTAGCTTTGTCTCTTACATGGCATGTGGAAGAAGGTGTTCTGGTCTAAAGTAGACTGTTTCATTCCTTTTACACTTCACAAATCCTTACTACTTAGTGTTGGTATATTGCATAAAATTCCAATAAAGCACATTTAAATTTGTGAGTGTAATGTGAAAAAAATGTGAACAAGTTCACGTTGTATGAATACTTTTCCAAGGCATGTATGTATATATGTATGTGTGTAATATGTAAGTATATTCTGTATATATTTTCATGTGTATGCATGTATATGCAATGTGTATACTATGTTTACATTGCATATAACATGTAATGTAATACTAGGCTTTTGTGTAGCATAGCAGAACTATGTATGTAGTAAAACGGTATTATAGCGGTTTTCTGTCTTTTCATGCTACTAGATATCACTACATGTCTTGTCCATATTTCATCTTATAATTAGCATTTAAACATTTTTGTTAACCCTCTAAACTTTTATAAAGTGAAAAATAAGTAGGCTTAAGGTTGCTTTACATGCTGCGACATCGCTAACGATATATCGTCAGGGTCATGCCGTTAGTGACGCACATCCAGCGTCGTTAGCGACATCGCAGCTTATGACACCAAGGAGCGAAGATCAACGATTGAAAAAACATCAAAAATCGTTGATCGTTGACACGTCGCTCCTTTTCATAATATCATTGGTGGTGCATGCCGCTGGTTGTTCGTCATTCCTGCGGCACCACACATCACTATGTGTGACACCGCAGGAACAACGAACATCTCCTTACCTGCGTCCACTGCCAATGAGGAATGAAGGAGGTGGGCGGGATGTTCCGGCCGCTTATCTCCGCCCCTCCTCTGCTATCGGGCGGCCGCTCAGTGATGCCGCTGTGATGCCGAACGAACTTCCCCCTTAAAGGAGAGATTGTTCGGTGTCTCCAGCAACGTCGCTAAGCAGGTATGTGCGTGTGACGCTGCCGTAGCGATATTGTTTGCTACGGCAGCGATCACTGCCATGACGAAACAGCGATGGGGCGGGTGCTATCACGCACGACATTGCTAGTTATCGCTAGCAATGTCGCAGCGTGTAAAGCACCCTTTAGTCCGTTTGTATTACATTACCTTACCTCCTGTCTCCTAACCATCAGACATTCTATACTTCTTATACTGTTGATTAGTTCCTATTTATTTTACCATTAGCCAATGTTAAGTTTATGTTGTTCAAAAAAGAAATATGTCCATCATGATGGAGTTATTAGAAAGGAATGCAGAATATAAATTAAATAACTAATATCTCTGTTATCTACTGGGCTTCAGAAAATAAACCCTACCACCCTGTTTTTCCAAAAATAAGCTCTTCCCCATAAATAAACCCTAGCTTGATTTTAAGCGATTTTTGTAGTAGTCTTTAAATATAAGCCCTACTCCAAAAATAAGCCCTAGTTAGTCAGTGCCTCCAGCACTAGGTTATGGTACGTATATCTACAGTATGTATCACAATTAATAGTGAATAGGCAGTATTGTGGGGAATTTTTTGGACAGTCATATTGGAAGTGCTCTATGAAGTGCACCCATCTTTCAAAACTACCAGTTTCAAAGCAAAATCCATATGCCATTGCTGCACATAGGGCCAGTTTTCATTCCTGCAATTCTATAGGGCCTGCACAGCTTTAGTATTAATTTTATGTACAGTTGCGCAAATACGCTATGTGGTCAATATGCAAACATATACATATATGATGTGTAAGCAAATTAATACATGACCTCCGTTATTGCTGCAAATGTTAAAAATGTAAGGTACATAGGTTGTGTTCACACATTGCTTTTTGCTGATCTTTTTTTCTGCAAGTAAAATGTGCTATCTTGGCAGTAAGAAGCTGCTTACAAAAAGTAGATTTGCTGTGTTTTTGATTCTTATTATTGCTTTTTTACTGCGTTTTTGTTGTTTTTTTATTGTTTTTTTGGTGCAGATTATACAGTCGGTGAACTAACTATTGAACACCGGTAGTCTCCGGAATTATTCTTCTTGTTGTTATAGATCTATTACGTGGATTCATTGAAGTATACTATGTGGACCTATAATTGGTGGATACTCCGGATACTCTCTATATATTTGTGAATAATGTGGTTTCATTTCATTTATTTTTCATCTTTAAATATGCTGGATATTTATTTATCTTTGTAATAAATGGGGAGATTTTGTGCCCTCCGCCGGTTTGCCCTCGCCCTGATCTGACATAGGATTGATGCATGTTTGCTTTATAGTTATTGTTGTAACCATCTACTATATGGTATGTATTCTAAAGACTTCAGGATATGATTGGCCTTCTGGGCGTCTAAATTTATAACAGCCATTCATTGCTTCAAGTCCTGTGTCCATGATCATGGTGAGTGCATGCTGTCCTTTGGGCAATTTCTAGATCCCCATAGTGTTTCATGGCTGGTGACGTACTATGTGGATTCTTTCCCTGCCTTTGTGCACTGAACTAAGCATTATGGGCAACAGTTTTCACTTACTGATATTGACTCGCCCACCCCAGGGCTATGGGACACCCGGTGCCGGGCCGGACTAGTCCGGGGGACGTCAGTGGTGGCGGGGCCCGACTCCGTGGCCCTGGTGGGTGTCAGTTTAAATATGGCTGGTGACTTGGGAGCAATTAAAGTATTTGTTAAGTGACGCCACCTGTGGTCTGCGGCTATTAAGCCGCCGCTGCTGTGTGAGGCCTCCGGGGTGATGATACGGCAGCAATGGTGGTACTGCTCCCCACAGGTGGAGCGGAGCCCCAGGGACACTGTTAGTGCTCGTGAAAGTCTATGGTGTTGTGTGGCTAACACGGTGCAGGGCCAACAGGCAATGAAAGAACCAGGCACAAACAACAGTCTCTTTACCTTCTCCTCTTTTACTTTAGGAACAGTCCAATCCTGGGAGACCGTCACAGGTGGTGAAGGGGATCCGGTCGGCCTGGAAGTACTTGGGGTGATCTTTCTGGCCAGCTGAGTATGAGGCCTACTCCTGTTCCTTTCTTTACTACGATAGGACCCTGCTTCTCTGGATCCAGCAATGGCCCTCTTTGCTGCTGGGACCGGTGGTACGTCCCTTTCCCTCTGTGGTAGGCTGCGCAGGACCTCTCTGGTGCTTCTCTGCTGGAGTCCACACCGGGCCCTGATGCTGCAGCTGTACCTTGGGGCTGTTTATGGGCCAGGTGCTTGCAGCTCTCCTGCCCTTCGGATTCGGCTACCAGGGAGTATTTTAAGCCCTGGTGGCCACAGACTCCGATGTCCGAGTCTCTTCTCTGCCTCTTTGCTACTCCTGCTTCCCTGGGCCAAGCTGTTCCAGCTCCAGGCCCCAGATCCACAGGACAGCACACTCTGCGTCTGCTTCCTTTCACTTCTCTCTACAGACTGAACACTACTTCCTCCCTCAGGTCAGACTTAAGGAATGCTCCCTGAAATTCCAGGTTCAGAGCTCCCCCTGCTGGCCGGAGGGAGAACTGCGTTGGATGTTAAACTTGCTGGCCAATGGACCTCCCAATTACCTCCAGGCTCAGCATTAACCCTTTGGGAGGGCAATGCTGTTGTGGCGACCAGGTCCTGGGGCGCCACACTCCCCCTTAGTTAAATTCAGTACTCCCGGACTGTAGAAAACAAAACAAGACATACATGTTACAACCTTAAACAACTATAAGAGTCCAGTGTGGCTCCCTGCCGGGTGTCCATTACACTGCTCCATGGGGGACCCGCCACGATAAAACCCCCAATGTAGGCTCTGGGCATGCGTCAGAGCATTGATGGCCCCACTCTATGCACTCCAGACGGGTTTTTCGTCAGGGGTTGCTGAGCACACTGGTGCTAACTATGTACAGCTAGGTGTTGGCCACCCATAGTCCAGTGGCCCAATTGCCCATTTTCTCAACCAAAAAAAAAAACATTTTATACACAACATTACAGACATTTCACATAACTATTTACATTCTAATAAGTACTCTTTCTTTTTACTCTCTATACCTTGGAGGGGGCTGTCCCCGAGTGCTGTGTTGGGACCTGCGTAGCTCTGGTGTCTGCCCCTGACTACTTGGTGTGTCTTCTACCTCAACACTACAGGTAGGCCTAACCCTGATAGGTATGCGTGATGATTGCCTACGTGGTCTGAGAGTCGCCAAGGGTATGACAGGTTCACCACTGACAGGGGGTTGATTCTCCTGTTCCACTGCTGGCGTGTCATCTCGTGTTGGAGTGGACGGTTCTTTAGGTGGATCTGGAACCTCTTCTGTTTCTGGCTCGACCAACTGCGGGAACGTCAACACTGGTACCACTATGGCATTGTTTATTCGGGTCCAAGTTTTGGGGAATTTTCCAAGGATTGTTTGGATCATCTCTTCCTCTTTTTCTGGACTTTGGGGACTTTCTTGTACTTCTACTTCTTTTTGGGTTCTGCACCGTTCGGGGCACGCTTTCAGGCGGTCTCGAGAAACTGCTTGATAGGTCTTGCCTTCATCTTTGCTTATGAGGCATACCTTACTATTGTCAAAGTTGGAGGGGATAATGGTGTAGGGTTCATTCTCCCACTGATCATCTAATTTATGCGCCCTCTGCTTTTTCTTGAGGACCTGTTCTCCAGGTGCTAAGGGAGTTGCTGAAGCTGTTTGATTGTAATGCTGCTCTTGTCTCGTTCTTGCTTGGGACAGGCTCCTTTCTACGCATTCCTGGACCTTGCGGTACTGCTGTTGTCGCTCTGTATCCCAATCTTCTATCTCCTAAACCACTTCAGGTGACACAGTCCCCATCTCAAAGTCTACAGGTAACTTGCCAGGTCTTGCTCGCATCAGGTAAGCAGGGCTGCAGTTGGTCGAATTTACTGGGATATGGTTGTACAGGTCTACCAGATCTGGTAACTTCTCTGGCCATTGGTTTCTTTCTTCCAGAGGTAGAGTTTTGAGCATATCAATAACCACATGGTTCATCTTCTCGCACAATCCATTGGTTTGGGGGTGGTACGGTGTGGTTCTGATTTTCTTACAACCGTACATGTTACAGAACTCTTGGAACACTTCTGCCTCGAATGCAGGACCTTGATCAGTCAGTACCCTTTCAGGGTAACCGTGAGGTCGACAAAAGTATGCCTGAAATGCTCTAGCTGCTGTTCTGGCTGTCTGGTCCTTCACGGGCACTACTACCAGGAAACGAGAGTAATGGTCCACAATGGTGAGGGCGTACACATAGCCTGACCGGCTTGGTGTTAACTTCACGTGGTCCAGGGCCACCAACTCCAGGGGCTGCTTCGTGACAATTGGCTGTAGGGGAGACCTCTGGCTGGCATCATCTTTCCGCCTCAGGTTACACGGACCACAGTCTCGGCACCACTTCTCGACTGTCTTTCTCATGTGCACCCAGTAGAACCGATCACGGAGTAGGGTCTCCAACTTCTTCCACCCGAAGTGTCCTGTGTTATCATGGTAAGCTGCTAGGACCATTGGAGCATCCCTCTGTGGGACCACTATCTGCCAGACGAGTTCATTCGTTCACCAGTTGACATATCTCTTGCAGAGCTTGCCTTGGTATGTGAACAGTCGTCCCCTCTCCTTCCACAGCTGCTGGGCTTCTTCTGGAGCATCTGGGCCAAGATGGGTCTCAGCTTGTGCTAGCTTTTCTTTGACCAATCACACGGCCGGGTCACCGTTCTGTGTCTCTTCCCAATTATGGTGGAGTAATGGGTTGACCGAGACCTCGTGCTGGCTCGAGCGCTTCACTCCTACAGCATGGTCACACTGGGAAACACCTTGGTGATGGAAAGCCGGTAACTCTATCTCTTCGAGTTCATCCAGGTCTTCTCCAGACTCGGGTAAGTGAGGCATTCTGGACAGCGCATCAGCATTGTTATTCTTCTTGCCAGCTCGGTACTTGATGGTAAAGTCAAACTTAGACAGCCGGGCCATCCATCGCTGTTCCAACGCACCTAACTTAGCTGTTGCCAGATGTGTCAACGGATTGTTGTCCGTGAAGATGGTGAACTTGGCCGATGCCAGATAGTGCTTGAAGCGTTCAGTCACTGCCCAAACAATAGCGAGGAACTCTAGCTTGAAGGAACTGTAGTTTTCTGGGTTCCTTTCTGTGGGCCGAAGCTTCCTACTGGCGTAAGCTATCACCTTCTCTCTGCCTCCCTGCACCTGGGACAGAACTGCTCCCAGGCCCACGTTGCTGGCGTCTGTGTACAGTACAAATGGCTGGCTGTAGTCAGGGTAGGCCAGAATTTCTTCTCCCGTGAGAGCCCCTTTCAGCCGGACAAAGGATGTTTCTATTTGGCTGCTCCATTCAAATGGAGGGCTCTGCTTCTTAGCCTGCTTTGGCTGGCCCACCAGGAGATCTTGAAGGGGCGCTGCTATCTTTGTGAAACCATCAATGAACCTTCGGTAGTAGCCCACCAGCCCAAGGAACTGCTGCACCTCCTTTACCGTGGTGGGTCTTGGCCAGTCCTTGATTACGGTGACTTTCTCCGGATCAGGTGCCACACCTTCTGCGCTGACCACATGACCCAGGTACTGTACCTTTGGCTTCAAGAGGTGACATTTGGACGGCTTTATCTTCAGGCCATATTCCGACAAGGACTCAAACACTTCTGCTAAGTGCCTCAGGTGGTCTTCATAAGTCTTGGAGTAGACTATGACGTCATCCAGGTACAACAGCACGGTTTCAAAGTTGTGGTGGCCCAAGCAGCACTCCATCAACCTTTGGAATGTCCCTGGGGCATTGCAGAGCCCGAATGGCATACAGTTGAACTCGCAGAGGCCCATTGGCGTCGTGAATGCAGTCTTCTCCTTGTCCGCCTCTGCCACGGGAACCTGCCAATACCCACTGGTGAGATCCAAGGTGGAGAAATAGTTAGCTGACTTTAAGGCTGTTAGTGACTCCTCTATTCTGGGTAGTGGATAAGCATCTTTATGTGTAATGCGGTTAATTTGTCTGTAATCTACGCACATTCTCATTGTACCATCTTTTTTCTTTACGAGCACTAGTGGAGCTGCCCAAGGGCTACAGCTATCTCTGATAACCCCAGCCTCCTTCATTTCCAGTAACATTTCTTTGGCACGCTGATACTGTGCTGGGGGTACAGGGCGGTATCTCTCTTTAATGGGATTGTTGTTACCTGGGACCCCGTATCCAGGAGGGCATTCAAAGGGATCCCATCCAGCACAATAGGAAGGACCGGGCGTCCTCCCACATACTTGCTGCGACTGGGGGTTGAGCCGGGCTTCCTTACACCTGGGGGTTGGCTCCTGGCCCCAGGCTCGGCCCATTTAAAGGACAGTGTCTTGCAATATGGCCCGCCTGACTGCAGCGGCGGCAGATCGGTTGTCCCGTTGAATCATACCGGTCTGTATCTTTTCCTCGGGTCGGCGGAATCCTCCTCTGTCGCATCCATGGGACGTCATCTGGGCTAGAGGCCAACTCGATTCTTGCAGGCGATGGGGTCACTTGTAGAGACTGCACGGTCTTGGCAAGGGCAGCTACAGTCTTGGTCAGCTCCTGGACCTTCTGTCTGAGCTCTGTAGCGGTATCCTTATCCATAGACTGCGCCTCAGCCCCTGCAGCGGCTCGTGTTGCAGGCACCACACCTGGGTACGTGATAGCAAGAGGCCGGAGGGGTACTGGGTCATTCGGTGTAGATTCTCTCAGTACCCGGATGGCCTGATCCTTAACTTTGCAAAGTCCAGAGCAGGGTTCTGCAGGACCATGATACGCAGCTGGGTCCTGTGGGCATCTGACAGGACACAGGAGCCCCTCTATGAACTGCTTAGTTAGGAGTTTGTCTTCTTCACGTATACTCTCTGGGTCCACCTGTTTAACTGCTTTCAGGCCCTCCTGCAAGTTTAAGGCATAGTCCCTTATGCTGTCTGTGGCCCGTTGTTTGCACCCAAAGAATCTCATCTTTATTTCTGCTGCGGTGCGGGTGTCAAAAGTACTCTTTAGCTTGGCCAGTATCTGGGTTGCTGTCCCTTTATCTGTATCAGGCCAGGACTTCACTTCACGCTGGGCCGCGCCGGCTAGCTGCCCCATTAATATGCCCACCTTCTGGCTCTCAGTCAGCGGATACACCCGGAACAAGCTGTGCAGCCTTTCTCTGAAGTCGCTCAAGGTATGGGACTCCCCGGAGTACTGCGGCAGCCATTCTGCTCCCGGGATGTACGGCATTGTGATCGGCATTACCGGCGCTACAGCGGGGGCTGGGGCGACGCCGTCTGGGATTGCTTCGGCTGGTGCTGCGGCGTCTCGGGCTATGGCAGCCACCTGCCCTCCCTCCGAGTCGGACATCTTCCTCCCCCTTAGTGAACCTTACCAGGCTCCGTTCACTTTTCAAATTCCCTTCTGGGTCGCGCGGGGTTAACGGCGCTCCGCTCTGATGGCGCGCTCCCTTCGCGCTCTTTGTCAGGCACGCCCTGCGCTCGGCGAGGCTAATGGCGGCGGCAGTTTGCAAACAGTAACACAGTCTTTTAAGCACAGTTTCTGCAGGCGCACAGTACCCGGTGGGACCGGGCACGAAATCCTGTTCGTGACGCCAAAATTTGACTCGCCCACCCCAGGGCTATGGGACACCCGGTGCCGGGCCGGACTAGTCCGGGGGACGTCAGTGGTGGCGGGGCCCGACTCCGTGGCCCTGGTGGGTGTCAGTTTAAATATGGCTGGTGACTTGGGAGCAATTAAAGTATTTGTTTCGTGACGCCACCTGTGGTCTGCGGCTATTAAGCCGCCGCTGCTGTGTGAGGCCTCCGGGGTGATGATACGGCAGCAATGGTGGTACTGCTCTCCACAGGTGGAGCGGAGCCCCGGGGACACTGTTAGTGCTCGTGAAAGTCTATGGTGTTGTGTGGCTAACACGGTGCAGGGCCGACAGGTAATGAAAGAACCAGGCACAAACAACAGTCTCTTTACCTTCTCCTCTTTTACTTTAGGAACAGTCCAATCCTGGGAGACCGTCACAGGTGGTGAAGGGGATCCGGTCGGCCTGGAAGTACTTGGGGTGATCTTTCTGGCCAGCTGAGTATGAGGCCTACTCCTGTTCCTTTCTTTACTACGATAGGACCCTGCTTCTCTGGATCCAGCAATGGCCCTCTTTGCTGCTGGGACCGGTGGTACGTCCCTTTCCCTCTGTGGTAGGCTGCGCAGGACCTCTCTGGTGCTTCTCTGCTGGAGTCCACACCGGGCCCTGATGCTGCAGCTGTACCTTGGGGCTGTTTATGGGCCAGATGCTTGCAGCTCTCCTGCCCTTCGGATTCGGCTACCAGGGAGTATTTTAAGCCCTGGTGGCCACAGACTCCGATGTCCGAGTCTCTTCTCTGCCTCTCTGCTACTCCTGCTTCCCTGGGCCAAGCTGTTCCAGCTCCAGGCCCCAGATCCACAGGACAGCACACTCTGCGTCTGCTTCCTTTCACTTCTCTCTACAGACTGAACACTACTTCCTCCCTCAGGTCAGACTTAAGGAATGCTCCCTGGAATTCCAGGTTCAGAGCTCCCCCTGCTGGCCGGAGGGAGAACTGCGTTGGATGTTAAACTTGCTGGCCAATGGACCTCCCAATTACCTCCAGGCTCAGCATTAACCCTTTGGGAGGGCAATGCTGTTGTGGCGGCCAGGTCCTGGGGTGCCACAATATGTTTTGCCAGCATCCAAGATGGCCGCGCGTGTCTCGCATGCCCTGTGCTGCTTGTGATCTCGCGCGCACTGAGGAGCTCCGTCCGACGTGTGGTGACGTCCCCTTTGTGGACGTCACTTCCGCCGGGAGACCCGGAAGTGATGCACGGGACACAGGTATCGTCACAGTGCATGCGGCGCTTAAACGGCGGCAATTATGAAAGATTCTCCATCAGTATATATACATGGGGTTCACTATGAAGGGTCACACTGCCCCCCGAGGAAGCACTTCTGCGAAACGCGTCGGGGCTTCCCCTCTTCTCCTACTGGACCCTTGATACGGCGTCTGCACTGGCACTTTAAATATGGGTAAGCGTTTGTTCCAACTTAGCATTGGATGTGGACGATTGTCCCTATGTATGCCTTATAGGGCTTTCTTTACTTAATGGATTTCGCACTGTGTGCTGTCCTTGTAATTTTGGGACTACCGTGATATTTTATGATGCCGTTAAGGTCCTTATGGGATATCTCTGATCTCTTTATGTTCCAGCTACTGTTATAATTTTACAATTCATCCTTTATGACAGTGCCCCTATTTTATATGATTATGTGAAAATAAAATATTCATATATATTTTTTGGGTGCATTGTTTACTCCTTTCTTTATTATGTACGGCCATATGAAACTCATTTCCTTCCTTTTTTGCATAACTATTGAACACGTCACTAATTTATTTCTAAAGGTGCTATTGACATGAATTTCTCACCAGATGTCAGTAACAACTAGAGATGAGCGAACTGGTCCCGGTTCGGCTCGAGGCCGGTTCGCCGAACGGGGGTCCCGTTCGAGTTCGGTTCGTCGAACGTTCGACGAACCGAACTCGAACGTATAGGCTAGAATGGGAGGCAATCACAAACACATAAAAATGCATGATAAATGTACACAAACAGTTAATAAACATTGCCATAACACTTACCGGTCCTCGCGATCCCTTCTGCACTCTGTCTCCTGCCGCTATTCCATCCAATGATCGCTGAATCCTCCCGGTGACCTGCACTGCCAGCAGAGATGCAGGACCTATCGTGACGTCAAAATAGCCATGTGACCAGTCACGTGGCTATTATCTCATTGGCTACAGACTGGTCACATGACTATGACACGTCATGTAGGACCTGCGAGTGCATCTCTCCGGTACACGGTGCACATATGTGTATCGCCGTGTACCGGCGACATGCTCTAGCACACGGTCGACTCCCCGTTCCGTTAGGGACCGGCTGACACAGCCGGTCATTAACGGAGATCACCGTTGCCATAGCAACGCAGTTAGCGGTGACGTCACCGCTAACCGCGGCTCCGAGAGCACCGTTGCTATGGTAACGCGTCTGTCAGCGTTACCGCTAGCAGCCAGCAGTGATCAGTCACGGAGTGAAGGCTGCACGCTGCTTCCCGATTGTAGTGATGATTGTAGTGAGGATGGAGGTTCCCCAGCCCCAAGTGATGAGCTGGTGCACCTCATCCTCACTACAATCGTCACTACTACTACACTAGTGATGATTGTAGTGAGGATGGAGGTTCCCCAGGCCCAAGTGATGAGCTGGTGAATCTCATCCTCACTACAATCGTCACTACTACTACACTAGAAAGAAAGAAGACAGAAGAGCAGGATCGTGGAGGGCTGACAGGGGGTAATAAAGATGGAGTCTCTAATGTGTCTGTGTATTTATTTCTATTAAAGTATTTTTTCTCTGTGTGGTGTCTTTTTTTTAACCCTTTATTGGAGATTCTTAATGGCCAGGTCAAACGTGCCTGACATTAAGAATCTCTGGCTTAATACTGGCTGGTAAAACAAAGCCAGTATTAACTCATGATTACCCAACAAGCCACCCGGCTCCAGGGCTGTTGGAAGAGTTGGATACAGCGCCAGATGATGGCGCTTCTATGAGAGCGCCATTTTCTGGGACGGCTGCGGACTGAAATTCGCAGCAGAGGCGCCCACAAACCTCGGGCTAACCTGTGCTGCGGATTCCAATCCCCAGCTGCCTAGTTGTACCCGGCTGGACACAAAAATGGGGCGAAGCCCACGTCATTTGTTTTTTAATTATTTCATGAAATAAGTGAAATAATTAAAATAAACGGGCTTTCCTATATTTTTGGTTCCCAGCCGGGTACAAATAGGCAACTGGGGGTTGGAGGCAGCCCGTGGCTGCCAGCTGTACCTGGCTAGCGTACAAAAATATGGCGAAGCCCACGTCATTTTTTTGGTGGGCAAAAAACTTCTGCATACAGTCCTGGATGGAGTATGCTGAGCCTTGTAGTTCTGCAGCTGCTGTCTGCTCTTCTCCATACAGACAGACAGCAGCTGCAGAACTACAAGGCTCAGCATACTCCATCCAGGACTGTATGCAGAAGTTTTTTGCCCCCTGAAAAAATTATGTGGGCTTCGCCATATTTTTGTATGCTAGCCAGGTACAGCAGGCAGGTACGGCTGCCCCCAACCCCCAGTTGCCTATTTGTACCCGGCTGGGAACCAAAAATAAAGGGAAGCCCTTTTTTTATTATTTCATGAATTTCATGAAATAATTAGAAAACAAATGACGTAGGCTTTGCCCCATTTTTGTGTCCAGCCAGGTACAACTAGGCAGCTGGGGATTGGAATCCGCACCACAGGTTGGCCTGAGCTTTCTGGGCCCCACTGCTGCGAATTGCAGTCTGCAGCCGCCTCAGAAAATGGCATTTTCATAGAAGCGCCATCTTCTGGCGCTGTATCCAACTCTTCCAGCACCTGCCTGCTATACCTGGCTAGCATACAAAAATATGGCGAAGCTCACGTCCTTTTTTTGTAGTTTTTTGGCAAAAAATATAAAAAATGCTTCCCTGGATTTTCCATTGCCAGTGAAGGTAACACCAAGCAGTGGGGGTTAGCAGCCAGTAGCTGCTTGGATTACCCTTAGCTAGCAATACAAAAAATGCAGCGGGAGCCCATATATATTTTTTTTAATTATTTATTTAAATAACTAAAAATAAAATGGGCTTCCCTGTATTTTGATTGCTGGACATCACAGTGCTGTAAAAATAAATCTTTAAAAAAATGACGTAGCGCTCCGCGGTATTTTTGATTCTTAGCGCAAATAAAGCAGACAGCTATGGGTTGCCACCCCCATCTGCCTGCCGTTACCTTGGTTGGCAATCAAAATACAGGGAAGCCCATTAATTTTTTCTATTTAAAAAATAGTTATATAAAAAAAAAACGTTGGGTCCCCCCATTTTTGATAGCCAGCTAGGGTAAAGCAGACGGCTGTAGCCTGAAAACCACAGCTGGCAGCTTTACCGTGGTTGGGGATCCAATGTGGAGGTCCCCTCAGGCTCTTTTTTATAATTATTTTATAAATATTAATAATTACACAATAAAAGTAGGGTCCCCCCCAAATTGGATCACCAGCCAAGGTAAAGCGGACATCTGTGGTCTGGTATTCTCAGGGTGGGAAGGTCCATAGTTATTGGGCCTTCACAGCCTAAAAATAGCAGGCCGCAGGCACCCCAGACGTGGCGCATCCACTAGATGCGCCAATCCTGGCGCTTCACCTCAGCTCATCCCGTGCCCTGGTGCAGTGGCAAACGGGGTAATAAATCGGGTTGATACTAGCTGTAAAGTCACCTGAGATCAAGCCCAGCAGTTTGTGATGTAATGGCGTCTATTAGATACCCAACATCATAAACTGTCAGTACTAACAAAAACAAAAAATTGACAAAAGAAATTTATTTGAAAAAACAGTCCCCAAAACATTTCCTCTTTCACCAATTTATTGTAAGAAAAAAAATAAAGGGGTCCCACGACGACTCTGGACCGTCTAGAATATGGGGGGGAGACACTCAGGGAACGTATCCCCCATTTTCTAGGAGTGCGGACCCTTCATGTGAGGAGTGTGGGTGCAATGAATCTGCACTCACTCTCCCCGGGTCCACAGCAGCAGAGTCCATGTCGTAATGGTTGCTACCAAAGCTGCAATGCCCTGCTCATGAGGTAAGGGCATGCCTAATCAGGAGAACTACTGTAGAGGAAACTCTGCTCACTGGTATATAGGTGCTCAGAGGTAATAATAGATAAAATTAGTGAGTAACCTCGGCACTCTAAATCTCCCAGACTAAGTCAGTAAGTCACAATGGATAGTAATGCAAAATCACTCTTTATTGGTCCATATTAAGAAAAAAAATTTTTTCATAAGCATATATGTTTTTGTCCAAAACAAGTTACAAATGACGTTTCGGCCTGAGCCTTCGTCAGATTGGACTTATCTGCATGTAATCATGAAAAATGACAATAATCAGTATCACATAAGAGTGAGAGAACAATAACATAAACTCGAACAATGTAGAGGTATAATTGGGATGCAGCAAAAAAATTGCAACACAGCAAGAAATGAAACACATGATACAAATGTCATAATACAGTACAAGGACAATATAGTAATGACAAATATGGGGTCAGAGTAGACTTAGACAGCTCTGGTACGAAAGAGATGTCAATCATAAAGTAACATGTGCAGTAGGTGTAGAGCTACAGTATGCATGGCAGAGCTAATGGGTAGACCGACCATAGAAAAAGAACGGAGAAAAAGTGGAGAAAAAATGGAGAAAAAGTGGAGCATAAGAGGAGAAAAAGTGGAGAAAAAGTGGAGAAAAAAGTGGAGCATAAGAGGAGAAAAAGTGGAGAAAAAAGTGGAGAAAAAGTGGAGAAAAAGTGGAGCATAAGAGGAGAAAAAGTGGAGAAAAAGTGGAGAAAAAAGTGGAGAAAAAGTGGAGAAAAAGTGGAGATTAAGAGGAGAAAAAGTGGAGAAAAAGTGGAGCATAAGAGGAGAAAAAGTGGAGAAAAAGTGGAGAAAAAGTGGAGCATAAGAGGAGAAAAAGTGTAGATTAAGAGGAGAAAAAGTGGAGAAAAAGTGGAGAAAAAGTGGAGAAAAAGTGGAGCATAAGAGGAGAAAAAGTGGAGAAAAAAGTGGAGAAAAAGTGGAGAAAAAAGTGGAGAAAAAGTGGAAAAAAAGTGGAGAAAAAGTGGAGAAAAAGTGGAGATTAAGAGGAGAAAAAGTGGAGAAAAAGTGGAGCATAAGAGGAGAAAAAGTGGAGAAAAAGTGGAGAAAAAGTGGAGCATAAGAGGAGAAAAAGTGGAGAAAAAGTGGAGAAAAAGTGGAGAAAAAGTGGAGCATAAGAGGAGAAAAAGTGGAGAAAAAGTGGAGCATAAGAGGAGAAAAAGTGGAGAAAAAAGTGGAGAAAAAGTGGAGCATAAGAGGAGAAAAAGTGGAGAAAAAGTGGAGAAAAAAGTGGAGAAAAAGTGGAGAAAAAGTGGAGAAAAAGTGGAGATTAAGAGGAGAAAAAGTGGAGAAAAAGTGGAGAAAAAGTGGAGAAAAAGTGGAGCATAAGAGGAGAAAAAGTGGAGAAAAAAGTGGAGAAAAAGTGGAGAAAAAAGTGGAGAAAAAGTGGAAAAAAAGTGGAGAAAAAGTGGAGAAAAAGTGGAGATTAAGAGGAGAAAAAGTGGAGAAAAAGTGGAGCATAAGAGGAGAAAAAGTGGAGAAAAAGTGGAGAAAAAGTGGAGACAAAGTGGAGCATAAGAGGAGAAAAAGTGGAGAAAAAAGTGGAGAAAAAGTGGAGAAAAAGTGCAGCATAAAAGGAGAAAAAATGGAGAAAAAGTGGAAAAAAAGTGGAGAAAAAGTGGAGAAAAAGTGGAGATTAAGAGGAGAAAAAGTGGAGAAAAAGTGGAGCATAAGAGGAGAAAAAGTGGAGAAAAAGTGGAGAAAAAGTGGAGAAAAAGTGGAGCATAAGAGGAGAAAAAGTGGAGAAAAAAGTGGAGAAAAAGTGGAGAAAAAGTGGAGCATAAGAGGAGAAAAAGTGGAGAAAAAGTGGAGAAAAAGTGGAGAAAAAGTGGAGCATAAGAGGAGAAAAAGTGGAGAAAAAAGTGGAGAAAAAGTGGAGCATAAGAGGAGAAAAAGTGGAGAAAAAGTGGAGAAAAAAGTGGAGAAAAAGTGGAGAAAAAGTGGAGATTAAGAGGAGAAAAAGTGGAGAAAAAGTGGAGCATAAGAGGAGAAAAAGTGGAGAAAAAGTGGAGCATAAGAGGAGAAAAAGTGGAGATTAAGAGGAGAAAAAGTGGAGAAAAAGTGGAGCATAAGAGGAGAAAAAGTGGAGAAAAAAGTGGAGAAAAAGTGGAGAAAAAGTGGAGCATAAGAGGAGAAAAAGTGGAGAAAAAGTGGAGAAAAAGTGGAGAAAAAGTGGAGCATAAGAGGAGAAAAAGTTGAGAAAAAAATTGGAGAAAAAGTGGAGCATAAGAGGAGAAAAAGTGGAGAAAAAGTGGAGAAAAAAGTGGAGAAAAAGTGGAGAAAAAGTGGAGAAAAAGTGGAGATTAAGAGGAGAAAAAGTGGAGAAAAAGTGGAGCATAAGAGGAGAAAAAGTGGAGAAAAAGTGGAGAAAAAGTGGAGCATAAGAGGAGAAAAAGTGGAGAAAAAGTGGAGAAAAAGTGGAGAAAAAGTGGAGAAAAAAATGGAGAAAAAGTGGAGCACCCTTTGGTACCTTTCATGTGGCACTAAGGGGTGCTTAGCTTTGTATTTAGCCAAAAAAATAAAAAAAAAATGACGTAGGGTTCCCCCTAGTTTTGTAGCCAGCTAGGGTAAAGCAGACGGCTGCAGCCTGCAGGCCACAGCTGGCAACCTCACCTTGGCTGGTAATCCAAAACTGAGGGCACCCCACGCTGTTATTTTAAATTAAATAAATAATTAAAAAAAAAAAACACGTAGGGGTCCCCCAAAATTGGATCACCAGCGAAGGTAAAGCAGACAGCTGGGGCCTGATATTCTCAGACTAGGGAGGTCCACGGTTATTGGAATCTCCCCAGCCTAAAAATAGCAGGCCGCAGCCACCCCAGAAGTGGCGCATCCATTAGATGCGCCAATCCTGGTGCTTCGCCCCAGCTCATCCCGCGCCCTGGTGCGGTGGCAAACGGGGTAATATATGGGGTTAATACCAGATGTGTAATGTCACCTGGCATCAAGCCCTGGGGTTGGTGAGGTCAGGCGTCTATCAGATACCCGACATCACCAACCCAGTCAGTAATAAAAAAAAATAGACGACAAACACATTTTTATTTGAAAAAACACTCCCCAAAACATTCCCTCTTTAACCAATTTATTAGATTGAAAAACAAATCCAGGTCTGGTGTAATCCAAGGGGTTGCCATGACGATCCACACTGTCCCAGTCAATGAAGAGCAGGATGTTCCCCATTGGATGGGAGAGCAGTGCAGTGACCTGAGCTAACATCAATGGGTCAGCCCAGGTCACTGCAGGGGATGACAAGTGCTGCTGTCAGCGAGGTACATTACCTGCGCTGATCTCCAGCACACTGACAGCCCCTGTCACTGAGTTCAATGACCGGCGCCTTCCCCTCAAGTATCGCGAGAGGTCCGTGACGTCACCGCTAGTCAGTCTCGGGTCGGAAGCGAGAGGTGATGTGACAAGCGGCGGCCATGGAGGAAAGTGACAGCGCTGAGGTCGGGATGGCGGGACTTCATCACCGCAGGTAAGCCGAGCGGGCGGGGGGGGTTTGTGTGTGTGTGTGTGTATGTATGTGTACGTGTGTGTGTGTATATGTGTACATGCCGCGGGCAGGAGGGGGCGGAGCGAGCTGAGCGGGAAAGTGTGGGCTTCCTGCACGTAACTAGGATAAACATCGGGTTACTAACCAAAGCGCTTTGCTTGGATACCCGATGTTTATCTTGGTTACTAGCTTCTGGCAGGCTGCCAGCGATGGCTCCTGCACACTGTAGCTGTAAAAAGCCCTGCTTTTTGCTGCTAGAACCGTTCTCGAACGTATCTAGAACTATCGAGCTTTTGCAAAAAGCTCGAGTTCTAGTTCGATCTCGAACAGCCCCAAAAATCACTCGAGCCTAGAACTGGAGAACCTCGAACCGCGAACCGCGCTCAACTCTAGTAACAACCCATCCAATTAACAGAGGCAGAGAAATCAAACCATAGATGTTCATAAGTTTAGTCATGTGTAATAATGAGTAATGACACAGGGAAAAAGATGCCTTTGGTTGTCCATCTTAGATCTTGTTCTTTTAACGAAATCATTGCTACCACATCATTAATTAACCAGTTACTGATTAGAAAATACTTATTAAATTATGCTGTTGGAATTCTAAGTAGGGGATCTCGTCTAATTCGTGATGAGCGGTGGCGTTTCCTATGCCAGAAATCTCACAGTATACGAATGTCACCTCTTCATGAGTCAGGAGCATCTGACTCCACCATTCCCCGTCATCAAGACCAGCGTGAACAAAACTGGTCTTGATAAATCAGGCCCTACGGCTTTGTTGCAGTCTTATTGTAGGGAATATCTCTTTAATGTTAATTAGAACATTTTTTGGTGATATCTAATTAAAGTGGTAAACAATGTTTGAAATTTTTATTCTTAATTTCCATGGAGGCCATGTGAGTGACCATCAAAATACATAAGTATTCCCAATCCTCAGCAATGGTTTTCGAGATCAGCCTTGGGACCTTAATTAGAATGCAATGTTTGCCATTAAGGTTCAGTACTATGTGTGCTCGATATTACAGTATAACTTTTATTTACATGGATTTAGAGGTGCTGTAATCAGCCATCTCTCTCAGGATTTCCTATTGTGCTTTTGCTGTGTTTTCTATCTGTTGTTTCCACAAGGCTAATTATTTGCAGTAATAAAATAGTTTAAGGCTCTGCTCTACTACAGGTAGTTGGTGCTCAGAAAAAATGGGCATAAAATAAGGACAAAAATGATTTCTGGCACACAAAGGTTGACTTCAAATTTCCTCAATTTTATTCTTTTTTTAAATAATTTTTTTCAGTAACCTGCTTGTTGCCAACGTTTCGGCTCTCTTGGAACCTTTGTTAAGGCAGTTCTCGGGTTGGATAGAAGAATAACAATGTACATACAAAAATATAGTGATGAACATAAAAATTACATATCAAAATAAATCAAAATGCTTAGTATATATATACAGCTCTTCAAAAATTAAGAGACCACTTCCAAATGTTCAGTTTTTCTGATTCTTCTCTTTATAGGTATATTTTTGAGTAAAATGTAAATTGTTCTTTTATTCTATAAACTACTGACATCATGTCTCTGAATTTCCAAGCAATACATTTTGCTTTTATTTTCTGAAAATGGGAAATGGTCAAAATAAGAAAACAATGCATTGCTTTCAGACCTCAAATGCAAAGAAAACAAGTTCATAATCATTTAGAAACATGAATACTAATGTTTTAACCCAGGAAGAGTTCAGAGATCAATATTTTGTGGAGTAACCATGATTTTTAATCACAGCTTTCATGCGTCTTGGCATGCTTTCCACCAGTCTTTCACACTGCTTTGGCTGACCTTCTGCCACTCCTGGTGCAAAAATGTAAGCAGTTCTTTGTTTGATGGCTTGTGACTATCCATCTACCTCTTGATTACATTCCAGTTGTTTTCAATGGGGTTCAGGTCTGGAGACTTCTCTGGCCATAACAGAGTTTTGATTTAGTGGTTCTTCATCCACATTGATTGACCTAGCTGTGTGGCATGGCGTATTGTCCTGCTGGAAAACCAGTCCTCAGAGTTGGGGAACATTGCCTGAGCAGAAGGAAGCAACTGTTTTTCCAGGATAACCTTGTTTGCAGCTTGATTCATACGCCCTTCACAAAGATGTTTGTCGAATTTTCTTTACCTAATTTTCAGCTTTGTTCAACTCCTGGTCATCTAATCGTTAGACGGAGACCTGTTCACTATTTTGCATCTATTATACCCATTTTCGATGACAGTAAACAGCGCACTTTTAGAGAAATATATCATCCAGTCATTTTGACTATTGTTCCCATCAATTTCATTAGTCTGTTATATACAGGTTCACACACATATATATATGTATATATACATATATATATATATGTATATATATATATATATATATATATATATATATATATATATATACAGGATGGGCCATACGTATGGATACACCCTGAGTGGGCCATAAGTATGGATGCACCCTGACAAAAAAAGAGTAAAGTTGAATTCAAAATGCGACTTTGCAGATGGCCACCATGGACGTCACAATGTTTTCTCCCTCCCATTTACTAATATGCCAGAAACGGTAAGGTGATATTAGCAACCACTTCCATTTTATCAGGGTGTATCCATACTTATGGCCCACCCTGTGTATCTATATATATAATTGCCTTATTCTGTCTGTCTGTCTGTCTGTCTGTCTGTCTGTCTATGTGTCTGTCTGTCTGTCTGTCATGCTCCGAAATTGTGTCCTTACGGTGACACAAAGCTGATTGGCCGCTGGGCTCGCCATGGCCCCGCCCCCCCCACACGGATTGGCCTCTCGCCCCGGCTCTCTGCAGGCCCCGCCCCCCTCACGCAATGCACGCTCGCTCTGGCCCAACTGACACGGAGCCGCGACTCCCAGGTGAGTACACACACACACATCAGATCACACTCACTCTCACACACACCTCACACATCACAACATGCTGGGATATCGCTTGCTTCTACACCGGCTCCGTCAGGATCCCGGCAGCGCCAGACATAACCTTGCGATGCTATGATCTTGACGGAGGCCGTGAAAGCTGGTAACCATTATACACATCGGGTAACTAAGGTCCCTTAGTTACCCGATGTGTATCATAGTTACCAGTGTACACCGGCTCACACTCACTCTCACACACACCTCACACACACATCACATCGCATCCACACATCAAGGTCCTGCAGCGGCGGAAAATACAGACACATAACAGCACACACACATAACAAACAGCACACACATACACACACACAAATCAGATCACACTCACTCTCACACACACATCACATCGCATCCACATACTCACAACATCCTGGGATATCGCTTGCTTCTCGGCGGCGGTACTGTGCTGTTAGCTTCCAGGACCTGCGGGAGGATCACATGGCCAGAAGCATGTGATACCTCCGGATGTTGTGAGTATAAGCGCGTATGTGCGATATCGTCAGTGTCTGTGTGTGTGAGTGTATGCGATCGGGTGTGTGTGAGTGGATGCGATCGGGTGTGTGTGAGTGGATGCGATCGGGTGTGTGTGAGTGGATGCGATCGGGTGTGTGTGAGTGGATGCGATCGGGTGTGTGAGTGTCGGCAGAGGAGCACGGCGTGCTGGAGGAGGCTGGGAGCAGAGAGGCTGATCATGGGGAAGGCTGGGAGGAGAGAGGCTGATGCTGGGGGAGGCTGGGAGGGGGAGGCTGGGACGAGGGAGGCTGATGCTGGTGGAGGCTGATGCTTGGGGAGGCTGATGTTGGGGGAGGCTGGAAGGAGAGAGGCTAATGCTGGTGGAGGCTAATGCTGGTGGAGGCTGATGCTTGGGGAGGCTGATGCTGGGGGAGACTGGGAGGGGAAGGCTGATGCTGAGGGAGGCTGGGAGGAAGGAGGCTGGGAGGAGAGAGGCTGATCCTGGGGAAGGCCTGGAACGGGAGGCTGATGCTGAGGGAGGCTGGAAGGAGAGAGGCTGATGCTGGGGGAGGCTGGAAGGAGAGAGGCTGATGCTGGTGGAGGCTGATGCTTGGGGAGGCTGATGCTGGGGGAGACTGGGAGCGGAAGGCTGATGCTGAGGGAGGCTGGGAGGGGGAGGCTGGGAGGAAGGAGGCTGGGAGGAGAGAGGCTGATCCTGGGGAAGGCTGGGAAGGGGAGGCTGATGCTGGGGGAGGCTGGAAGGAGAGAGGCTGATGCTGGTGGAGGCTGATGCATGGGGAGGCTGATGCTGGGGGAGACTGGGAGCGGAAGGCTGATGCTGAGGGAGGCTGGGAAGGGGAGGCTGGGAGGAAGGAGGCTGGGAGGAGAGAGGCTGATCCTGGGGAAGGCTGGGAAGGGGAGGCTGATGCTGAGGGAAGCTGGAAGGAGAGAGGCTGATGCTGGGGGAGGCTGGAAGGAGAGAGGCTGAGGCTGGGAGGAGAGAGGCTGATGCTGGGGAAGGCTGATGCTGAGGGAGGCTGGGAGGGGAAAGCTGATGCTGGGGAAGGCTGGGAGGACGGAGGCTGGGAGGAGAGAGGCTGATCCTGGGGAAGGCTGGGAGAGGGAGGCTGATGCTGGAGCAGGCTGGAAGGAGAGAGGCTGATGCTGGCGGAGGCTGATGCTGGGGGAGGCTGGAAGGAGAGAGGCTGATGCTGGTGGAGGCTGATGCTTGGGGAGGCTGGGAGAGGGAGGCTGATGCTGAGGGAGGCTGGGAGGAGGGAGGCTGGGAGAGGTAGGCTGAGAGAAGAGAGGCTGATGCACACACACACACACACACACACACACACGCGCGCACTGCACAACACACCACACACACACACACACACACACTGGGAACCACAAACAACTGCCCTACACAGACACCCACACACACAGACAACGCTGCACACACACAACACCCAACACACAAACACCGCGGCACACACAAATATACGCACATACCGCACAACACACACATTGCACAAAACATACCTCCCCCCAAAACACACCACACACACACAAACCGCGCAACACACACACACACACAACGCTACAGACACACAGCGCTCCACAAACAACGCAACACACATACAACACCGCTCTCACCCCCCGCCACACCCAGACAACACCCAGAACATGTACAGCGCCTACACAAACACTTGGTAACTACACACAACAACATCTCTATATATATATATATATAACAAAAATCATACATGAACTACACAATACGTAAATTCTAGAATACCCGATGCGTAGAATCGGGCCACCTTCTAGTATATATATATATATATATATATATATATATATATATATACTACTATAGTAGTAGTATATGTACAGTTAGGCCCAGAAATATTTGGACAGTGACACAAGTTTTGTTATTTTAGCTGTTTACAAAAACATGTTCAGAAATACAATTATATATATAATATGGGCTGAAAGTGCACACTCCCAGCTGCAATATGAGAGTTTTCACATCCAAATCGGAGAAAGGGTTTAGGAATCATAGCTCTGTAATGCATAGCCTCCTCTTTTTCAAAGGATCAAAAGTAATTGGACAAGGGACTCTAAGGGCTGCAATTAACTCTGAAGGCGTCTCCCTCGTTAACCTGTAATCAATTAAGTAGTTAAAAGGTCTGGGGTTGATTACAGGTGTGTGGTTTTGCATTTGGAAGCTGTTGCTGTGACCAGACAACATGCGGTCTAAGGAACTCTCAATTGAGGTGAAGCAGAACATCCTGAGGCTGAAAAAAAAGAAAAAATCCATCAGAGAGATAGTAGACATGCTTGGAGTAGCAAAATCAACAGTCGGGTACATTCTGAGAAAAAAGGAATTTACTGGTGAGCTTGGGAACTCAAAAAGGCCTGGGCGTCCACGGATGACAACAGTGGTGGATGATCGCTGCATACTTTCTTTGGTGAAGAAGAACCCGTTCACAACATCAACTGAAGTCCAGAACACGCTCAGTGAAGTAGGTGTATCTGTCTCTAAGTCAACTGTAAAGAGAAGACTCCATGAAAGTAAATACAAAGGGTTCACATCTAGATGCAAACCATTCATCAATTCCAAAAATAGACAGGCCAGAGTTAAATTTGCTGAAAAACACCTCATGAAGCCAGCTCAGTTCTGGAAAAGTATTCTATGAACAGATGAGACAAAGATCAACCTGTACCAGAATGATGGGAAGAAAAAAGTTTGGAGAAGAAAGGGAACGGCACATGATCCAAGGCACACCACATCCTCTGTAAAACATGGTGGAGGCAACGTGATGGCATAGGCATGCATGGCTTTCAATGGCACTGGGTCACTTGTGTTTATTGATGACATAACAGCAGACAAGAGTAGCCGGATGAATTCTGAAGTGTACCGGGATATACTTTCAGCCCAGATTCAGCCAAATGCCGCAAAGTTGATCGGACGGCGCTTCATAGTACAGATGGACAATGACCCCAAGCATACAGCCAAAGCTACCCAGGAGTTCATGAGTGCAAAAAAGTGGAACATTCTGCAATGGCCAAGTCAATCACCAGATCTTAACCCAATTGAGCATGCATTTCACTTGCTCAAATCCAGACTTAAGACGGAAAGACCCACAAACAAGCAAGACCTGAAGGCTGCGGCTGTAAAGGCCTGGCAAAGCATTAAGAAGGAGGAAACCCAGCGTTTGGTGATGTCCATGGGTTCCAGACTTAAGGCAGTGATTGCCTCCAAAGGATTCGCAACAAAATATTGAAAATAAAAATATTTTGTTTGGGTTTGGTTTATTTGTCCAATTACTTTTGACCTCCTAAAATGTGGAGTGTTTGTAAAGAAATGTTTACAATTCCTACAATTTCTATCAGATATTTTTGTTCAAAACTTCAAATTAAACGTTACAATCTGCACTTGAATTCTGTTGTAGAGGTTTCATTTCAAATCCAATGTAGTGGCATGCAGAGCCCAACTCGCGAAAATTGTGTCACTGTCCAAATATTTCTGGACCTAACTGTATATATATATACATACTAGCTGTACTACACAGCTTTGCCCGGGTTAATAACTGTTGTTAACAAAATAGATTGTATTAACAAAAATTTATTTTGCACACAAAAACCACAAAACAAATAGATAGAAATGTAATTATTAAAAGGCAAAAACTAAGCTAATAGAAGCATTTCACAACATATATTTCAACACCACAGATATTCCACACAGATTTAACTAAATTGGCCAAATAATGTGCTCCGTCTGTCTCTTTCCAGGTCTGTCTCTTTCCCCGTCTGTCTCTTTCCCCATCTGCCTTTCTCTGTCTGTCTCTTTTTTGTCTGTCTCTATCTCTCTGTTTCTTCTCCATCTGTCTCTTTCTAGGTCTGTCTCTTTCCCAGGTCTGTCTCTTTCCCCGTCTGTCTCCCCCTCTCTTTGTCAGTGGCTTTTCCTGTCTGTCTCTTTCCCTGTCTGTCTGTCTCTGTCTGTCTCTTTCCTTGTCTGTCTCTATTTCTCTGTCTCTTTCCTCGTCTGTCTCTATCAAGGTCTGTGTCTTTCCCCATCTATCTTTGTCTGTCTCTCTTGCTGTCTCCTCCTTCCCTGTCTCTGTCCCTGTCTGCATGTCTGTCTCTTTCCCCATCTGTCTCTTTCCCCATCTGTCTCTTTCCAGGTCTGTCTCTTTCCAGGTCTTTCTCTATCTGTCTCTTTCCAGGTCTGTCTCTGTCTGTCTCTTTCCAGGTCAGTCTCTTTCCAGGTCTGTCTCTGTCTGTCTCTTTCACCGTCTGTCTGTCTCATTCACCATCTGTCTCTGTCTGTCTCATTCACCGTCTGTCTCTGTCTCTGTCTGTCTCTATCTCTCTGTCTTTTTCCCTGTCTCTTTCCCTGTCTGTCTCTCTCTCTGTCTCTCTGTCTGTCTCTTTGTCTGTCTCTGTCTGTCTCTCTCTATCCATCTCCCCACTGACATCTTATTACCTCACATAAAAGCTTCTTATACTACGAATGTCTTTTGTTCCTATAGCAACCAATCACAGCTCCTACTAATAACCTGTACTTCCAGGCTCCATTTACTTTAATGGAGGCATGTTTTTTGGAGAGTAACTGTAAAGCGCGGGGTTAAATTTTCCTGTCAAAACATAGTCTACGACGTTCCCTGGGTCACATGAGGTGTCTGTGCAAAATTTCGTGATTGTAAATGCGACGGTGCAGATACACTTTTCGTTTCACTTTTTCCCCATTATGTATATAGGGGCAAAATTGATTAGTAAATTGGAACGTGTGGGGTTAAAATTTCGCCTCACAACATAGCCTATGACGCTCTCGGGGTCCAGACGTGTAAGTCTGCAAAATTTTGTGGCTGTAGCTGCGACAGTGCAGATGCCAATCCCGGACACACACACACACGCACACACACACACACACACACACACACACATACATTCAGCTTTATATATTAGATATACTGTATATATACATATATATATATGTGTATATATATAGACTTTTTTTGGTTGCAGCAAATTTTACGCAAAATGCAATAACAAGCGATCAAAGCGTAATATCTGCAATAAGCTGTCACTGAGCCATAGATCCCAAAAAGTGAGAATGCTACAGGTCTCGGAAAATGGCACAAAAAGTGGCCCACTTTTTTTGGGCAAACGTCTGAATTTTTTTAAGCACTTAGATAAAAGTAAACCTATTCATATTTGGTGTCTATGAACTCTTACTTTCCTGAGGCATCACACTGACTCATCAGGTTTACCATATAGTGAATATGGTGAATAAAATATCCCAAAAACTATCATGCAATTGCACTTTTTTTTGCAATTTTTCTGCAATTGGATTTTTTTTTGCCATTTTCCAGTACACTATATTGTAAAAATTAAGTTTCCATTTAAAAGTACAACTCGTCCAGCAAAAAACAAGCCCTCATATGGCAAGATTGAAAGAAAAATAAAAAAGTTACTGCTTTTGGAAAAAGGGGAGCAAACAACCCCCCACCCCCGAAAAATGGAAAATTGACCGGGATTGAAGGGGTTAAACACTAGGTCACTTTAAGATTATATTTTGCCTTTAAAGGCAGCTTACAAAATGCGTGGTACTTTTAAATGTAGGAAAAGTCTGTAATTGATAGCGTTTGCGCGTACAATGAGAGTAAACAGAACCATTTGTACAAGATGAGAGTCAAATGACATAAGTGTTAATTCTGAGAGTCACTTACAGTACGTGGCTACTTATCTCAGTGATTGAGATGTGCCTGTGAGCTATGACAAGAAACTGTTGCTTTCAAAGAGTACTATGAAAATGCTTTACAGATCAAAGACTTAAAGCCCCTGGAGCAATATACGTGTCACTTGGCCCACCTCAGAAGAATGCCGGGGAGCCACATTCCAGGGAAGCAACAATCAGAAGAGCTGCAAATTGCTGTATTGTTAATACATATATAAAGTGAGGTCATGACATGTGCACCTTGCTACATGGCAGGATACATTTCTCAACTATTAGCGTAATTCCACAGCTTAGTATACAATAGGGGATGAAAGCCTTTTAAAGTGGCAGTAGACACATTTAAAGCATTTTAGATGGAAGAAAAAGCCTTATTATAGCTTTCGAAATATCATCTTCCAAGTATACTTATGCCAACGGTTTCCTTTCATTTTAACTTATTTTATCTCACAAGGGACCTTGATTGTAAAAAAAAGAAACAGATAGTGCTTTCCAACAGAGAAATAGGGAGCTTTTTTAAAAATCTCTGTAAAAAATGGAAGCTCCCAAAATTTCTTGGAAGCTGGATGAGCTTATATAGATTAACGTTATTGTAATCGTAGTACATTTTAAGGCCACTTTACACGCTGCGTACCCGCCCCCATCAGTTGTGCATCATGGGCAAATCGCTGCCTGTGGCGCACAACATCGCTCGGACCCATTACACTGCTTACCTGCCTAGCGACGTCGCTGTGACCGACGAACCGCCTCCTTTCTAAGGGGGCGGTTCGTTCGGAGTCACCGCGACATCACTAAGCGGCTGCCCAATAGAAGCGGAGGGGCGGAGATGAGCGGGACGTAACATCCCACCCACCTCCTTCTTTCCTCATTGCCGGTGGATGCAGGTAAGGAGATGTTCCTCGTTCCTGCGGTGTCACACATAGCGATGTGTGATGCCACAGGAAAGACGAACAACATCGTACCTGTAGCAGCAATGATAATTGGGAATTAGGGGGCATGTCACTGTGTCGCCCTGGGCAAGCCAGGGGACACAGGTCACACACCACCACACCCCACACTCCAGGTAGGCACACCTGCTAACCAGAAATCCTTGTTGCCTTCCTCCAGAGGTTGATGATGCACACCAGGGGGTGGGCCAGGCGGTTGGCTCCGCCCACCGAGGAGCTCACAACTCTGGAGGCAGGAAGTTTCAGGCAGAACTGTCAGGGAGGAGGAAGTGGAAGGAGTGAGGAGTAGCCCAGGCAGGGGCTAGAGTAAACAGAGAAGTGAAAGTGGTGAAAGTAAGGAAAGTAGTAAAGGAGAAGAGTAAGCAAAGTGACAGAAAGAAAGAAAGCCTGAGAGCCCCGCTTTGTGTAGGGCCAGAACAGCAAGGTCAGCGACGGCGGTGACTGTTTGGAGGGGGACAGTTTGGAAGTTCCTGGAAGGACCCCGTTGGCTGTGTGCCCGGTGGTCTGGAGCAGTGTTCCGAAGGACAGTCAGCACCAGGGCAGGGGCCTCTCGGACCCCGGCAAGGCTAGGAGTCGCCAGATTTGCCAAATCCGTCAGTGACGGGGACGCAGATCCCCCAGCAACCAAGTCCCGATTGACGGCAACAGCCCGACCATTACCGGGGAGACACCGCCACCGCCAAGGCACAAGTTTCCCCAGGGCCAGCGCCTGCGGGCAAAGTGTAGAGCTCCTCCGGCCCAGATTGCAGTCGGGGAGCGGGTAACCGGAGGGAATCCACCGCTCCCATCAGACAACATAGGTGCAAGGAAGAGAAACGTCACCGTTACCTACCGGGAGTGCAGGTGCAGCCGTCTGTGGGACCGTCCTACCAGCCGTTGGTTTACCGTACAAACTGTGTCCGTGTGTCAGGCTGAGTGAGTACCATAGTGCCGCAAGGCACAGCGCTGCCCCCGCGCCCCTGCGCCCTCCAGGCCCTACACTTCACATCTCATCACCGGGCCCCGGGATCACCAACCCCTACCCACGGAGGGGCAACACAACACCTGGCTGCTCCGCATCACCATCCCCGGGACCCCCACACTGAGCAGCAGTGGTGCAATCACCACAACCGTGGGTGGCGTCACGAACTATAACAATCCCCACACCCAACAAACACCCCCTTTCACTCACGGGCGAGGAGTGTCGCTCGAGACACCCCGGGATCCGGCCCACGGCTCGAGCCACCAGGAGCAACTGCCGGACCCGAGCAGAAGGGGTGAGCGCGGTGTGCTGACACCCTCCTCCCCGCCCGCGACAACTTGGCGCTGTGAACAGGATCTTACCGCTCTGCCGTCAGGTAGAGGTGCGCCTTGTTACCGCCGGAGGCATCCGGCAGAAAAATTTCAGAAGCCGCCATCTTTGGCGCGAAAAGTTCCCGCTCGAGCGTCTTCTCGAGCAGTAGAAGCGCGAAGGCCAAAACCCCGCCCCGAGAGAGGAGGGGCCGGAAAGAGCTAAGGGGGACAGAAACAAGATGTCTGCGCCCGACGGAGCCGCTGGAGGAGCGGTGGTCGCAGCCGCAGCGGCACACGCGGATGGGAATGGGCCTGCCCAAGTCCCGGTTGTACCGGCGGGAGGTGCCGCGGCCCCCGCGCTTGCTCAGGTCATGCCGTTTTCCTTGCCCTATGCACCCGGAGCTGCCTGGCTACCGCAGTATGACGGGAAACCGGATGCCCTACAGGCTTTCCGGAAGAAGCTTAACCCGTTGCTAGAGCTGTATCCCCTGACTGATAAGCAACGTGCGGCGATAGTGCTAGGCCAGTTAACCGGTGCGGCGGAGCAGGAAGCGGAGACCTGGGCCGAGGGGGACCGGCTCTCTGTAGCCGCAATCTTCGAGAGGCTACAGACTGCCTTCGAGACCCGGACCGAAGCTGAGCTGAGGATGCAGTTTTACCAGTGCCGGCAACGAGCTGGGGATAGCATCCGGGACTATGCTCTACGTCTGCAGACCGCCCTCCGCACGCTGAAGCGGGTGAACTCTATTAATGAGGCGGATAGCAACAAGATGTTAGTGGAGCAATTTGCGCAGGGGATGAGGTCCCCTGAGGATCGTAAACAACTCCGGCTGTGGGCCCTAGAACACCCTGATGTGGACTTCGCTGTGTTAAAGGAGCGGGCTATTAAAGCACTACAGCCCCTAGCTGCTGAAGTTCTGGAACCCGTCCCGTGGCCCGTCGAGACAGCTCCTGTTATGGCGGCCTCAGCCAAACTAACCTCTGTAATGCCTGCAGCCCCGAGCAGCACCGTCGAAGAGTTGGCCGCCCAGGTCCGTCGCCTGGACGGAGACCTTGCCAAAATCCTTGCTGCACTGCAACCTCTGACCAGATCCCAGCCTCCAGCGCAGATACAGCTCGCTGACAGTCCCGAAGATGTTCCCTGGATGCAGCGGAGAAGCGTTAACAACCCGCGGAGCAGACCTCCAATCTGCTACAAGTGCCGAAAGCCGGGCCATTATTACCGACAGTGCCCGTTAAACGAGCAACCCCTGGGGCCCCGGGCCAATCCTCAGGAGTAGAACACCGTGGCCCCCCGGACTGGCGAGACCGATATGTCGGGGCCCGCCCTATCATCCCCGTGGCTGTGGACGGCATACCAGTGATGGCTCTCTTGGACACTGGATCACAGGTAACTACCATACCGTACACGTTGTATCAGCAGTATTGGGCCACAGACGAGCTGGCGCCTCCAGACCCTAGTATAAATTTGATTGCCGCTAATGGACTTCCATTGACCCAGGTGGGGTATAAAGAAGTGGCTATGACAGTGGGGCAGGCTGAACTGCAACACCAGGGTATGATTGTGATCATGAATGAACCCAGTGATCATAACCCGAAAATAGTGCTGGGAACCAATGTGATGGAACACTGCATGGCTGATGTGTTGAACCTTTTGCAACGGCTAGCCGCCACGGCAGCGGGGAGCCGGCAGAGGGCTGTGCAGCGTGAGATCCGCGCCCTGATGTACCGCCAGCATGTAAGCTCAACCGGAGGGGAGATTGGTGGAGTGCGAGTGATGGATGTTGCTCCATTGACTGTGCCCCCTAGGAGTGAGATGATCTGGTGTAGGGCAGCAGTAGGGCCTCAGGGGCGTGACTACCCTGCGATGATGGAGCCCATGCCTTCCGAGCACTGGCCCACTGTAGTGGCCGCCCGAGGGGTGGTAGATGTGAAGAAAGGGAGAGTGCCTGTGAGAGTGTTGAACTGTGGGGAGGAAGAAGTCAGGCTCCCCCGGTATGCCACCATTGCCAAACTGCTCACCCTGGACCCTCACACTATCCAGGAAGCCCGTCCATCCACACTCCCACCTACCACCAGCACTTCCCCACCCCAGGGGGACACCAAGGAGTGGCACCAACAGCTACATGTGGGCACTGATGATACCCCTACACATCACAGGGCAGGGGTACACAGGGTAGTGCAGGAGTACGAACAGGTTTTCAGTAAGCACCCCCTAGACTTTGGGCAGATCAAGGGGGTCCAACACCACATTCCCACGGGTGAACATCCCCCTATCAAAGAGAGGTATAGACCTATTCCCCCTGCACATTACCAGTGTGCCAAAGATATGTTGAAGAATATGAAGGAGGCAGGGGTTATTCGGGACAGTTGTAGTCCCTGGGCCGCTCCGTTGGTACTGGTCAAGAAGAAGGATGGTACCATGCGGATGTGTGTGGACTACCGGAAGATCAACCAGATAACCCATAAAGATGCCTATCCATTGCCTCGTATTGAAGAATCTTTGGCTGCACTGAGAACTGCAAACTACTTCTCGACCCTTGACCTCACCAGCGGATACTGGCAAGTGGCCGTGGCCCCCGAGGACCGGGAGAAGACCGCCTTCACCACCCCGATGGGGCTCTGCGAATTCAATAGCATGCCGTTTGGGCTGTGCAATGCCCCCGGGACCTTCCAACGGTTGATGGAGTGCTGTTTGGGACATTTAAACTTCGAGACCGTCCTGCTGTATTTGGATGATGTGATTGTTTATTCCCAGACGTATGAAGCCCATCTGGAGCACCTGGCCGAGGTGTTCGCGTCCCTTGCCAAGTTCGGGATGAAGTTGAAGCCCTCGATGTGCCATCTGCTGAAACCCAGGGTGCAGTATCTAGGACATGTGGTGAGTGCGGATGGTGTTGCCCCCGACCCTGAGAAGATCACTGCCATCCAGAGCTGGCCGAGACCAACCACAGTGAGGGAAGTAAGGCAGTTCCTGGGTCTGGTAGGGTACTATCGGCGTTTTATAAAGGGGTACACGAAGATGGCTGCCCCCATGCAAGATCTCCTCGTGGGACAGACCAAAGGTGGTAGACCCATTGGAGCCCCACTGTTGTGGGAGGACAAGCATGAGGAGTCCTTTGGCCAGTTGAAGGCGGCCTTGACCGGAGAAGAGGTCTTGGCGTACCCTGACTATGGGCGCCCGTTCATTCTCCACACAGACGCCAGTAACGTGGGGCTAGGAGCGGTCTTGTCCCAGGTCCAGGATGGAAAGGAGAAGGTGATTGCCTACGCCAGCTGAAAACTCCGGCCGACCGAAAGGAACCCTGAGAACTATAGCTCCTTCAAGCTCGAGCTATTGGCGTTGGTGTGGGCTATCACAGAGCGGTTCCGCCACTACCTGGCGGCAGCAAAATTCACCGCGTTTACGGACAACAATCCGTTAACTCACCTGAACACGGCCAAGTTGGGCGCGCTGGAGCAGCGGTGGGTAGCCCGGTTAGCCAACTATGATTTCACCATAAAGTACCGAGCTGGTCGTGTCAACATCAATGCAGATGCACTCTCCCGGATGCCCCATTTGTCAGAAGAGGGGTGTGAGGACGACGACCTCGAGGAGATTGAGCTGCCTGCGTTTCACCAGCCGCCTACTGAGAGGGTACAGGTATGTCAGCAAAGGGTGGATCTGGACCCGCGGCCCAGTCAAGAGTGGCAGGACGCCCAGGACCAAGCGCCGGCTGTCCGCCTTGTCAAGACTCTGGTGGAACAAGGCGCCATGGGAATGGACCCTAGCGCTCCAGCCGAAGCCCAACGCTTGTGGAAAGAACGGAAACGGCTTTACCTACACCAAGGGAGGCTGTACCGTGAGCTGATCAACCCAAAGACCCATGAGAAAATATGCCAGTTGATCGTTCCTCAGGCTGATGTCGCTACTGTACTGCGGGCATACCATGATGGTGCTGGCCACTTCGGGTGGAAGAAGCTGGAGATGCTGTTGAGGGAGCGGTTCTATTGGAGTGGGATGCGTGAATCGGTGGAAGCCTGGTGCCGAGAGTGCGGTCCTTGTACGCTGAGGAGAAAGGACGAGACTAGCCAGAGGGCACCGTTACATCCCATCGTCACCCATCAGCCGCTGGAACTGGTCGCCCTAGACCATGTTAAGCTCACCCCTAGCCGAAGTGGGTACACCTACGCATTGACCATGGTAGACCACTACTCAAGATTTATGGTGGTAGTCCCCGTCAAGGACCTGACTGGTCGAACTGCTGCTCGTGCGTTCCAGGCTTATTTCTGCCGACCTCATGGGTACCCCGAGAAGGTGCTGACTGACCAAGGCCCGGCTTTTGAAGCAGAGGTGTTTCACGAATTCTGCCAGTTGTACGGCTGCAAGAAGATCCGGACCACTCCGTACCACGCCCAAACCAACGGCATGTGCGAGAAAATGAATCACTTGGTCCTGGGGCTCCTCAAGACGCTACCGCTGGAAGAACGGAACATGTGGCCGGAAAAGTTACCCGACTTGGTCGACATGTACAATAATATCCCAACCAGCTCGACAAAGTGCACCCCAGCGTATCTGATGAGGGCTCGGCCTGGCCGCCTGCCGGTGGATCTGGAGATGGGGTTGGAAGCTCCGGAAGCACTCCCTTCGACGGCAGAGTGGGAGAGTCGGAGGAGGGCCCAGTACCGGCAAATCCAGGAGTATGTAGAGAAAAACCTCAGTCGAAGTCGAGAACAGCAAGAGCACCGGTTCAACCAGAAGGCGCCTGCAGGTCCTTTCCAGCCAGGAGATGTGGTGCTGAAACGGAAGAGAAAAGCCCACAAACTGGATGACCAGTGGGAGCAAGTCCCTTACGTCGTACAACCCACCGAGTGGGACAATGGGAAAACCTACCAGATCAGTCGTGACCAAGGGGGCACCCTGGCCACAGTTTCTCGGGACCATCTAAAAAAATGCCCCCCAGTATTGAAAGCAGAAGCTGAAGTACCGGTTTCTCCACCAGTGGAAAAGGCAGCAGAGGTAATCCACACTGTAATGGGTGACTTCCCAGCAAACTGGCCTACACAGAACGGCGCGGTGATACTTCCAGTGATACTGTTCCCACAACCCGTGGATGAAGAAGTAGTGGAAGCGGTTAACCGTGAGCCAGAACCCGTGCCAGTGCCCAGGGATGAACCTGTACCCAGCCCCCCTGCACCTCCGCCTGCTCCACACTATAGCCGGGAGGAGGAACCGATTGTTCCCTCTACCCCACTGTCTAGTACCACTGACACCGGGCCCCGAAGGTCCACCCGTTCCAACCTAGGTAGACCCCCACTTAGGTACAGGGAGACCGTTCTATGAATGAAAGGGGTCCGCAAATGTAAAAGAGTGTTGTGTGTTTGTTTGTTAAGTTTAAAAGTTTTGAAAAATGGAAAAACACTGATTGAACCGAGTTTTCACCTGATTCACCGTGTGATTAGCAACCGGCAGGAGCCGGCACCGTTGCCCCCGTAGGGACCGTTTAAGTTTATTTGCATGGGAACTATCCATGGACAAGCCCGTGAACTCTGCAGGGCACCACAAACGTTAAGTGGCTTGTAAATATGTTGGGTACCGTTACCGTTTCCGCAATGCCGCCTCCGGAGAGGCAGGTTGGAGGGAGGGCCCTGAGCAGAGCAGGCCAGGGCCCAGCCACCAAAGGAACCGGTGGCCACCCTCTGGAGGGGAAGGACAGATCCCGCTCGGGTGACTTGTGCTGGACTGTGGGTCAAGGGGTGCTGCCTGGGTTTTAGGGGCAGCATCAGGGCCAGGTTGCTTGGGGGGGAGAGAGCGGAAACCGTGACCGTATACCGTTGCAACGTTTAAGTAAATGTGCCTCCCGTTTTGGGAAGAGTTTTTGATTAAAAATGTTATTGATGTTTGATTAACCCTTGTTATCCCCTTTTACAGAAAAATAAAACCGGTGTAGGACGGCAGCCCGCGGACGGTCTGCATTTTGCTAAGGGGGAATGTGTCGCCCTGGGCAAGCCAGGGGACACAGGTCACACACCACCACACCCCACACTCCAGGTAGGCACACCTGCTAACCAGAAATCCTTGTTGCCTTCCTCCAGAGGTTGATGATGCACACCAGGGGGTGGGCCAGGCGGTTGGCTCCGCCCACCGAGGAGCTCACAACTCTGGAGGCAGGACGTTTCAGGCAGAACTGTCAGGGAGGAGGAAGTGGAAGGAGTGAGGAGTAGCCCAGGCAGGGGCTAGAGTAAACAGAGAAGTGAAAGTGGTGAAAGTAAGGAAAGTAGTAAAGGAGAAGAGTAAGCAAAGTGACAGAAAGAAAGAAAGCCTGAGAGCCCCGCTTTGTGTAGGGCCAGAACAGCAAGGTCAGCGACGGCGGTGACTGTTTGGAGGGGGACAGTTTGGAAGTTCCTGGAAGGACCCCGTTGGCTGTGTGCCCGGTGGTCTGGAGCAGTGTTCCGAAGGACAGTCAGCACCAGGGCAGGGGCCTCTCGGACCCCGGCAAGGCTAGGAGTCGCCAGATTTGCCAAATCCGTCAGTGACGGGGACGCAGATCCCCCAGCAACCAAGTCCCGATTGACGGCAACAGCCCGACCATTACCGGGGAGACACCGCCACCGCCAAGGCACAAGTTTCCCCAGGGCCAGCGCCTGCGGGCAAAGTGTAGAGCTCCTCCGGCCCAGATTGCAGTCGGGGAGCGGGTAACCGGAGGGAATCCACCGCTCCCATCAGACAACATAGGTGCAAGGAAGAGAAACGTCACCGTTACCTACCGGGAGTGCAGGTGCAGCCGTCTGTGGGACCGTCCTACCAGCCGTTGGTTTACCGTACAAACTGTGTCCGTGTGTCAGGCTGAGTGAGTACCATAGTGCCGCAAGGCACAGCGCTGCCCCCGCGCCCCTGCGCCCTCCAGGCCCTACACTTCACATCTCATCACCGGGCCCCGGGATCACCAACCCCTACCCACGGAGGGGCAACACAACACCTGGCTGCTCCGCATCACCATCCCCGGGACCCCCACACTGAGCAGCGGTGGTGCAATCACCGCAACCGTGGGTGGCGTCACGAACTATAACAATCCCCACACCCAACAAACACCCCCTTTCACTCACGGGCGAGGAGTGTCGCTCGAGACACCCCGGGATCCGGCCCACGGCTCGAGCCACAAGGAGCAACTGCCGGACCCGAGCAGAAGGGGTGAGCGCGGTGTGCTGACACCCTCCTCCCCGCCCGCGACATCACCGATTAGCGATTTTGCACGTTTTTGCGACAATTCAAAATCGCTCATAAGTGTCACATGCAATGACATCACTAACGCGGCCAGATGTGCGTTACGAATTCCGTGACCCAACGACATCGCTTTAGCGATGTCGTAGCGTGTAAAGCGGCCTTTACAGTCAACGGTGAAAATTGATAACATAGTCTTATGGTATCTTACAGGAGGTTATACCGTACCTTAGGAACAAACCTGTGTTAGGAAAAGAAGAGACCAAGGCAATTCAGTAGGTGGACTCCTCCAATATGTAGTCCATGTGTGGGGCTGGGTTTAAAACTGCAGAGAGTGTGGTGGTGATGGCAGCTTGGACTTAGTACTAAAAAAGAAAGTATCCACCTTAAATGGCTGGAAGTCTGTATTGTCCTTTGGGAGATGATAACAAACATAAAAAGAGTATTAGGGGGAAACTCAGGGTGCAGATGGGGCATTTACCCTGGGTGCAATAAGCAGGGGTCGCTGTTGTGCATCCTAATGCGGCGGTCCAAGATGTCTCCTAGGCACAAGCATTTTAGATGTTGAAGCCGGCTAAAAGGACATGTAATATGCTTGATCCCTACATTCAATTGTACTCGCATCTTTCAGATGCGAGTACAATTGAAACTTTCACTGCCGACACTTCCAGGGTCAACGCAACATACATAGACTGAAGAAGATCACACTACTAATATAAGTCCTGCAACACAGAAGAGAAGGTGAAGACAGTAAAAAGGAAAGCCCTCAAATGGATGTGAAGAAACGGGAGTTTTATGACGAGGTGAAAATAGTTTAAAGATACAATAAGGGGGCAAATTTTACAGACTGGCCAGTGTTGGAGAAAAAGTATAGAGAGGGAGAAATGTGGGGGACATTGTGAGTGTACAGTATGGGGGGAAAGTGTAAGAAGGGTGCATACTATAGACACTGCACAATGTGGGAGAGAGTTTAGAGAGTGGTCACTGTGACAGCACAGTATGGAGTATAGGCACAGCCCTCGGCAAGGAGGATAAAGGTGGGCACAGTATAGACTGAGCAGTATGGGGGACATTATAAAGAAGGGGTAGCATAGAGGAACAGTATTAGGACACAGTATTTAGGACTGTATACAGAGTGGGGAAGTTTGAGGAAGGGGCAAAGTATGGAAAGGGGACAGCATGTGGGGATACTTAAGTTAGGGAAAGTTTGGTGGTTATACAAGAGCACCTCAATAAATTAGAATATCATCAAAAAGTTACTTTATATCAGTAATTCAATACAAAAAGTGAAACACATATGTTATATAGAGTCATTGCAAACACAGTGATCTATTTCAGGTGTTTATTTTTGTTAATGCTGATGATTATGGCTTACAGCCAATGAAAAGCCAAGTCATTTGAGCGCCCCTGAGACTGGGTGCTACAGGGTATTGTATTTTATGTACTTTTATGTATTTTATAATGTCCGTCCACCCGTTCCTTACCTGGGACTGGGCGAGTGGATGGCTGAGGACACCTAAGCTGAGAGAGATGCCAGTTAGGAGGCTCCAGGTCCATTAGCCGGCAGAGACTTGGAATGGGAGAGGTGGCAAGCCGGGAAGGAGTCGAGAGCCTGGGACCGGTAGTCGTGTGGCATGGAGGAGAAGAGGGTTACAGAGGGGAGGATGTTGTTGCCCCCTTGGAACCAGCGCAGCTTCGGGTGGCAAACTAGTGGGTCCCAAGAGCTCCAGAGACCAGGAGGGGACCATCACACGAGTGCACGAAAAGGAGAAAGCCCACAGGCTACTCTACCAGACTTTGACCTCTGCCCTGCCTGGGAATGACCGGAGTCATTGCAGTAAAGAAAGAACTGTGAGTAAACAAAATCTGAAACCCGCAACCCAGTGACTCTGACTCTGTTTGTCGTCGCCTTGTGATCCAGTGATTACTAGTTCCCCGTTCTCCCTCCCGGGGGCCACTACCTCTGGGTGGCAATATCCTCCCGGCTGCACCCCAACATCTCCCCCGGTGAGGTACCCTGCAGCAGCGGCCTTATCCCTGGACGCACACCACAGGTGGCGTAGTCAACATCATCGTTCCACTCCTGGAGGAGGAAAGGTTGGAGGAAGGGTCCACAGCAGAGGAGGCTGGGACCCCTGTCACCACTGTAACCGGTGACTACCTCTCCAGGAACAATCTTTGCAAGCCTCCCTTTACTGTGCACCACAGGGCCACGGAACCAGGTCAAGCTACAACGTCTACAAACCACTGGTCCGGCGACAGGTATACAAGGTACGGAGGTAAGCTCCTATCTTCTGCTCCGTGGGGTGTCACAACTGGCATAGTCGGCAGGATTGCATGCCCAATCCAATGGGTACTGCGTGCCTTTACTGGACTGTGTTGTATGTTTATTTTGTGCCCGCAGCCGTGGGCACCGTGACTACTGGACTGGGACTGTCAAATCGCGCCCGTTGAGAATATGATGGGCGCCATGCGTACCAACAGAAACTGGACTTGCCCGCCTTTCGTGGGTGGGATTGCAGCGGGGCGCGAAAAACCAGTGCCCACCCCCTTTGTTTGACATTCACACTAGGAGGCAGGAACCCTGCCTCCCCAGGACCAGGAGAAGATGGGGAAATGACATGGACTGACCAGGTGCAAGCCTTGGCCAGTGGTGGCCGGAGGCTGAGCCCGGCACCGCAGCCCACACCGGGATTAGACTGCCATTCTAGTTCCCCAAACCTGGATACCTGGAGGGCCTTGGAGCATCGCAAGGAGGCCTGTTCCAGAATATTAATGACTTTTTTTTTTTTTAAATGACTTGATTTATGCCGATGTTTCTTTTTCCTTTCTTTTCTTCTCCTTCTTCTTTTTCTTCCTGCTTCTTCCTTTCTTTTATTGGCTCCCGGAAAAAAGGACGTGTTATTTGTTGAACTATGAAAAAAATTGTGATGTAATTTTCTCTTGCCACCCAGGAGTGTTGCATTTCGCTCTAGAGAAATGTAGCGCACTTGAGACTGGGTGCTTCAGAGTATTGTATTTTATGTATTTTTATGTATTTTATAATGTCCATCCACCCTGAGCAGGAAGGGGTTAAAGCCTAGTAAGTTTCATTTATGCTCACACAGAGACAGAGGAAACATTCTTTAGGTGGAGGCATGTGCAGGAGAGAGTTACAAAACAGACAGTTTAGTTTCATTTTACTTCAGAACGCTGGGAGACCAGAGAGAGAGTGGATGCAGTGACCAACTCCCTGGGGAACTCTGTCTCTCTCTCATGGAGGCAGAGCAGAGGAGCCACCAGGTCCAGATCGGTTATACACCCTTTTCTTACCTGGGACTGGTCGAGTAGACAGTGAGTAAACAAAATCTGAAACCTGCAACCCAGTGACTCTGACTCTGTTTGTCGTCGTCTTGTGATCCAGCGATTCCCAGTTCCCCGTTCTCCCTCCCAGGGGCCGCTCCGCCTGTGGGGGGCTATATCCACCCGGCTGCACCCCAACATCTCCCCTGGCAAGGTACCCTGCAGCGGTGGCCATATCCCTGGCCGCACACCACAGGTGGCATAGTCGACATCTTCCGTTCCAGTCCTGGAGGAGGAAAGGTCGGAGGAAGGGTCCGCAGCGGAGGAGGCTGGGACCCCAGTCACCACTGTAACCGGTGACTACCTCTCCAGGAACAATCTTTGCTAGCCTCCCTTTACTGTGCATCATGCGGCCACGGAAGCGGGTCAGGCCACAACTTCTATAAACCACTGGCCCAGAGATGGGTATACAAGGTACGGCAGTAAGCTCCTATCTTCTGTTCCGTGGGGTGTCACATCATTATCTCAGAAAATTAGAATAATTACCACAAAACACCTGCAAAGGCTTCCTAAGCATTTACAATTGTACCTTAGTCTGGTTCTGTAGGCTACACAATCATGCGGAAGACTGCTGACTTGGCTTACATAACACCTCAGCAGTAGTGATGAGCGAGTATGCTTGTTACTACTCGGTACTCGCACGAGTATCACTGTACTCGGGCTACTCGGCGGGGACCGAGTAATCTCGCGATACTCGTGCTGTACTCGTGGTCTTCATCCCTGCATGTTGGCGCTCTTTTGAGAGCCAGCCCTCATGCAGGGATTGGCTGGCAGACCACTGCAATGCCACAGCCCTGTTAGTTGTGGAATTGCAGTGATTGGCCGGCCTGCACAGCGTGACCGAGCCTTTATACCGGCGGGCGCGCTGTGCTCTGTACACAGCCATCTCATATTCCCTGCTTTCCACACCCACAGGCGCCTATGATTGGTTGCAGTGAGACACGCCCCCACGCTGATTGACAGGTGTCTCACTGCACCCAATCACAGCAGCCGGTGGGCGTGTCTATACTGTGCAGTAAAATAAATAAATAAATAATTTAAAAAAACGGCGTGCGGTCCCCCCCTATTTTAATACCAGCCAGATAAAGCCATACGGCTGAAGGCTGGTATTCTCAGGATGGGGAGCTCCACGTTATGGGGAGCCCCCCAGCCTAACAATATCAGTCAGCAGCCGCCCAGAATTGCCGCATACATTATATGCGACAGTTCTGGGACTCTACCCGGCTCTTCCCGATTTACCCTAGTGCGTTGGCAAATCGGGGTAATAAGGAGTTAATGGCAGCCCATAGCTGCCACTAAATCCTAGATTAATCATGTCAGGCGTCTCCCCGAGAAACCTTCCATGATTAATCTGTAAACTACAGTTAAAAAACACACACCTGAAAAAATCCTTTATTAGAAATAAAAAACAATAACAAAGTCCCTCATCCCCAATTTATTAACCCCGACAAACCCTCCATGTCCGGCGTAATCCACAGTCCTCCAGCGTCGCGTCCAGCTCTGCTACATTCAGTTGACAGGAGCTGCAGAATACACCGCCGCTTCTGTCAGCTTCACACAGCAACTGAGGTGAGTAGCGCGATCAGCTGCTGTCAGTCAGGTAACTCACAGCCACCGCTGGATCCAGCGGTGGCCGCGGGTAACCTCAGTGACAGCAGCTGATCGCGCTACTCACCTCAGTTGCTGCATGGAGCTGACCGGAGCGGCGGTGAGTAGCGCGATCAGCTGAGCTGTCACTGAGGTTACCCGCGGCCACCGCTGCATCCAGGTAACCTCAGTGACAGCTCAGCTGATCAGTATACTCACCTCAGTTGCTGTGTGAAGCTGACCGGAGCGGCGGTGTATTCTGCAGCTCCTGTCACCTTCATGCAGCACAGCTGGACGCGACGCCTGAGGTCCGTGGATTACGCCGGACATGGAGGGTTTGTCGGGGTTAATAAATTGGTGATGAGGGACTTTGTTAGTGTTTTTTATTTCTAATAAAGGATTTTTTGGGTGTGTGTGTTTTTTAACTGTAATTTACAGATTAATCATGGAAGGAATCTCGGGGAGACGCCTGACATGATTAATCTAGGATTTAGTGGCAGCTATGGGCTGCCAATAACTCCTTATTACCCCGATTTGCCAACGCACCAGGGCAAATCGGGAAGAGCCGGGTACAGTCCCAGAACTGTCGCATATAATGTATGCGGCAATTCTGGGCGGCTGTTGGCTGATATTGTTAGGCTGGGGGGCTCCCCATAACGTGGAGCTCCCCATCCTGAGAATACCAGCCTTCAGCCGTATGGCTTTATCTGGTTGGTATTAAAATTAGGGGGACCGCACGCCGTTTTTTTTAATTATTTAATTATTTATTTCACTGCACAGTATACACACACACACCGGCTGCTGTGTTTGGGTGCAGTGAGACACCTGTCACTCAGCGTGGGGGCGTGTCTCACTGCAACCAATCATAGGCGCCGAAAAGCAGGAAAGTAGGGAACACGAGATTGTTTAATGAGCGGCCGGCTTTTTCAAAAGAGGAAAAGCCGCTGGAGTTTAGTGAACAGCCGTGCAGCGCCGCGGCAGTGATCGGGGAACGGTAAGTAAGAGAGAGGGGGGAGAATGACCGACAGACTGTGAGAGGGGGACAGACAAGACAGAGAGAGACCGACAGAGCGAGACTGACCGACGGGAGATAGAATGAAAAAAAAAATGACCGACATCGCTAGTAAAAAGCACAAAACGTGCGTTTTGGACATCGGAGTGCCACACAATGTTTTACGTAAAATCTTTCATGTATTAATCTCAAAAAGTAACATACATTAGCTCTATCTCACTATTGGGTATGTGCCCTTAACATTTCTGCCATGAAAATTCATTTTGGTGTAATTTTTGAAGGTTTTCTGGTGAGTCCGTAAAAATGGCGTAAAACGCGGACAAAATTGTTCACAGCTGTGACTTTTGAGTGATAAATGCTTCAAGGGGTCTTCCCCATGCTGTTGCCATGTCATTTGAGCACTCTTCTGAGACTTTTGTGACATTTTTAGGGTTTCTACATGCTGCCGGGGGTCATTTCATAAAAATACTCGGGTCTCCCATAGGATAACATTGGGCTCGGTGCTCGGGCCGAGTACACGAGTATCTTGGGATGCTCGGCCCGAGCCTCGAGCACCCGAGCTTTTTAGTACTCGCTCATCACTACTCAGCAGTACTACAGGTTGATTGCATCTATGTCACGCTCAGGGCTGTATTTTGCCTTCGTGCTGCCCTAGGCACTTTAAGTGGTGGCACCCCTTAGTGACAACGTAAAACTGAGTTTTCGCACACGACATCTGTTTAAGGCAGATCTACTCTGTAAAAAACTTGAAAAAGTATCAATGAGAAACGAAGGGCACTAACCCCCCCCCCCCCCATGGGGATCACCACGGGCACATCAAAACATAGCATGAGTATAAAATATTCCCACCACACCGTCCCCACTTATATACTGTGACTGTCACACTGCCCCTAATAAACTACACACTACCCTCCCTTATAAATTATACCCACCACACCTTCCTCGATTATGAAATATGATCTGCACATTGTCCTCACATCATGCTGCCCCCTCCTCACAATATCCCATGCATGCTGCCCCCTCCTCCCAATGTCACTTACATGCTGCCCCCTCTTCACAGTGTCCCATGCATGCTGCCCCCTCCTCACAGTGTCCCATGCATGCTGCCCCCTCCTCACAGTGTCCCATGCATGCTGCCCCCTCCTCACAATGTCCCATGCATGCTGCCCCCTCCTCACAGTGTCCCATGCATGCTGCCCCCTCCTCACAGTGTTCCATGCATGCTGCCCCCTCCTCATAATGTCCCATGCATGCTGCCCCCTCCTCACAATGTCCCATGCATGCTGCCCCCTCCTCACAATGTCCCATGCATGCTGCCCCCTCCTGACAGTGTCCCATGCATGCTTCCCCTCCTCACAATGTCCCATGCATGCTGCCCCCTCCTGACAGTGTCCCATGCATGCTGCCCCCTCCTGACAGTGTCCCATGCATGCTGCCCCCTCCTCACAATGTCCCATGCATGCTGCCCCCTCCTCACAATGTCCCATGCATGCTGCCCCCTCCTCACAGTGTCCCGTGCATGCTGCCCCCTCCTCACAGTGTCCCACGCATGCTGCCCCCTCCTCACAGTGTCCCGTGCATTCTGCCCCCTCCTCACAGTGTCCCGTGCATGCTGCCCCCTCCTCACAGTGTCCCGTGCATGCTGCCTTCCTCTTTTCCATAATGACATCTCCATGCTGCCCCACTCATCATACTAAGACCACCACACTAGCGCTTATGCTGAGACACACACACACACACACACACACACACACACACTACCCCACTCTTGATATTGACTCCCCTCCATTGCTCCACTCCATACTAAGCCCACACATGCTGCCCCTTCTCCATAATGAGCTCCCAATGCTGCCCCCCTCTTATTCTGAGTCCTTACACTCCCCCCCATCGATATTGTCATTGCTCTATCCCTCAACCCTTGTCCTCTGTCTCTAGCATTGGCCCCTCTCTTCCATTCCCCCAGCAGCAGCCTCTCTCCCCCTGCCTCCAGCAGCAGCCTCTCCCCCAGCATCAGCCTCTCTCCCCCCAGCCTCCTCCAGCATCAGCCTCTCTCCCCCCAGCCTCCCTCAGCATCAGCCTCCCTGCTCCCAGCTTACCCCAGCATCAGCCTCTCTCCTCCCATCCTCCCCCAGCATGAGCCTCCTCCAGCATCAGCCTCTCTCCTCCCAGCCTCCCCCAGCATGAGCCTCCTCCAGCATCAGCCTCTCTCTTCCCAGCCTCCCCCAGCATCAGCCTCCCTGCTCCCAGCTTCCACCCAGCATCAGCCCCCCTCCTCCCAGCCTCCCCCAGCATCAGCCTCCCTCCTCCCAGCCTCCCCCAGCATCAGCCTCCCTCCTCCCAGCCTCCCCCAGCATCAGCCTCCCTCCTCCCAGCCCCCCTCCTCCAAGCCTCCCCCAGCATCAGCCTCCCAGAGCATCAGCCTCCCTCCTCCCCCTCCCAGCCTCCCCCAGCATCAGCCTCTCTCCTCTCAGCCTCCCCCAGCATCAGCCTCCCTGCTCCCAGCTTCCCCCAGTATCAGCCTCTCTCCTTCCAGCCTCCCCCAGCATCAGCCTCCCCCAGCCTCAGCCTCCCTCCTCCCAGCCTCCCCCAACCTCAGCCTCCTTCCTCCCAGCCTCCCCCAGCATCAGCCTCCCTCCTCCCAGGCTCCCCCAGCATCAGCCTCCCCCAGCATCAGCCTCCCCCAGCATCAGCCTCCCTCAGCATCAGCCTCCCTCCTCCTAGCCTCCCCCAGCATCAGCCTCCCTCCTCCCAGCATCAGCCTCCCTCCTCCCTCAGCCTCCCTCCTCCAAGTCTCCCTCAGCATCAGCTTCCCTCCTATAAGCCTCCCCCTCCCCATCCCAGCCTCCCCCAGCATCAGCCTCCCTCAGCATCAGCCTCCCTCAGCATCAGCCTCCCCCAGCATCAGCCTCCCTCCTCCCAGGCTCCCCCAGCATCAGCCTCCCTCCTCCCAGGCTCCCCCAGCATCAGCCTTCCTCCTCCCAGGCTCCCCCAGCATCAGCCTCCTTCCTCCCAGCCTCCCCCAGCATCAGCCTCCCTCAGCATCAGTCTCCCTCAGCATCAGCCTCCCTCCTCCAAGCCTCACCCTCCCAGCTTCCCCCAGCATCAGCCTCCCTCCTCCCAGCCTCCCTCAGCATCAGCCTCCCTCCTCCAAGCCTCACCTTCCCCCTCCCAGCCTCCCCCAGCATCAGCCTCTCTCCTCCCAGCCTCCCCCAGCATCATCCTCCCCCAGCCTCAGCCTCCCTCCTCCCAGCCTCCCCCAGCCTCAGCCTCCCTCCTCCCAGCCTCCCCCAGCATCAGCCTCCCTCCTCCCAACCTCCTTCAGCATCAGCCTCCCTCCTCCCAACCTCCCCCAGCATCAGCCTCCCTCCTCCCAGCCTCCCCCAGCATCAGCCTCCCTCCTCCTAGCCTCCCCCAGCATTAGCCTCCCTCCTCCCAGCCTCCCCCAGCATCAGCCACCCTCCTCCCTCAGCCTCCCTCCTCCAAGTCTCCCTCAGCATCAGCTTTCCTCCTCCAACCCTCACCCTCCCCCTCCCAGCCTCCCCCAGCATCAGCCTCCCTCAGCATCAGCCTCCCTCAGCATCAGCCTCCCTCAGCATCAGCCTCCCCCAGAATCAGCCTCTCTCCTCCCAGCCTCCCCCAGCATCTGCCTCTCTCCTCCCAGCCTCAGCCTCTCAGCCTCTCTCTCCCCCCAGCCTCCCCCCCAGCCTCCCTCTCCCCCCAGCCTCCCTCCCAGCCTCCCTCTCCCCCCCAGCCTCCCCCAGCATCAGCCTCTCTCCTCTCAGCCTCCTCCCCAGCTTCAGCCTCTCTCTCCCCCCAGCCTCAGCCTCTCTCCCCCAGCCTCTCTCTCCCCCAAGCCTCCCCCCCAGCCTTAGCCTCTCTCTCCCCCAGCCTCCCCCCAGCCTCAGCCTCTCTCCCCCCAGCCTCAGCCTCTCTCCCCCCAGCCTCAGCGTCTCTTTCCCCCCAGCCTCCCTCTCCCCCAGCCTCTCTCCCCCCAGCCTCAGCCTCTCTTCCCAGCCTCCCCCCAGCCTCAGCCTCTCTCTCTTCCCAGCCTCTCCCCAGCTTAAGCCTCTCTCTCTTCCCAGCCTCTCTCTCTTCCCAGCCTCCCCCCAGCCTCAGCCTCTTTCTCTTCCCAGCCTCTCTCTCTTCCCAGCCTCCCCCAGCCTCAGCCTCTCTCCCCTCAGCCTCCCCTTGCATGATTATAGTTGACAAAAAGAGGCATCGCAACGATCATCAACTAACCTGTAAGGAGCCCATACATTCTAGGCTCTGCCTCTGCCTTACCTGCTCCGGTGCCCGCCGCCCTGCTCTGGCTGGCTCCTCTTCTGGCTGGCTCCAGCTTCAGACGCGTCCTCCTCCGTGGCGTGTGTCGTCTGCAGCATTGGACGCTGCAGCACGGGGCAGTCAGCTGATTGTCGCGCCCGCGCGCCTCTGACCCCGGAAGTGCAGGCGATGGAACTTCCGGGGTTAATCAGCTCACGATGCCTGGCGCCCGCCATGTATTTAAATAGACAGAAGTGCACCTCTCCTCCCTCTCAACACCCCCCCCCCCGAACACAGCCGAGTGTAACGGAGGGAGGGACGGGGGCGGGGATGTAAAAAAAAAAAATATATATATATATATACATTTTTTTTTTTTTTTTGCTGCCAGAAAGTGCCGCCCCCTGCAACGTGCCGCCCTAGGCACGGGACCACGGGTGCCTAGTGGCAGATACGGCCCTGGTCACGCTGCATGGATGCAGTAATTCATACAAAAGGAGCTCCAACCAAGTATTGAGTGCATTTACTGTACATACTTTTCAGTAGGCCAATATTTGAGTTTAAAATCATTTTTTCACTTAGGCTTATATAATATCCTAATGAAATGACTTTTGGGTTTTCATTGGCTGTAAGCCATAATCATCAACATTAACAGAAATAAAATCTTGAAATACATCACTCTGTGTGTAATGACTCTATATAATATATGTGTTTCCCTTTTTGGATTGAATTACTGAAATAAATTAAGTTTTTGATGAGTTTCTAATTTATTGAGATGTACTTGTAGACTTGTAGCTACTCAGGGAGGACAGTGGTGATTACTGCTAATCAGGGCTGACAGTCTAGCAGTTAGGTTAAGAATGGTGGACAGCATGGTGTTTATAGTTAGTGAGGGCATACAGTGTGGCAGTTATAGCTAGCAAGGACCAAGAATGTGATGGATATAGCTACTAAGGGTGAACAGTGATTGATATAGCTAATAAGGGTGAACAGTGTGATGGATATAGCTAATAAGGGAGAACAGTGTGGCAGTTATATTTCAGAAGGGTGAAGTGGCGGCATAGTTTATAAGAGGGATAGTGTGTTGGTTATTATTCATCGGTGCAAATGGTGTACAAGCAATATTTTATAAGAGAGGATAGCTTGGATGTCATGTACCATAAGAGGGACAGTCATATGTTGAACAGGAAGCACAGTGATAAGCAATTATTATTGAGGAGCGCAACAAAGGGCAGATACTTTTATTCAGGGGCAATATAATGACTCCGTTATTATGAAGGCCACCATGTCAGATTGGGCTGAGGAAGATGGAAGTCTGCAGAGACAAGCTGTTGATGTAAAAAGTCACTATTGCATCTGGATAAGATGTAAAAAAAGAGAACAACTCCAATTTTAGAGAAGATGTCACCTGTAAGACACCTGGAAGTAAATGTATATTTTTGATACTGACTATGTCTCATCATTACTGTGGTTTCTGTATGGTCAACAGTCTGATGATGGCTGTTAACAGCTCCCAGTATCTCCTTATCATTGTTAAGGACATACTAGGAGTAGTAAGTTCAATACAATTGATTTCTACATTAAGCTTTTTGAAGTATTTACAATATATCACAAAAAGTGAATACAACCCTCACATTTTTGTAAATGTATTATATCTTTTATTTTGATACAATGTAAAGTAGTCAGTGTGCAGCTTGTATAACAGTGTAAATTTGGTGTGCCCTCTAAATAACTCAACACAGAGCCATTCATTTCTAAACCACTGGCAACAAAAATGAGTACATTTCTAAGTGAAAATGGCCAAATTGTGCCCAAAATGTGAATATTTTGTGTGGTCACCATTATTTTCAAGCACTGCCTTAACTTTTTTGGGCATGGAGTTCACTAGAGCTTCACAGGAGCGACTGGAATCCTCTTCCATGATTCCATCATGAAGCAAGTCGATGTTAGAGACCTTGTGAACAATTTGATATGCGCTGCTGAGGGAAAATCAAAGTATTTAGTGTGTAAGTAATGTGCGGGTGGGTTCCCCAGTATACAGCAAAACCACGCACCAGGAAAGGGACTCTACGCAGCTGGATTGATAAATGATTGCTTTACTTTACCAACACAGAAAAACATGCATAAAACAGAAAGTATCTATATATATAATTGCCTTATTCTGTCTGTCTGTCTGTCTTGCTTCAAAATTGTGTCCTTACCGTGACATGTCCTTACGGTGACAAACAGCGGATTGTCCGCTGGCCTCGCCATGGCCCCGCCCCCCCGTACGGATTGGCCGCTCGCCTTGCGTCCGCCCCCCCCGCACGGATTGGCCGCTCGCCCATGCTCCGCCCCCCACACGGAATGGCTTCTCGCCCCGAGGTGAGCGCATCAAGGTCCTGCAGCGGCGGAACACACACACACGCACACACATAAGAACAGACACACACACACATCAGATCACAGCCGATTCCATGCGCTCTGCCTGCAGCTCCTGCCATAGACAGAGCAGGAGCTGCCGGCAAAGCACACGGAAGAAGTGACATGTCACTTCTTAGAACGCAGCACTTCGGGCAGCAGCCGAAGCGCTGCGCTCTAAGACGCCACGTGCGCACGGCCCCTGCACAATCTCCATAGACTGTGTAGGGGACGCAGGACGCATGCAGTTACGCTGCGCTACAAAGCGCAGCGTAACTGCATGTATTTACGCAACGTGCGCACATAGCCTCACTCTCACACACACCTCACACACACATCAGATCGCATCCACGTCCTGCAGCGGCGGAACACACGCACACACATAAGAACAGACACACACACACACACACATCAGATCACACTCACTCTCACACACACCTCACACACACATCAGATCGCATCCACATACTCACAACATCCCGTGATATCGCTTGCTTCTCGGCGGCGATACTGTGCAGTGATCTTCCAGGACCGGCCGGAGGATCACATGGCCGGAAGCATGTGGTATCTCCGGATGTTGTGATTGTGTCAGCGCGTATGTGCGATATCGTCAGTGTGTGTGTGAGTGTATGCGATCGGATGTGTGTGAGTGTGTGTGTGTGAGTGTATGCGATCGGATGTGTGTGAGTGTGTGTGTGAGTGTATGCGATCGGATGTGTGTGAGTGTGAGTGTATGTGATCGGATGTGTGTGAGTGTGTGTGTGAGTGTATGCGATCGGATGTGTGTGAGTGTGTGTGTGTGAGTGTATGCGATCGGATGTGTGTGAGTGTGTGTGTGTGAGTGTATGCGATCGGATGTGTGTGAGTGTGTGTGAGTGTATGCGATCGGATCTGTGAGTGTCGGCAGAGGAGCACGGCGTGCAGCACAGCTGCTGGGACCGCCCACCGGTGGGCACAGGGAGAGGTAGGGTGTGTGTGTGAGTGTATGCGATCAGATGTGTGCGTGTTTACTGTCTGATGTGTGACTGTGGAGCACGATGGGGGGTGCACAGCATGGGGGATGGAGCACGATGGGGAGTGCGCAGCATGGGTGATGGAGCACGTTTGGGAGTGCGCAGCATGGGGGATGGAGCACGATGGGGAGTGCGCAGCATGGGGGATGGAGCACGTTTGGGAGTGCGCAGCATGGGGGATGGAGCACGATGGGGAGTGCGCAGCATGGGGGATGGAGCACGTTTGGGAGTGCGCAGCATAGGGGATGGAGCACGATGGGGAATGCGCAGCATGGGGGATGGAGCACGATGGGGAATGCGCAGCATGGGGGATGGAGCACAATGGGCAGTGGGGATGGAGCACGATGGGGGGTGCGCAGCATGGGGGATGGAGCACGATGGGGGGTGCACAGCATGGGGGATGGAGCACGATGGGGGGTGCACACCTCCCCCCAAAACACACACACACACACTGCCACACACGCACTGCACAACACACCACATACACACTGGGAACCACAAACACTGCCCTACACAGACACCCACACACACAACACCCAACACACAAACACCGCAGCACACACAAATATACGCACATACCGCACAACACACACATTGCACAAAACATACCTCCCCCCAAAACACACACACACACCCACACAAACTGCGCAACACACATACACAACGATACACACACACAGCTCTCCACAAATAACGCCACACATCGCAACACACAAACAACACCACTCTCACCCCCCGCCACACCCAGACAACACCCAGAACATGTACAGCCCCTACACAAACACTTGGTAACTACACACAACAACATATATATATATATATATTATATATATATATATATATATATATATAACAAAAATCATACATTAACTACACAATACGTAAATTCTAGAATACCCGATGCGTAGAATCGGGCCACCTTCTAGTAGAGCAATATATTTACAAGGCCAAAGGCCGACACCCCTCTGCTGCGCCACAAGTAATGGCAATTTATGCCACCTTCTCACCAACCTTTGCCTAACCAAGGGACTGTCTAAACAGTCGTCTAATACCTGGTAATCCCTTGGGAAGCAGTAGTAATTGTGTGTGTGTGCCAACACGCCCTACCAGTGGTGCAGCACATGAATTTCCAACTTATACATCTAAACATAAACAAATCCCATGAAACCCCTGAATACCCTTATTGCTGAAATCTCACAGAGAAGGCAGATGGTTAAAGTGGGAAGGCAAACCATGCAGCTCATCAACACAGTCCTGGAAATGTTATAGAGTAAAAGTCAATGCAAATGTGTGGCGCTGTGCCTTTAAGATTTTAACTGTAACTGACACATGACACAGCAAGTCTTAAGGTACCATCACACATAACGAGATCGCTAGCGAGATCCCAGCTGAGTCACGGTTTCTGTGACGCAGTAGCGATCCCGTTAGCGATCTTGTTATGTGTGACATCTACCAGCGATCAGGCCCCTGCTGTGAGATTTCTAGTCGTTGCTGAATGGTCCAGGCCATTTTCTTCAAAGGCAATGTCCTGCTGGGCAGGACACATTACTGTGTTTGACACTGTGTGATATGGTCACAGTGACTACTGAGATCGTTATACAGGTTGCTACTGCGACCTGTATTGTTCCTGCATCTCTGGTAAGATCTGACTGTGTGACATCTCACCAGCGACCTCCCAGCGACTTACCTGCGATCCCTATCAGATCGCATCGTTTTCGGGATCGCTGGTAAGTCGTTGTGTGTGACTGGGCCTTTACTGTGTATATAGAGTCGGTCTAACTAGTACAGATAGGTGTTTTGGTACCAAAACAAAGTGTAGCATGCACGAAGTCCTGGGCCCAGCCTACCGTACCCGGGTACTATGGTGTCCAGCTGCCATAATAAGAGACTTGGAGATCCTCCCACGGTGACCAGTATAGCCAGCAACTGCAGAAATGTGATCTCTGGCACAGGATTCTGCTCCCAAACGTCATAGTCCTCCTCGCTAAACTCTAGCACGAGTCTTCTCCCAATTCACTTAAGTGTTTCTGCGGCGGCGCCTTTCTGTTACGTACACCTCTCGCTTTCCCTTCAGCTCACACACAGCACCTCCTCAGGACTCCAAGCCCACAGCAGAAGTCCATTGAGATGTTGCTATAGTAACCAAACAGTCAAATGCAGATGCAAAACAGCGGCCTCTTGTGGCTGGTCAGTAACAATGCGTACAATGAATAATAAATAAGTATTTTGCATCATTTCACAGTGGATAAAGGTTATTAATACACTCTTACCCTATCATATGTGCACATGCGCAGTCGGTGTTTGACCTTTCCCTGCTCCTGCGTATTATAGTACTTTGCTCTGCCCTTGGCAGGCTAGATCAAAGTGCGCCTGCGCAGGAGCGCAATGGTGGCTTTTTTGTAGATGACGTAGGATGCATCATACACACAGAGCAGGGAAGGAGGATGGTGATGGAAGGAAGAGAGGAGGCACCGGACCAAGGCCAGTGATGCCCATCGGACCGGACTGCCCCGCAGGTGAGTATAGTAAAAGATGTTTTTCTACTTTACACAGAGTGGCCTGGGCACTTATATACAGTATCTAAAATGCTGTGTATTAGGGCTTACTGGTGCTAGCCGCAACTTACAGGGGGAAAACCTGGTGACATGTTCACTTTAATGGTTGTGTGTAGACTTTTTTGAGGGCACACAAAGGGCAGGGGCGTTAGTTCCTGCACTCATTCCCCCTCTTAGCATGTTAGCACGCCCACAGGGGTGCACTAACATGCTATTGAATGTCCACTGCCAGCATCATCGCCAGTGGTGACGAGTGTAGCTGTCCATTGCTACAGCCTCAGATGCCGGTCAATGAGCATGATCAGAAGTCTCCAGCACTTCCGGTCATGCGCACTAGACTTCTGTTAAGCGTACACCTGGCTTCAAAGTGTGCATGAGCGGAAGTGCGGTGACCTAATCATGCACAGTGCCTGGCATCTGAGGCAGTAGCAACGGACAGGTACGCATGTCCCCTCTGGCGATGACACTAGCAGTGGACATTGAATAGCATGTTAGCATGCCCCTGTGGGCGTCTTAACATGCTAAGAGGGCGGAATGAGTGCAATAACTATCGCCCTTGGGACTAGTCCCCGAGCTCCCTAGCATATCGTATAGGATCTTTAGAAATACTTTTTCTAAAGATTCCTTTATCTATGCTAGTGTAGCGCCCCACGGGGCAGGTGTTTTAACCTAATCGTTTCTGGGTTGGGGGTGCAGATCCTCTTCGTCATCACGGGGTGGACTGGCCCGGTTCCGTTGCCCTGAGGCATACAGAAAGGAGGATTGGAGGGTGGTAGGGAGGCAGGATGGAGGATAGGGGTGGTAGTGACGGTTAGGAAAGTCTATTAGATGGTGGTACGCGGCCAGGGATGGGGTCGCCGCTGCAAGGTCTCTTACCGGGGCAGATGTTGGGTGCAGCCGGGATGGTGTCGCTCCCCACAGGCAGAGCGGAGTTACCCCGGGGAGGATGACAGAGGAGGACAGGGGTGGTGGTAGTCCTCGTTGGCGCCGCAGCGCTGGGCGACGGTGCCGGTAAAGGAGAGGCAGAGACAGGGGCTGTGGTTCCAGGTCTTTTTACTCACAAGTCATTCAGGTGCTGCCCCAGAGTACAGGTCTCCACCACGATGGGCACCAGCAGATCCCAAATCCGTGAAAGGTCAAGTCCGGTGTGTGTGTCAGCCTGTGAGCCCTTTTCTCCTTTGAGAGAAAGGCAAATGATTTGTCCAGCACTGAGGAATGATAGGGTTCAGCCAGGTAAATTTCAAATTCTTTATTCCACGCTTGTTGTTTCAATAAAAATATACAGTTGGTCCAAATGAACACTCTATACAAAGAAGAAAAATTGCCACAGTGGCGCGTTTCAGCTACATATTGTAGCCTTTTTCTCCTTTGATGCGCTAAGTATCAGACCCCCGTGGCATGAAGCACTTGGGGACCCCGGTTTCAGTAAAGTGTCGTGTTCTGTATGCGTGGTTCCGTTATCGGGCTGGTCCTCAACCCCGGATCCTATATGCTATTTGCTGCAGACTCATTGGGATGGGTCTGGTGATTGTTCTAGCCATTCCCCGCGACCCTTGCAGAGTTGGTAGCTAACGTGAAGTATATCTGCCCTAGGATTCTGTATCCCGACAGCGGCGGTCCTGTGGAAGCAGCCGCCTTCTTCTCCCCAGCGACCATGTTGAACGCCTTGGCCCACAGAGCTGCTCGCGGCACGTCCGCTCTGCTCTGCGTCTGAAACTGTTCTCCTTGTTGTAGTTGTGTTGTGTGTTCTGAGCTGTTGCCCCCAGCTGCTGTCACCGACTGGTTCACTACTCTCACTAGGTCAACCTGCTCTTCCCACTGTGCTCCTGACTCCCCATGGTGGTTGCTTCTCCCTGACCCTGAGTCCCTGGTTCCAGTGGATCGGGGAGCCCCAGGTGCGGTGGCGTCTTGTAAACCCACCGCTGTAGTGACCACCTACTGTGATCCAACCCTGGCCCAGTCCCCATTGGGGATGGCAACCCAGTGTTACTGCATGTATGTGAGTGGAAACCGGCACCGACCTTCCCTGGACCCAGGATGAGTACTACACCCTAATGGGGGTGCAATACCCTGTGGTGCCTGAAGCTGCAGGGGCGCCACACTAGTTTATACAGGGACGGTTAGGGAATAATTAGCAATATACACCCAGAACTGCTCATGGTTCTGGGTGCATATTGCACCTGACAGGTTCACTTTAATAAATATGTAATTCAAAGGAGTAGTACATAGTCTCCCTGTCATATCCAATGATCATATGATAACAAAAAAAGTCACTTTTTGGTGTTCTGCAGGCCATCACTTTATATGGTTAATGCCATCTGTCTACATAAAATGTCCTTTTAATTCCCAAATCCTAAGACTGTTCCATTTTTCAGCCTATTTCTCCTGAATGTATTTGCAGACAAGTATAAAGCTTATTCAGTTTCTTATTTCTCCAGGGTTAGAGGTAACAAATATAGATGTCATTATTCACATCTGAAATCACATTTGGAGTGCGCAAAAGCCATAATAGGTCTTTGTGGCAGCTAAAGGCCATGGCACTAAATAAAGCCTAGCAGGAGCTGAGGAGCACAACAAATCTTGTACTTGTACTTGTCTGTAGGAATGCAATAACCTCTACAGCGACCTCACTCCAGAATCTACACCTCCTACAATTAACATGTAAATGATGTGCTGAACCAGTAACCAATTCAGATTTATTTTTTAATGGTTTATTTGGTATATATGTAAATATTTTTAACCATTTGTTGAAAGACCCAAGTGCTTAAAATGATGTTCTAGAGAAAATCAAATCTTCAAATGCCTCACATGGCTTTTAAATAATAAAACTATTTATATTCACCCTCATCAATACTCGAGAGGTCTCGTCTCACTACTTTGCTTCATCAGACAGAAGGATAGAGTACTAGAGCTGCTTGTCACAACACAGCCCATGGTAGGAAAATAGCAGCCAGCAGTGGCATAACTAGAGTTTTCATGAGCATAGATTGGACAAGCGCCCCTCTCACCATACACTGACACTCGGGGTACAGGATAATGACGCTGACACTCGGGGTAGAGGATAATGATGCTGTCACTTGGGGTACAGGATAATAACGTTAACTCTAAGGGTACAGGATAATGACACTGACACTTGGATCTTTCCCTCAGCACCCAGGTTTCCCATGATCTGAAATCCCTCTTTCTAACAGCACCCAGCTTTCCTATCTTCTGAAAGCAATCTTTTCCTCAGCACCCAGCTTCCCCATGCTCTGCTATACATCTTTCCATCAGCACCCAGCTTCCCCATGCTCTGCTATACATCTTTCCGTCAGCACCCAGCTTTCCCATGCGCTGATATACATCTTTCCCTCAGCACACAAACCATCACACTGCATAATTGCTTGCATATAGTATAATGGCCTTCCATAATGTATAAAGACTCCCTCATAGCTCTCAAAATAATATAATGGCCGCCACATAACAATGGATCCCACATAACCCTTCATATATTTGAATGAACCCCAATAGTCCTCCAAGTATTATAATGCACTTCCCATAGTCCTCCATGTATAAGATAGCACTCATAATCCTCCATGTATTATAATTCACCCCATACCCCTCCATATATTATACTGATCCCCATAGTCATCCATAAATTATGCTGCACCCCAAAGTTCTCCATATATTATAATGCAGCCCCCATAGTCTTCCATATATTACACTGCACCCCATAGTACTCCATATATATTATACTGCATCCCATAGTCCTCCATAACATAGCGCTAATGTTATGCCCGGACATATTATTGTGGAGGTCCGTATTATTCTGAAGCTTCTGCTTTCCTGGCCATTATCCCCTGATGATTAAGCTATTTATGAAATGTGTTGGGAGGTCTAGGAGCATTTAAGGTCAGATTGTTGCCTCTGAGGGGTATTGTGAGGCTGTTGTTTTGCCCCCCTCTATTGGACAACACGCCTTTTTTGATACAATTCACCTCAGTGTGTAGTTTTGGTGACATTTCTCTATCAACACTGGAGGGTGCTTTATATTGTGATCATTTGCATTTTTGGCATACACATTATTATGGACATCGGTTGGATACAATTGATGTTGCATTTGTGTAATTAACATCTGTGTATACAGCGAGAGCTCTGCATAACGTCAGCCTCTCACACTGTATTATATTGGTTGGTTTTACAACCGTTTATGTAGTGTGTGAAAAAATATTTTAATTAGGAATTATTAAAAGTTATATTTTATTATTGTCTTCACACAATTGGTTACACCACTTGCTTGGCTTATTTCACCTCATAGTCTTCCATATATTATACTGCACCCCAAGGTCCTCCATATATTATACTGCACCACATAGTCCTCCATATATTATACCACACTCCATAGTCCTTCATATAGTATAATGCAGCCTCCACAGTCATATATGTACAGTATTATAATGCACCACCCCACAGTCCATGTATAAGGTATCTCCCATAGTCCTTCATATTGTATTATGTAGCCCACATACTGTTTCATTCACCCCCATAGGCCACTGGTCATCATGTACTCACTGATTAAAAAAATATAAACAAGTACTCACCTCTCCTCATTCCCCTGCTGCTCCGTACAGATCATCCTGCATGTCTCAGCACAGTAGTAATGCCACCGCACTCCGCTGCACTGAGATATTGAGCGCAGGCACCGGAAGGAATGATGAAGGATTGAGCAGAGCGCTCCGGTCCCTCTTTCATCAATGTTTTGAGCGATGACAGGTGAAGGCCCATAGGTGAGGGGGCCCAGTGCCGCCACTGGCACCGGGCCACCCTAAGTCATGTGCCCCATAGTGGCCGAGGGGTCTGCAGGGTGAGCTGGCTGCTTCTCTGCAGGGTGGGCGCAGGGCCCCTAACCCTGCCAAACCAGGTCGCGACCTCTCTCCCTTCTGAATTCTGATTGTTACATAGCAAATCTTATCAATCATGAGCATGTGTGTTTTTCTTAATATGGAAATTACCTATTAAGATCTATAGGCTCCTCCAGAGCTTATTTTAAATGAAAGTGGGCATTACCAGTGAGTAGATTGGGCTATCAGGCATTACATGTCTCCCAGTGTTAACTCCGCTATTCATTTAAAATTAGCTCTGTAGCTCTGGAGCTCTGTGTCCTGCCCATAGATCTTAACAGCTCATTTACATATTAAGAAAAAAGTGGATTATTCTGAAACAAAACATCAGATTGCAAATATCAATGTATCATTTTATTAAAATTTCTATGACCTACATGCACATATATAAAGGTTAGTGGGGTTCATCCTACTGATAGGTTCCCTTTAATCATGGGAGTCTATAGATCTGGTTTACACTATCAATTCTTTGTTCTATATTTGGTGGTGAGATCTTAAACCTCATGAGTAGTATTAGCAATTCCCCTGCTTCTATTTGATGGGCAGAAAATACATTTTTGGACATGATAAAGTTTGGATTTGTGAGTACCAGAGACACTGAGGTAAGTGGCAGATTAATATTTAGACCAGATTTTATTACATTGTAATTCTACTTCTTTAAAAAGGATCTCATTATTAGGCACATCCATTAGATGTGTGAGACACTGCAAACATCTGATTGACATCTGCAGCCCAACTTTGAATCCAATATCCGCTATTGTATGGTAATGCTAGAGTACCATTGTTTCAATGCTTATAATGGTTTTCTTGTAATTTTATATATTATTAATCCTCAACATTGAAATTGCTACATGAAAAGGAAAACTCGTGGAATTATCTAAATCACAGAATTGATAGAAATGTTATACAAATGATGAAAAATGGAAGCAAAATTTGGAAAATATCTTGATTTATCCAGCATAAAGTATGAATGCCACACACAAAAATACATGCAATTATAAGCCTTCACATTCTATCAATGAGGTTATTAATAGGTTGTCTCTGGGCAATGTCCTGTCACGCTGAATCCACTTGAGGACACAAATCATCAAGATCCCTTTGCAATTGTCGACCAATAACGTTCCTGATTGAGATGCTACAGGCCATGGTAGTTTGTTTGGGCCCTACAGGCTGCTGACAATAGTCCAGGCCACGTGTGGAGACATGGTTCTGTTGAAAAATGGCTCATGGGACTCTTTGGAGAAATGGCCGAACTACTGGTTGCACAAACAAATCAGTGTAACACCAAACTGTTAGTGTACCTTATGTGAAGACCTACTATTGTACATTGTGTTACTCCACACCATGATTCTGGGAGTGGGACTGGTGTGAAGTTCCCTCGTGAAGGCCTCTTTGTAGTGTTGTTCATGTGGCCTCGTCATGTTCGAAGAATGGCTTGAAGTGATCTGTTCTGTAATGCAAGTGACAATGCATGTCACATACCAAGCCTAAGGCATCAAACAGTGTCTATACAAATCATCAGAAGGTATTCGTGCAACATTGAGCTACAACCAGACATCTAGCTTCAGGTGTTCCATTGACCTCATGCCACCACTTTCAAAGCCTATCATAGTACATAGCAAGACAATAATAGAGGCTGAAATGGAGGTATATCCTGTTCTTTCCAATTTCAATGTTGAAGACTGTAGTATAAGCAAGTAAACAATCATTGGTTCAAGACCCCCATAGTGACTAAAACATAAATGAAAAATAGGTAGAAAAAAAACGTAAAAATGTATATAACTTCTTTCTAGCCTTCAAAAATAAATACATTTTAAAAAAAGAAAAATGAGAAAATGGCAGCACAAACCATTTTGTTTAAGTTTAGTATCATATTGGTATTATACTGACCTTAGGAGTCATATTATCAGGTTACATTTTTTTCCAGATTGTAAGACGCACTTTTTTCCCCCCCCAAAACTGGGGATAAAATGGGGCTGCATCCAACAATGTGGATGTGGTTTACCTGGGCGTCGGTGGAGCGGGGTCATAGGATGCGATACTGAGGGTGTCACTGCTGTGTCGTGGCGGCGGAGGGCGCATGATCTGACTGTGGGCTCTATTGAACCGCCCGCGGTTGACACAATGACTTCAAAAAAATGGCTTTGGAGGTGGCGCATGTACAGATTGACGCAATGGACTTCAAGAAAATAGCAGCAGAGGCCTTTCTGCACGTCCATTTTCTTGAAGTCCATCGCATCGACCGCGGGTGATTCAATGTAGTCTGTAGTCAGAATCAGGCTCCTGTCACCTTAGCGACACACCAACAACTCGTCCTGTGACCCTTGTCAGTCATTCCACTGCAGTGACATCCCCGCAGCATGTTGGCAGATCAATGGCGCCCGCTATCGTGACACCCCTGAGGCCGCAGTATTGCTGGCCTTCCATCCATAGGTTCTCTAGAGAAGCAACACCCACTCCTCCAAGCCCACAGCATCACTAACCCTACCTCCTGTGACCTTCCACCACCGCCGCTCCTCCCTGGTAAGCATTAGGATTAAGACGAACTAGGATGATAAGACGGACCCTCATTTTAACATTAAAAATTATTTTTACCTATTTTCCTCTATTTTCTAAATTTAGGGTGCATCTTATAATACGGGGCATCTTATAAACCAAAAAATACAGTATATACTGCAGAATGAATGCCATAAATCAAAACCCCCAAAACAATGACATCATTGCTTTTTTTCACCATATGATCCCAATTGGATTTTTTCTCCTATTTTTCAATACATTATATGGTAAAATATCCCACGAAAAAAAAACATGACCTCGTATGACTTTCTCAATAGAAAAAGTTAAGGCTCTTGGAAAAAAAAACAAAAGTGCAAAAGCTAAAAAAAATACCAGGTCCTTAAAGGTTTAAACATATTTTCCTATTTTAGTAACACTTAAAACATAAAAAATAAAACATAGTTGTGTCACGTTTCCAAAGTCAGATATCCCAGTGCCAAATCCCAGACATTTTTAAGGTCTCATATGATTTGAGGAAAAAATTATTGTTGCATTTCACCGGCAAAGTCTACAGGAGAATGTCAGGTTATCCATCCATAAGGCAAAGCATAACATAATGTTGCTCATGTACCATGAAAGCAATTCAAGACAAAGAAGTAAATCTATAACAGAATTGCTGAGGCAGAAGATATTTCACATTTTGAAATGGCCAAGTTCAGGTTTAAACTTAACCCGGCAGATTATATCTCGACCCGAAATGAAAAGTTCACACAAGGTATTTGTAAGTAACTTTGATTAGAAGCAGTTCTATAAAGAAATATGGGGCAATAAACTGCACCCAAAAGCTTAATACAGCGTTCCATTAATTGAATCTTCAGGATGAGTCAATATTGCTAAATGAAGTGCCACCAGTTACTGAATTTAAAGGTTGATATTTATTTCATAGCAGTAACCATTAGATCGATGTGATCAATGACCACATAAAAGTTACAACCTTTATATATTTTGTTGGTACTTTAATATTTAGAACATTTAGACACAAGTAATGTTCAGTAGATGGTCTACTACGCCGTAAGAAAACTGTACAAAAAAGTATAAGGTCGAATTTCATAATTTTCATCATGGTTTATTACTAGTGATGAGCGAGCATGCTTGTCACTACTCGGTACTCGCACGAGTATCGCTGTACTCGGGCTGCTCGGCGGGGACCGAGTAATCTCGCGATACTCGTGCTGTACTCGTGGTCTTCATTTCTGCATGTTGGCGCTCTTTTGAGAGCCAGCCCTCATGCAGGGATTGGCTGGCAGACCACTGCAATGCCACAGCCCTGTTAGTTGTGGAATTGCAGTGATTGGCCGGCCTGCACAGCGTGACCGAGCCTTTATATCGGCCAGCGCGCTGTGCTCTGCTCACAGCTATCCAGATTGGCAGTGCAGGGAGAGTGTCGCTGATTCAGGGAAAGCTTTGCGGCCCTTTATAGCTTTTTCAGTTGCAGGGCTGCAAACAGTGTGACCAAAAGTCCTTCTCAGGACTATTCTAGTTGTATACAGGCAGGCAGGGTATAGCCAGGTCGGAGTACAGTAGCAGAGTCCTTCTCAGGACTACTGTTGCTATATACAGGCAGGGTATAGCCAGGTCTGAATACAGGCTAGTGACCAAAAGAGTCCTTGTCAGGACTAATGTACCAGTATACAGGCAGGCAGGCAGGGTAGTGGTGACCGTATACCAGCCTTCATCATATCTGGGGCTGGTGTACACAGTGTAAAACAGTCCAGATAGTGTCTGACTTGTCTGTAATTGTCGCTCCCCAAAAAAACCTGTTAGGTTCTTATTGCGTCCGTGCTTGGTTTTTAAAACCGCACGTGTGTGCCTGTTGGTGGCAGCGTACAGGTGCACTTGTGTGCAATTTCCAGAAACTTTAATATAACGCACAAGTAGTGAATATACACGTCAGCAGTGCACAGCATTGCAAAATGCGCAAGGGCATTGGCAAGGAACAAGGAAGTGGACGTGATGGTGGTGCAGGCAGAGGCCGAGGTCGTGGGCAAGCTCTAATTTCGTAATTTCGCCACAACAAAGGGCCACATCTAGTCGCTCGCACGTCCTGTCCCAAATTCTTGGGGACCGCAGCAGTACACCGCTCTTGAACCAAGACCAGTGTCAACAGGTTGTTAGTTGGATAGCAGATAATGCTTCCAGTCAGATTGGCACCACCACAAACACTCTGTCTTCCACACGGTCAAGTGTCAGTAGCCGTGATACTGCACCGCACATTTCTGAACCTGATCCTCCTTCCTACCACCAGGCTGAGTACACGTCCTCCTCGGACATTAATGATCCCACACTTGGACACTCGGAAGAGCTGTTCACGTTTCCATTCACACATTCTGGCCTCTCGCCAGCTCATATTGAAGTGGGTCATGAGGAGATCGTCTGTACAGATGGCCAAATATTTGAGCAGCCACGTTCTCACGAAGTTGGCAACGTGTCTCAACAAGTGGTGGACGATGATGAGACACAATTGTCAGGAAGTCAGGAGGAGGAGCAGGGTGCGGAAGAGGAAGACGACGTGGTGGATGATCCAGTAACTGACCCAACCTGGCAGGAGGATATGCAGAGCGAGGACAGCAGTGCACAGGGGGAGGGAGGCGTAGCATCACAACAGGCAGTAAGAAGCAGGGTGGTGGCCCCAGGCAGAAGTCATGCAACCATTCCCCGGAACAACACGACGACACAAGGTGCCTGTACAAATGTTAGGTCTTCCCGAGTCTGGCAGTTTTTTAAGTTGGATCCAGATGATTCAAAAAAGGCCATTTGCAACACCTGCCGTGCCAGCATCAGCAGGGGTACCAAAACTAGCAGCCTGACCACCACCAGCATGATCAGGCACATGTCAGCCAAGCACCCGACTTTGTGGGAAGTACAACAGAGTCGAGGAGCAGTGCTTGCTGATGTCACTGCTACGTCTTCGCTGGTTGTGCATGCGAGCCAATCCCCTGTCCATGCTGCCTGCGAACAAGCCTCCTCCACTCCTGCACCTGTAGTTGCCTATGCAGAAAGAACACCATCATCAAGCACGTCCTTGTCCCAGCGCAGCGTTCAGTTATCCATTCAGCAAACCTTTGAACGCAGGCGCAAATACACTGCCAACACCCCACATGCCACAGTTCTAAATGCTAACATTTCGCGACTGCTTGCGCTGGAAATGTTGCCTTTTAGGCTGGTGGAGACAGAAGCATTCCGTGACCTGATGGCGGCAGCTGTCCCACGTTACTCGGTCCCCAGCCGCCACTATTTCTCCCGGTGTGCCGTCCCCGCGTTGCATAACCACGTGTCACAAAACATCACACGTGCCCTGAACAACGCTGTTTCACCCAAGGTCCACCTTCCCACAGACACGTGGACAAGTGCTTGTGGGCAAGGCCGCTACATCTCGTTGACGGCACACTGGGTTAATATTGTGGAAGCTGGGACCCAGTCTGAGCGAGGGACGGAACACATCCTTCCCACACCAAGGTTTGCAGGCCCTACCTCAGTCAGTGTTTCACCCACACTCTACAGCTCCGGAATGTCATGCTCTTCAGCCTCCTCCTCCTCCTGCGCATCCTCATCCACTGTGCCCTCCACACCAGTCACAAGCTGGAAGCACTGCAGCACTGCCTCGGCGAAGCGGCAACAGGCTGTGCTGAAGCTAATCTGCATAGGTGACAAACCCCACAATGCAGAAGAGCTGTGGACAGCTCTGAAACAGCAGGCAGATCACTGGCTCACACCTCTGAACCTAAAGCCAGGAAAGGTCGTGTGTGACAATGGCCGGAACCTGGTGGCGGCTTTGAGGCGAGGCCAGCTGACACATGTTCCATGCGTGGCCCATGTGCTCAACCTCGTGGTTCAGCGGTTTATAAAGTCATACCCAGAGCTGTCTGATCTGCTGGTAAAAGTTCGCCGCCTGTCTGCACATTTTCGAAAGTCACCTACTGCTTCAGCCGGCCTTGCCGGCTTTCAGCGCCGTTTGCATCTTCCGGCTCACAGACTGGTGTGTGATGTCCCCACGTGTTGGAATTCAACTCTGCACATGTTGGTCAGGATATGTGAGCAGAAGAGGGCAGTTGTTGAGTACCTGCATCACCTAAGCCGTCGGGAAATGGGTCAAACTCCACACATAACACCTGAGGAGTGGAGATGGATGTCAGACCTATGTACCATCCTCCAAAACTTTGAGGACTCCACCAAGATGGTGAGTGGTGATGACGCCATTATTAGCGTCACCATACCGCTACTCTGCCTTCTAAAACGGTCTCTGCTGAAAAACAAACATGATGCATTGCAGGCGGAGCGCGATGAGTTGCAGCAAGAAACAGTAGTGGGTGTGGGTGATAACACACAGCCCAGCCTCGTCTCATCACAACGTGCAGTGGAGGACTATGACGAGGAGGAGGATGAAGACATGGAGCAACTCTCCGGCCAAATTGAGGATATGACATGCACACCAGTCATATCCTCGGTTCAGCGTGGCTGGCCAGAGGACAGGGTAGATGAGGAGGAGGAGGAGGAGGAGGAGGAGGAGGAGGACAGCATGTTCAGTCATCTTGTTGGTCAGGCTACTGAGGTCCTGGCTGTTAAGAGTCTGGCGCACATGGCTGACTTTATGGTAAGCTGCCTGTCTCATGACCCTCGCGTTAAGAACATCTTGGCCGACAATCATTACTGGTTGGTAACACTGTTAGACCCACGCTACAAGGAGAACTTTTTGTCTCTTATTCCCGTGGAGGAGAGGTCAACCAAAATGCAGCAGTTCCGGAAGGCCATACTCACGGAAGTAGGCAAAGCATTCCCCTCACAAAACGCTAGCGGCAAAGGTCAGGAATCAGTGGACAACCGAGGCGTACAGCCGAGAGAGGCACAAGTCCAATCCGCCAGAGGTAGGGGAACAGTCTTTAAGATGTGGGACAGTTTTCTCAGCCCCTCACGTACCACAGCCCCTGAGGTGCGGGGTAGTGCCACAAGAAATCCTAAGTTTGCCCAGATGCTGAAGGAGTACCTTGCAGATCGAACAACTGTACTCCGACATTCCTCTGTGCCTTACAATTATTGGGTATCCAAGCTGGACACGTGGCATGAATTGGCTCTCTACGCCTTGGAAGTCCTGGCCTGCCCTGCTGCTAGCGTTTTGTCAGAGCGTGTTTTTAGTGCCGCAGGTGGAATCATTACAGATAAACGCACCCGCCTGTCAACTGAAAATGCTGACAGGCTGACTCTGATCAAGATGAACAAGGGTTGGATTGGGCCAGACTTCACCACACCACCAGCAAATGAGAGCGGAATTTAAAGTTTGCCATGTACCTCCACTCACCCATGGGTACACACTTCTGGACTTTGGATAATCGCTGGACTGCTCCTCCTTCTCCTCATGCGCCACCATGATGATGACCGTTACAAATTGCAATACTTAGGCCTTTGTTTCAGGTATACCCCCAGTGGTAAATTTTTTCGCCCATTCTTTGCAGAATGGACATTACAACGACAGGAGACCCGCTCCTTTGCAATGGGAACAATGTTTTGAGGCCCTCATGCACGTCTCTACCCAGGGACAACGTGGAGCCTCCCAATTTTTGGCTGCCCTGCCTAAGGGCTATACTATAATACACCCACTTCCTTAAAATGGACACTTAATGTTTTGAGGCCCTCATGCACGTCTCTACCCAGGGACAACGTGGAGCCTCCCAATTTTTGGCTGCCCTGCCTAAGGGCTATACTATAATACACCCACTTCCTTAAAATGGACACTTAATGTTTTGAGGCCCTCATGCACGTCTCTACCCAGGGACAACGTGGAGCCTCCCAATTTTTGGCTGCCCTGCCTAAGGGCTATACTATAATACACCCACTTCCTTAAAATGGACACTTAATGTTTTGAGGCCCTCATGCACGTCTCTACCCAGGGACAACGTGGAGCCTCCCAATTTTTGGCTGCCCTGCCTAAGGGCTATACTATAATACACCCACTTCCTTAAAATGGACACTTAATGTTTTGAGGCCCTCATGCACGTCTCTACCCAGGGACAACGTGGAGCCTCCCAATTTTTGGCTGCCCTGCCTAAGGGCTATACTATAATACACCCACTTCCTTAAAATGGACACTTAATGTTTTGAGGCCCTCATGCACGTCTCTACCCAGGGACAACGTGGAGCCTCCCAATTTTTGGCTGCCCTGCCTAAGGGCTATACTATAATACACCCACTTCCTTAAAATGGACACTTAATGTTTTGAGGCCCTCATGCACATCTCTACCCAGGGACAACGTGGAGCCTCCCAATTTTTGGCTGCCCTGCCTAAGGGCTATACTATAATACACCCACTTCCTTAAAATGGACACTTAATGTTTTGAGGCCCTCATGCACGTCTCTACCCAGGGACAACGTGGAGCCTCCCAATTTTTGGCTGCCCTGCCTAAGGGCTATACTATAATACACCCACTTCCTTAAAATGGACACTTAATGTTTTGAGGCCCTCATGCACGTCTCTACCCAGGGACAACGTGGAGCCTCCCAATTTTTGGCTGCCCTGCCTAAGGGCTATACTATAATACACCCACTTCCTTAAAATGGACACTTAATGTTTTGAGGCCCTCATGCACGTCTCTACCCAGGGACAACGTGGAGCCTCCCAATTTTTGGCTGCCCTGCCTAAGGGCTATACTATAATACACCCACTTCCTTAAAATGGACACTTAATGTTTTGAGGCCCTCATGCACGTCTCTACCCAGGGACAACGTGGAGCCTCCCAATTTTTGGCTGCCCTGCCTAAGGGCTATACTATAATACACCCACTTCCTTAAAATGGACACTTAATGTTTTGAGGCCCTCATGCACGTCTCTACCCAGGGACAACGTGGAGCCTCCCAATTTTTGGCTGCCCTGCCTAAGGGCTATACTATAATACACCCACTTCCTTAAAATGGACACTTAATGTTTTGAGGCCCTCATGCACGTCTCTACCCAGGGACAACGTGGAGCCTCCCAATATTTGGCTGCCCTGCCTAAGGGCTATACTATAATACACCCACTTCCTTAAAATGGACACTTAATGTTTTGAGGCCCTCATGCACGTCTCTACCCAGGGACAACGTGGAGCCTCCCAATGTTTGGCTGCCCTGCCTAAGGGCTATACTATAATACACCCACTTCCTTAAAATGGACACTTAATGTTTTGAGGCCCTCATGCACGTCTCTACCCAGGGACAACGTGGAGCCTCCCAATTTTTGGCTGCCCTGCCTAAGGGCTATACTATAATACACCCACTTCCTTAAAATGGACACTTAATGTTTTGAGGCCCTCATGCACGTCTCTACCCAGGGACAACGTGGAGCCTCCCAATTTTTGGCTGCCCTGCCTAAGGGCTATACTATAATACACCCACTTCCTTAAAATGGACACTTAATGTTTTGAGGCCCTCATGCACGTCTCTACCCAGGGACAATGTGGAGCCTCCCAATTTTTGGCTGCCCTGGCAAAGGGCTATACTGAAATAGACCCACTTCCTTACAATGGGCACTTCAGGTTTACAGGCCATCATGCACGTCTCTATCCAGGGACAATGTGGAGCCTCCCAATTTTTGGCTGCCCTGGCAAAGGGCTATACTGAAATAGACCCACTTCCTTACAATGGGCACTTCAGGTTTACAGGCCATCATGCACGTCTCTATCCAGGGACAATGTGGAGCCTCCCAATTTTTGGCTGCCCTGGCAAAGGGCTATACTCAAATAGACCCACTTCCTTACAATGGGCACTTCAGGTTTACAGGCCATCATGCACGTCTCTATCGAGGGACAATGTGGAGCCTCCCAATTTTTGGCTGCCCTGGCAAAGGGCTATACTGAAATAGACCCACTTCCTTACAATGGGCACTTCAGGTTTACAGGCCATCATGCACGTCTCTATCCAGGGACAATGTGGAGCCTCCCAATTTTTGGCTGCCCTGGCAAAGGGCTATACTCAAATAGACCCACTTCCTTACAATGGGCACTTCAGGTTTACAGGCCATCATGCACGTCTCTATCCAGGGACAATGTGGAGCCTCCCAATTTTTGGCTGCCCTGGCAAAGGGCTATACTGAAATAGACCCACTTCCTTACAATGGGCACTTCAGGTTTACAGGCCATCATGCACGTCTCTATCCAGGGACAATGTGGAGCCTCCCAATTTTTGGCTGCCCTGGCAAAGGGCTATACTGAAATAGACCCACTTCCTTACAATGGGCACTTCAGGTTTACAGGCCATCATGCACGTCTGTATGCAGGGGCATTGGTGAACCTCACAATTTTGGACTGCCCTGGCAAAGGAAAATACTACAAAGACTCACTTCCTCAAAATGGGCACATTAGACTCAAGAGGCCTTCATGTACGTCTCTTCTCAGGGACATCGGAGTGCCACACAATGTTTTCACGTAAAATCTTTCATGTATTAATCTCAAAAAGTAACATACACCAGCTCTATCTCACTATAGGGTATGTGCCCTTAACATTTCTGCCATGAAAAATCATTTTGGGGTCATTTTGGAAGGTTTTCTGGTGAGTCCGTAAAAATGGCGTGAAACGCGGACAAAATTGTTCACAGCTGTGACTTTTGAGTGATAAATGCTTCAAGGGGTCTTCCCCATGCTGTTGCCATGTCATTTGAGCACTCTTCTGAGACTTTTGTGACATTTTTAGGGTTTCTCCATGCTGCCGGGGGGTCATTTCACAAAAATACTCGGGTCTCCCATAGGATAACATTGGGCTCGTTGCTCGGGCCGAGTACACGAATATCTTGGGAGGCTCGGCCCGAGCTTCGAGCACCCGAGCTTTTTAGTACTCGCTCATCACTATTTATTACTAAACCTTCACTACGTCTCAACTTTATGTTTTAGGATGCTTCATTCTTAGAGTCTTTTTTATTGAGTTAGGTCTGCTTGCTTATAATTTGTATTCTATTGTCTCCCGGGTAATTGTCAGAAAGGTCGCTTGTTAATCTGAGAAGATACAGTATAGAGACATTTTCATTAAAATGTATCCAGATGAATTCCTACTCTTAATGAGATCATATTTCTCAACCTCCATGATGAATAGTTTGTAAATCTATGTCGACGAAAAAAGATGAACAATGTGTTGAAAGTTGAGTCACAATTTGTGTGAAATGAGGCATTTTATTATCAGTATTCTGGGACGGTTCTATAATTGGTTGAAAAGGGTATGAGGGGAAACCATGAGATGGAATTTATAAGGGGATTGTTTTAAAGATTGCTTTTGCTGCTTTATTTATGCCCGTTGTCTATTTCTTATGCAAGTCATCAATTTGAAGATGCTGGTGCAGCAGATCTACTTAGTAGAACCTAGTTTGTAAAAAAACATCTCTTCTTGGCATAAACATGCTAATTGCCTTCACCATCATAGTAGAAGAACATGTAGGTGTATTAGGAATACTCGACTGCCCATGAGGATGGTCAATCGGTCAATCACAATATCTAAATCCTAATGTAAATAATCAGTTACATCTGTTTCTTTATTCTCCAAGATATTGCCTTCTATGGCCTCCATACTAAATCTAGAGAGAAAAAATGAACAGTTGCTGCACATGATACATAGGTATGGGCAGTATGGTTGCTCAGTGGTTAGCACTGTTGCTTTGCAGCATCAGGGTCCTGGGTATAACTCCCACCAAGAACAACATCTGTAAGGAGTTTGTATGTTTTCCCCGTGTTTGTGTGGATTTTCTCTGGTTCCTCCTACACCCAAAAGACATTCGGATAGGGAATATAGATTGTGAGCCCCACTGGGGACAGTGGTGATCATATCTGTAAAGCGCTGTGGAATTAATAGCGCAATATAAGTGAGTAAAATAAATTTCAGTAGCTCTTTCTTCTTTTATCAGATTAACATGACGAGGGAAAGCATACCTGTATGATATCATGATGTGATTTTTTTTTTAATGATGCTTGAGTAATATTTTACATTGTGAAATAATTACAACTTGCAGTCCCATTTTAAAGCTTTTTGTTAGCCATTACACTTACCACTGAGCTATTCACTCAGTCCAAGAAGACTAACCTTCAATTTTATTATGTTATTTCCAGTGCAAACATGTCTGAGACATTCACACTGACCTCCTCCAAGGCAAATTGAAATGATGTTTGACTCTGATCGGTGACTCTGATAGGTGGAAAAAGTCACATATCACACGTTAGAATGAGAATCAGAAGGACTTTCAGGCACCCTGAATATTTACATGGTTAATCTCATAAAGCAAGAAAGACAGCCTGCCGCCATCCCTTCACTTTATGGCTGAGTTGTAAAGTTTCTGTCTCATGGAGTTCGGTTCCTGGGTTCAAGTCCCAAAAGTAGAAAATTAAATTTAGCTTTTCATATTATGCTGCTGGCACACAAACTACAGTGATGTTCCAATTTCAATATCTGACATTCTGATTGTCACTCTGACATGTTATGAAAGAGTTTCAGACACGTGGTGTATTGTCAGATGTCAGTTGTCAATTGTCAGATGTCAGTTCTCAGATGTCAGTCGTCAGAGTCAGTTTTCAAAGTCAATTGTCAAACAGGGTATTTCTGATATTTGACATTGATATATGATCATGCCCTAAAATGGATGCTTTACAAATGAACAAAGTCGATCAGCTGCCTTTAGACACATTATTGGTCAAGTGCTAAACATAGCTCTCACCACACTTGAAAAATAAAATTTTTCAGTAAGTGCCATTATATCACATTTCAAACACAATTAAATATATTTTGTTCTGCTAGACAACCCTTTTAACAACAGAGTGTCTCTGTGCTATGTATAATCTACTGTGTATATCAGATATTAGACTATATTAAATGAAATGCATCAACTATGTTAGGCTATGTACCCACGGGGAGAGTGTCCTGCGGTTATATCCACAGGAGCTCCCAGAAAACCGCAGCACAACTTTGTCTGTTTCAATGCTGCGGATGCACAGCGGAATGTCCTGCGGATATGGTGCAGGCATTCTGCATTGAGGATACAGTACCATGGCTTCAGCACTGCATCCTCAATGCAGAACAAGTGCTGGAGTGATCGGTGAGTTCATACTTACCTCCATCATGCAGCACTTCTCTCCGGCCGTGTCTGTCTGCACATTGCCGGAGAAGGTGGGCGGGCCTGAACTAGCTCTGGCTATCACATGAACGGAGCTCGTGCAGGCCCCGCCCACCTCTTCCTTCCTGTACCTGGCTCCACCGTGCTCCTGTGCACCGGACGGAGAAAGTGACTCCGTTGTTTTCTATCAAGGCAGGTAAGTATGGGACCCTGCGGAGAAATCCGCAAAAATAATTGACATGCTGCAGATTTTTCTGCAGGGAAATCTGCATTATTTCCGCTGCGGAAAAAAACGCAGCATGAGCAGAGCACTCCCCAAATGTCATAGAAATGGCTGGGGACTCGCTGTACTGCGGATTTTTGAAAAATCCGCGGAATTTCCGTGAAAAAATCGTGGCAAATTCCGCAAATTTTCCGCAGCGAGGGCACATAGCCTTATGGTTTACTAATTTAAAATGAAACTACAGTATATCACTCATATTCTTATTTTTCTTTGTTTCTATTTTCTTTCTTTCTTTTTATGATTACAAGGATAGCCATCTTGCCTGTAGAGCTCTTTCTAGTCTGTTAACAACAGTTCAGATACAGTGCTCAGCATAAATGAGTATACCCTCTTGAAAACTGAATTCTAATCAATATCTCATTTCATACAAAAATAATTTTCAAAATTTTGACATTTCTTATAATTTTAACATAGAAGTTTCATAGAACATTTTTAACACATAATATGAAGGTAAAGTTAATAATATAACCTTCATTACAAAATCTTCAGTTTTAAGGCCCCGTCACACGCTACGATATATCTAACGATATGTCATCGGGGTCACGGAATTTGTGACGCACATCCGGCATCGTTAGAGATGTCGTACCGTGTGACATGTCCGAACGACTGTTAACGAGCAAAAATGCTCACCTTATCTTTGCTCGTTGACACGTTGTTCATTTTCATAATGTCGTTCCTCCTTCTGTGCGCCGGTTGTTCATCATTCCCGAGGCAGCACACATTGCTACGTGTAACACCCTGGGAACGACGAACACAGCTTACCTGCGTCCCGCCGGCAATGCGGAAGGAAGGAGGTGGGCGGGATGTTTACGTCCCGCTCATCCCCACCCCTCCGCTTCTATTAGGCAGCCGCTGTGTGACGTCGCTGTGATGCCGAACGTCCCTCCTCCTTCAGGGAGAGGATGTTCGCCGCCCACAGCGACGTCGTTAGGAAGGTAAGTATGTGTGATGGGGGTTAACGACATTTTGCGCCACGGGCAACGAATTGCCCGTGACGCTCAAACGACGGAGGCAGGTACGATGGCTCATGCGATTGCACGATATATCGTTGCGTGTGACGCTGCCTTTACTCAAATTATATTATGCAAAAATAAGTACACCCTACATCAAAAACAACGACATCTAGTATTTTGTATTTTCATCAAGTGCAAGTCTTCAAACAATGGAATGAACAAGTTGGCACACGGAAAAATACCGTAATAGAAAAAAAATCCATTGTAATTGCCTATTTTGCTATACCGTCTTTAGTATCACCATTACACAGCTCCTCCTTGCTGTTTGCATACTGCACAAATATAGACAAAGGCAGCTTTAGTCCCCTTCATATAAATTCTATCTTTATCTCAAAATATGGCACCGAATAACATCCATTTCCATAATTCAGAGATCAAACTTACATGCAGGATAAACACCACAGTGAATAATTCCAAGCACTGTGCCATATAGACAAGTGGAAATTTAATTCCAAATAGAAACAGGCACTTGTCTATACAGCACAATGCTTGGAATTATTCACTGTGGTGTTTATCCTGCATGTAAGTTTGATCTCTGAATTATGGAAATGGATGTTATTCGGTGCCATATTTTGAGATAAAGATAGAATTTATATGAAGAAAATTAAAGGGCTATTCCCATCTTCAATATCCTATCCTAATATGTAGTAGGTGTAATAATAATAATAATAATAATAATAATAATAATAATAATACAAGCAAATACCTGCAATTAGAAATGTACCATAGTTCTTATGATATAGCCATATCACTTACCTCATGTGCAGGGCATTGAAGCTTAGGTTATGTCCACTCACATAGTGACAATTAGTAAGCTGCTCTTAGTCATAACCATATATAAGCTAAATATTGTGATATAATCTTGGAGATGAGAAAACCCCTTTCTAGGTGCCATTGTATTTATTTATGAACAAGTTAGATACATATTGCAACATCTATATTTTTCCATTCTTCAGGAACGACCTCTTTTAGAACCTGATGCTGGATGGAGAGTGATGCTCAACTTGTCTTTCAGAATTCTCAATAGGTAGTCAATTAGATTCAGATCAGAAGATATACATGGCCAATGAATCAATTTCAACCTGTTCTTCACAAATGCAATGGATGTATTTTGGATTATTGTCAATTTGGAAAAATTGAACATATACCAAGGGCACAGAGTGATGAAAGCATCTTCTCTTTTAATATAGAGCAGTACATTTGTGAAATCATGATACCATCAATCAAACGCAGCTCCTTGACACCAGGAGCACTAATTCAGCCCCACATAAGGACACTGCCACTACACAGTTTCTGTCACGGGTGTGTCATGGATGACAGACAATTCTGTGGTGTCCGGCTATAGAAGGTCACAGCGTTTGGCTGCACCAACTGCTCCCTTAGCTTCTATTATTTCTGTTTGGTTTTTATCCCTTTCTCTTTAGAACCCTCTGGAGTTCCTCAGCCTTTCAGCTGCTTTTTATCAGCACTTTCCTGGTGGCTTTATATACCTTCACTTCCTATTACTTGGCGCTGGTGATAGTTCTAACTCCCTATAGATCCTGAGTGCAAGCAGTTGGCTTAAGCTCCCGTCACATTTAGCGACTTACCAGCGATCCCGAAAACGATGTGACCTGATAAGGATCGCTGGTAAGTCGCTGGCAGGTCGCTGGTGAGATGTCACACAGTCAGATCTTACCAACAACGCAGTAACAATCAGCGACCTGTATAACGATCTCGCCGGGCATTAGGACCATGTTAGGAAGTCGTTGGTGGGTGTCAAACACAGCGATGTGTCCTACCCAGCAGGACATCGCCTTTAAAGAAAATGGTCCCCACCATTCAGCAATGACTAGAGATCTCACAGCAGGGGCCCAATCGCTGGTAGGTGTCACACATAGCGAGATCACTTCTGCGTCATGGAAACGGTGACGCAGCAATGATCTCATTAGCGATCTCGTTAGCAATCTCGTTGTGAGTGACGGGGCCTTTACAATCATCTGGAGTACTTTGTTGCATTTTGAAGTCCCTCTCCCTGTATCTACTTTGAGATAAGTTATTTTCCCTTGTTTGTTATCCTTGATTGTCCTTAAGCGCTTAGTGAGGTTGACAAAGAGCTCATCCCATCTACTCGCTACCTAGGGCCCAGAGCAGAGTCAGCTTAGGGCCAGTATCCAGCTCAGCACATAGGTGTGGTACCTATCAAGGGCATGAGGGAACCTAGGGCCCAATGGAAAGCTTGGTCGGGGGTCACCATCTCCCCTTTCCCTAGACACAAGTTTTATCTTCCCTTCCCTTTTGCTGTTCACTTGGTTTTTCTCCGTACATTGCATGATAGTTTCACTGTAGGCATTACACCATGCATTAAGAAAATAATGCACATTTACCAAGGGTATAGAACAGAGGTAGCTTATCTTTTAATACAAAGTGGTATATCTGTGACGTCATGATACTTTCAATGAAATTCAGCTCCCTGACACCAGCAGCACTCATGCAGCACCATGTAAGGACACTGCCACCACCATGTTTTATTGTAGGCATAATGCATTTTCCTAATTTCATTTTTCTAAATGCATGACTTAAGGGAAAATGATGGTGGCAGTGTCCATAAGTGGGGCTGCCCTGGGTTCAAATCCAACCAAGAACAATATCTACAAGGAGTTTTTATGTTCTCTTCCTATTTGTGTGCGTCTTCTAGGTTCTCTGGTTTCTTCCAACACTACAAAGATGTACTGATAGGAATTTAGAGCCACAGCGGGGACAGTGATGATATCTGTAAAGTGCTATGGAATTAATGGAGTTATATCAGCAAGTAAAATAAATAAATAAACAAGGGAACTTGTCAACTGTTTCAAGCTGCCCAATCTAGTGGCAGCAAGAATCAGACTCTGGCTGCTCTTTTTCATCTGTGCATATATTTTTTTTGAAAGCTATAGTGTGTCACAGAAAAAAAGATACTTTGAAAACCGCTTGAATGCTAGGTTTCTACCTAAAAAATACACAGGGAGAAACCTGTCAGTCAACAGGATCAGCGTAGGGAGAATTCGCTGGGGGCTAGCCTTATCCTAGTCTTCAAAAATGCATAGATCCCAGCTGGCCTTCAATATATATTTTCTCTGATATTCTGCTTTTTTCAAGATGCCTCGTTTTGTGCTTTTGACTGGACTTCCTTCTGCTTCTCAATTAAGCCAAGCATTCTTTTTACAAATTTCCTAGTTACACGGTATTTTTGCTCAGATAGTCTCTAATTATAAGGTGTAAAATTCTCAAAATCTTCCCCATAGGATTAATCAGTGTAGGAGTAACATTTTGGCTAATTTTCATGTGCGCAATTAGCTTTAGAAATTTTTCAAGATGCCTTGTTTTGTGGTTTGCACTAGACTTCCTTCTGCTCCTCAATTAGTGCAAGCATTCTTTTTAAAAATTGCCAGGCTGGAGAGCACCATGTTATCGGGAGCCCACCACCCTAACAATATCATCCAGCAGCCGCCCGGAATAGCCGCATCCATTAGGTGCTCATCCCAAATTGCCCTGGTGCGGTGGCAATCGAGGTAATAATGAATTTAATCATGCCAGACGTCTCCCCGAGATACCTTTCATGATTAAACTGAAAGTTAAAGTAAAGAAACACACACTGCGAAAAATCCTTTATTTGGAATAAAAGACAAAAAACACCCTGGTTCACCCCTTTATTAATCCCAAAAATACCTCTCCAGGTCCGAAATAATCCACACGACACTGTCAGCTCTGCTCCCTGAAGATGTAGTGGCACCATAGCAATGAAGTGACTCACGCGGTGAGCAGAGACTTCAGTCAACACTGAAGACTTCAAGATTATCAAATCTGCCCATATATACCTATATTAGTGGCACTAGACTAGTGGATAAAGCACCCGACTAAGAAGCAAAAGGTCTGGAGTTCTGGTCCCAGTACTGGTGGAGAATTTAATTTATTTTTTTATTTTTAATTTTAAATTATAATTATTATCTATTTATAAAGTGAAAGTAAATAAACACACACCACAAAAAATCCTTTATTTGGAATAAAAGACAAAAAAACACAGTTTCACCATTTTATTAAAATCCTCCAATACCCCTCGAGGTCCGACGTAATCCACACGACACTGTCATCTCTGCTACAGAACACAAGTGCTCTGTATGAGCTTCACGTAGCAATCAAGTGAATCACGTGGTCAGCTGAGACTTCAGCAATCCAAACTTCAAGATTACAAAATCTGCCTATCTTTCACACTGACGGCAATAGCTGAGCGGATAAAGCACTCACCTAAGAAGCATAAGGTTGTGAGTTCTAGACACGGTAAAGAATTTTTTTTTAATTTTTTTAATTTTAAATTATATTTATAATATATTTATAATTTAATTTAATTATGCACTGAGGGGAGGAGCCAGACATCAGCTGTGAACTCTCTCTCTTTATCTCGCTCCTTTCTCTCTCTCTCCTTTCTCTCTCCTTTCTCTCTCTCTCCTTTCTCTCTCTTTCTCTCTTTCTCTCTCTCCTTTCTCTCTCCTTTGTTTCTCTCCTTTCTCTCTCTCCTTTCTCTCTCTCCTTTCTTTCTCTCTTTTCTCTCTCTCCTTTCTTTCTCTCCTTTCTCTCTCTCCTTTCTTTCTCTCCTTTCTCTCTCTCTCCTTTCTCTCTCTCTCTCCTTTCTCTCTCTCTCTCTCCTTTCTCTCTCTCCTTTCTCTCTCTCCTTTCTCTCTCTCTCTCTCCTTTCTTTCTCTCCTTTCTCTCTCCTTTCTCTCTCCTTTCTCTCTCTCCTTTCTTTCTCTCATTTCTTCAAATCATACTTGGAGCGGCCATTTGGTGACTGCTGGACCCAGCAAGCAGAGCTGAATGCTGACAGTGAGTATATTACTCGCTGTTAGAACTGAGGATACCACAGTGCTTAATTTTATAATTAAAGGGGTTGTCCGTGTTTAAGATGAAAGTCTGCAGTGACTCTATTCGTGACTTCAGGCAACTGAAATCTTGCAACGCATGCTCTGCACACTTTTAGGATTCTCCGATGCCAGTGATGAGAGTGGACGATCATGTGAGCACAAGTATATGATTTGTATACTTCTGGCCACATTCTGATTTGATGTGTCCAGCCTCAGTCAATTCATTTTTATTGAGCATGTCTGTTCAGCACGTGACCACATCTATGTAAATCGCATACTTGCAGCTTCGTAATCTTCCACTCTCACTGCTGACATCAGATAATCTTGACAGCGTGCAGTGTGCGCACTGTGAGAATTCAAAAGTCTGCAGTCACATAGTGTGACACATAGAATGACTTCAGGCTCATCACAATCTTGGACAACCCCTTTAATGGTCCTAACACATAAGTAAAAACATAGTAACCCTCAACTTGTCAAACGGCACAAGACGTTAGTAAAGAGATTGTCCACTACTTTAACATTGAAGTCGCATCAGCCGCCTATTAAAATCAAAGAGGTGCATGTGCAGTACCCGGCCGCAGACACAATCAGAGGATGGAGCAGATCCAGAAATAAGCATTTCCGGCCACCTGCACCATAATCAGCTGATCAGTGGGGGTCCCATTGCGCTCACATCAGAAGCAATGCGCCAGTGGGACCAAGACCTAATTATGGTACATAGTCAGTATCACATATAAACATTTACATTTAGGTACTAGTGATGAGCGAGCATGCTTGTAACTACTCGGTACTCGCACGAGTATCGCTGTACTCGGGCTGCTCGGCGGGGACCGAGTAATCTCGCGATACTCGTGCTGTACTCGGGGTCTTCATTTCTGCATGTTGGCGCTCTTTTGAGAGCCAGCCCTCATGCAGGGATTGGCTGGCAGACCACTGCAATGCCACAGCCCTGTTAGTTGTGGAATTGCAGTGATTGGCCGGCCTGCACAGCGTGACCGAGCCTTTATATCGGCCGGCGCGCTGTGCTCTGCTCACAGCTATCCAGACAGTGAGTGCAGGGAGAGTGTCGCTGATTCAGGGAAAGCTTTGCGGCCCTTTATAGCTTTTTCAGTTGCAGGGCTGCAAACAGTGTGACCAAAAGTCCTTCTCAGGACTATTCTAGTTGTATACAGGCAGGCAGGGTATAGCCAGGTCGGAGTACAGTAGCAGAGTCCTTCTCAGGACTATTGTTGCTATATACAGGTAGGGTATAGCCAGGTCTGAATACAGGCTAGTGACCAAAAGAGTCCTTGTCAGGACTATTGTACCAGTATACAGGCAGGCAGGCAGGCAGGGTAGTGGTGACCGTATACCAGCCTTCATCATATCTGGGGCTGGTGTACACAGTGTAAAACAGTCCAGATAGTGTCTGACTTGTCTGTAATTGTCGCTCCCCAAAAAAACCTGTTAGGTTCTTATTGCGTCCGTGCTTGGTTTTTAAAACCGCACGTGTGTGCCTGTTGGTGGCAGCGTACAGGTGCACTTGTGTGCAATTTCCAGAAACTTTGATATAACGCACAAGTAGTGAATATACACGTCAGCAGTGCACAGCATTGCAAAATGCGCAAGGGCATTGGCAAGGAACAAGGAAGTGGACGTGATGGTGGTGCAGGCAGAGGCCGAGGTCGTGGGCAAGCTCTAATTTCGCCACAACAAAGGGCCACATCTAGTCGCTCGCGCGTCCTGTCCCAAATTCTTGGGGACCGCAGCAGTACACCGCTCTTGAACCAAGACCAGTGTCAACAGGTTGTTAGTTGGATAGCAGATAATGCTTCCAGTCAGATTGGCACCACCACAAACACTCTGTCTTCCACACGGTCAAGTGTCAGTAGCCGTGATACTGCACCGCACATTTCTGAACCTGATCCTCCTTCCTACCACCAGGCTGAGTACACGTCCTCCTCGGACATTAATGATCCCACACTTGGACACTCGGAAGAGCTGTTCACGTTTCCATTCACACATTCTGGCCTCTCGCCAGCTCATATTGAAGTGGGTCATGAGGAGATCGTCTGTACAGATGGCCAAATATTTGAGCAGCCACGTTCTCACGAAGTTGGCAACGTGTCTCAACAAGTGGTGGACGATGATGAGACACAATTGTCAGGAAGTCAGGAGGAGGAGCAGGGTGCGGAAGAGGAAGACGACGTGGTGGATGATCCAGTAACTGACCCAACCTGGCAGGAGGATTTGCAGAGCGAGGACAGCAGTGCACAGGGGGAGGGAGGCGTAGCATCACAACAGGCAGTAAGAAGCAGGGTGGTGGCCCCAGGCAGAAGTCAGGCAACCGTTCCCCGGAACAACACGACAACACAAGGTGCCTGTACAAATGTTAGGTCTTCCCGAGTCTGGCAGTTTTTTAAGTTGGATCCAGATGATTCAAAAAAGGCCATTTGCAACACCTGCCGTGCCAGCATCAGCAGGGGTACCAAAACTAGCAGCCTGACCACCACCAGCATGATCAGGCACATGTCAGCCAAGCACCCGACTTTGTGGGAAGTACAACAGAGTCGAGGAGCAGTGCTTGCTGATGTCACTGCTACGTCTTCGCTGGTTGTGCATGCGAGCCAATCCCCTGTCCATGCTGCCTGCGAACAAGCCTCCTCCACTCCTGCACCTGCAGTTGCCTACGCAGAAAGAACACCATCATCAAGCACGTCCTTGTCCCAGCGCAGCGTTCAGTTATCCATTCAGCAAACCTTTGAACGCAGGCGCAAATACACTGCCAACACCCCACATGCCACAGTTCTAAATGCTAACATTTCGCGACTGCTTGCGCTGGAAATGTTGCCTTTTAGGCTGGTGGAGACAGAAGCATTCCGTGACCTGATGGCGGCAGCTGTCCCACGTTACTCGGTCCCCAGCCGCCACTATTTCTCCCGGTGTGCCGTCCCCGCGTTGCATAACCACGTGTCACAAAACATCACACGTGCCCTGAACAACGCTGTTTCACCCAAGGTCCACCTAACCACAGACACGTGGACAAGTGCTTGTGGGCAAGGCCGCTACATCTCGTTGACGGCACACTGGGTTAATATTGTGGAAGCTGGGACCCAGTCTGAGCGAGGGACGGAACACGTTCTTCCCACACCAAGGTTTGCAGGCCCTACCTCAGTCAGTGTTTCACCCACACTCTACAGCTCCGGAATGTCATGCTCTTCAGCCTCCTCCTCCTCCTGCGCATCCTCATCCACTGTACCCTCCACACCAGTCACAAGCTGGAAGCACTGCAGCACTGCCTCGGCGAAGCGGCAACAGGCTGTGCTGAAGCTAATCTGCATAGGTGACAAACCCCACAATGCAGAAGAGCTGTGGACAGCTCTGAAACAGCAGGCAGATCACTGGCTCACACCTCTGAACCTAAAGCCAGGAAAGGTCGTGTGTGACAATGGCCGGAACCTGGTGGCGGCTTTGAGGCGAGGCCAGCTGACACATGTTCCATGCGTGGCCCATGTGCTCAACCTCGTGGTTCAGCGGTTTCTAAAGTCATACCCAGAGCTGTCTGATCTGCTGGTAAAAGTTCGCCGCCTGTCTGCACATTTTCGAAAGTCACCTACTGCTTCAGCCGGCCTTGCCGGCTTTCAGCGCCGTTTGCATCTTCCGGCTCACAGACTGGTGTGTGATGTCCCCACGCGTTGGAATTCAACTCTGCACATGTTGGTCAGGATATGTGAGCAGAAGAGGGCAGTTGTTGAGTACCTGCATCACCTAAGCCGTCGGGAAATGGGTCAAACTCCACACATAACACCTGAGGAGTTGAGATGGATGTCAGACCTATGTACCATCCTCCAAAACTTTGAGGACTCCACCAAGATGGTGAGTGGTGATGACGCCATTATTAGCGTCACCATACCGATACTCTGCCTTCTAAAACGGTCTCTGCTGAAAAACAAACATGATGCATTGCAGGCGGAGCGCGATGAGTTGCAGCAAGAAACAGTAGTGGGTGTGGGTGATAACACACAGCCCAGCCTCGTCTCATCACAACATGCAGTGGAGGACTATGACGAGGAGGAGGATGAAGACATGGAGCAACTCTCCGGCCAAATTGAGGATATGACATGCACACCAGTCATATCCTCGGTTCAGCGTAGCTGGCCAGAGGACAGGGTAGATGAGGAGGAGGAGGAGGAGGAGGAGGAGGAGGACAGCATGTTCAGTCATCTTGTTGGTCAGGCTACTGAAGTCCTGGCTGTTAAGAGTCTGACGCACATGGCTGACTTTATGGTAAGCTGCCTGTCTCGTGACCCTCGCGTTAAGAACATCTTGGCCGACAATCATTACTGGTTGGTAACACTGTTAGACCCACGCTACAAGGAGAACTTTTTGTCTCTTATTCCCGTGGAGGAGAGGTCAACCAAAATGCAGCAGTTCCGGAAGGCCATAGTCACGGAAGTAGGCAAAGCATTCCCCTCACAAAACGCTAGCGGCATAGGTCAGGAATCAGTGGACAACCGAGGCGTACAGCCGAGAGAGGCACAAGTCCAATCCGCCAGAGGTAGGGGAACAGTCTTTAAGATGTGGGACAGTTTTCTCAGCCCCTCACGTACCACAGCCCCTGAGGTGTGGGGTAGTGCCACAAGAAATCCTAAGTTTGCCCAGATGCTGAAGGAGTACCTTGCAGATCGAACAACTGTACTCCGAAATTCCTCTGTGCCTTACAATTATTGGGTATCCAAGCTGGACACGTGGCATGAATTGGCTCTCTACGCCTTGGAAGTCCTGGCCTGCCCTGCTGCTAGCGTTTTGTCAGAGCGTGTTTTTAGTGCCGCAGGTGGAATCATTACAGATAAACGCACCCGCCTGTCAACTGAAAATGCTGACAGGCTGACTCTGATCAAGATGAACAAGGGTTGGATTGGGCCAGACTTCACCACACCACCAGCAAATGAGAGCGGAATTTAAAGTTTGCCATGTACCTCCACTCACCCATGGGTACACACTTCTGGACTTTGGATAATCGCTGGACTGCTCCTCCTTCTCCTCATGCGCCACCATGATGATGACCGTTACAAATTGCAATACTTAGGCCTTTGTTTCAGGTATACCCCCAGTGGTAAATTTTTTCGCCCATTCTTTGCAGAATGGACATTACAACGACAGGAGACCCGCTCCTTTGCAATGGGAACAATGTTTTGAGGCCCTCATGCACGTCTCTACCCAGGGACAACGTGGAGCCTCCCAAGTTTTGGCTGCCCTGCCTAAGGGCTATACTATAATACACCCACTTCCTGACAATGGACACAATGTTTTGAGGCCCTCATGCACGTCTCTACCCAGGGACAATGTGAAGCCTCACAATTTTTGGCTGCTCTGCCTAAGGGCTATACTATAATACACCCACTTCCTGACAATGGACACTTAATGTTTTGAGGCCCTCATGCACGTCTCTAGCCAGGGACAACGTGGAGCCTCCCAATTTTTGGCTGCCCTGCCTAAGGGCTATACTATATAATACACCCACTTCCTGACAATGGACACTTAATGTTTTGAGGCCCTCATGCACGTCTCTACCCAGGGACAACGTGGAGCCTCCCAATTTTTGGCTGCCCTGCCTAAGGGCTATACTATAATACACCCACTTCCTGACAATGGACACTTAATGTTTTGAGGCCCTCATGCACGTCTCTACCCAGGGACAATGTGGAGCCTCCCAATTTTTGGCTGCCCTGCCTAAGGGCTATACTATATAATACACCCACTTCCTGACAATGGACACTTAATGTTTTGAGGCCCTCATGCACGTCTCTATCCAGGGACAACGTGGAGCCTCCCAATTTTTGGCTGCCCTGCCTAGGGGCTATACTACAATAGACCCACTTCCTTACAATGGGCACTTCAGGTTTACAGGCCATCATGCACGTCTCTATCCAGGGACAACGTGGAGCCTCCCAATTTTTGGCTGCCCTGCCTAAGGGCTATACTACAATAGACCCACTTCCTTACAATGGGCACTTCAGGTTTACAGGCCATCATGCACGTCTCTATCCAGGGACAACGTGGAGCCTCCCAATTTTTGGCTGCCCTGCCTAAGGGCTATACTACAATAGACCCACTTCCTTACAATGGGCACTTCAGGTTTACAGGCCATCATGCACGTCTCTATCCAGGGACAACGTGGAGCCTCCCAATTTTTGGCTGCCCTGGCAAAGGGCTATACTAAAATAGACCCACTTCCTTACAATGGGCACTTCAGGTTTACAGGCCCTCATGCACGTCTCTATCCAGGGACAACGTGGAGCCTCCCAATTTTTGGCTGCCCTGCCTAAGGGCTATACTAAAATAGACCCACTTCCTTACAATGGGCACTTCAGGTTTACAGGCCATCATGCACGTCTCTATCCAGGGACAACGTGGAGCCTCCCAATTTTTGGCTGCCCTGCCTAAGGGCTATACTATATAATACACCCACTTCCTGACAATGGACACTTAATGTTTTGAGGCCCTCATGCACGTCTCTATCCAGGGACAACGTGGAGCCTCCCAATTTTTGGCTGCCCTGCCTAAGGGCTATACTACAATAGACCCACTTCCTTACAATGGGCATTTCAGGTTTACAGGCCATCATGCACGTCTCTATCCAGGGACAATGTGGAGCCTCCCAATTTTTGGCTGCCCTGCCTAAGGGCTATACTACAATAGACCCACTTCCTTACAATGGGCACTTCAGGTTTACAGGCCCTCATGCACGTCTGTATGCAGGGGCATTGGTGAACCTCACAATTTTGGACTGCCCTGGCAAAGGAAAATACTACAAAGACTCACTTCCTCAAAATGGGCACATTAGACTCAAGAGGCCTTCATGTACGTCTCTTCTCAGGGACATCGGAGTGCCACACAATGTTTTCACGTAAAATCTTTCATGTATTAATCTCAAAAAGTAACATACACCAGCTCTATCTCACTATTGGGTATGTGCCCTTAACATTTCTGCCATGAAAAATCATTTTGGGGTCATTTTGGAAGGTTTTCTGGTGAGTCCGTAAAAATGGCGTGAAACGCGGACAAAATTGTTCACAGCTGTGACTTTTGAGTGATAAATGCTTCAAGGGGTCTTCCCCATGCTGTTGCCATGTCATTTGAGCACTCTTCTGAGACTTTTGTGACATTTTTAGGGTTTCTACATGCTGCCGGGGGGTCATTTCACAAAAATACTCGGGTCTCCCATAGGATAACATTGGGCTCGTTGCTCGGCCCGAGTACACGAGTATCTTGGGAGGCTCGGCCCGAGCTTCGAGCACCCGAGCTTTTTAGTACTCGCTCATCACTATTAGGTACCTTATAGGTGATGTTGTCTCTGAGTCATTTTTCTTTATTCTTCAACTTGTCCTGAACCATGATGACTTTTCACATTCACGTTTCGTCTCTGCAGATTTGCATCTGCTCCATTCTTCTGCAGCACATTCCAACATGATGCCCCTAAAAATGGCAGAATGATTATAATACACCTATTTAAAAAATATCTGCCATACACTGTGCCTCAGAATAAACCATGGCCCCTCACTGTGTTCTCTGCACAAAATATAGTATGATCCACACAGTGTCCATCTTATGATACATGCCCCACACACTACCCTTTCCTTTCCATACTGACCCCACTATTCACACTGTGCTTTACACTGTGTCTCCCTATACTGCCCAGTCTTTATACTGTGCTCTCTCATCACATACCCATCCTCACTATGGCCTCATACTGTTCCCACAAGCTATTCCCTCCCCATACCGCCCCGCCCGCCACTACCCTGTCTCTATTCTGTGCCCCCTTACATTTTTCTCATTCCTTACTGTCTTCTCACTACCTCCTGTGTGTCCATATACTTTCCCCCCTCACTCCCCATACCATGTCGCTCTTTATTCTGTGTCCTCAAAATTTCTTTCCCGTTTGCTCCCCATTCCCCCCCAATCACTCCAAATATACGATGTCTGTATACATTCCCCCCTCACCCTCGCTCCCTATACTATGCCTGTATACATCACTTCTCACTCTCGCTCCCCCCATGCATCACCACACACCCTCACTCCCTATACTATGTCTGTATACATCACCCCTCACTCCCACTCCCTATACTATATCTGTATACATCATCCCTTACCTCTCTCCCTATACTATATCTGTATACATCACCCCCTCACCCTCACTCTCTAGTCTCTATACTATGTCTGTATACATCACTCCTCACCCTCTCTCCCTTTCCTGTCTGTATACATCACCCCTCACCCTCTCTCCCTATACTATGTCTGTATACTTGACCCCTCATCTTTTCTCTCCCCATACTGTGTCCAAAGATACTTCCCTTTCCCCATTCTCTCTTCCCACCATACAGTGTCCACAGATAGTTCCCTTTCCCCACCTTCTCTCCCCCATACTGTGTCTATAGATACTGCCCCCACCCCACCCTCTGTCCCCCCCATAGTATGTTCACAGATTGTTCCCTCACCCACCATCTCTCCTCCCATTCTGTGTCCATACATACTTCCCACCTCACCAAATACTGTTCCTCTTCGGTGGTGTCTTCAGCTTCACACTGGAGCACTTATCAGCACTCTCTGCCGCCTCTAAACTGCAGCCCTGACTTCCGGGTCAGCAGTGTGATCAGCTGATCTGATCACATTACAACAGTCTCTCTGACACGGACGTCAGAACCAGCACTCACCGCTTCAATTGTCCTCGCGTCTGACAGATACAGGGACAATTGAGCAGTGGGAGCCACGTGCTGCACTTCCTCTGAGTCTCGGCGGTCAGCGTGACAGCCGGGACTCAGAATACCTGCGGCAACTACAGGGGTGACAACACACAGCTGCCAAGGAGACTCAGAGAGCTGCATCAGGCGGCTCAACAGCGCCCCCCTGACAGCTGCGCCCGGGGCTGGTGCTCCGCCTGCACCCCCCTAGATACGCCTCTGGGTACATTCCCTATTGAAATGACTGGTAAAGCCCAGTTGTCAGTTTATTCATATAATTCCATAAAGAATAAAAGAGGAAAGTCAGAATGCAAAAATAAACCATATCCGCAGCATTTGAAAGATATATTTAAAATAGACAAGTCTCTAGACTTAACTGACCCTTTTAAAGAGACCCTGTCATCAGGTCAAAAGTTGCCAGTTATTGCTTTTATTTTATTCCTGCTGCTCTCCTGTGTATTACACTATTATTTTTTTTTTTTAAAAAATGTGCCATATAATTCCTGAAATAGAGGCCTTTCTACTTAGTGCTAATTTTTGTGTGCTTTACCATGGGCGTTGCTCATAGGGGAGGGCATTGCTCATAGGGGAGGGCGTTGCTCATGGGGTTCTTTTCTGAATAAGGTCGCAGCTACATAATCAGACACTGTCAGCACTGATTAGACAATAATCACTGGTAACTCCAGTTCCTCAATAAAACTAATCAGCTTAAAAAGTATCATTAAGATACCAATGCCATTAACACCGCCATTGCCTGATTTGAAAAGAATGTACACCTGTTTGAATCTCCTAATAGAGTTTAACATGCATAGAGACAAATTATTCTTCTACAAAAAGTCAGCATCAATAGTAGAAAGTAATGCAGCAACACATTCAGTAGGGAAAATATTTATTTTTTTAAACAAAATGTTTTATTAAATCTTGTTAAAAAATGCAAGAAAGTTTCCCATGGTACCTAATTTACATGTTTCAAACAACCACAAGCTTCTACTTATAGCATAGTTCCATATCACTCTGACTCCATTTTATAATGTCAAAAGAGAAAGTGACATCAAAATGCAAATGGAATGAATCAAACACCTACCGTCTTGCCCCCAAAATACGCCCTACCCTGAACTTAAACCCTAGCAGGAATTTTCAGCATTTTCGGTGTAAGGCTTAAATATAGACCCTACCCTGAAAATAAGCCCTAGTCGTGGTTCAATAATGAAGTGTCCATGCAGCTAACAAACTTAAATGCAGGACACTTCATTAGAGAAAGAAGATACCCCCAAAATTAAGAAGATAAAAGACCCCACAATGAATCTCACCAGTCGCCGAATGGGGGGACCTGTAGTTGAAAGCATCAAGGACCTGCCGTGAAACGCACACCCCCACACATCAGATCACCGAACCACACACATTAGATCATGCTCACATCAGATCGCACACCCATACACATCAGATTGCACATCCCCACACATCAGATCGCACACCCACACACATTAGATCATGCACACATCACATCACAAACCCATACACATCAAATCGCGCACCCACACACAACAGATCACACATCACATCGCACACTCACACCCATCAGACTGCACATACACAGACACACCCCATCCAGTGATACCGATTGCTTATGGCCGACAGGGGAACCTAGGATGCAATGCAATGGAGCATGGAGGACCTGTGGTAGAAAGCATGGAGGACCTGCAGTGGAACTCATCGATGTGTTCCACTGCAGGTCCTCTGTGCGTTCCATTGCGCTCCACTGCACTGCCTCCCAGGTAGAGTTGAGCGCGGTTCGTGGTTCGTGGTTCTCCAGTTCTAGGCTCGAGTGATTTTGGGGCATGTTCTAGATCGAACTAGAACTCGAGCTTTTTACAAAAGCTCGATAGTTCTAGAAACGTTCGAGAACGGTTCTAGCAGCCAAAAAACAGCTAAATCTTAGCTTGGTTTCTGCTGTAATAGTGTAAGTCACTCTGTGAATCAAACTATTATCACATTTCAGTGTATAGTGTGCGTGAACAGCGCCTTCAGATCACTGCTGTTTCTATAATGGCGATCGCCATTTTTTTTTTTTTTTTTCTTGTCTTCCTTCCCTAAGCGCGCGCGTCTTGTGGGGCGGGCCAGCATGTCAGCCAATCACAGACACACACACACCTAAGTGGACTTTGAGCCAGAGAAGCAACGGCATGTGTGATAGGATCTGCATGTCACATGTCCCTGCATTATAAAACCAGACATTTTCTTCACGAACGCCATTATCTGCCTTCTGCGTCTTTGGTGTCAGACATCACTGTCGCAGTTCCGTCCTTTGTCCTATCGCCGATACAGCTGTATGCGCTGCATACACAGCGTTAGACAGCTTAGGGAGAGCACATTCTAGCAGTCCTTTTAAGGGCTCGTACCGGCAGGGTCAGAGAGCCATAGGTGACAGGTCCTGCAAACAGCAACAGCGTCTGTGTAGCCCAGGTCAGGGATTTCCTCCCTGCATTTCACCATTAGGAGGGAATAGAAAGGCAGGCTTCCATTCCTCTACCCAGAGCACCACAATCCTGCCACTGTACCCTCTTGTCCTCTGCACACTCCAACTCATTCTAACTAAGCCATTATACTAGCAAACACTCAGTGTACCTAGTGGCATCCTATCTGTGGCTATTGGACTTTGCTATAGTCCCACTAGTGCAAAGACATTTGCAGAGCACATCTGCCTGCATTGCACACTCCAAGTTTTTTAAACTAAGCCATTTTACTAGCAAACACTCAGTGTACCTAGTGGCATCCTATACGTGGCTATTGGACTTTGCTATAGTCCCACTAGTGCAAAGACATTAGCAGAGCACATCTGCCTGCATTGCACACTCCAAGTTTTTTAAACTCAGCCATTATACTAGCAAACACTCTGTACCTAGTGGCATCCTATACGTGGCTATTGGACTTTGCTATAGTCCCACTAGGGCCAAGACATTTGCAGAGCGCATCTGCCTGCGTTGCACACTCCAACAAATTATAACGAAGCCATTATACTAGCAAACACTCAGTGTACCTAGTGGCATCCTATACGTGGCTATTGGACTTTGCTATAGTCCCACTAGTGCCAAGACATTTGCAGAGCACATCTGCCTGCATTGCACACTCCAAGTTTTTTAAACTAAGCAATTTTACTAGCAAACACTCAGTGTACCTAGTGGCATCCTATACGTGGCTATTGGACTTTGCTATAGTCCCACTAGTGCAAAGACATTTGCAGAGCACATCTGCCTGCATTGCACACTCCAAGTTTTTTAAACTCAGCCATTATACTAGCAAACACACAGTGTACCTAGTGGCATCCTATACGTGGCTATTGGACTTTGCTATAGTCCCACTAGTGCCAAGACATTTGCAGAGCACATCTGCCTGCATTGCACACTCCAAGTTTTTTAAACTCAGCCATTATACTAGCAAACACACAGTGTACCTAGTGGCATCCTATACGTGGCTATTGGACTTTGCTATAGTCCCACTAGTGCCAAGACATTTGCAGAGCGCATCTGCCTGCGTTGCACACTCCAACTAATTATAACGAAGCCATTATACTAGCAAACACTCAGTGTACCTAGGGGCATCCTATACGTGGCTATTGGACTTTGCTATAGTCCCACTAGTGCCAAGACATTTGCAGAGCGCATCTGCCTGCGTTGCACACTCCAACTCATTATAACTAAGCCATTATACTAGCAAACACTCAGTGTACCTAGTGGCATCCTATACGTGGCTATTGGACTTTGCTATAGTCCCACTAGTGCCAAGACATTTGCAGAGCGCATCTGCCTGCGTTGCACACTCCAACTAATTATAACGAAGCCATTATACTAGCAAACACTCAGTGTACCTAGTGGCATCCTATACGTGGCTATTGGACTTTGCTATAGTCCCACTAGTGCCAAGACATTTGCAGAGCGCATCTGCCTGCGTTGCACACTCCAACTAATTATAACGAAGCCATTATACTAGCACACACTCAGTGTACCTAGTGGCATCCTATACGTGGCTATTGGACTTTGCTATAGTCCCACTAGTGCCAAGACATTTGCAGAGCGCATCTGCCTGCGTTGCACACTACAACAAATTATAACGAAGCCATTATACTAGCAAACACTCAGTGTACCTAGTGGCATCCTATACGTGGCTATTGGACTTTGCTATAGTCCCACTAGTGCCAAGACATTTGCAGAGCGCATCTGCCTGCGTTGCACACTCCAACTAATTATAACGAAGCCATTATACTAGCACACACTCAGTGTACCTAGTGGCATCCTATACGTGGCTATTGGACTTTGCTATAGTCCCACTAGGGCCAAGACATTTGCAGAGCACATCTGCCTGCATTGCACACTCCAAGTTTTTTAAACTAAGCAATTTTACTAGCAAACACTCAGTGTACCTAGTGGCATCCTATACGTGGCTATTGGACTTTGCTATAGTCCCACTAGTGCAAAGACATTAGCAGAGCACATCTGCCTGCATTGCACACTCCAAGTTTTTTAAACTCAGCCATTATACTAGCAAACACTCAGTGTACCTAGTGGCATCCTATACGTGGCTATTGGACTTTGCTATAGTCCCACTAGTGCCAAGACATTTGCAGAGCGCATCTGCCTGCGTTGCACACTCCAACTAATTATAACGAAGCCATTATACTAGCAAACACTCAGTGTACCTAGTGGCATCCTATACGTGGCTATTGGACTTTGCTATAGTCCCACTAGTGCCAAGACATTTGCAGAGCGCATCTGCCTGCGTTGCACACTCCAACTAATTATAACGAAGCCATTATACTAGCACACACTCAGTGTACCTAGTGGCATCCTATACGTGGCTATTGGACTTTGCTATAGTCCCACTAGTGCCAAGACATTTGCAGAGCGCATCTGCCTGCGTTGCACACTCCAACTAATTATAACGAAGCCATTATACTAGCAAACACTCAGTGTACCTAGTGGCATCCTATACGTGGCTATTGGACTTTGCTATAGTCCCACTAGTGCCAAGACATTTGCAGAGCGCATCTGCCTGCGTTGCACACTCCAACTAATTATAACGAAGCCATTATACTAGCAAACACTCAGTGTACCTAGTGGCATCCTATACGTGGCTATTGGACTTTGCTATAGTCCCACTAGTGCCAAGACATTTGCAGAGCGCATCTGCCTGCGTTGCACACTCCAACTAATTATAACGAAGCCATTATACTAGCAAACACTCAGTGTACCTAGTGGCATCCTATACGTGGCTATTGGACTTTGCTATAGTCCCACTAGTGCCAAGACATTTGCAGAGCGCATCTGCCTGCGTTGCACACTCCAACTAATTATAACGAAGCCATTATACTAGCACACACTCAGTGTACCTAGTGGCATCCTATACGTGGCTATTGGACTTTGCTATAGTCCCTCTAGTGCCAAGACATTTGCAGAGCGCATCTGCCTGCGTTGCACACTCCAACTAATTATAACGAAGCCATTATACTAGCACACACTCAGTGTACCTAGTGGCATCCTATACGTGGCTATTGGACTTTGCTATAGTCCCTCTAGTGCCAAGACATTTGCAGAGCGCATCTGCCTGCGTTGCACACTCCAACTAATTATAACGAAGCCATTATACTAGCACACACTCAGTGTACCTAGTGGCATCCTATACGTGGCTATTGGACTTTGCTATAGTCCCTCTAGTGCCAAGACATTTGCAGAGCGCATCTGCCTGCGTTGCACACTCCAACTAATTATAACGAAGCCATTATACTAGCAAACACTCAGTGTACCTAGTGGCATCCTATACGTGGCTATTGGACTTTGCTATAGTCCCACTAGTGCCAAGACATTTGCAGAGCGCATCTGCCTGCGTTGCACACTCCAACTAATTATAACGAAGCCATTATACTAGCACACACTCAGTGTACCTAGTGGCATCCTATACGTGGCTATTGGACTTTGCTATAGTCCCTCTAGTGCCAAGACATTTGCAGAGCGCATCTGCCTGCGTTGCACACTCCAACTAATTATAACGAAGCCATTATACTAGCACACACTCAGTGTACCTAGTGGCATCCTATACGTGGCTATTGGACTTTGCTATAGTCCCACTAGTGCCAAGACATTTGCAGAGCGCATCTGCCTGCGTTGCACACTCCAACTAATTATAACGAAGCCATTATACTAGCACACACTCAGTGTACCTAGTGGCATCCTATACGTGGCTATTGGACTTTGCTATAGTCCCTCTAGTGCCAAGACATTTGCAGAGCGCATCTGCCTGCGTTGCACACTCCAACTAATTATAACGAAGCCATTATACTAGCAAACACTCAGTGTACCTAGTGGCATCCTATACGTGGCTATTGGACTTTGCTATAGTCCCTCTAGTGCCAAGACATTTGCAGAGCGCATCTGCCTGCGTTGCACACTCCAACTAATTATAACGAAGCAATTATACTAGCAAACACTCAGTGTACCTAGTGGCATCCTATACGTGGCTATTGGACTTTGCTATAGTCCCACTAGTGCAAAGACATTAGCAGAGCACATCTGCCTGCATTGCACACTCCAAGTTTTTTAAACTCAGCCATTATACTAGCAAATACACAGTGTACCTAGTGGCATCCTATACGTGGCTATTGGACTTTGCTATAGTCCCACTAGTGCCAAGACATTTGCAGAGCGCATCTGCCTGCGTTGCACACTCCAACTAATTATAACGAAGCCATTATACTAGCACACACTCAGTGTACCTAGTGGCATCCTATACGTGGCTATTGGACTTTGCTATAGTCCCACTAGTGCCAAGACATTTGCAGAGCGCATCTGCCTGCGTTGCACACTACAACAAATTATAACGAAGCCATTATACTAGCAAACACTCAGTGTACCTAGTGGCATCCTATACGTGGCTATTGGACTTTGCTATAGTCCCACTAGTGCCAAGACATTTGCAGAGCGCATCTGCCTGCGTTGCACACTCCAACTAATTATAACGAAGCCATTATACTAGCAAACACTCAGTGTACCTAGTGGCATCCTATACGTGGCTATTGGACTTTGCTATAGTCCCACTAGTGCCAAGACATTTGCAGAGCGCATCTGCCTGCGTTGCACACTCCAACTAATTATAACGAAGCCATTATACTAGCACACACTCAGTGTACCTAGTGGCATCCTATACGTGGCTATTGGACTTTTCTATAGTCCCACTAGTGCCAAGACATTTGCAGAGCGCATCTGCCTGCGTTGCACACTCCAACTAATTATAACGAAGCCATTATACTAGCACACACTCAGTGTACCTAGTGGCATCCTATACGTGGCTATTGGACTTTGCTATAGTCCCACTAGTGCCAAGACATTTGCAGAGCGCATCTGCCTGCGTTGCACACTACAACAAATTATAACGAAGCCATTATACTAGCAAACACTCAGTGTACCTAGTGGCATCCTATACGTGGCTAATGGACTTTGCTATAGTCCCACTAGTGCCAAGACATTTGCAGAGCGCATCTGCCTGCGTTGCACACTCCAACTAATTATAACGAAGCCATTATACTAGCACACACTCAGTGTACCTAGTGGCATCCTATACGTGGCTATTGGACTTTGCTATAGTCCCACTAGTGCCAAGACATTTGCAGAGCGCATCTGCCTGCGTTGCACACTACAACAAATTATAACGAAGCCATTATACTAGCAAACACTCAGTGTACCTAGTGGCATCCTATACGTGGCTATTGGACTTTGCTATAGTCCCACTAGTGCCAAGACATTTGCAGAGCGCATCTGCCTGCGTTGCACACTCCAACTAATTATAACGAAGCCATTATACTAGCACACACTCAGTGTACCTAGTGGCATCCTATACGTGGCTATTGGACTTTGCTATAGTCCCACTAGTGCCAAGACATTTGCAGAGCGCATCTGCCTGCGTTGTACACTACAACAAATTATAACGAAGCCATTATACTAGCAAACACTCAGTGTACCTAGTGGCATCCTATACGTGGCTATTGGACTTTGCTATAGTCCCACTAGTGCCAAGACATTTGCAGCACGTCTGCCTGCGTTGCACACTCCAACGAATTATAACTAAGTTACATTGTCAGGGATATTTATTCTTTATTATTCTGCTGTTAATAAAGCTAGACCACCACTGCAATCTTCACCACCTCTCAATTTTTACTACCACATTTTCAGTCCACAATCTTGTCGCAATCAACATGAGTGGCAAAATGACAGATGCTGGTGGAAAGGGGAAGAGGCGTGGTGGAAAAGGCAAAAAATGTTTTGTCAGTGGGGAAGGTGGCAAAGCTCCATTATCATCTGCTGAAGATAGACCATCTACTAGCAAAAGTAAGATGTCTACTACTTATTGTGGACAATCCGATGTGCTCCCTTTTTTACGGACACGAACAAGAGGAACAAAGGTAGATGATGGGCAAAAAAGGAAAATGCTTGAATGGATCTCAAGTGGTCCAACAAGTGCCCTCTCAGCCACTTCAAGTACCGCATCCAAAAAACACCATTCCTCTGAGTTGTCATCCCAATCACACTTGATTTCTCCCAGCTCTGAAGTCTCCATCAGCCCTGCACAGTATGGTGGAACTGAGATGGCTGAGTCTGCAGAGCTGTTCAGTCACACTATAGCCTGGGAATCAGAGGTCTGCTCCCAAGCTACAGTGAGTACAGAACAGGAAATGGTCTGCAGTGATGCCCAGAACCTTTGTGACTCAGATTCAGGCCGTGAGCACCAAGTTTCTGAGCATAATGTTGACCCTTTGTCACAAACTGTAACACCTGTGGTTATAGACAATGAGGAACATACTGATGAAGATGAGACACAGATACCCGATTGGGATGACAACTTAAATATTCGGTCAGGGCAAGAAGAGGCTCGGTCTGAGGGGGAGGGGAGTGCAAACACAACAATTGATGATGACGTTCTAGATCCCACCTACTGTCAACCCCCAGTCAGGCACTCGAGGAGGTCAACAGAGGCGGTGGAGGAGGATGCAACCGACGACGAAGTTACCTTGCGCCTTCCTGGACAGAGTCGGAGCACTGGTAGCACGTCTACAACTGCATCCTCAGCCACCACTCTGCCTATGAGCATTATTCGGGGTGGATCAACAGGTCGCATGGCCTCTAAGCCTTGCCTAGCCTGGGCCTTTTTTCACATCGAAAAAGATCGCCCAACTCATGTGATATGTAACATTTGTCATGATTCTGTTAGTAGAGGTCAAAACCTCAGCAGTTTGACAACTTCTTCCATGAATCGTCACATGAATAAATATCATAAGTCCCGGTGGGAAGCTCACCGTGCTGCAATGCCGGCTAGCGGAGCGAACCATCCACCGCCCGCCCCTTCCAGTGCATCCGCGCGCTCTTCATCTTCTAGGACTGTGGGGACAGCTGTCACACCTGTTTTTCCACGCAAAACTTCCACCACTGTAACCGCAACAGGCAGTTTGCTTGTAAGGTCGTCAGTTGGTTTGGAAGGGGAAACAAGTGAGTGTGTACAGCTCTCTCAGACATCGATAGCACCAACGTTGGATGAAGGCAACATCATGTCTCCGCCTGCACTTTCCTCACAAACCTGCATTTTTCCAGGGACACCCTACTCAACACCGTCTACACACAGCAGCCAGATCTCTGTCCCTCAGATGTGGTCAAATAAAAGGCCACTTCCTCCGACCCATGACAAAGCTAAGAGGTTGACTCTATCCCTCTGTAAGCTGTTGGCTACCGAAATGCTGCCTTTCCGCCTAGTGGACACACAGGATTTTAGAGACCTTATGTCTGTCGCTGTGCCCCAGTACCAGATGCCTAGTCGCCACTACTTCTCTAAGAAAGGTGTGCCCGCGCTACACCAGCATGTCGCACACAACATCACCGCTTCCTTGAGAAACTCTGTGTGTGAACGGGTGCATTTCACCACCGATACTTGGACCAGTAAGCATGGACAGGGACGTTACATGTCGCTGACTGGGCACTGGGTAACTATGGTGATAGATGGTGAAGGGTCTGCTGCACAAGTCTTGCCGTCCCCACGACTTGTGTGTCAATCCTCTGTCTGTCCAAGTTCCGCCACAGCTTCTGCATCCTCCACCTCATCTGGGTCCTCCACCTCCGCCCCAAGCCTGCCTGGTCAGGCCACCAGCGTTCTCACTGCGCAGAAGGAATCACGCACGCCTCATTACTATGCTGGCAGCCGAGCGCAACGGCATCAGGCGGTCTTTAGCTTGACATGTCTTGGTAATAAGAGTCACACAGCTGAGGAGTTGTGGTCAGCTCTGCGGTCCGAGTTTAATAAATGGTTGTCTCCACTCAACCTGCAGCCTGGTAAGGCCGTGTGCGACAATGCTGCAAACCTGGGTGCGGCCCTTCGCCTGGGCAAGGTGACACACGTACCTTGTATGGCTCACGTGTTGAACCTTGTCGTGCAGCAATTTTTAACACACTATCCCGGCCTAGATGGCCTTCTGAACAGGGCACGAAAACTGTCTGCTCACTTCCGGCGTTCAAGCGCCGCAGCTGAGCGACTTGCATCGCTCCAGAAGTCTTTCGGCCTGCCGGTTCATCGCCTGAAATGCGATGTGGCGACACGCTGGAATTCAACTCTACACATGTTACAGCGACTGTGGCAGCACCGCAGAGCCCTGGTGCAATACGTCATGACGTATAGCCTGGGCCAACGAGATGCAGAGGTGGGGCAGATCACCCTGATGGAGTGGTCTCAGATCAAGGACCTATGCACCCTTCTGCACAGTTTCGACATGGCGACGAATATGTTTAGCTCTGACAATGCCATTATCAGCATGACGATTCCAGTCATTTACATGCTGGAGCACACGCTAAACACTATTCGGAGTCAGGGGGTGGGACAACATGAAGGGGAGGAACTACAGGAGGATTCATATGTGCAAGGGACAACAACATCACCAAGATCCAGACGTTCATCATCACCAACGCAGCAGGCATGGGACCATGGGGAACAGGGATCGACAAGGGCGCATAGTAGCAGGCGAAATGTTGAGCAAGGTGCAGGAGAACATGAAGAAATGGAGGACGAACTGTCCATGGACATGGAAGACTCAGCGGATGAGGGAGACCTTGGTCAAATTTCAGTTGAAAGAGGTTGGGGGGAGATGTCAGAGGAAGAAAGAACGGTTAGCACCTCTATGCCACAAACACAGCGTGGACTTGGTCCGCATGGCTGCGCAAGACACATGAGTGCCTTCTTGTTGCACTACCTCCAACATGACAGTCGTATTGTCAAAATTAGAAGTGATGATGACTACTGGATTGCCACACTATTAGATCCCCGGTACAAGACCAAATTTTGTGACATAATTCCAGCCATAGAAAGGGACGCACGTATACAGGAGTATCAGCAGAAGCTGTTACTCGATCTTAGCTCGGCTTTTCCACCAAACAACCGTGCAGGTGCAGGGAGGGAATCTCCCAGTTGTAACTTGACAAACATGGGACGGTCTCGTCATCTTCACCAGTCTACCCGTACCAGTAGGACCGTATCTGGTGCCGGTAACAGCAATTTTATGGAATCTTTTCATAATTTTTTTAGACCCTCTTTTGCAAGGCCACCAGAGACAACAAGTCTGACACATACTCAACGGCTGGAGAGGATGATACAGGAGTATCTCCAAATGAACATCGATGCCATGACTGTGCAACTGGAGCCTTGCTCCTTTTGGGCTTCAAACATAGAAAAATGGCCAGAGCTCTCCAGTTACGCCTTGGAGATTTTGTCGTGTCCAGCTGCCAGCGTTGTCTCTGAACGTGTATTCAGTGCTGCTGGGTGTGTGCTGACAGATAAGCGCACGCGTCTGTCCAGTGACAATGTGGACAGACTGACGTTCATCAAAATGAACAAGTCATGGATCCAGAAGGAATTTACTACCCCTGTGTCATCCTGGGGAGAGTAAATGCTTGTGGATTTGGAATGTGCTTGATGCAAATCAAAACATCTTGTTTGCAACTAGGGCCCAAGTGCTGCCACTGATGGGGTGGGTGTCTGTGTGGCCCAATTTTTGGAAAAAAGGGAGACTCCGCTTGGAGTAACCCTTGCTTGCTGTGTTTTTAAAAGAAGCCAAGATGAACAGAGCTGGGATCAGGAAAGACTTTGCTACCTACCCCGGTGTCATCCTGGGGACGGATAAGAATGGCGTATTTTTGAATGTGCTTGATGCAAATCTAGCTGTGAAGTGTACAACTGGGGCACAACTGCTGCCACTGAAGGGGTGGGTGTGTGTGGGCCCAATTTTTGGAAAAAAGGGAGACTCCGCTTGGAGTAACCCTTGCTTGCTGTGTTTTTAAAAGAAGCCAAGATGAACAGAGCTGGGATCAGGAAAGACTTTGCTACCTACCCCGGTGTCATCCTGGGGACGGATAAGAATGGCGTATTTTTGAATGTGCTTGATGCAAATCTAGCTGTGAAGTGTACAACTGGGGCACAACTGCTGCCACTGAAGGGGTGGGTGTGTGTGGGCCCAATTTTTGGAAAAAAGGGAGACTCCGCTTGGAGTAACCCTTGCTTGCTGTGTTTTTAAAAGAAGCCAAGATGAACAGAGCTGGGATCAGGAAAGACTTTGCTACCTACCCCGGTGTCATCCTGGGGACGGATAAGAATGGCGTATTTTTGAATGTGCTTGATGCAAATCAAAACATCCTGTTTGCAACTAGGGCCCAAGTGCTGCCACTGATGGGGTGGGTGTCTGTGTGGCCCAATTTTTGGAAAAAAGGGAGACTCCGCTTGGAGTAACCCTTGCTTACATTGTTTTTAAAAGAAGCCAAGATGAACAAGTCATGGATCAGCAAAGACTTTATCTACGTACCCCGGTGTCATCCTGGGGACGGATAAGAATGGCGTATTTTTGAATGTGCTTGATGCAAATCAAAACATCCTGTTTGCAACTAGGGCCCAAGTGCTGCCACTGATGGGGTGGGTGTCTGTGTGGCCCAATTTTTGGAAAAAAGGGAGACTCCGCTTGGAGTAACCCTTGCTTGCTGTGTTTTTAAAAGAAGCCAAGATGAACAGAGCTGGGATCAGGAAAGACTTTGCTACCTACCCCGGTGTCATCCTGGGGACGGATAAGAATGGCGTATTTTTGAATGTGCTTGATGCAAATCTAGCTGTGAAGTGTACAACTGGGGCACAACTGCTGCCACTGAAGGGGTGGGTGTGTGTGGGCCCAATTTTTGGAAAAAAGGGAGACTCCGCTTGGAGTAACCCTTGCTTGCTGTGTTTTTAAAAGAAGCCAAGATGAACAGAGCTGGGATCAGGAAAGACTTTGCTACCTACCCCGGTGTCATCCTGGGGACGGATAAGAATGGCGTATTTTTGAATGTGCTTGATGCAAATCAAAACATCCTGTTTGCAACTAGGGCCCAAGTGCTGCCACTGATGGGGTGGGTGTCTGTGTGGCCCAATTTTTGGAAAAAAGGGAGACTCCGCTTGGAGTAACCCTTGCTTGCTGTGTTTTTAAAAGAAGCCAAGATGAACAGAGCTGGGATCAGGAAAGACTTTGCTACCTACCCCGGTGTCATCCTGGGGACGGATAAGAATGGCGTATTTTTGAATGTGCTTGATGCAAATCTAGCTGTGAAGTGTACAACTGGGGCACAACTGCTGCCACTGAAGGGGTGGGTGTGTGTGGGCCCAATTTTTGGAAAAAAGGGAGACTCCGCTTGGAGTAACCCTTGCTTGCTGTGTTTTTAAAAGAAGCCAAGATGAACAGAGCTGGGATCAGGAAAGACTTTGCTACCTACCCCGGTGTCATCCTGGGGACGGATAAGAATGGCGTATTTTTGAATGTGCTTGATGCAAATCAAAACATCCTGTTTGCAACTAGGGCCCAAGTGCTGCCACTGATGGGGTGGGTGTCTGTGTGGCCCAATTTTTGGAAAAAAGGGAGACTCCGCTTGGAGTAACCCTTGCTTGCTGTGTTTTTAAAAGAAGCCAAGATGAACAGAGCTGGGATCAGGAAAGACTTTGCTACCTACCCCGGTGTCATCCTGGGGACGGATAAGAATGGCGTATTTTTGAATGTGCTTGATGCAAATCAAAACATCCTGTTTGCAACTAGGGCCCAAGTGCTGCCACTGATGGGGTGGGTGTCTGTGTGGCCCAATTTTTGGAAAAAAAGGGAGACTCCGCTTGGAGTAACCCTTGCTTACATTGTTTTTAAAAGAAGCCAAGATGAACAAGTCATGGATCAGCAAAGACTTTATCTACGTACCCCGGTGTCATCCTGGGGACGGATAAGAATGGCGTATTTTTGAATGTGCTTGATGCAAATCAAAACATCCTGTTTGCAACTAGGGCCCAAGTGCTGCCACTGATGGGGTGGGTGTCTGTGTGGCCCAATTTTTGGAAAAAAGGGAGACTCCGCTTGGAGTAACCCTTGCTTACATTGTTTTTAAAAGAAGCCAAGATGAACAAGTCATGGATCAGCAAAGACTTTATCTACGTACCCCGGTGTCATCCTGGGGACGGATAAGAATGGCGTATTTTTGAATGTGCTTGATGCAAATCAAAACATCCTGTTTGCAACTAGGGCCCAAGTGCTGCCACTGATGGGGTGGGTGTCTGTGTGGCCCAATTTTTGGAAAAAAGGGAGACTCCGCTTGGAGTAACCCTTGCTTGCTGTGTTTTTAAAAGAAGCCAAGATGAACAGAGCTGGGATCAGGAAAGACTTTGCTACCTACCCCGGTGTCATCCTGGGGACGGATAAGAATGGCGTATTTTTGAATGTGCTTGATGCAAATCAAAACATCCTGTTTGCAACTAGGGCCCAAGTGCTGCCACTGATGGGGTGGGTGTCTGTGTGGCCCAATTTTTGGAAAAAAAGGGAGACTCCGCTTGGAGTAACCCTTGCTTACATTGTTTTTAAAAGAAGCCAAGATGAACAAGTCATGGATCAGCAAAGACTTTATCTACGTACCCCGGTGTCATCCTGGGGACGGATAAGAATGGCGTATTTTTGAATGTGCTTGATGCAAATCAAAACATCCTGTTTGCAACTAGGGCCCAAGTGCTGCCACTGATGGGGTGGGTGTCTGTGTGGCCCAATTTTTGGAAAAAAGGGAGACTCCGCTTGGAGTAACCCTTGCTTGCTGTGTTTTTAAAAGAAGCCAAGATGAACAGAGCTGGGATCAGGAAAGACTTTGCTACCTACCCCGGTGTCATCCTGGGGACGGATAAGAATGGCGTATTTTTGAATGTGCTTGATGCAAATCAAAACATCCTGTTTGCAACTAGGGCCCAAGTGCTGCCACTGATGGGGTGGGTGTCTGTGTGGCCCAATTTTTGGAAAAAAGGGAGACTCCGCTTGGAGTAACCCTTGCTTGCTGTGTTTTTAAAAGAAGCCAAGATGAACAGAGCTGGGATCAGGAAAGACTTTGCTACCTACCCCGGTGTCATCCTGTGGACGGATAAGAATGGCGTATTTTTGAATGTGCTTGATGCAAATCAAAACATCCTGTTTGCAACTAGGGCCCAAGTGCTGCCACTGATGGGGTGGGTGTCTGTGTGGCCCAATTTTTGGAAAAAAAGGGAGACTCCGCTTGGAGTAACCCTTGCTTGCTGTGTTTTTAAAAGAAGCCAAGATGAACAGAGCTGGGATCAGGAAAGACTTTGCTACCTACCCCGGTGTCATCCTGGGGACGGATAAGAATGGCGTATTTTTGAATGTGCTTGATGCAAATCAAAACATCCTGTTTGCAACTAGGGCCCAAGTGCTGCCACTGATGGGGTGGGTGTCTGTGTGGCCCAATTTTTGGAAAAAAAGGGAGACTCCGCTTGGAGTAACCCTTGCTTACATTGTTTTTAAAAGAAGCCAAGATGAACAAGTCATGGATCAGCAAAGACTTTATCTACGTACCCCGGTGTCATCCTGGGGACGGATAAGAATGGCGTATTTTTGAATGTGCTTGATGCAAATCAAAACATCCTGTTTGCAACTAGGGCCCAAGTGCTGCCACTGATGGGGTGGGTGTCTGTGTGGCCCAATTTTTGGAAAAAAGGGAGACTCCGCTTGGAGTAACCCTTGCTTGCTGTGTTTTTAAAAGAAGCCAAGATGAACAGAGCTGGGATCAGGAAAGACTTTGCTACCTACCCCGGTGTCATCCTGGGGACGGATAAGAATGGCGTATTTTTGAATGTGCTTGATGCAAATCAAAACATCCTGTTTGCAACTAGGGCCCAAGTGCTGCCACTGATGGGGTGGGTGTCTGTGTGGCCCAATTTTTGGAAAAAAAGGGAGACTCCGCTTGGAGTAACCCTTGCTTACATTGTTTTTAAAAGAAGCCAAGATGAACAAGTCATGGATCAGCAAAGACTTTATCTACGTACCCCGGTGTCATCCTGGGGACGGATAAGAATGGCGTATTTTTGAATGTGCTTGATGCAAATCAAAACATCCTGTTTGCAACTAGGGCCCAAGTGCTGCCACTGATGGGGTGGGTGTCTGTGTGGCCCAATTTTTGGAAAAAAGGGAGACTCCGCTTGGAGTAACCCTTGCTTGCTGTGTTTTTAAAAGAAGCCAAGATGAACAGAGCTGGGATCAGGAAAGACTTTGCTACCTACCCCGGTGTCATCCTGGGGACGGATAAGAATGGCGTATTTTTGAATGTGCTTGATGCAAATCTAGCTGTGAAGTGTACAACTGGGGCACAACTGCTGCCACTGAAGGGGTGGGTGTGTGTGGGCCCAATTTTTGGAAAAAAGGGAGACTCCGCTTGGAGTAACCCTTGCTTGCTGTGTTTTTAAAAGAAGCCAAGATGAACAGAGCTGGGATCAGGAAAGACTTTGCTACCTACCCCGGTGTCATCCTGGGGACGGATAAGAATGGCGTATTTTTGAATGTGCTTGATGCAAATCAAAACATCCTGTTTGCAACTAGGGCCCAAGTGCTGCCACTGATGGGGTGGGTGTCTGTGTGGCCCAATTTTTGGAAAAAAAGGGAGACTCCGCTTGGAGTAACCCTTGCTTACATTGTTTTTAAAAGAAGCCAAGATGAACAAGTCATGGATCAGCAAAGACTTTATCTACGTACCCCGGTGTCATCCTGGGGACGGATAAGAATGGCGTATTTTTGAATGTGCTTGATGCAAATCAAAACATCCTGTTTGCAACTAGGGCCCAAGTGCTGCCACTGATGGGGTGGGTGTCTGTGTGGCCCAATTTTTGGAAAAAAGGGAGACTCCGCTTGGAGTAACCCTTGCTTGCTGTGTTTTTAAAAGAAGCCAAGATGAACAGAGCTGGGATCAGGAAAGACTTTGCTACCTACCCCGGTGTCATCCTGGGGACAGATAAGAATGGCGTATTTTTGAATGTGCTTGATGCAAATCAAAACATCCTGTTTGCAACTAGGGCCCAAGTGCTGCCACTGATGGGGTGGGTGTCTGTGTGGCCCAATTTTTGGAAAAAAAGGGAGACTCCGCTTGGAGTAACCCTTGCTTGCTGTGTTTTTAAAAGAAGCCAAGATGAACAGAGCTGGGATCAGGAAAGACTTTGCTACCTACCCCGGTGTCATCCTGGGGACGGATAAGAATGGCGTATTTTTGAATGTGCTTGATGCAAATCAAAACATCCTGTTTGCAACTAGGGCCCAAGTGCTGCCACTGATGGGGTGGGTGTCTGTGTGGCCCAATTTTTGGAAAAAAAGGGAGACTCCGCTTGGAGTAACCCTTGCTTACATTGTTTTTAAAAGAAGCCAAGATGAACAAGTCATGGATCAGCAAAGACTTTATCTACGTACCCCGGTGTCATCCTGGGGACGGATAAGAATGGCGTATTTTTGAATGTGCTTGATGCAAATCAAAACATCCTGTTTGCAACTAGGGCCCAAGTGCTGCCACTGATGGGGTGGGTGTCTGTGTGGCCCAATTTTTGGAAAAAAGGGAGACTCCGCTTGGAGTAACCCTTGCTTGCTGTGTTTTTAAAAGAAGCCAAGATGAACAGAGCTGGGATCAGGAAAGACTTTGCTACCTACCCCGGTGTCATCCTGGGGACGGATAAGAATGGCGTATTTTTGAATGTGCTTGATGCAAATGTAGCTGTGAAGTGTACAACTGGGGCACAAGTGCTGCCACTGAAGGGGTGGGTGTGTGTGTGGCCCAATTTTTGGAAAAAAGGGAGACTCCACTTGGAGTCACCTTGCGGTGTTTTACATGATTTTAGAAGGGCGTGCCATGCCTATATCTGTGTGTCCTCCTCTTTTTCCTTGTCCAGCTGTTTTGTTTTCGCATGAGTATATGTCCTTGTCACTTTCCAATGTGTTTGAGTTGTTTGTCACCTTTAGGACACCTTTGAGGGTGTTTTCTAGGTGTTTTTCTGTGTTTGTGATTGCCTGCCATTGTTTCCTATGCAGTTCGAGTTCGGTTCGTCGAACGTTCGACGAACCGAACTCGAACGGGAGGTCCGTTCGGCGAACCAACCTCGAGCCGAACCGCGACCGGTTCGCTCATCTCTACTCCCAGGTTCCTCTGTCGGCTGGAAGCAATCGATATCACTGGATGTAGTGAGTGTGTGTGTGCAGTCTGATGTGTGATTCTGTGTGCGATCTGATGTGTGTGTATGAGTGTGTGTGTACGATCTGATATATGTATCAGCCAGAAGTAGGGGTGGACCGCGTAGAGCATACCCGAGGTCTGGTATGATTTTCCTGGGAAGGGGGGTCTGCTTTTTTGGGGAAAAAACTTACCCTCACCCGTTTTTCCCTGAGAATAAGGCCTACACTGAAAATAAGCCCTAGAGCATTTTTCATGGCAAAAAATAATATAAGACAATGTCGTATTTTAAGGGAAACATGATAGCACCTGTACATGGACCCCGAAATGGACATCTCAGGTAAGTCTGTTTTACTGTTGGGGCTCGGCCACAAGGATAAAAATAAAAAAAATATTAAAAGGAGACAAAGGAGAGATTACAACAGGAGAATTATACTTACCGAGTCTCACACACTGCTGTCTTACTACTTCTGGGTCAGATCGTTAGCTCTCATACTTATTCACTGCTTCCTCAACCCACCCTCAGTGACAGCATCTGTGATTGGTTGCAGTTAGACTGCCGGCGTGCCGATGTCTATAATTGTGGAGTGTAAAAATAAAAAAATAATTTGAAAAAATGATGTAGGATCTCAGTATATTCATGCAGATAAAGCAGAGAGCTACATGCTGCAGCACCCAGCTGTGTGCGTTATATTGGCTGTGTATCAAAATACAAGGGACCCATGCTGCTTTTTTAAAATTATTTAAATAATTTAAAAAAGCAGCATGTGCTTCCCCCCAATTTTGATAACCAGCCAAGATAAAGCAGACAGTTGGGGGCTGGTGTTCTCAGGCTGGGGAGGACCATGGTTATTTTGATCCCCAGCCTAAAAATTGCAGTCTGCAGCCATCCCAGAATTGTCACATCCATTAGGTGCACCATTTCCGGCAATTTACCCGACTTTTCCCGATTGCCCTGGTGCGGTGGCAATCGGGGTAATATAAGGAGTTAATGACAGCTGTGATTTGTCAAAACTCACAGCTACCATCAAGCTCGAGGTTAGTAATGGAGAGGGGTCTATGTAAATAAAAAGAAATACAATCAAAACACAAAAAAATCCTTTAGTTAAAAACAAAAAAACCCTCTTTCGCCAATTAGCCCCAAAACACCCCTACAGGTCCGACGTAATCCACACAACATCCCATGATGATCCCAGTACTGCTACATCTGAGGTCACAGTGTGCGATCCCATTAAAAAATGTGACCATACACTATGGGCTGACAAAGACACTGACTGAGCCGCAGATGTGAGTGGTGACATCATTGAGTTCACCTGAGGTCACAGATATTAGTTCCCACAATATCCCAGCTGTGACCTCCTCAGGTGAATTCAATGAACTCAGTGAACTCATTTCAGGTGAACTCAATGAACTCAATGCCAGATTACGGCGTAGGCTATGTCCATCTACTGACAGAAAAACGCACCACAAAACATGATGCAGTTATGATGCATTTTTCTGTCAGGAGGTACAGTTGTGGGTCAGAATTCTGCAACAAATTTCTGCACCATATCTGCATCTCCTGGCAGAAAAACGCATCAATACAAAATGCAAATTTAGTGCAGATTTTTGCAACATATACCTGCACCAAATCTGCATCACCTACCAAAAAAATGCATAAAAAGCAATGTGGTATTGACGCAGTTTTGTTGCATTATTCTGCCAGGAGATGCAGATTTGGTGTAGAAATTTGTTGCAGACATTTCTCCACCAAATTTGCATCTCCTGCCAAAAAACCGCATGCATTTTGATGCTTTTTCAGTGCATTTTCTACCAGGAGATGCACATTTTATGCAGAGATGTCTGCATCCAAATACTCAATGTGCACATTGCCTAATCTGGTAATCCAGCATTGAGTTCAATGACTTGACCTGAGGTCCCAGTTGTGACATCAGGTGAAATAACCTAAGGTGAACTCATTGAACTCAGTGTCATCACCTCAGGTGAAGTTATTGAACTCAATGCCAAATTTCTAGGCATAGTGTGCACATTGAGTATTTAGGTGCAGACATTTCTGTACCAAATCTGCATCTCCTGACAAAAAAACAGGAGAGTACAGTGTTCCCACCTTAAGGCCCATTTCACACGTCAGTGAAAAACACTGACGTTCTTTTCTTCACTGACGTGTAAAACATGCACATGTCCCCCCGTGTTCCGTGATTCACGGCACACGTGGGTTGTCCATGTGCAATCCGTGATCCGTGATCAGTGATTGCATATGGACATTACTCACCTGCTTTCGCTGCTGCTGTCCATGGTGCTGATCTCCTCGGGTCTCCAGCGTCCGCCCACCGCTCTCAGCACCTACTTCCTGGTCGGGTTTTCCTGCTCTCATGAATATTCATGAGCCAGGCAGAAACTGCCAAGAGCAGAGGCTCCAGAGCGAATCGCAGGCAAGGTAAGTTGAAAATATTTAATATTTAATATGTCCGTGATTTTCTGGTGCGTGTTTCACTGATCATACACGGATCACACCATAGTGTGGTCCGTGGGTCATCAATGATGCCAGATAAAAACTGACTTGTCTCCGTGCAGAATCACGGCCACGCGTGCATGCTGCATGGAGACTAGAGATGAGCGAACCGGTCCCGGTTCGGCTCGAGGTCGGCTCGCCGAACGGGGGTCCCGTTCGAGTTCGGTTCGTCGAACGTTCGACGAACCGAACTCGAACGTATAGGCTATAATGGGAGGCAATCACAAACACATAAAAATGCATTATAAATGTACACAAACAGTTAATAAACATTGCCATAACACTTACCGGTCCTCGCGATCCCTTCTGCATTCTGTCTCCTGCCGCTATTCCATCCGATGATCGCTGAATCCTCCCGGTGACCTGCACTGCCAGCAGAGATGCAGGACCTATCGTGACGTCAAAATAGCCATGTGACCAGTCACGTGGCTATTATCTCATTGGCTACAGACTGGTCACATGACTATGACACGTCATGTAGGACCTGCGAGTGCATCTCTCCGGTACACGGTGCACATATGTGTATCGCCGTGTACCGGCGACATGCTCTAGCACACGGTCGACTCCCCGTTCCGTTAGGGACCGGCTGACACAGCCGGTCATTAACGGAGATCACCGTTGCCATAGCAACGCAGTTAGCGGTGACGTCACCGCTAACCGCGGCTCCGAGAGCACCGTTGCTATGGTAACGCGTCTGTCAGCGTTACCGCTAGCAGCCAGCACTGATCACTCACGGAGTGAAGGCTGCACGCTGCTTCCCGATTGTAGTGATGATTGTAGTGAGGATGAGGTTCCCCAGCCCCAAGTGATGAGCTGGTGAATCTCATCCTTCCTCACTGCAATCGTCACTACTACTACACTAGAAAGAAAGAAGACAGAAGAGCAGGATCGTGGAGGGCTGACAGGGGGTAATAAAGATGGAGTCTCTAATGTGTCTGTGTATTTATTTCTATTAAAGTATTTTTTCTCTGTGTGGTGTTTTTTTTAACCCTTTATTGGAGATTCTTAATGGCCAGGTCAAACGTGCCTGACATTAAGAATCTCTGGCTTAATACTGGCTAGTAAAACAAAGCCAGTATTAACTCATGATTACCCAACAAGCCACCCGGCTCCAGGGCTGTTGGAAGAGTTGGATACAGCGCCAGATGATGGCGCTTCTATGAGAGCGCCATTTTCTGGGACGGCTGCGGACTGAAATCCGCAGCAGAGGCGCCCAGAAACCTTGGGCTAACCTGTGCTGCGGATTCCAATCCCCAGCTGCCTAGTTGTACCCGGCTGGACACAAAAATGGGGCGAAGCCCACGTCATTTGTTTTTTAATTATTTCATGAAATAAGTGAAATAATTAAAAAAAAACGCGCTTCCCTATATTTTTGGTTCCCAGCCGGGTACAAATAGGCAACTGGGGGTTGGAAGCAGCCCGTGGCTGCCTGCTGTACCTGGCTAGCATACAAAAATATGGCGAAGCCCACGTCATTTTTTTGGTGGGCAAATAAATTCTGCATACAGTCCTGGATGGAGTATGCTGAGCCTTGTAGTTCTGCAGCTGCTGTCTGCTCTTCTCCATACAGACAGACAGCAGCTGCAGAACTACAAGGCTCAGCATACTCCATCCAGGACTGTATGCAGAAGTTTTTTGCCCCCTGAAAAAATTATGTGGGCTTCGCCATATTTTTGTATGCTAGCCAGGTACAGCAGGCAGGTACGGCTGCCCCCAACCCCCAGTTGCCTATTTGTACCCGGCTGGGAACCAAAAATAAAGGGAAGCCCTTTTTTTATTATTTCATGAATTTCATGAAATAATTAGAAAACAAATGACGTAGGCTTCGCCCCATTTTTGTGTCCAGCCAGGTACAACTAGGCAGCTGGGGATTGGAATCCGCACCACAGGTTGGCCTGAGCTTTCTGGGCCCCACTGCTGCGAATTGCAGTCTGCAGCCGCCTCAGAAAATGGCATTTTCATAGAAGCGCCATCTTCTGGCGCTGTATCCAACTCTTCCAGCACCTGCCTGCTATACCTGGCTAGCATACAAAAATATGGCGAAACTCACGTCCTTTTTTTGTAGTTTTTTGGCAAAAAAAATAAAAAATGCTTCCCTGGATTTTCCATTGCCAGTGAAGGTAACACCAAGCAGTGGGGGTTAGCAGCCAGTAGCTGCTTGGATTACCCTTAGCTAGCAATACAAAAAATGCAGTGGGAGCCCATATTTATTTTTTTTAATTATTTATATAAATAACTAAAAATAAAATGGGCTTCCCTGTATTTTGATTGCTGGACATCACAGTGCTGTAAAAATAAATCTTTAAAAAAATGACGTAGCGCTCCGCGGTATTTTTGATTCTCAGCGCAGATAAAGCAGACAGCTATGGGTTGCCACCCCCATCTGCCTGCCGTTACCTTGGTTGGCAATCAAAATACAGGGAGGCCCATTAATTTTTTCTATTTAAAAAATAGTTAAAAAAAAAAATGACGTTGGGTCCCCCCATTTTTGATAGCCAGCTAGGGTAAAGCAGACGGCTGTAGCCTGAAAACCACAGCTGGCAGCTTTACCGTGGTTGGGGATCCAATGTGGAGGTCCCCTCAGGCTCTTTTTTATAATTATTTTCTAAATATTAATAATTACACAAAAAAAGTAGGGTCCCCTCCAAATTGGATCACCAGCCAAGGTAAAGCGGACAGCTGTGGTCTGGTATTCTCAGGGTGGGAAGGTCCATAGTTATTGGGCCTTCACAGCCTAAAAATAGCAGGCCGCAGGCACCCCAGACGTGGCGCATCCACTAGATGCGCCAATCCTGGCACTTCACCCCAGCTCATCCCGTGCCCTGGTGCAGTGGCAAACGGGGTAATAAATCGGGTTGATACTAGCTGTAAAGTCACCTGAGATCAAGCCCAGCAGTTTGTGATGTCATGGCGTCTATTAGATACCCAACATCATAAACTGTCAGTACTAACAAAAACAAAAAATCGACAAAAGAAATTTATTTGAAAAAACAGTCCCCAAAACATTTCCTCTTTCACCAATTTATTGTAAGAAAAAAAATAAAGGGGTCCCACGACGACTCTGGACCGTCTAGAATATGGGGGGGAGACACTCAGGGAACGTATCCCCCATTTTCTAGGAGTGCGGACCCTTCATGTGAGGAGTGTGGGTGCAATGAATCTGCACTCACTCTCCCCGGGTCCACAGCAGCAGAGTCCATGTCGTAATGGTTGCTACCAAAGCTGCAATGCCCTGCTCATGAGGTAAGGGCATGCCTAATCAGGAGAACTACTGTAGAGGAAGCTCTGCTCACTGGTATATAGGTGCTCAGAGGTAATAATAGATAAAATTAGTGAGTAACCTCGGCACTCTAAATCTCCCAGACTAAGTCAGTAAGTCACAATGGATAGTAATGCAAAATCACTCTTTATTGGTCCGTATTAAGAAAATTTTTTTTTTCATAAGCATATATGTTTTTGTCCAAAACAAGTTACAAATGACGTTTCGGCCTGAGCCTTCGTCAGATTGGACTTATCTGCATGTAATCATGAAAAATGACAATAATCAGTATCACATAAGAGTGAGAGAACAATAACATAAACTCGAACAATGTAGAGGTACAATTGGGATGCAGCAAACAAATTGCAACACAGCAAGAAATTAAACACATGATACAAATGTCATAATACAGTACAAGGACAATATAGTAATGACAAATATGGGGTCAGAGTAGGCTTAGACAGCTCTGGTACGAAAGAGATGTCAATCATAAAGTAACATGTGCAGTAGGTGTAGAGCTACAGTATGCATGGCAGAGCTAATGGGTAGACCGACCAAAGAAAAAGAACGGAGAATAAGTGGAGAAAAAGTGGAGAATAAGTGGAGAAAAAGTGGAGAAAAAGTGGAGAATAAGTGGAGAAAAAGTGGAGAAAAAGTGGAGAATAAGTGGAGAAAAAGTGGAGAAAAAGTGGAGAAAAAGTGGAGAAAAAGTGGAGAATAAGTGGAGAATAAGTGGAGAATAAGTGGAGAAAAAGTGGAGAATAAGTGGAGAAAAAGTGGAGAAAAAGTGGAGAAAAAGTGGAGAAAAAGTGGAGAAAAAGTGGAGAAAAAGGAGAGAACCTTTTTCTCCACTTTTTCTCCACTTTTTCTCCACTTTTTCTCCACTTATTCTCCATTTTTTTCTCCACTTTTTCTCCACTTTTTCTCCATTTATTCTCCACTTTTTCTCCACTTTTTCTCCATTTTTTTCTCCACTTTTTCTCCACTTTTTCTCCACTTTTTCTCCACTTTTTCTCCACTTATTCTCCACCTATTCTCCACTTTTTCTCCACTTTTTCTCCACTTATTCTCCATTTTTTTCTCCACTTTTTCTCCACTTTTTCTCCATTTATTCTCCACTTTTTCTCCACTTTTTCTCCATTTTTTTCTCCACTTTTTCTCCACTTTTTCTCCACTTTTTCTCCACTTTTTCTCCACTTATTCTCCACCTATTCTCCACCTATTCTCCACTTTTTCTCCACTTTTTCTCCACTTATTCTCCACCTATTCTCCACTTTTTCTCCACTTTTTCTCCATTTATTCTCCACTTTTTCTCCACTTTTTCTCCATTTATTCTCCACTTTGTGGAGTGGAGAATAAATGGAGAAAATGTGGAGAAAAAGTGGAGAATAAATGGAGAAAAAGTGGAGAAAAAGTGGAGAATAAATGGAGAAAAAGTGGAGAAAAAGTGGAGAAAAAGTGGAGAAAAAGTGGAGCACCCTTTGGTGCCTTTCATGTGGCACTAAGGGGTGCTTAGCTTTGTATTTTGCCAAAAAAATGAAAAAAAAAATGACGTAGGGTTCCCCCTAGTTTTGTAGCCAGCTAGGGTAAAGCAGACGGCTGCAGCCTGCAGACCACAGCTGGCAACCTCACCTTGGCTGGTAATCCAAAACTGAGGGCACCCCATGCTGTTATTTTAAATTAAATTATTTATTTTAAATTAAATAAATAATTTAAAAAAAAAAACACGTAGGGGTCCCCCAAAATTGGATCACCAGCCAAGGTAGAGCAGACAGCTGGGGCCTGATATTCTCAGACTAGGGAGGTCCATGGTTATTGGACTCTCCCAAGCCTAAAAATAGCAGGCCGCAGCCGCCCCAGAAGTGGCGCATCCATTAGATGCGCCAATCCTGGTGCTTCGCCCCAGCTCATCCCGCACCCTGGTGCGGTAGCAAACGGGGTAATATATGGGGTTAATACCAGATGTGTAATGTCACCTGGCATCAAGCCCTGGGGTTGGTGAGGTCAGGCGTCTATCAGATACCCGACATCACCAACCCAGTCAGTAAAAAAAAAAATAGACGACAAACACATTTTTATTTGAAAAAACACTCCCCAAAACATTCCCTCTTTAACCAATTTATTAGAATGAAAAACAAATCCAGGTCTGCTGTAATCCAAGGGGTTGCCATGACGATCCACACTGTCCCAGTCAATGAAGACCAGGATGTTCCCCATTGGCTGGGAGAGCAATGCAGTGACCTGAGCTAACATCAATGGGTCAGCCCAGGTCACTGCAGGGGATGACAAGTGCTGCTGTCAGCGAGGTACATTACCTGCGCTGATCTCCAGCACTGCCGACAGCCCCTGTCACTGAGTTCAGTGACCGGCGCCTTCACAGCCAAATATCGCGAGAGGTCCGTGACGTCACCGCTAGTCAGTCTCGGGTCGGAGAGGTGATGTGACAAGCGACGGCCATGGAGGACAGTGACAGCGCTGAGGTCGGGATGGCGGGACTTCATCACCGCAGGTAAGCCGAGCGGGGGGGGGAATGTATGTGTGTGTGTGTGTGTGTGTGTGTATGTATGTGTACGTGTGTGTGTGTATATGTGTACATGCCGCGGGCAGGAGGGGGCGGAGTGAGCTGAGCGGGAAGTGTGGGCTTCCTGCACGTAACTAAGATAAACATCGGGTTACTAACCAAAGCGCTTTGCTTGGATACCCGATGTTTATCTTGGTTACCAGCTTGTGGCAGGCTGCCAGCGATGGCTCCTGCACACTGTAGCTTTAAAAAGCCCTGCTTTTTGCTGCTAGAACTGTTCTCGAACGTATCTAGAACTATCGAGCTTTTGCAAAAAGCTCGAGTTCTAGTTCGATCTCGAACAGCCCCAAAAATCACTCGAGCCCCGAACTGGAGAACCTCGAACCGCGAACCGCGCTCAACTCTAATGGAGACACGTTCAGTGCAAAATCACCGATGTGTGAGCAGACCCATTGATTATAATGGGTCTGCGTATGTCAGTGGTTCTGGTACGTTTTAAAAAAAGCACAAATGTACCAGAATCACTGACGTGTGAAGGGGGCCTTAGTGTGATTTTTATCATTACCAGCTGGTCAAGTTTATTGAGTAATGTCAATAGTTACAATTTGAATGGGTCCTTCCAATCTAACTTTCCCTTATTGTAGTCTAAAAAACAGGTCTGAATTAATGAAGTAGGCTGCAGAATCATAGACAGTGAAAGTGAATGCAGGTAAAGACTCATTTCGGAAAAGGCGTTCCACATTGAACAATACTTTATCTGAGGAGTAAAAGGATACCTAGAAGTATGGGTGACTTCCGCGATAATCATCCAGACTTAGGTGTTCTCCTGATGACTTGTTTGTTTGAGGGCGTGTGAATCAGTCCTTGAGGAAATCTGCAGCGCGATCATAATAGAGCCAGAGTCCGAGATCGCGTCATCGTCTGTTCTCAACGGTCCCTAAGCTGGCTACTCCCACCTCCTTAGATTCCATCTCAGATAAGCTGATTGATCAGGGAAAAATGACCAAGATACCCTGTCATTCATCAAGTCTTTCCCAAATTCTTCGATCCATACAAATAGCCTGAGTCATGTCCTCCCCCAAGGAACAAGAAAGAGTATATATAGCCAGATCACCTTTAAGAGTATCTAAGAAGCCTGTGTAGAACTGGCACGTAACAGCTGCGTCATTCTATAGAACATCAGAGGAGCACTGCAGGAGCTCAGAACTGTAGTCCTCAGTGTGCGGGTCCCCTGCCTTAGGTTCTTGTTCTTTACCTCTGCACCTGGACTCTGTCAGGATCATTGTAGATCATCCCTAATATGTCAAAAAAGCATCAACAGAAGGCCATTCAGGGGCTAGTGGAGACAAAGAATATGCCAAAGTCTGAAGACCCCCTCAAAATAGAAACATGATTATTCCCACCCTCTGGGACTCATTACCTGATGACTGGGTTCACAAGATATAAAATACCCTGCAGCTTTCCCTGAACACCCTAAACTGTTTTTTCTCGACTGAAAATTTGACAAGAAGGGCCATTACAGATTCGGAAGAGTCCAACTGCGTGGATGCAGGTATCACAGTCACAGCTGAGAGTGGAGCACTATATGGAGTCTTCATAAAGCAAGAAACCTGTCCCTGCAACTGTAATTAACAGATCCAGGATTGTTGCTGGTTAAAATGAGAAAAACAAAAAAATTAGTTTGACCCTGTATGCTATATGGACACGTCGTGAGGCAGGATAGTCAAACGTTCTGGGCTCAGATACCAAAAGAGCATGTCAACATTAAGGGGCTAGGTAGAGGCATAGTCAGGTCACAGTCTGGAGTCAGAATGCTTGGAGGGTATAGGATCAGAACAAAGGGACAGGGCAAAAAGATGTTCAAACAAAGTCAAAGATCAGGTAGCAAAAGATCAATTCCCAGAGCACAGATACAAGAGGACAACTGGAACAACTGAGTAGAAGACTATGACGGGTAGTGCTCTGGGAAAAGCTGCTCAGCTCATAAGCTGGGCAATTACAGGTGAGCTGTCACCACTAAACTAAAGGGGGCTTTACACGGTAGCGATATCGCTAGCAATTTGTAGCGATAGCGAGCGTGTAAGTACTCGCCCCCGTCGCGTATGCGATTGTTTGTGATCACAAAAATAATTGTTTGTGTATCGATAATGTTCGCTACAGCAGCGTCACACATACTTACCTGGTCGGCGTCGGCGCTGTGACTGCCGAACAATCCCTTCTTCAAGGGGGAGGGACGTTTGGCATCACAGCGACGTCACCGCAACGTCACTACGCGGCCAGCCAATCAAAGCGGAGGGGCGGAGATGAGCAGGACGTAACATCCCGCCCACCTCCTTCCTTTCGCATTGTGGCCAGCGGCAGGTAAGGAGACGTTCCTCGCTCCTGTGGTGTCACACATAGCGATGTGTGCTGCCGCATGAGCGATGAACCACCTGGATAAACAACCCTTACCGATTTTTGAGTTTGGGACGACCTCTCCATGGTGAACGATTTTCACCATTTTTGAGGTCGCTTAAGGTCGCTGGTCAGTGTCACACGCTGCAATATCGTTAATGACGCCGGATGTGCGTCACTAACAACTTGACCCCAACGACAAAACATTAACGATATCGTAGCGTGTAAAGCCCCCTTAACAGCCAAACATGCCCTTAACATAAAGTAGAGGAATTATGACAAATATGTAGAAAATATATCTAATATATACATACCATCAGTTTTTATATTCACACCAGTTGGAATTCTGATATTTAGTTTAACTATCCAAAATGCCTCATGGCTAGAGTTGAGCGAATACTTAACTATTATACTCATAACTAGAGATGAGCGAACCGGTCCCGGTTCGGCTCGAGGTCGGTTCGCCGAACGGAGGTCCCGTTCGAGTTCGGTTCGTCGAACGTTCGACGAACCGAACTCGAGCCAATAGGAAACAATGGCAGGCAATCACAAACACAGAAAAACACCTAGAAAACACCCTCAAAGGTGTCCAAAAGGTGACAAACAACTCACAACACAACACAAACACATGGGAAAGTGACAAGGACATATACTCATGCGAAAACAAAACAGCTGGACAAGGAAAAAGAGGAGGACACACAGATATAGGCATGGCACGCCCTTCTAAAGTCATGTAAAACACCGCAAGGTGACTCCAAGCGGAGTCTCCCTTTTTTCCAAAAATTGGGCCCCACACACACCCACCCCTTCAGTGGCAGCAGTTGTGCCCCAGTTGTACACTTCACAGCTAGATTTGCATCAAGCACATTCAAAAATACGCCATAATTAACCGTCCCCAGGATGACACCGGGGTAGGTAGATAAAGTCTTTGCTGACCCATGACTTGTTCATCTTGGCTTCTTTTAAAAACAATGTAAGCAAGGGTTACTCCAAGCGGAGTCTCCCTTTTTTCCAAAAATTGGGCCCCACACACACCCACCCCTTCAGTGGCAGCAGTTGTGCCCCAGTTGTACACTTCACAGCTAGATTTGCATCAAGCACATTCAAAAATACGCCATAATTAACCGTCCCCAGGATGACACCGGGGTAGGTAGATAAAGTCTTTGCTGACCCATGACTTGTTCATCTTGGCTTCTTTTAAAAACAATGTAAGCAAGGGTTACTCCAAGCGGAGTCTCCCTTTTTTCCAAAAATTGGGCCCCACACCCACCCACCCCTTCAGTGGCAGCAGTTGTGCCCCAGTTGTACACTTCACAGCTAGATTTGCATCAAGCACATTCAAAAATATGCCATAATTAACCGTCCCCAGGATGACACCGGGGTAGGTAGATAAAGTCTTTGCTGACCCATGACTTGTTCATCTTGGCTTCTTTTAAAAACAATGTAAGCAAGGGTTACTCCAAGCGGAGTCTCCCTTTTTTCCAAAAATTGGGCCCCACACCCACCCACCCCTTCAGTGGCAGCAGTTGTGCCCCAGTTGTACACTTCACAGCTAGATTTGCATCAAGCACATTCAAAAATACGCCATAATTAACCGTCTCCAGGATGACATCGGAGTAGGTAGCAAAGTCTTTCCTGATCCCAGCTCTGTTCATCTTGGCTTCTTTTAAAAACACAGCAAGCAAGGGTTACTCCAAGCGGAGTCTCCCTTTTTTTCCAAAAATTGTGCCCCACACACACCCACCCATTCAGTGGCAGCACTTGTGCCCTAGTTGTACACTTCACAGCTAGATTTGCATCAACCACATTCCAAATCTACAAGCATTTACTCTCCCCAGGATGACACAGGGGTTGTAAATTCCTTCTGGATCCATGACTTGTTCATTTTGATGAACGTCAGTCTGTCCACATTGTCACTGGACAGACGCGTGCGCTTATCTGTCAGCACACACCCAGCAGCACTGAAGACACGTTCAGAGACAACGCTGGCAGCTGGACACGACAAAATCTCCAAGGCGTAAGTTGATAGCTCTGGCCATTTTTCTAGGTTTGAAGCCCAAAAGGAGCAAGGCTCCAGTTGCACAGTCATGGCATCGATGTTCATTTGGAGATACTCCTGTATCATCCTCTCCAGCCGTTGACTATGTGTCAGACTTGTTGTCTCTGGTGGCCTTGCAAAGGAGGGTCTAAAAAAATTATGAAAAGATTCCATAAAATTGCTGTTACCAGCACCAGATACGGTCCTACTGGTACGTGTAGACTGTTGAAGATGACGAGACCGTCCCATCTTTGTCAAGTTACAACTGGGAGATTCACTCCCTGCACCTGCACGGTTGTTTGGTGGAAAAGCCGAGCTAAGATCGAGTAACAGCTTCTGCTGATACTCCTGCATACGTGCGTCCCTTTCTATGGCTGGAATTATGTCACAAAATTTGGACTTGTACCGGGGATCTAATAGTGTGGCAAGCCAGTAGTCATCATCACTTCTAATTTTGACAATACGAGGGTCATGTTGGAGGTAGTGCAACAAGAAGGCACTCATGTGTCTTGCGCAGCCATGCGGACCAAGTCCACGCTGTGTTTGTGGCATAGAGGTGCTAACCGTTCTTTCGTCCTCTGACATCTCCCCCCAACCTCTTTCAACTGAAATTTGACCAAGGTCTCCCTCATCTGCTGAGTCTTCCATGTCCATGGACAGTTCGTCCTCCATTTCTTCATGTCCTCCTGCACCTTCCTCAACATCTCGCCTGCTACCATGCGCCCTTGTTGATCCATGTCCCCCATGCTCCCATGCCTGGCGCCTTGGTGATGATGAACGTCTGGACCTTGGTGATGTTGTTGTCCCTTGCGCATATGAATCCTCCTGTAGTTCATCCCCTTCCTGTTGTCCCACCCCCTGACTCCGAATAGTGTTTAGCGTGTGTTCCAGCATGTAAATGACTGGAATCGTCATGCTGATAATGGCATTGTCAGCGCTAAACATATTCGTCGCCATGTCGAAACTGTGCAGAAGGGTGCATAGGTCCTTGATCTGAGACCACTCCATCAGGGTGATCTGCCCCACCTCTGCATCTCGTTGGCCCAGGCTATACGTCATGACGTATTGCACCAGGGCTCGGCGGTGCTGCCACAGTCGCTGTAACATGTGGAGAGTTGAATTCCAGCGTGTCGGCACATCGCATTTCAGGCGATGAACCGGCAGGCCGAAAGACTTCTGGAGCGATGCAAGTCGCTCAGCTGCGGCGCTTGAACGGCGGAAGTGAGCAGACAGTTTTCGTGCCCTGTTCAGAAGGCCATCTAGCCCGGGATACTGTGTTAAAAATTGCTGCACGACAAGGTTCAACACGTGAGCCATACAAGGTACGTGTGTCACCTTGCCCAGGCGAAGGGCCGCACCCAGGTTTGCAGCATTGTCGCACACGGCCTTACCAGGCTGCAGGTTGAGTGGAGACAACCATTTATTAAACTCGGACCGCAGAGCTGACCACAACTCCTCAGCTGTGTGACTCTTATTCCCAAGACATGTCAAGCTAAAGACCGCCTGATGCCGTTGCGCTCTGCTGCCAGCATAGTAATGAGGCGTGCGTGATTCCTTCTGCGCAGTGAGAACGCTGGTGGCCTGACCAGGCAGGCTTGGGGCGGAGGTGGAGGACCCAGATGAGGTGGAGGATGCAGAAGCAGTGGCGGAACTTGGACAGACAGAGGATTGACACACAAGTCGTGGGGACGGCAACACTTGTGCAGCAGACCCTTCACCATCTATCACCATAGTTACCCAGTGCCCAGTCAGCGACATGTAACGTCCCTGTCCATGCTTACTGGTCCAAGTATCGGTGGTGAAATGCACCCGTTCACACACAGAGTTTCTCAATGAAGCGGTGATGTTGTGTGCGACATGCTGGTGTAGCGCGGGCACACCTTTCTTAGAGAAGTAGTGGCGACTAGGCATCTGGTACTGGGGCACAGCGACAGACATAAGGTCTCTAAAATCCTGTGTGTCCACTAGGCGGAAAGGCAGCATTTCGGTAGCCAACAGCTTACAGAGGGATAGAGTCAACCTCTTCGCTTTGTCATGGGTCGCAGGAAGTGGCCTTTTATTTGACCACATCTGAGGGACAGAGATCTGGCTGCTGTGTGTAGACGGTGTTGAGTAGGGTGTCCCTGGAAAAATGCAGCTTTGTGAGGAAAGTGCAGGCGGAGACATGATGTTGCCTTCATCCAAAGTTGGTGCTATCGATGTCTGAGAGAGCTGTACACACTCACTTGTTTCCCCTTCCAAAACAACTGACGACCTACCAAGCAAACTGCCTGTTGCGGTTACAGTGGTGGAAGTTGTGGGTGGAAAAACAGGTGTGACAGCTGTCCCCACAGTCCTAGAAGATGACGAGCGCGCGGATGCACTGGAAGGGGCAGGCGGTGGATGGTTCGCTCCGCTAGGCCGCATTGCAGCACGGTGAGCTTCCCACCGGGCCATATGATATTTATTCATGTGACGATTCATGGAAGAAGTTGTCAAACTGCTGAGGTTTTGACCTCTACTAAGAGAACCATGACAAATTTTACATATCACATAATTTGGGCGATCTTTTTCTATGTCAAAAAAGGACCAGGCTAGGCAAGGCTTAGAGGCCATGCGACCTGTTGATCCACCCCGAATAATGCTCAGAGGCAGAGTGGTGGCTGAGGATGCAGTTGTAGACGTGCTACCAGTGCTCCGACTCTGTCCAGGAAGGCGCAAGGTAACTTCGTCGTCGGTTGCATCCTCCTCCACCGCCTCTGTTGACCTCCTCGAGTGCCTGACTGGGGGTTGACAGTAGGTGGGATCTAGAACTTCATCATCAATTGTTGTGTTTGCACTCCCCTCCCCCTCAGACCGAGCCTCTTCTTGCCCTGACCGAATATTTAAGTTGTCATCCAAATCGGGTATCTGCGTCTCATCTTCATCAGAATGTTCCTCATTGTCTATAACCACAGGTGTTACAGTTTGTGACAAAGGGTCAACATTATGCTCAGAAACTTGTTCCTCACGGCCTGAATCCGAGTCACAAAGGTTCTGGGCATCACTGCAGACCATTTCCTGTTCTGTACTCACTGTAGCTTGGGAGCAGACCTCTGATTCCCAGGCTATAGTGTGACTGAACAGCTCTGCAGACTCAGCCATCTCAGTTCCACCATACTGTGCAGGGCTGATGGAGACTTCAGAGCTGGGAGAAATCAAGTGTGATTGGGATGACAACTCAGAGGACTGGTGTTTTTTGGATGCGGTACTTGAAGTGGCTGAGAGGGCACTTGTTGGACCACTTGAGATCCATTCAAGCATTTTCCTTTTTTGCCCATCATCTACCTTTCTTCCTGTTGTTCGTGTCCGTAAAAAAGGGAGCACATCGGATTGTCCATGGTAAGTAGTAGACATCTTACTTTTGCTGGTAGAGGGTCTATCTTCAGCAGATGATAATGGAGCTTTGCCACCTTCCCCACGGACAAAACCTTTTTTGCCTTTTCCACCATGCCTCTTCCCCTTTCCACCAGCATCTGTCATTTTGCCACTCATGTTGATTGCGACAAGATTGTGGACTGAAAATGTGGTAGTAAAAATTGAGAGGTGGTGTAGATTGCAGTGGTGGTCTAGCTTTATTAACAGCAGAATAATAAAGAATAAATATCCCTGACAATGCAACTACAGGCCTTAAACTGGCAGCAAAAATTGCTAGTCTAATGGCTTAGTTATAATGACTTGGAGTGTGCAATGCAGGTAGACGCGCTCTGCAAATGTCTTTGCACTAGTGGGACTATAGCAAAGTCCAATAGCCACGTATAGGATGCCACTAGGTACACTGAGTGTTTGCTAATATAATGGCTTAGTTATAATGAGTTGGAGTGTGCAATGCAGGCAGACGCGCTCTGCAAATGTCTTTGCACTAGTGGGACTATAGCAAAGTCCAATAGCCACGTATAGGATGCCACTAGGTACACTGAGTGTTTGCTAGTATAATGGCTTAGTTATAATGAGTTGGAGTGTGCAATGCAGGCAGACGCGCTCTGCAAATGTCTTTGCACTAGTGGGACTATAGCAAAGTCCAATAGCCACGTATAGGATGCCACTAGGTACACTGAGTGTTTGCTAATATAATGGCTTAGTTATAATGAGTTGGAGTGTGCAATGCAGGTAGAGGTGCTGCAAATGTCTTTGCACTAGTGTGACTAGACAACAGTCCAATAGCCACGTTTAGGATGCCACTAGGTACACTGAGTGTTTGCTAGTATAATGGCTCAGTTATAATGAGTTGGAGTGTGCAATGCAGGTAGAGGTGCTGCAATTGTCTTTGCACTAGTGGGACTATAGCAAAGTCCAATAGCCACGTTTAGGATGCCACTAGGTACACTGAGTGTTTGCTAGTATAATGGCTTAGTTATAATGAGTTGGAGTGTGCAATGCAGGTAGAGGTGCTGCAAATGTCTTTGCATTAGTGTGACTAGACAACAGTCCAATAGCCACGTTTAGGATGCCACTAGGTACACTGAGTGTTTGCTAGTATAATGGCTTAGTTATAATGAGTTGGAGTGTGCAATGCAGGCAGACGCGCTCTGCAAATGTCTTTGCACTAGTGGGACTATAGCAAAGTCCAATAGCCACGTATAGGATGCCACTAGGTACACTGAGTGTTTGCTAGTATAATGGCTTAGTTATAATGAGTTGGAGTGTGCAATGCAGGCAGACGCGCTCTGCAAATGTCTTTGCACTAGTGGGACTATAGCAAAGTCCAATAGCCACGTATAGGATGCCACTAGGTACACTGAGTGTTTGCTAATATAATGGCTTAGTTATAATGAGTTGGAGTGTGCAATGCAGGCAGACGCGCTCTGCAAATGTCTTTGCACTAGTGGGACTATAGCAAAGTCCAATAGCCACGTATAGGATGCCACTAGGTACACTGAGTGTTTGCTAGTATAATGGCTTAGTTATAATGAGTTGGAGTGTGCAATGCAGGCAGACGTGCTCTGCAAATGTCTTTGCACTAGTGGGACTATAGCAAAGTCCAATAGCCACAGATAGGATGCCACTAGGTACACTGAGTGTTTGCTAGTATAATGGCTTAGTTATAATGAGTTGGAGTGTGCAATGCAGGCAGACGCGCTCTGCAAATGTCTTTGCACTAGTGGGACTATAGCAAAGTCCAATAGCCACAGATAGGATGCCACTAGGTACACTGAGTGTTTTCTAGTATAATGGCTTAGTTATAATGAGTTGGAGTGTGCAATGCAGGCAGACGCGCTCTGCAAATGTCTTTGCACTAGTGGGACTATAGCAAAGTCCAATAGCCACGTATAGGATGCCACTAGGTACACTGAGTGTTTGCTAATATAATGGCTTAGTTATAATGAGTTGGAGTGTGCAATGCAGGCAGACGCGCTCTGCAAATGTCTTTGCACTAGTGGGACTATAGCAAAGTCCAATAGCCACGTATAGGATGCCACTAGGTACACTGAGTGTTTGCTAGTATAATGGCTTAGTTATAATGAGTTGGAGTGTGCAATGCAGGCAGACGCGCTCTGCAAATGTCTTTGCACTAGTGGGACTATAGCAAAGTCCAATAGCCACAGATAGGATGCCACTAGGTACACTGAGTGTTTGCTAGTATAATGGCTTAGTTATAATGAGTTGGAGTGTGCAATGCAGGCAGACGCGCTCTGCAAATGTCTTTGCACTAGTGGGACTATAGCAAAGTCCAATAGCCACAGATAGGATGCCACTAGGTACACTGAGTGTTTTCTAGTATAATGGCTTAGTTATAATGAGTTGGAGTGTGCAATGCAGGCAGACGCGCTCTGCAAATGTCTTTGCACTAGTGGGACTATAGCAAAGTCCAATAGCCACGTATAGGATGCCACTAGGTACACTGAGTGTTTGCTAATATAATGGCTTAGTTATAATGAGTTGGAGTGTGCAATGCAGGCAGACGCGCTCTGCAAATGTCTTTGCACTAGTGGGACTATAGCAAAGTCCAATAGCCACGTATAGGATGCCACTAGGTACACTGAGTGTTTGCTAGTATAATGGCTTAGTTATAATGAGTTGGAGTGTGCAATGCAGGCAGACGCGCTCTGCAAATGTCTTTGCACTAGTGGGACTATAGCAAAGTCCAATAGCCAAAGATAGGATGCCACTAGGTACACTGAGTGTTTGCTAGTATAATGGCTTAGTTATAATGAGTTGGAGTGTGCAATGCAGGCAGACGCGCTCTGCAAATGTCTTTGCACTAGTGGGACTATAGCAAAGTCCAATAGCCACAGATAGGATGCCACTAGGTACACTGAGTGTTTGCTAGTATAATGGCTTAGTTATCATGAGTTGGAGTGTGCAATGCAGGCAGACGCGCTCTGCAAATGTCTTTGCACTAGTGGGACTATAGCAAAGTCCAATAGCCACAGATAGGATGCCACTAGGTACACTGAGTGTTTGCTAGTATAATGGCTTAGTTATCATGAGTTGGAGTGTGCAATGCAGGAAGACGTGCTCTGCAAATGTCTTTGCACTAGTGGGACTATAGCAAAGTCCAATAGCCACGTATAGGATGCCACTAGGTACACTGAGTGTTTGCTAGTATAATGGCTTAGTTATAATGAGTTTGAGTGTGCAATGCAGGCAGACGTGCTCTGCAAATGTCTTTGCACTAGTGGGACTATAGCAAAGTCCGATAGCCACGTATAGGATGCCACTAGGTACACTGAGTGTTTGCTAGTATAATGGCTTAGTTATAATGAGTTGGAGTGTGCAGAGGACAAGAGGGTACAGTGGCAGGATTGTGGGGCTCTGGGTAGAGGAATGGAAGCCTGCCTTTCTATTTCCTCCTAATGGTGAAATGCAGGGAGGAAATCCCTGACCTTGGCTACACAGACGCTGTTGCTGTTTTCAGGACCTGTCACCTATGGCTCTCTGACCCTGCCGGTTTGAGCCCTTAAAAGGACAGCTAGAAAGTGCTCTCCCTAAGCTGTCTAACGCTGTGTATGCAGCGCATACAGCTGTATCGGCGATAGGACTCAGGAGGACGGAGCTGCGACAGTGATGTCTGACACCAAAGACGCAGAAGGCAGATAATGGCGTGCTGGAGGAAAATGTCCGTTTTTATAATGCAGGGACATGTGACATGGACATCCTATCACACATGCCGTTGCTTCTCTGGCTAAAAGTCCACTTAGCTGTGTGTGTGTCTGGGATTGGCTGACATGCTGGCCCGCCCCACAAGACGCGCGCGCTTAGGGAAGGAAGACAAGAAAAAAAAAAAAAAAATGGCGATCGCCATTATAGAAACAGCAGTGATCTGAAGGCGCTGTTCACGCACACTATACACTGAAATGTCATAATAGTGTGATTCACAGAGTGACTTACACTATTACAGCAGAAACCAAGCTAGGATTTAGCTGGTTTTTTGCTGCTAGAACCGTTCTCGAACGTTTCTAGAACTATCGAGCTTTTGTATAAAGCTCGAGTTCTAGTTCGATCTAGAACATGCCCCAAAATCACTCGAGCCTAGAACTGGAGAACCACGAACCACGAACCGCGCTCAACTCTACTCATAACGAGTACTGTCTAATACTCACGTATTCGATCCGAATAGCATGTGCAATGCAAGTCAATGGGGAATACTCACAAAGTAATGAGTAACTTGAATGCCGCACTATTTAATACTCGCACGAATAGTGCGACATTTGGGTTACTAGTTACTTTGCGAGTTCCTCATTGACTTGCATTGCACGCGCTATTCGGAATGAATAAGCAAGTATTGGACAATAGTTAGGTACTCGCTCAACTCTAATCATGGCTAGAAAATTTCTAACCTACCTCCGCCTCGTTTGAGTGGAAATATTTTTTCCAAAGCATTAAGGTTCATTGCTGAAATTTTTCCCCTCTCATATCAAAGTCTGCATCAGCCATCAGTTGTAATTTTTTCATCTTTGAATTATATTGTCAAGTTCTCAATTTCATGCTAATAAGGTCTTCACTAGAGTGAAGAGACAGCACAACAGCATAATTAAAAAATATAGAAGTACTATTTAATAAAGTTGTTTTATTCCTCTTTCATACACATTTTTTACATTGTTTTAAAAAAAAAAATATTTCAAACAATCCTGTGGGGTTTTTTTAACAAACATTTTTTGTATCTTTTTAGTTTATAAACATTTGTAACTTGGATTTTCTGACATTTTTCAAGTCTGATAGAGAAAATGCCAGAAAAGAAATACATACACAGAGTGGGCTGCAATTAAAATAAATACCACACAAGTCAAAATTTCACCAAAACGCAGAAATGCTGTGTATGTCGATTTTTCATACAGATATTAAAGGGAGATCTGAATGTAGCATTTTTTTCCACAAAGATGTGGAAAGATAACAATAAAAACACAATGGGTTACGGTGAAAAAACGTTGCAAAGTGATGTGCGAATGAAATATTAAATTGTTTGACTTCATTGCATTTGACTAGAAATGAAACGCGAAGAGAAAACGTTTCTTGTGAAGGTAGAAAAATATTCGGTATATTTTACAGTAATGACTAGATTATTAAGAATTTCTGAGTAAAATAATAAATTATTCAAAGAGGATATAAAAATATCCCTATTTGTCATCCATAGCTTGAGCACTGCCTAAGGCCAATGATCTTTTTAATTTAGCACTCAAAAGATTCGAGGTTTCACACAGTGTCAATGTGTTCATTTAAATATTATTAATATTTGCACTAATTTTTCCCCTATGGTAATTTATATAAATTATAAAAATCGCTAAAGAGTTTGAAACAAAAGTTATAGACGTAAACTGATTTTTATTGCACAGGTCACTCAACTGTAGTAACCTGTTTGGTTGGCTTCAGTTGATTAGCAATCGTTATACGAGGGGCTGCTGATAAGTCTTTGGTTTTGTGATTTTTTTTAGTTTCTATGGTAACAAATGTTACATCACATGAAAGCCTTATGTGTCTAATATATGTTTTCAAAATTTTGTGTTTGTTGCTTATGGCGTAGAGAGGGAGTACATAGAAATCATGGCCCCCCCATAGCAGAAGTTCTAATTGTCCCCCCAAGAAAAGTAATACATATTCAAGTGGGTCACAGAAGAGTGTATGTCACAGCTTTGCAGCCCCTAAAAAGTAAAATTCCTCCTATTGAAGTCCTAAGGGTGCTTTACACGCTGCAACATCACTAACGATATATCGTCGGGGTCACGTCTCTAGTGACGCACATTCGGCGCCGTTAGCGACATCGCAGCGTGTGACACCAAGGAGCGACAATCAACGAGTGCAAAAACGTTAAAAATCGTTGCTCGTTGACACGTCGCTCCTTTTCAAAATATCGTTGCTGCTGCAGGTGCGATGTTGTTCATCGTTCCTGCGGAAGCCCACATCGCTAAGTGTGACACCGCAGGAACGATGAACATCTCCTTACCTGCGTCGACTGGCAATGAGGAAGGAAGGAGGTGGGCGGGATGTTCCGGCCACTCATCTCCACCCCTCCTCTGCTATTGGACGGCTGCCGTGTGATGTCACGGTGATGCCGCACGAACCGCCCCCTTAGAACGGAGGCGGTTTGCCGGCAACAGCGATGTCGCAGGGAAGGTAAGTCCATGTGACGGGTGTAAGCGATGTTGTGCGCCACGGGCAGCGATTTGCCCGTGTCGCACAACCGACGGGGGCGGGTACACTCGCTAGCGATATTGGTACCGATATCGAAGCGTGTAAAGTACCCTTTAGAATCCCCATTTATTGCACCCATAAAGTGTGATTCTAAGAACATTGTATGATACCACCACAATTAATTCCTCCACAGTACCCTCCATATGCACAGTATGATGACCCTACAGTACCAACCCTCAACTACACCAGCAAAGTAGGGTGACCCCAAAACAGTATGATCCCAAAACTATTACTCCCACACAGCCCTCCATACAGTATAATGAGATTACATACAGTATAATGACCTCCACATATTTTCACACTATATAATGGACCTCACTAGCTCTCCAAACAGTATCATGGCAGCCGCAAAGCCTTCCGCACAGTATGATGGATCCCACAAAAACTTTCACACTGTATAATTGCTTGACTAGCCTTCCATAATGTAAAAAGGCTCTCTCATAGCCCTCCAAATATTTTATGGCCTCCACATACCCTTTCATATGATATAATGGGGGCTCATAGCCCTTCATATAGAATATTGCACACCCAATAGGCCTCCATATAGAATAATGCACAATTTAGTATGAAATGTGTACAACAGTATGCCAAAACAGTGCAAGACCAGGCCATTTTTCCCTGTTCCAGCCCAGGCACATTTGTTTTTTACATACATAAGCTGTAATTTTTGTTCTCGTTTGGCTATACCAATGATTTTTTGCCTCTTTTTGATAATACATGGGGCCTTATTTTCATGTTATTTTTACATTTTTTTATGCCCACAAAGATCCACTAAAATACATTTTAACTTGTGTTCACCTTTCCATATCATTTTTATATATCTAATACATGCTTTTTTTTTTTTCTTTTTTCAAAAGGACAGGGCTAGCAATATCAATTTGTATTAATATTTTCATTTTTTCCTGCTTCCTAAACTGAATACATAGCATTTGTTCATCATAATGTATACAGTGATTTAAAAGACAGAGACGGTAATAAACCTCTCTGCCCTTTTTGTGGGGAGTCCAGCTGTGTTTGGCAGTTGACTCCCCGCTCCTACAGCTACAATATCTTGTGCAGCTGTGATAAAAGCCGTGACATTTTAGAAAGTCACTCCAGAGTACAATGTGCATGGCCTGGACATTTCAAGTCTATTTGAGGCTGGGATGGGATGGTATGGGAAAGAGAAGTATTTGTCATGTATATACTGTGTGCAGAATTATTAGGCAAGTTGTATTTTAGAGGATTTTTTTTAGTATTGATCAACAACTATGTTCTCAATCAACCCAAAGACTCATAAATATCAAAGCTTAATATTTTTGGAAGTTGGAGTGGTTTGTTTTTTAGATTTGGCCATCTTAGGACGATATCTGTTTGTGCGGGTAACTATTACTGTGCAGAATTATTAGGCAAGTTGTATTTTAGAGGATTTTTATTATTATTGATCAACAACTATGTTCTCAATCAGCCCAAAAGACACATACATATCAAAGCTTAATATTTTTGGAAGTTGGGGTGGTTTTTTTATATTTGGCTATCTTAGGAGGATATCTGTTTGTGCAGGTAACTATTACTGTGCAGAATTATTAGGCAACTTAATAAAAACCAAATATATTCCCATCTCACTTGTTTATTTTCACCAGGTAAACCAATATAACTGCACAAAATTTAGAAATAAACATTTCTGACATGCAAAAACAAAACCCCAAAAATTAGTGACCAATATAGCCACCTTTCCTTATGATGACACTCAAGAGCCTACCATCCATAGATTCTGTCAGTTTCTTGATTTGTTTACGATCAACAGTGCGTGCAGCAGCCACCACAGCCTCCCAGACACTGTTCTGAGAGGTGGACTGCTTTCCCTCCCTGTAGATCTCACATTTATGAGGGACCATAGGTTCTCTATGGGGTTCAGATCAGGTGAACAAGGGGGCCATGTCATTATTTTTTCATCTTTAGACCTTTACTGGCCAGCCACGCTGTGAAGTAGTTGGATGCATGTGATGGAGCATTGTCCTGCATGAAAATCATGTTTTTCCTGAACGATACCGACTTCTTCCTGTACCACTGCTTGAAGAAGTTGTCTTCCAGAAACTGGCAGTAGGTCTGGGAGTTGAGTTTTACTCCATCCTCAACCCAAAAGGTCCCACAAGTTCATCTTTGATGATACCAGCCCATACCAGTACCCCACCTCCACCTTGCTGGCGTCTGAGTCGGAGGGGAGCTCTCTGCCCTTTACTGATCCAGCCTCAGGCCCATCCATCTGGCCCATCAAGGGTCACTCTCATTTCAACAGTCCATAAAACCTTTGAAAAATCAGTCTTAAGATATTTCTTGGCCCAGTCTTGACGTTTTATCTTATGTTTCTTGTTCAAAAGTGTTCATTTTTCAGCCTTCCTTACCTTGGCCATGTCCCTGAGTATGGCACACCTTGTACTTTTTGATACTCCAGTAACATTGCAGCTCTGAAATATGGCCAAACTGGTGGCAAATGGCATCTTGGCAGCTTCACGCTTGATTTTCCTCAATTCATGGGCAGTTATTTTTCGCCTTTTTTGCCCAACACGCTTCTTGCGACCCTGTTGGCTATTTGCCATGAAACGCTTGATTGTTTGGTGATTTCAAGACTGCTGCATCCGTCTGCAAGACATCTCACAATTTTGGACTTTTCAGAGCCCGTCAAATCTCTCTTCTGACCCATTTTGCCAAAAGAAAGGAAATTACCTAATAATTAAGCACACCTTATATATGGTGTTGATGACATTAAACCACACCTTTCCTCATTACTGAGATACACATTACCTGATTTACTTAATTGGTAGTTGGCTCTCAAGCCTATACAGCTTGGAATAGGACAACATGTATAAAAAGTATCATGTGATCAAAATACTCATTTGCCTAATAATTCTGCACACAGTGTAAGAGTCTTGATTTTTTTTGATTTTCAGCTGCCGCCTAGAGAAAAGACGTCAAGTTCCACAACTCAGATACCGGACAGAGTTGCAAGTGGACAGTTGTTGAGAGCAGATACATAGCGATAAACAAACACTTCTGGTAAGGAAATTCTCATGAAAGACTGCGCTGACATCTTTCTTGACCTCCACTTTTCATTGTTGCCATCTTCATTCCCATATTACTGTACCAGTAAAGTAGTGGTATACCACTTAAATTGTCATCATTTTATCTACATGCTCCTAAAGAATATTTAAGTGAGTTATACCCAAAACCTCATCTTAGTGACAATTCAACTGGTTTCTAGTTTTATAAATATGTCTAAACCTTCTGTTACCTGATCTTTCCCAATGGTATATAGTCGTCACACGACATACTGATAATATAATCAGACAGTCCTGCATACGAAGGAACTTCCTACACCTCGACCTGTGAAAGACTTCTTCCCGGGAAAGTAGAGGAGCAACAAAGGTTTCAGCACAGGGAACGGCAGAACACATCTGAGAGAGGTTTCACAACAGCTGAAGTGCCCCCTGAATTATAGGGGGCATAGTGAGACTTTTCAATGAATGATAATGCTGTTACTGAGAAAAAACACTATACAATGAAGAAGACCAATATTCCCACCATACAATGACCATATAGTGGTAGATAATTCTGTAGATAATATAAGTGATGACACTACGGTTATATTTACTGACTCAGAGGGCACATTTCTCTGACTGGAGTCTGTCACTTTTTCTGTCTTTCCATCTAGCCTTCTCCGACATGACAACTTCTTTCTGCCTCAACCTATCTGCAGAAGTTCTAACAAACACATTCCACTTTTCATGTACCCAGCACCTTACCCACTTATTCCCAACATACACAAAATCCCCATCCACACCACTTTATGGGTAATATTGCCCCTCTTTATGGGTAATAGGGTCTCCTTTATGGGTAATAGTGTTCCCTATATTAGTAAAAGTGTTCCCTGTAAGAGTAATAGTGACTTCTATATTAGCATCAGTTCCCATACATTAGTATTGATGTTTATATATGATTAATACGGCTTCCTTTTAGGGTAATAGTGCCACCTATATGAGTAATAGTGCCTCAACTATGTAATTGTGCTCCCATTAAAAGTTAGTAGTCCCCATTGCGATTAATAATGCCTCATTTATGGGTAATAGCGCCACCTACATGAGTAATAGTGCCTCATATATGTAATAGTGCCCCCATTAAAAGGTAATAGCCCCCCTTTATGATTAATACTGCCTCCTTTAAGGGTAATAGTGCCACCTATATGAGTAATAGTGCGCCATATATGTTCTATTGCCCCCATTACAAGGTATTAGAACCCCTCTATGATTAATAATGCCTCATTTATGGGTAATAGTGGCCTTTTCATTGGTAAATGATCACCAGGGTGCCTCCTTAAAAGCAAAAATGCTTCAGAAAAAAAACCCTAAAATTTTTATTAATCTAACCATGAGACCCCAGCCAGTGTGTGGCTCCCCATCCTGTAGGCCGCAGAGAGTGGTATGGCAGGGAGCACACTGCTCACTGATTTATCACACCTTTATAATTATATTGTAATTGTACATTGATACCAGTATATCATTTGTTAAATCCTGGGTACTCCGGTTTCATTCCACACCCCAAAGACATACTGATATAGAATTTAGATTGTGAGCTCCAATGGGGACAATGATGATATCTGTAAAGCGCTGTGGAAATTGAGTGAGTTAAAAATGAATAAATAAATACTAATATTATTTATAGATACACACGTGGCCAAAATTGTTGGTTCCCCTTGTTTAATGAAAGAAAAACCCACAATGGTCACAGAAATAACTTGAATCTGACAAAAATAATAATAAATAATAATAAATCTATGAAAATGAACAAATGAAAGTCAGACATTGCTTACACAGAAATTTAAAAAAATGAAACTCATGAAATAGGCCTGGACAGAAAATATGGCACCCTCCTCCTTAACTTAATATTTTGTTGCACAACCTGTTGAGGCAATCACTGCAATCAAATGATTCCTGTAACTGTCAATGAGACTTCTGCACCTCTCGACAGGTATTTTGGCCACTCCTCAAAAGCAAACTACTTTAGTTGTCTCGTGTTTGAAGGTTGTCTTTTCCAAATGGCATCTTTCAGCTCTTTCCCAAGATGCTCAATAGGATGCTCAATAGGATTTAGGTCAGGGCTCATAGAAAACCACTTCAGAATAGTCCAATGTTTTCCTCTTGGGTGTTTTTAGCTGTGTGTTTTGGGTCATTATCCTGTTGCAAGACCCATGACCTGCAACTTAGACCAAGCTTTCAAACACTGGGCAGCACATTTCTCTCTAGAATCCCTTGAAAGTCTTGAGATTTAATTGTACCCTGCACAGATTCAAGACACCCTGTGCCAGATGCAGCAAAACAGCCCCAGAACATAACAGAGCCTCCTCCATGTTTCACAGTGGGGACAGTGTTCTTTTCTTGATATGCTTCATTTTCCATGTGAACATAGCTGATGTGCCTTGCCAAAAGTTAAATTTTGGTCTCATCTGTCCATAGGACATTCTCACAGAAGCTTTCCGGCTTGTCAACATGTAGTTTGGCAAATTCCAGTCTGGCTTTTTAATGTTTTTTTCAACAATGGTGTCCTCCTTGGTCGTCTCTCATGAAGTCCACTTTGGCTTTTGGCTCAAACAATAACGGATGGTGAGATTTGACACTGATGTTCCTTGAGCTTGAAGTTCACCTTTAATCTCTTTAGAAGTTTTTCTGGGCTCTTTTGTTGCCATTTGTATTATCCGTCTCTTTGATTTGTCATCAATATTTCTCCTGCGGCCACATGGTTGGCTACAGTCCCATGGATCCTACATTTCTGAACAATATGTGCAACGCTAGACACAGGAACATCAATCTCCTTGGAGAAGGTCTTATAACCTTTACCTTTAACATGCTTGTCTATAATTTTATTTCTAATCTCCTGAGACAACTTTCCTTCGCTTTCTCTGGTCCAGGTTGAGTGTGGTACACACCATGTCACCAAACAGCACAGTATCTGTAACCCTATATACCTGCCCACTGACTGATTACAAGATTGTAGTCACCTGTGATGCTAATTAGTGGACACAACTTGAGTTAACATGTCCCTTTTGTCACATTATTTTCAGGGGTACCATCATTTCTGTCCAGGACTATTTCATGAGTTTTATTTAAAAAAAAATTCTGTGGAAGCATGGTTGAAAATGTCTGACTTTCATATGCTTATTTTCATAGATTTTTTTTTTTTCATTTATTATTACTTTTGTCAGATTCAAGTTATTTCTGTGACCATTGTTGGTTTTTCTTTCATTAAACGAGGGTACCCACAATTTTTACCACGTATGTATGTCCATGACAAAATCTAATTATCATACGTTATATTTTTATGCTGTACAGTACATGATTAAGGTTAGAAGTCAGCCAAACAGCTTTTAAAATAATATAGCACAAATTCAGAAAAGTGACAATAAAGTTTCTAAACATAAAGTAGAACAACACGTTTTATGAATAATGCATAACTGTGCTTTTCCAGGTGGTGCATTCGTTTAAGGCTGTTTGTGCAATACTGTGTCAAGGGAAATAAAAGCGCCGTGTTAACCGAAGACCCAGACAACATTAACCACTGTGCAGGTAAGAGAAATGAGAAAATGTACACAGAAGTAAAATGATTAGCCATGACTATACAACAGAGTGCGGCGGCTACCCTGCCAGATCCAATCTATGAACGCATTTCCATATGCAGGAATGTAAGGATTATGTTGTTCGAATGCCATTTCCATTTTTATAAGTGCAATTGGAAAAATGATGGCTTGTTATGAAATGCAATAGAATTACCGAGGCAGGCAAGCTATTTTCTTTTTGTCAGAAATGAGTTTTGAGTACTGCGAAAATTACATTTAATGTAGGCAAAGGTTAATAAAAAATAGAACACAGCTTTCATACACGTAACAGAATGTTTATGTTTTTCACTGCGAAGTTTGGCCACTGGCTGTTTCTGGGCACTGAGCTTTGAGCAAAAGTGTTAAGTGAATTGCAAATGAATACATCTGAGAAGTAAATGGATGTGCAGAGCCATAGGTGGGAGTTTGGTAATGGCCGCGGACGAACAAATCAATTTGATGCAGAACACTTTGATGTAAATCCAATTTGTATCAATTTTTTTTTGGAATTCTCTGAAGCCAGCAAATTCTAATAATTTGTGATTCATTTAGCACGAATCGCTAGAGCAGAAGGTTGCAAGAGTCAAAGAACACTCACATGTAGATTGGCTACCCCATAATGCCTTGCAGCTATCACAGAACAGCCAATCAGGGTGTCAGGACTCTGGTTATTCTGATTACCTTTTTGGGCTTTTTTGCCCTCTTCCAAGATGGCATTCCCTGTTTCATTCCTCTCCATGTGTTTTTTGTCCTCCTGCCTTTCTAAACCCCAGTCCAGCCTCCACTCCTCTGCTTGCGTATTCTGCCTGGATTCTTAGGCTATGTGCGCACTAGAACTGTGAAGTTTCTCAAGAAAATTTCTTGAGAAACTTCTGGGAGTGGAAGATTTCCGGTCCTCCGGAAAAAATCCGCACCAAATCCACGGCAAATCCGCATGCAGATTTGCCGCGGATTAGCCGCGAATTTGTCGCGATTTTCCCGCAGGTTGTTCCCTGCGGATTTTGCAGTCTGTACTGCAGAAATCCGCAGGTACCTGCGGAAAAGAATTGACATGCTCATTTTCTCAAGAAATTTTCTCAAGAAATTCTTCTCAAGGAAATTTCTTGAGAAAAATCCGCAGTGTGCGCACAGCTATTTTTTTTCCACATAGGATTTGCTGGGAAATGTCTGCACAAAGATTGCAGACATTTCTCAAGACATTTCCGCGGCAAATCCGCGGGTAAATCCGCGGGTAAAATGCACTAGTGCGCACATAGCCTTACTCCTACTGGCATCTCATGTTTCTCCAGCTACTTCAGCAAATCAATAACCTCTTGTTGCTCCTCTTCAGAGGTTTTGCCACCTTCTGCTCACCTGCTCCCTCAGCTGCTGATGTCTAGCCCCTGCTGCGGCTCTTGCCTGACCTGCCTTGCTGACATGTAAGCTGGCTTGGTTATTTAACTGCTCTGTTGCTCCCACCTTTGAATTGATGCCATAGCAGACCACGGGACTGTTATGGACACTAGAAACTGCTCTGAATTTGTTTTCCGAACATTGTATATTGCTCTGTTGCTTCCACCATTGAATGGATGCAGTAGCAGAGCTCGGGACATTTCTGGACATTAGTAAACTGCTCTGCTTCTGTTTTCTGAATGGTGTAAACTGCTCTGCATCAGGTTCTGTACTTTCAGAGACTTCCTTACAGAGCTTCCAACACTGCATAGCTAAATCACATTATCCTGTGAGGTTTTCAAGAGACTTTCCTTAAAGGTTTCATTTCATATTTTCACTGTGTGTTTATGGACTTGTTTGTGTTCCTCTGCACTTGTTTGCTTATCACCGTGTTACAATACACCTATAAACTGGGTTCGGTTGTGTCTTTGCTCCACGCATATAGATTCCTGAGTTATTCTTTATAATTATTACACAGGGGGAAGTATCAAAGCCTGTATAAAAGCAGAAGAAGGAAATATAACAGCCATTTTATGGTCAATCTGGATAGCGATAGGACGTCATAGCTCACAGCTTAGCTGTAAAGATGGGGAGCAACAGGCAGAAAATACTTAACTAAGATAGCATGTGACAGCAAAGCAGGGAACAATGGTTACCATCCTGTCTATCCATAGCCAAATAAAGTATGTTGAGGTCATTTTGACATTTCTAAAGATTTGTTTGCATTAATGAGCTTGAAAGGGGTTGGATACAGTCCTAGGAGACCTCAGAATATCATACATGAGTTTTCAGGGCAGTTTTGACTTTGCAATACTATCAATACATGGTGAATCAATTCACCGCAAGTCAAACTTTTAGGAAAAATGCAGCAAAGCTGAGAATTTAATTTCAAAACATTTGTTCATCTTTAACAACACAGGTCTGCAAAAACATTTTTTTCAAGAGCTGTTCTGGTTATGACCACTTTATGGGGTTATATTGGTATGTACTTGTCTCTGACTAAAAGTACAAGTGTATATCTGCCCTTGGCCGTGTAATTAAACAGTTTGTCTCATCTGAGACATTTTTGTCACGTTGATGGAACATATCAACTGTGTTCAATACGTATAGGTCCCACCTGGTTCATTCAAACTTTTTCAGTTCCTATAGAAATTAATAGAGAGAGACGCACAGGTGCAGTCATTTCTCCTTTTTTCTGGAATTCACCACTGGGTTTCCATTCTTTTTATTCACCAGTTGGACCTGCATTTATCTAACATACACTATATAGCTTATCCTTTCAATTTGTCTTAAATGTCCCAAATGGGACGAACATGTTAAGTATTCCAGAATTACTTTGATTTATACATTTAAAGGAAGTCAATTACTTCCAAAATGCAGATTAAACTAGATATACAATGATATAGGAGACATATCCTGTAAAAATCATAGCAGCACTGTACATTTAGATGTAAATGTTTATTTGTGATACTGCCAGCATCTCATCAATACTGTGGTTCTTGTATGGTCCGCAGTGGGATGATGAATTGTAACAACTTCCAGTATCTCCTTACCATTGTTAAGTTCATACTGAGAATTGTAGTTTCAAGAATTACAATTATATATGGGGTTGACCTTACGTGACATTACATTTGATCGCTGCACTATGCCTGTAATGCTATATACAAGTACTGATGATGGTTCTGTCACTGTAATCGTATACCGACGGTGGTTCTAGTGTTGTATTAGTTTACTGATGGTGGTTCTGATTCTGCGTTCATGTAGTGACAATGGTTCTCGTGCTGCTTTCATGTACTGAATGTACTGTTGATTCATGTATTATCGGTGGTTCTGGTGTTGTTTTCATATACTAATGGGGGTTTGCATTTATATACTGACAGTGGTATTGGTGCTACATTCATGTAGTAATGGTAGTTCTAATGCTGGATTCATGTACTGATGGTGGCTTTGGTGCTGCACTCATGTACTGACAGTGGTTCTGATCTTCTACACATATAGAAATCCATAACGTGCTTAATGTGATGTTAAAAGTTAATCTCAGATCTCTAAGTTTTGACTATTTTTATTAGGGGGATTTGGTGAGTTTCTGCTGCAAAAACTCAGTTTAAAGGCCCATTTACATGCAACGACATTGCTAACGAGATGTCGGAATTCGTGACGCACATCTGGCCTCGTTAGTGACATTGTTGCGTGTGAAACGTACAAACGACCTCTAATGATCAAATCTAGACAAATGCTGCCCTCGAGGTGCAAAGTCCTGCTGTGATGGGCTCCAGCCAATCCCGGATAGTTCGGAGGCACAACCCGGTACACCCTTCTGTGTTCCTTTCCTGGTCATCTTCCTGCACTGACCTCCCCTGCCTGCCTCGCTCCTGCACACACAGAGCCCTGAGCCGGTGTCTGCGAGACCTTTTGGGTGGCTTGAAGTTCTATCCCTTTTGCCCTATATGGTCACCTTTTCACTGGTTGTGTGTGGATTTGGCATCAGCACTTGAAGTAACCTCAGCCACAGGTCTTGACTCCTTCACTGCTCCTACTCGACTGGCCAATGTTCTACAGACTGCTCCCACTAACTAGACTCCTCCTCCCAGCCTGGCTCAAGAGATGGTGCTACTACCAGTGAATAGCTATACCATAGCTTAGTGCACTAGGCCCTTAACCATGACCTGATGGAGTGTTGCTGAATGAGAGTGTCTGTGTTTTTTGTATACCGGTTTGGGACCTAACTGAGGTGCAGTACCTCTGTGGTGACTGAAGCCTCAGGGGCGTCACACTCCCCCACAGGAAATCCCAGCACGTCTTCGGGCTGGAACAGAAACAAAAATACAGTGGTGTTATGACATGCACAATTTTGAATGCTGCGCAACAGTAACAATAAACATTCTCTTCCCTTTATGGGAGGCATTATTTCTTGAATGTTGCGATCATGATAAACACTTTTGTAATACAATATAAAACTCTGTAATATAAAACATATCAACATTTTCAGGGAGTCCATGATGCCAAGGTTCCTGGCACCGCTCCGGTTATTAACTTTAAGACCAGCAATTTGTTCAATAACCTGGGGGACCCACCACCAACAAACCCCCAACGTAGGCCCTGGGCGTGTGACAGAGCGTTCTGCACCACACTTCATTGCTTCGGCATGCCAGACGGGTTTTAACGCCAGTGGTCACACAATTCTGCTAGATTGCACTGTAACCAGTGCAAACTATTTACAAGAGCAGTCCTGACCACACATAGTCCAGTGGTCCAGTTGTTCATAGTTAAGCAAAAGGAAAAAAAACCATTATCTTTACTTTCAATTAAACCGGTTATCTTTCAAAGTTATTATTTCTAAGCAAACTAACTATTTACATTCTGTATAACACTTTACTTTTTTCTAACAGCTGAGGGCACACCAGATGCTTGGGAAGCCTTCACTGAGACCCAGTGTCTGTGTCCCTTGGTCACTGGATGCAGGCTTTGGGGTGTTAACTGGGACAGGTTCCTGGTTTGGTGCTGCCACCTCCAGGCGGTGGATCTTTACATCTAGGGCGTACCAACTAGAGTTGAGCGCGGTTCGTGGTTCGTGGTTCTCCAGTTCGCGGCTCGAGTGATTTTGGGGCATGTTCTAGATCGAACTAGAACTCGAGCTTTTTGCAAAAGCTCGATAGTTCTAGAAACGTTTGAGAACGGTTCTAGCAGCCAAAAAACAGCTAAATCCTAGCTTGGTTTCTGCTGTAATAGTGTAAGTCACTCTGTGAATCAAACTATTATCACATTTCAGTGTATAGTGTGCGTGAACAGCGCCTTCAGATCACTGCTGTTTCTATAATGGCGATCGCCATTTTTTTTTTTTTTTCTTGTCTTCCTTCCCTAAGCGCGCGCGTCTTGTGGGGCGGGCCAGCATGTCAGCCAATCACAGACACACACACACCTAAGTGGACTTTGAGCCAGAGAAGCAACGGCATGTGTGATAGGATCTGCATGTCACATGTCCCTGCATTATAAAACCGGACATTTTCTTCACGAACGCCATTATCTGCCTTCTGCGTCTTTGGTGTCAGACATCAGTGTCGCAGCTCCGTCCTCCTGAGTCCTATAGCCGATACAGCTGTATGCGCTGCATACACAGCGTTAGACAGCTTAGGGAGAGCACATTCTAGCAGTCCTTTTAAGGGCTCAAAGCGGCAGGGTCAGAGAGCCATAAGTGACAGGTCCTGCAAACAGCAACAGCGTCTGTGTAGCCCAGGTCAGGGATTTCCTCCCTGCATTTCACCATTAGGAGGGAATAGAAAGGCAGGCTTCCATCCTCTACCCAGAGCACCACAATCCTGCCACTGTACCCTCCTGTCCTCTGCACACTCCAACTCATTCTAAGTAAGCCATTATACTAGCAAACACTCAGTGTACCTAGTGGCATCCTAAACGTGGCTATTGGACTTTGCTATAGTCCCACTAGTGCAAAGACATTTGCAGAGCACGTCTGCCTGCATTGCACACTCCAAGTTTTTTAAACTAAGCAATTTTACTAGCAAACACTCAGTGTACCTAGTGGCATCCTATACGTGGCTATTGGACTTTGCTATAGTCCCACTAGTGCAAAGACATTTGCAGAGCACGTCTGCCTGCATTGCACACTACAACTTTTTTAAACTAAGCAATTTTACTAGCAAACACTCAGTGTACCTAGTGGCATCCTATACGTGGCTATTGGACTTTGCTATAGTCCCACTAGTGCAAAGACATTTGCAGAGCACGTCTGCCTGCATTGCACACTACAACTTTTTTAAACTAAGCAATTTTACTAGCAAACACTCAGTGTACCTAGTGGCATCCTATACGTGGCTATTGGACTTTGCTATAGTCCCACTAGTGCAAAGACATTTGCAGAGCACGTCTGCCTGCATTGCACACTACAACTTTTTTAAACTAAGCAATTTTACTAGCAAACACTCAGTGTACCTAGTGGCATCCTAAACGTGGCTATTGGACTTTGCTATAGTCCCACTAGTGCAAAGACATTAGCAGAGCACATCTGCCTGCATTGCACACTCCAAGTTTTTTAAACTAAGCAATTTTACTAGCAAACACTCAGTGTACCTAGTGGCATCCTATACGTGGCTATTGGACTTTGCTATAGTCCCACTAGTGCAAAGACATTTGCAGAGCACGTCTGCCTGCATTGCACACTACAACTTTTTTAAACTAAGCAATTTTACTAGCAAACACTCAGTGTACCTAGTGGCATCCTATACGTGGCTATTGGACTTTGCTATAGTCCCACTAGTGCAAAGACATTTGCAGAGCACGTCTGCCTGCATTGCACACTACAACTTTTTTAAACTAATCAATTTTACTAGCAAACACTCAGTGTACCTAGTGGCATCCTAAACGTGGCTATTGGACTTTGCTATAGTCCCACTAGTGCAAAGACATTAGCAGAGCACATCTGCCTGCATTGCACACTCCAAGTTTTTTAAACTAAGCAATTTTACTAGCAAACACTCAGTGTACCTAGTGGCATCCTATACGTGGCTATTGGACTTTGCTATAGTCCCACTAGTGCAAAGACATTTGCAGAGCACGTCTGCCTGCATTGCACACTACAACTTTTTTAAACTAAGCAATTTTACTAGCAAACACTCAGTGTACCTAGTGGCATCCTATACGTGGCTATTGGACTTTGCTATAGTCCCACTAGTGCAAAGACATTTGCAGAGCACGTCTGCCTGCATTGCACACTACAACTTTTTTAAACTAAGCAATTTTACTAGCAAACACTCAGTGTACCTAGTGGCATCCTATACGTGGCTATTGGACTTTGCTATAGTCCCACTAGTGCAAAGACATTTGCAGAGCACGTCTGCCTGCATTGCACACTACAACTTTTTTAAACTAAGCAATTTTACTAGCAAACACTCAGTGTACCTAGTGGCATCCTATACGTGGCTATTGGACTTTGCTATAGTCCCACTAGTGCAAAGACATTTGCAGAGCACGTCTGCCTGCATTGCACACTACAACTTTTTTAAACTAATCAATTTTACTAGCAAACACTCAGTGTACCTAGTGGCATCCTAAACGTGGCTATTGGACTTTGCTATAGTCCCACTAGTGCAAAGACATTAGCAGAGCACATCTGCCTGCATTGCACACTCCAAGTTTTTTAAACTAAGCAATTTTACTAGCAAACACTCAGTGTACCTAGTGGCATCCTATACGTGGCTATTGGACTTTGCTATAGTCCCACTAGTGCAAAGACATTTGCAGAGCACGTCTGCCTGCATTGCACACTACAACTTTTTTAAACTAAGCAATTTTACTAGCAAACACTCAGTGTACCTAGTGGCATCCTATACGTGGCTATTGGACTTTGCTATAGTCCCACTAGTGCAAAGACATTGGCAGAGCACGTCTGCCTGCATTGCACACTACAACTTTTTTAAACTAAGCAATTTTACTAGCAAACACTCAGTGTACCTAGTGGCATCCTATACGTGGCTATTGGACTTTGCTATAGTCCCACTAGTGCAAAGACATTTGCAGAGCACGTCTGCCTGCATTGCACACTACAACTTTTTTAAACTAAGCAATTTTACTAGCAAACACTCAGTGTACCTAGTGGCATCCTATACGTGGCTATTGGACTTTGCTATAGTCCCACTAGTGCCAAGACATTTGCAGAGCGCATCTGCCTGCGTTGCACACTCCAACTAATTATAACGAAGCCATTATACTAGCAAACACTCAGTGTACCTAGTGGCATCCTATACGTGGCTATTGGACTTTTGTCAATTCACAGTATTGGAACGTTATTTGCATGACATCTGCCTGCATTGCACACTCTAACTTTTTTAAACTCAGCCATTATACTAGCAAACACTCACTGTACCTAGTTGTATCCTAAACGTGGCTATTGTACTTTTGTCAATTCACAGTATTGGAACGTTATTTGCAGCACGTCTGCCTGCATTGCACACTAAAACTTTTTTAAACTCAGCCATTATACTAGCAAACACACAGTGTACCTAGTTGTATCCTAAACGTGGCTTTTGTACTTTTGTCTATTCACAGTATTGGAACGTTATTTGCAGCACGTCTGCCTGCATTGCACACTCAAACTTTTTTAAACTCAGCCATTATACTAGCAAACACTCACTGTACCTAGTTGTATCCTAAACGTGGCTATTGTACTTTTGTCAATTCACAGTATTGGAACGTTATTTGCAGCACGTCTGCCTGCATTGCACACTCAAACTTTTTTAAACTCAGCCATTATACTAGCAAACACTCACTGTACCTAGTTGTATCCTAAACGTGGCTATTGTACTTTTGTCAATTCACAGTATTGGAACGTTATTTGCAGCACGTCTGCCTGCATTGCACACTCAAACTTTTTTAAACTCAGCCATTATACTAGCAAACACTCACTGTACCTAGTTGTATCCTAAACGTGGCTATTGTACTTTTGTCAATTCACAGTATTGGAACGTTATTTGCAGGACGTCTGCCTGCATTGCACACTCAAACTTTTTTAAACTCAGCCATTATACTAGCAAACACTCACTGTACCTAGTTGTATCCTAAACGTGGCTATTGTACTTTTGTCAATTCACAGTATTGGAACGTTATTAGCAGCACGTCTGCCTGCATTGCACACTCAAACTTTTTTAAACTCAGCCATTATACTAGCAAACACTCACTGTACCTAGTTGTATCCTAAACGTGGCTATTGTACTTTTGTCAATTCACAGTATTGGAACGTTATTTGCAGCACGTCTGCCTGCATTGCACACTCAAACTTTTTTAAACTCAGCCATTATACTAGCAAACACTCACTGTACCTAGTTGTATCCTAAACGTGGCTATTGTACTTTTGTCAATTCACAGTATTGGAACGTTATTTGCAGGACGTCTGCCTGCATTGCACACTCAAACTTTTTTAAACTCAGCCATTATACTAGCAAACACTCACTGTACCTAGTTGTATCCTAAACGTGGCTATTGTACTTTTGTCAATTCACAGTATTGGAACGTTATTAGCAGCACGTCTGCCTGCATTGCACACTCAAACTTTTTTAAACTCAGCCATTATACTAGCAAACACTCACTGTACCTAGTTGTATCCTAAACGCGGCTATTGTACTTTTGTCAATTCACAGTATTGGAACGTTATTTGCAGGACATCTGCCTGCCTTGCACACTCAAACTTTTTTAAACTCAGCCATTATACTAGCAAACACTCACTGTACCTAGTTGTATCCTAAATGTGGCTATTGTACTTTTGTCAATTCACAGTATTGGAACGTTATTAGCAGCACGTCTGCCTGCATTGCACACTCAAACTTTTTTAAACTCAGCCATTATACTAGCAAACACTCACTGTACCTAGTTGTATCCTAAACGTGGCTATTGTACTTTTGTCAATTCACAGTATTGGAACGTTATTTGCAGGACATCTGCCTGCATTGCACACTCAAACTTTTTTAAACTCAGCCATTATACTAGCAAACACTCACTGTACCTAGTTGTATCCTAAACGTGGCTATTGTACTTTTGTCAATTCACACTACTGCAAATCTATGTGCAGCACCTCTGCATGACAACCTCGTGCTCTGTTTTTAATAAGCTATAATGATAGCACAAAATACTGCCATTTTGTGGCATCATAGAACTGGCTGTTGTATTCCATTAGTGCACCACTGGTGACAAGCTATTTCTAGCACCTCTACATCACACCCTCATGCACATTTTGCTACGCTAATGTTATAGCAAACTCATGGAATTCATTGCTGCATTTCATAATTCGGAGGGATAGAAAGTCAGGCTTCCTTTAGCTTTTCCTTCTGTTCATAGACAGCATCTCCAAGACAAATTTCCCCTCCACGTCTAAGTGTGGAGAGGCAGCTAGTGCGCATGCGTGTGCCGATGTACCCCAGCTGCAGCATAATTACAGTGTTTCGCCTAGTGAGTATGCTCAGCCTGACTGTGCCATTCCTGACGCTAAGTTTTCATTTCGGGATACAGCGCATGCTCCCACACTAAGTGTGAAAAGCCTCTTTGCACAGGTGCTTGCATTCCGTGCCGGGTATAAGTCCTGTTTTGGGCATAGACACCATGCTAAAGCTGATAGTCTTTTTTCAGAGACTGTATTTCATGCTACTGAGCATGCTCAGGCACTTCCTGCATCAGAGACTAGGTCCGGTAATGAACTCTTTGGCCCTGGCCCTGATGTGGGGGTCCCATATAGACCACAGGGCATCAGGTGTCCTCCCAAATGGCTTGCAGAGGCCCACACCTATGACTTGTCACCGCATTATTGATGCTCAGACGATGACTGGTGAGGTGTTTGGGTCATGGCAGCCATGAGGTCATCATTGAAGTTGCGTTTCCAAATAGGACGCTAGTTATGCCACTCATGACGTGTCACTCTACTTTTGTCTCCAGGAGGTGCATTGTGGTTCACCCTGGTTTGGGGCGGACCCAGGTTATAAAAGGGGCTGGAGCCAACAAGGAGGTGCGCAGTCTTCTATTATGCTCCGAAAGAGCACACCTCCATGTGTTGAACCCATTGCGGCTTTAGGCCAGAGGTAGGCAGGGATCGGGTGGTGGATGCAGGCCACCACCACAGTTGGTAACGCAGAACGGTTAAGACCAGCTCCTGTCCTAACAGTCCTGCTTGTGCAGCCCAGTGGCATTAACAGGCCTGCTGCTGCTGATGCGCCTGCTGTCCACAGGTGTGGCCCCTACGCACACGGTCAGCGTACTCAATGGCCCCTGTGTTGTTAACAGGGAGTTCCTGGGCTGGGTGGGCATGTGGACCCTGTGACGCTAACAGGGCTCACAGTCTCCAGATCCGAATGGCGTCTAACTCGGTTCAGGCTACTATTAGTTTCATAGCCACACAGCTCTGTATCCTCCACCAAACCTTCAAGTTGCCAACCTCTCCTTTTCCAACTGGGAGCACGGTGGACACTGACTGCTGATGGGGATATATACCTTTCTCTTTCTTTTCTTATTAATTTTCGTTATATAGCGGTCACAGATTATATACCACTTTATCCAAATCTGCCAGTCCCACTGTAACAGATGTTGTTTCTTCAGCAAATGTTACAGTTGCTTAACCACCAAATCCACGGACCAAAACTTTTTTCCCCTTTCCAACACACCTGTTCCCCTTTCCAACAGCATCTGTCCTTTTTCAACTCATTTTGGGATATGACCAAAAGTGCAACTGTGCAGGGACACCGTACTCAACGCCATCTCAGCACAGCAGCCATCCCTCGGTCCCTCCGATGTGGACAAGTAAAAGACCATTTCCTCCTATCCATGACAAAGCGTTGAGATTCACTCTGTGCAGCACTGGTGTTTAGTGGACAAGTAGATCTAAGATTGCGTACCACATTCTGCAGATACTCCTGTATACGTGCGTCTATTTCTATGGCAGGAATTAGTTCGCCAAATTTTGTCTTGTACCGGGGATCTAACAGTGTGGCAACCCAGTATTCAGGATTAGTTCAAATTCATACAATCCGAGGGTCATGTAGGTAGTGCAGCAAGAAGGCGCTCATGTGTCTTGTGCATCCAGGAGGACCAAGTCCTTGGTGTGTTGGTGGCAGAGAGGTGAGAATCGTGCATCCTTCCTCTGCCCTCTCCCCCCAACCTCGCACAACTGAAATGTGAGCAAGCTCTCACTCATCTGCTGAGTCTTCCATGCCCATCGCCAGTTCGTCCTCCATTTCTTCATGGGCTCCTGCACTTTCATCAACACTTTTTGCTGATACTATGCGCCCTTGTTAATCCCTCTCCCTCACCATGACTGCCGCATAGGTGCCGCTGACCATCTGGACCTCGTAGATCTTGTTATCCCTTCCGCATATGACTCCTCCTGTACTTCCTCCCCTTCCTCTTGTCCCAACACCTGACTCCGAATAATAATTACAGTGTGCTCCATCATGTAGATGACCAGAATTGTCACGCTGAGAATGACATTGCCAGTGCTAAACATCTTCGTCGACATTTCAAAACTGTGTAGCAGGGTGCATAGGTCCTTGATCTGACACCACTCCAGCAGCGTGATCTGCACCACCTCTGGATCAAGTTATCCCAGGCTATATGTCTTACCGTATTTCAGCAGGGCTCTGCGGTGCTGCCACACACGCTGCAACATGTGCAGATTCCAATTCCTGCGTGTCGAAACATCGCATTTACGGCGTTTAACTGCCAGACCCTAAGACTTCCGGAGTGATGAAAGTTGTTGAGCTGCTGTGTGCGCACGATGGAAGTGAGCACATAGCGAGCGTGCCCACTGCACAAGGCCATGTAGGCCGTGATGGTGTTTTAAAAATTGCTGGCGAATTCGGTTCAACACGTGAGCCCTAAAAGGCACGTGTGTCACATTGCCCTGAGGATGGCCCGCAGCCAGGTTTGCATCATTGCCGCACACGGCTGTTAAGTCACCAACGGAGTCCGCTCCGTCAATTTGTACTCCGGTCGCCAGGTGACAACGTGTTCCTTTCATGAATAGTGCTGATGATGGGAGAGTAGTCGATGCCAGCGGCGCAGGTGGACGCAGGTTATGCTCACCCACTGGGCTGCATTACCTTGACAGATGCAGAATCTCTGGCTGAATGTAGCTGGTGGGTATCTCACAGATGAAATACCATCATTCAGCTACAACCAATGGGAAGACACCACACCCTTTTTTATGCCCATCCTGTCTGCAGACCACTGCCAGACATAGCTATGAACCTCTGGTTAATTTTACCCCCAGTTCAGTTTTATGATTTTGTGTGCTTGTTACCTGACTACTTTTCCTGCTTGCTGTTTATGTACCTTGTTGGCCGATACGCATTTCACCTCTGCTTGTTTTCTGATTCTTTCCTGGCCGTCCCATTCTGTTCCTGTTCCTCAATTAATGTTTTGACCCTGCCTGACTACTATTCTCTGTAATAGCGGTGTGACTCACATTTCCCATACATTTCAAAGTAAAACTTTGACCGCCTGATGGCATTGAGCTCTGCTGCCAGCATAGTAAGGAGGTGTGTGGTAGTCCTTGTGCGCAGTTGCAAGGAAGGGTGGCCTGACCACACAGGGTTTGCGCCAAGGTAGAGGACCCACACGAGGTTGAAGAGGCAGAAGCAGTGTATTAACTTCTACATACAGAACAAGGATTGAAACAACTCGTGGGGACGGCAAGACTTGTACAGCAGACCCTTCTCCATCTCTCACCATAGTTTGCCAGTGCCCAGTCAGTGACATGTAATGACCCTGTCTATGCTTACTGGTCCAAGTATCTGTGTTGAAATGCACCCTGTCGCACACAGATTTTCTCAAGGAAGTGGTGATGTTGTGTGCGACATGCTGGTGTAGCGCGGGCATGCTTTTCTTGGAGAAGCAGTGGTGATTGGGCATCTGGTACTGGGGCACAGCGACAGACATAAGGTCTGTAAAATCCTGTGTGTCCACTACGCGTAAAGGCAGCATTTCGGTAGCCAACAGCTTACAGAGGGATAGAGTCAACCACTTAGCTTTGTCATGGGTCGCAGTAAGTGGCCTTTTATTTGACCACATCTGAGGGACAGAGATCTGGCTGCTGTCTGTAGACGGTGTTGAGTAGGGTGTCCCTGGAAAAATGCAGGTTTGTGAGAAAAGTGCAGGCGGAGACATGATGTTGCCTTCATCTTGCCTTCAGATCTGTTCATCTTGTATCATTTTTAAAAAACACAGCAAGCAAGGGTTCCTCCAAGCGGAGTCTACCTTTTTTCCCCAAATTGGGCACACAGACACCCCATCAGTGGCAGGACTTGTGCCCTAGTTGCAAACAGGATGTTTTGATTTGCATCAAGCACATTCCAAATCCACAAGCATTTACTCTCCCCAGGATGACACAGGGGTAGTAAATTCCTTCTGGATCCATGACTTGTTCATTTTGATGAACGTCAGTCTGTCCACATTGTCACTGGACAGACGCGTGCGCTTATCTGTCAGCACACACCCAGCAGCACTGAAGACACGTTCAGAGACAACGCTGGCAGCTGGACACGACAAAATCTTCAAGGCGTAACTGGAGTGCTCTTGACATTTTTCTAGATTTGAAGCACAAAAGGAGCAAGGCTCCATTTGCAAAGTCATTGCATCGATGTTCATTTGGAGACACTCCTGTATCATCCTCTCCATCCGTTGACTATGTGACACACTTGATGTCTCTGGTGGCCTTGCAAAGGAGGGTCTAAAAAAATTATGAAAAGATTCCATAAAATTGCTGTTACCAGCACCAGATACGGTCCTACTGGTACGGGTAGACTGTTGAAGATGACGAGGCCGTCCCATGTTTGTCAAGTTACAACTGGGAGAATCACTCCCTTCACCTGCACGGTTGTTTGGTGGAAAAGCCGAGCTAAGATCGAGTAACAGCTTCTGCTGATACTCCTGCATATGTGCGTCCCTTTCTATGGGTGGAATTATGTCACAAAATTTGGACTTGTCCCGGGGATCTAATAGTGTGGCAAGCCAGTAGTCATCATCACTTCTAATTTTGACAATACGAGGGTCATGTTGGAGGTAGTGCAACAAGAAGGCACTCATGTGTCTTGCGCAGCCATGCGGACCAAGTCCACGCTGTGTTTGTGGCATAGAGGTGCTAACCGTTCTTTCTTCCTCTGTCATCTCCCCCCAACCTCTTTCAACTTAAATTTGACCAAGGTCCCCCTCATCAGCTGAGTCTTCCATGTCCATGGACAGTTCGTCCTCCATATCTTCATGTCCTCCTGCACCTTCCTCAACATCTCGCCTGCTACCATGCGCCCTTGTTGATCCCTGTCCCCCATGGTCCCATGCCTGCCGCGTTGGTGATGATGAACGTCTGGACCTTGGTGATGTTGTTGTGTCTTGCGCATATGAATCCTCCTGTAGTTCCTCCCCTTCCTGTTGTCCCACCCCCTGACTCCGAATAGTGTTTAGCGTGTGCTCCAGCATGTAAATGACTGTAATCGTCATGCTGATAATGGCATTGTCAGCGCTAAACATATTCGTCGCCATGTCGAAACTGTGCAGAAGGGTGCATAGGTCCGTGATCTGAGATCACTCCATCAGGGTGATCTGCCCCACCTCTGCATCTCGTTGGCCCAGGCTATACGTCATGACGTATTGCACCAGGGCTCTGCGGTGCTGCCACAGTCGCTGTAACATGTGGAGAGTTGAATTCCAGCGTGTCGCCACATCGCATTTCAGGCGATGAACCGGCAGGCCGAAAGACTTGTGGAGCGATGCAAGTCGCTCAGCTGCGGCGCTTGAACGGCGGAAGTGAGCACTGCAGACAGTTTCCGTGCCCTGGTCAGAAGGCCATCTAGGCCGGGATAGTGTGTTAAAAATTGCTGGACAACAAGGTTCAACACGTGAGCCATACAAGGCACGTGTGTCACCTTGCCCAGGCGAAGGGCCGCACCCAGGTTTGCAGCATTGTCGCACACGGCCTTACCAGGCTGCAGGTTGAGTGGAGACAACCATTTATTAAACTCGGACCGCAGAGCTGACCACAACTCCTCAGCTGTGTGACTCTTATTCCCAAGACATGTCATGCTAAAGACCGCCTGATGCCGTTGCGCTCTGCTGCCAGCATAGTAATGAGGGGTGCGTGATTCCTTCTGCGCAGTGAGAACGCTGTTGGCCTGACCAGGCAGGCTTGGGGCGGAGGTGGAGGACCCAGATGAGGTGGAGGATGCAGAAGCAGTGGCGGAACTTGGACAGACAGAGGATTGACACACAAGTCGTGGGGACGGCAAGACTTGTGCAGCAGACCCTTCACCATCTATCACCATAGTTACCCAGTGCCCAGTCAGCGACATGTAACGTCCCTGTCCATGCTTACTGGTCCAAGTATCGGTGCTGAAATTCACCCGTTCACACACAGAGTTTCTCAAGGAAGCGGTGATATTGTGTGCGACATGCTGGTGTAGCGCGGGCACACCTTTCTTAGAGAAGTAGTGGCGACTAGGCATCTGGTGCTGGGGCACAGCGACAGATATAAGGTCTCTAAAATCCTGTGTGTCCACTAGGCGGAAAGGCAGCATTTCTGTAGCCAACAGCTTACAGAGGGATAGAGTCAACCTCTTCGCTTTGTCATGGGTCGAAGGAAGTGGCCTTTTATTTGACCACATCTGAGGGACAGAGATCTGGCTGCTGTGTGTAGACGGTGTTGAGTAGGGTGTCCCTGGAAAAATGCAGCTTTGGGAGGAAAGTGCAGGCGGAGACATGATGTTGCCTTCATCCAAAGTTGGTGCTATCGATGTCTGAGAGAGCTGTACACACTCACTTGTTTCCCCTTCCAAACCAACTGACGACCTACCAAGCAAACTGCCTGTTGCGGTTACAGTGGTGGAAGTTGTGGGTGGAAAAACAGGTGTGACAGCTCTCCCCACAGTCCTAGAAGATGACGAGCGCGCGGATGCCCTGGAAGGGGCAGGCGGTGGATGGTTGGCTCCACTAGGCCGCATTGCAGCACGGTGAGCTTCCCACCAGGCCATATGATATTTATTCATGTGACGATTCATGGAAGAAGTTGTCAAACTGCTGAGGTTTTGACCTCTACTAAGATAACCATGGCAAATGTTACAGATCACATAATTTGGCCGATCTTTTTTTATGTCAAAAAAGGACCAGGCTAGGCAAGGCTTAGAGGCCATGCGACCTGTTGATCCACCCCGAATAATGGTCAGAGGCAGAGTGGTGGCTGAGGATGCAGTTGTAGACGTGCTACCAGTGCTCCGACTGTGTCCAGGAAGGCGCCAGGTTACTTCGACGTCGGTTGCATCCTCCTCCACCGCCTCTATTGACCTCCTCGAGTGTCTGACTGTGGGTTGACAGTAGGTGGGATCTAGAACTTCATCATCAATTGTTGTGTTTGCACTCCCCTCCCCCTCAGACCGAGTTTCTTCTTGCCCTGACCGAATATTTAAGTTGTCATCCCAATCGGGTATCTGCGTCTCATCTTCATCAGTATGTTCCTCATTGCCTATAACCACAGTTGTTGGAAAGGCAGCATTTTGGTAGCCAACAGTTTGCATTTTATGAAAGTCAACCTCCAAGCCATGTCATGCCCTTCTAAAAGCATGTATAACACAGCGAGGGGACTCCAACCACAGTCTCCCTCGTTGCCACTCACTGGGCCACACACACCCCACTTGACTGGCATCGGTTGAGCCCCCTTTTGAAAAAGAAAAAGATGCTTTGCGTGAAGCACTCTCAAAAATACGCGTGCCTTTCCCGTCCCCTGGCTGACCCCGGGGAAGAAAAGTCCTCTGAGAGCCATGACTTGTTCATCTTGGTTCTTTTAGAAACACAGCGAGGGGACTCCAACCACAGTCTCCCTCGTTGCCACTCACTGGGCCACACACACCCCACTTGACTGGCATCGGTTGAGCCCCCTTTTGAAAAAGAAAAAGATGCTTTGCATGAAGCACTCTCAAAAATACGCGTGCCTTTCCCGTCCCCTGGCTGACCCCGGGGAAGAAAAGTCCTCTGAGAGCCATGACTTGTTCATCTTGGTTCTTTTAGAAACACAGCGAGGGGACTCCAACCACAGTCTCCCTCGTTGCCACTCACTGGGCCACACACACCCCACTTGACTGGCATCGGTTGAGCCCCCTTTTGAAAAAGAAAAAGATGCTTTGCATGAAGCACTCTCAAAAATACGCGTGCCTTTCCCGTCCCCTGGCTGACCCCGGGGAAGAAAAGTCCTCTGAGAGCCATGACTTGTTCATCTTGGTTCTTTTAGAAACACAGCGAGGGGACTCCAACCACAGTCTCCCTCGTTGCCACTCACTGGGCCACACACACCCCACTTGACTGGCATCGGTTGAGCCCCCTTTTGAAAAAGAAAAAGATGCTTTGCATGAAGCACTCTCAAAAATACGCGTGCCTTTCCCGTCCCCTGGCTGACCCCGGGGAAGAAAAGTCCTCTGAGAGCCATGACTTGTTCATCTTGGTTCTTTTAGAAACACAGCGAGGGGACTCCAACCACAGTCTCCCTAGTTGCCACTCACTGGGCCACACACACCCCACTTGACTGGCATCGGTTGAGCCCCCTTTTGAAAAAGAAAAAGATGCTTTGCATGAAGCACTCTCAAAAATACGCGTGCCTTTCCCGTCCCCTGGCTGACCCCGGGGAAGAAAAGTCCTCTGAGAGCCATGACTTGTTCATCTTGGTTCTTTTAGAAACACAGCGAGGGGACTCCAACCACAGTCTCCCTCGTTGCCACTCACTGGGCCACACACACCCCACTTGACTGGCATCGGTTGAGCCCCCTTTTGAAAAAGAAAAAGATGCTTTGCATGAAGCACTCTCAAAAATACGCGTGCCTTTCCCGTCCCCTGGCTGACCCCGGGGAAGAAAAGTCCTCTGAGAGCCATGACTTGTTCATCTTGGTTCTTTTAGAAACACAGCGAGGGGACTCCAACCACAGTCTCCCTCGTTGCCACTCACTGGGCCACACACACCCCACTTGACTGGCATCGGTTGAGCCCCCTTTTGAAAAAGAAAAAGATGCTTTGCATGAAGCACTCTCAAAAATACGCGTGCCTTTCCCGTCCCCTGGCTGACCCCGGGGAAGAAAAGTCCTCTGAGAGCCATGACTTGTTCATCTTGGTTCTTTTAGAAACACAGCGAGGGGACTCCAACCACAGTCTCCCTCGTTGCCACTCACTGGGCCACACACACCCCACTTGACTGGCATCGGTTGAGCCCCCTTTTGAAAAAGAAAAAGATGCTTTGCATGAAGCACTCTCAAAAATACGCGTGCCTTTCCCGTCCCCTGGCTGACCCCGGGGAAGAAAAGTCCTCTGAGAGCCATGACTTGTTCATCTTGGTTCTTTTAGAAACACAGCGAGGGGACTCCAACCACAGTCTCCCTCGTTGCCACTCACTCGGCCACACACACCCCACTTGACTGGCATCGGTTGAGCCCCCTTTTGAAAAAGAAAAAGATGCTTTGCATGAAGCACTCTCAAAAATACGCGTGCCTTTCCCGTCCCCTGGCTGACCCCGGGGAAGAAAAGTCCTCTGAGAGCCATGACTTGTTCATCTTGGTTCTTTTAGAAACACAGCGAGGGGACTCCAACCACAGTCTCCCTCGTTGCCACTCACTGGGCCACACACACCCCACTTGACTGGCATCGGTTGAGCCCCCTTTTGAAAAAGAAAAAGATGCTTTGCATGAAGCACTCTCAAAAATACGCGTGCCTTTCCCGTCCCCTGGCTGACCCCGGGGAAGAAAAGTCCTCTGAGAGCCATGACTTGTTCATCTTGGTTCTTTTAGAAACACAGCGAGGGGACTCCAACCACAGTCTCCCTCGTTGCCACTCACTGGGCCACACACACCCCACTTGACTGGCATCGGTTGAGCCCCCTTTTGAAAAAGAAAAAGATGCTTTGCATGAAGCACTCTCAAAAATACGCGTGCCTTTCCCGTCCCCTGGCTGACCCCGGGGAAGAAAAGTCCTCTGAGAGCCATGACTTGTTCATCTTGGTTCTTTTAGAAACACAGCGAGGGGACTCCAACCACAGTCTCCCTCGTTGCCACTCACTGGGCCACACACACCCCACTTGACTGGCATCGGTTGAGCCCCCTTTTGAAAAAGAAAAAGATGCTTTGCATGAAGCACTCTCAAAAATACGCGTGCCTTTCCCGTCCCCTGGCTGACCCCGGGGAAGAAAAGTCCTCTGAGAGCCATGACTTGTTCATCTTGGTTCTTTTAGAAACACAGCGAGGGGACTCCAACCACAGTCTCCCTCGTTGCCACTCACTGGGCCACACACACCCCACTTGACTGGCATCGGTTGAGCCCCCTTTTGAAAAAGAAAAAGATGCTTTGCATGAAGCACTCTCAAAAATACGCGTGCCTTTCCCGTCCCCTGGCTGACCCCGGGGAAGAAAAGTCCTCTGAGAGCCATGACTTGTTCATCTTGGTTCTTTTAGAAACACAGCGAGGGGACTCCAACCACAGTCTCCCTCGTTGCCACTCACTGGGCCACACACACCCCACTTGACTGGCATCGGTTGAGCCCCCTTTTGAAAAAGAAAAAGATGCTTTGCATGAAGCACTCTCAAAAATACGCGTGCCTTTCCCGTCCCCTGGCTGACCCCGGGGAAGAAAAGTCCTCTGAGAGCCATGTCCACATTGTCAGTGGACAGACACGTGTGCTTATCTGCCAGCAGACCCACAGCAGCACTGAAGACAGGTTCCGAGAGAACGCTGGGTGCAGGACACGACAAGATCCCCAAGACGTACGTGGCGAGCTCAGGCAATTTATCAAGATTGGAAGCCAAGAATGAGCAGGGCTCAAGTTGCACAATAATGGCATGTTTCCTTGCATATACTCATATATCTGTGTGTCCTCCTCTTTTTCCTTGTCCAGCTCTTTTGTTTTCGCATGAGTATATGTCCTTGTCACTTTCCCATGTGTTGTGAGTTGTTTGTGACCTTTTGGACACCTTTGAGGGTGTTTTCTAGGTGTTTTTCTGTGTTTGTGATTGCCTGCCATTGTTTCCTATGCAGTTCGAGTTCGGTTCGTCGAACGTTCGACGAACCGAACTCGAACGGGAGGTCCGTTCGGCGAACCAACCTCGAGCCGAACCGCGACCGGTTCGCTCATCTCTAGTACCAACCCCACTCTCCCTCCTGCCTGGTGTAGGTAAAAGCATCATCCGAGTAGAGGTCATGACCAGGATGACCTTTTTGTAGATGGGACGCAACATCACACCGAGAAACAAAAATGTCCTTTGCCACACTGGGTTCGCTGATGAAGCCCCATCTCTTTTTCAGGTCAAATGTCACCACCTTTCCATGTTTCAGCGGTCCCCGTTCTGAGGGGTGGGCCTTGCAGAGCCACTACTTGGCTGCCATGTTGCGGGCCTCCATTGTCTCCCATTGAGCCTGGCGCTGCTTCTGCTCTGCAGCCAATTTTGCTATTTACCGCTGGCACAGAATTTCAGTGGCGCTGCAGGGCATTGCGCCGTGGGCTGCTACCGCACTCCGGGGTGTGATGTTGGGCTGCAGAGGGGCCCACAGTCCTTCCACATCACAACCCAGGCTAAGTATTGGGAAACCTGGCCGGGTGCACAGGCCAGTGGGGTTGCAAGGGGTCCCACTAAGATGTCCTTGGCTACAGGGGCAACAGGGATTGTTGTTTCCGTTACCTCTCCGGTGCCGGTCTGCTCCTCTGATGGGGTTGGCGTCGCCGGTTCCAGGATGGCACGTCCCTCCGCCATTATCGCCACCAGGGACTCCTGCCACTTCTGCGCGGCACTCGCCCGGAGTTCCAGCAGCCTGCGACCCAGCCACTTCACCTCCCCCGCCAGGAGGTCCGGGTCTAGGGCTGGCCGCTGTACTGGTGCATCTTCTGGACCAGGGCAGCCCATCGCTTCCACCCTGCTCTCCAGGTTGCTCTAGTTGCTGCTCTCCATGGTGCGCTCCAAGTCCTTCTGCTGCGCAGTTATCCCATCCTTTTCCACTTCCTGGGAAGGTGGGACTTCTGGGCACTTTGGTAAGTTTAATTTCTCCTCTGTAGCTGTAGTGGGATGGGATGGCTTTTTGTGCCATCCTGTGATCCAGCCCACGAAGGGCAGACGTACCAAGACCTTTTGATTGCGCATGGCGCCTGTTCTTTTTCAATGGATGCCAGTGCATAGTCTTTTTTGCACAGTCTTTTAGGCGCACAGTACCCGTTGTAGCAGGCTCGAAATCCTCTTCATGACGCCAAGATTGACATACCCCACCGGGAACTGGGGGCACTCGTTACCGGGCCGGCTCTGTTCTGCTTGGTGGATGTCACGGCGAAGGGGGCCTCGTTCCGTGACCCCGGCGGTGTAGTTTTTAAATAAATGGCTGATTATGGTGGTGGGGATTATTTACAATGGAGATGTCGTGACGCAGGGATGCAGCCACAAGGTTTTTGCTTACAGTTCAGAGTTCCAGGTTAGCACGTCTAGACAAATACTGCCCTCGGGGTGTAGAGTCCTGCTGTGATGGGCTCCAGCCGATCCTGAATAGTTCGGAGGCACAACCCGGTACACCCTTTTGTGTTCCTTTCCTGGTCATCTTCCTGCAGTGACCTCTCTCGCCTGTCCCATGCCTGCAGACACAGAGCCCCGAGCCGGTGTCCACGGGCCCTTTCGGGTGGCTTGAAGTTCTATCAATTTTGCCCTATATGGTCACCTTTTCACTGGTTGTGTGTGGATTTGGCTTCGGCACTTGAAGTATTATTCTTGAAGGTTTTTCTTCTACATGAAGACAGGGTTTCATCTACTGGAGATGAATCTTTCCTTCTTAACCCCTTATAACCGTCGATATGCATTAAATTGGCGTCCATTACGTGTGCTTATTCCTTAATCGCGGTTTAAAATTTCGATAAGGAATAATTGAATAGAGACTTTTCACCCCCTGTGGGTGAAAATCCTGTAAGTAAGTGCAAGTTGTATATAAAAGCGGATACCTTGCTGCATCAGACCTGACCAGTTTTTAAACCGATTGGGGCCAAATAATGCCTTAAATATCTCTTCAATAGCGATAGTGGCATCTAAAAGAGTGTTAAAAGAGCTCCTTTGACACCATTGGCTCCCCCCGCGATCATAATCCCTGCGATCATGGTACCCCCAAGGTCGTCTTATGACTCCATGGTACAGTGGCCTGTTAGGTTCTACAATCAACAGAATCTAACAGACACAGTCAGTGAGACACTAACAGGTCTCAAGCCCGGCATTACACAAGTACTGTAGTGCTTGAGACGAATGATCAAAGTGAAAAATATTTATGTCCCACAGTGGGACTAAGTAAAAAAGCAGGGAAAAGTTGCATAAAATGCGTATAAAAAAAGCACACACAAATCACAAAAACACATTTTGCCACTAAAAACGCAGTGTTTACCTTAAAACCAAAATATATATATAAAAAAGAGGACACATAATTGGTATTGCTGCATCCAGAACGACTAGATCTCTAAAACTGTCCCACTGTTTATTCTGTATGGTGAACACTATATGAATTTTTAAAAAAAAAAAAAAAAAGAAAAAAACATGGCAACACTTAGGGGGGCTTTACACGTTGCGACATCGCTTCCGAAATATCGTCGGGGTCACGTCGTTAGTGACGCACATTAACGATATCGCAACGTGTAAATCCTAGATGCGCCGAAAAACGATCGCAAAAGCGTCGAAAATCGGTGATGTGTGTAGCGTCGTTCAATTTCATAATGTCTGGTCAACCGCAGGTACGATATCGTTTGTCGCTCCTGCGGCAGCACACATCGCTGTGTGGAAACCCGCAGAAGCGACAAACATCTCCTTACCTGCACCCCAACGGCAATGCGGAAGGGAGAAGGTGGGCGGTATGTTATGTCCCACTCATCTCCACCCCTCCGCTTCTATTGGCTGGCCGATTAGTGACGTCGTGGTGATGTCGCTGTGACACCGAACGCACCTCCCCCTTGAAGGAGGGATAGTTCGGCAGTCACAGCGACGTCGCCGAACAGGTATGTGCGTGTGAAGCTGCCATAGCGATAATGTTCACTACGGCAGCATTTACCACATATCGCATGTGCGACGGGGGCGGGCACTATCGCGCTCTGCATCGCTAGCCGATGCTAGAGATGACGCAGCGTGTAAAGTACCCCTTACTCATTGTACTGTGACACACAAAAAATGTAATAAAAGCAATAAAAAAAGTCATCAGTAAATAAAATATCTTGCAAATGCCTAACCATCCCACAACAACAAACCCTAGCATGGTTCATTCGTAAAATAATAAAGTTACAGTTCTGAAAATATGGTGATGCAAAAACAAATTAATTTTTGTAAAATATAGTTTTTAGTGTGTAAAAGTAGCAAAGGATAAAAAAATATATAAATCTAGTATCATTATAATTGTAGTGACATGAAGAATAAATCTTTTCACTTATACTGCAAAGTGTACTGGGCACAAAAAAAAATGCATAAAAACAAAATGTGAATTGCTGTTTTTTGTTGATTCTGAATCTGAAAAATCTGAAAAAAGGGATTAAAAAATATTCTACCAAAATGGTACAAAAATACCTCCAACTAGCACAAAAATAAGCCCTCTGTTCACCAAAAAAAAAAAAAAAACCATGGAGAACAAAAAAATATTATTTTTTTTATAAAAAAAAAATCGTTTTTACTATGTGATAGTAGCAACACATTAAAAAAAATATTAATCTGGTATTGCTGTAATCCTGAAATCCTACCGTCGTGAAGAATAAAGCTGTTTTATCACTAATACCGCACTCTGAACCACACATAAATAAAAATAACGACTATTCTGGTACTGCTGTCTAATTGTTTATTCTACCTCCTGTAGACCTATGGCTCAGTTGGCGGCATTTGAGGTAGGCAGGGTAGGCAACTTTAAACAAAACATATAGGCTGCTTCAAACATACCATAAAACCAGTCACAAAAGCAGAAAAATAAATGACCTTTCTTTGCAGGACAATAGAACAGACAGTTCTAACAAAGGCACTACAATGTGAGTTACGCACACAAGTCCAAACATCACCAAAAACCATACTTACATCCTCCAATAATGGCTCGCTGGGAGTGGTTCCTAGGTCCGTCTCCTGTGGGGGCATCATGCTGGTTGAGGCATGGGGTAGTTCTTGGTCTCTAGTGAACATTAGGATATCAAAGTACCAGAGCTTTGGCACATAAACATCCCCTGTGCCAGCCCAGGAGCCTCTTTGACTGCTCAACTTTGTTCAACTCCTTTTAGAACACCGTGCGCAAGGCCTGCAGCTTCTTTCTCACTAATAATTCACTGCCTTTTTCAGATGGGTGATGGCGGTAAAATACGGCAACAAGCTTCTCATAGGCCACTTTTTTGAGAAGCTTGTTACTGTATTCCATGGATTTTACCCGCCACAAACAGGGATTATCCCGATATTCTTCGATAAATTACCTTAAAATATAAAATGTGATAAAATATATACACAAACCTTGCCTTGCACAATTGCGATCTTGAGATGCAATACTCCAAACCGAACGCATGTGCGCAGGAGTCGATGATGGGGTTTTCGCATCAGAAGGGCAACACGCATCTGCGCCTTTTCTATTCAGTGATGAGTCGATGACCAATCACGTTCCTGGATTGTGTGGTGTGGTGAAGCAGGAGATACTCTGGGCTCTGATGAGCGGTGAAACACTGCCCACAGCCGAGAGACTCAGGAAGACTGGGGCCCGGCCGCGGTGATGTGGCGTGATCCGGAACTTGATGTGACGTCACCAGATTCCCGAGGTCACGGAGCCCAAGGGTCAGGCATAGGGAACAGCGGTCTGCAAAAGCACCTCTCACAGGCACTACTAACAACATAAGGTATTTGAGAGAAACATTGTTTCTCAATATAATATTGATCTAGAAAATAAAAAATATGGGTGAACCATCCCTTGTTTTTTTTTCTATTTTATTTCAAATAAAGAATTTTTTGGTTGTTTGTGTTTATTTTTTTCACTTACAGATTACTAATGGGGAGACTCATAGACCCTCCCCATTACTAATCTAGGGCTTAGTGGCAGCTGTGAGCTGCCATTAAAACCTCTTATAACCCGAATTGCCACCTCACCAGGGTAATCGGAAAGATCTGGGTAAATTTCCGGGACTGTCACATCTAATGGCACAATCCTTGGCGGCTGCAGGCTGCTATTTTTAACCTGGGAGTCCAATAAGCATGGGTCTAACCAGTCTGAGAATACAAGACCCCAGCTATCGGGCTTTATTGTGGCTGGGTATCAAAATTGGGGGGCGGGGACTGCATGTTGATTATTTAAAATTGTTTAAATAATAGTAATAATAAAAAACTGCATGCAATTCCTCTTATTTTGACACACAGCCAAGATAAGCACAGGGCTGGGGGCTGCAGCCTGTAGCTGTATGCTTCATCTCTCCTGGGTATCATAATATGGAGGGAACATACAACAACTTTTTTCTTTCTTTATTTTTACTCCAATCTACAGTGACATGCAGACAGGGTCTGTGATTGCAAGCAGCATGACATGCTGTCACACAGGCTGGGGACACTGTCTGACTGAAACCAATCACAGATACCAGGACTGAGACTGAGTGGGGGAAGCAGTAAATATGTATGAGGCCAATGAGTGACCCCGTAAAAAGAGTGAACGGCCCGGAAGCAGTTAAAGCCGCGCCGGAGACTCGGTAAGCATGGCGCGATTACTTTATTTTTATTTTTCCTTTATTTCTTTTTTATTTTCCGAATTGCCATATCCGGCCCATCACCTGGATTCTTTTGAAACTGCACGGATCTCGACTTTTACACTCCAGGTCTGCTCATCACTAGTCTTGACACTTTGACAGAAATTTGCTTTCCACTGTGGGTACGAGCACCAGTATAAAATCTCCCAGGTCGAGCGGTCTCACCCTTGTTGACTGATTGTACACCCTTGAATGGGCCCCATGACCACTAGGATATGCCTATACCCTCTAGAGGACTTGACCAAGGGTCTTACTAAATCCATTGTCATACGATCAAATGATGTGTAATGGCAATAATGGGCTATGGAAGGGAGCAACTGGGGCAGTTAGCTGGCTGGTGGGAAGACCTACAATAATTTAAAATCTCTAGGTCACAGCCTGACCAGTAGAGCCTCTGAAGGATACATTCCTATGCTTTGTCTATCTCCAGATGACCACCTAAGACATGAGTAAGGTCTATGTCTAGTAATCTGCGTCTGTAGGGAACCGGTACTAACAACTCCTTTATAACCTCTTTGCTTGCGGACACGATATTTCTCCTCATTTATGCCAAAATAGGAGTATCTGAGGTCGACACCCCGCTCTTGAGCAACCCCGTATAGTTACATTATCAATTGCGCCTTTAAGAAGATAACCACCTCTTTAATTCATATTTCCCCTCCATGAAATGTCTGGTGGTCATCTTACACTCCCATAAATTGTAAAAGGGCTCTGTTCACATTTATCCTCTGCTCTCCGCCAAGCACTTACGTTAGAGTATCTGTGTAAATCCCAAAAACCACGAATCACATAAAACCCCAAACAGAACCACTTACTATAATGAGGCAGGTGGAGCCAATTGAAACTTTATCTGGTCTCTTTTTTGGTGGCGTACCAACATTTTGGATTTCTTTTTAGAGCACAGTTCTGTGTATTCCTAAAAAGATTTAGATCACCGGAATAGACATCACACTGAGTTCAAAGTGACTTAATCTGTTTTATTAGAGTGAGTGGTTCCATTGGGGGTTTCATATTTATTGTATTTTTGTGTGATTTACATGGAAATCCCGATGCAAATGCTCAGAGCGGAACACAAGAATGTGGTCTCAGTCTTGTATTGAAAGCGATCAAAAAACGTTATGCATCCCAAAATGCTACCAATAAAACCTCTAACTTATCCTGCACAAAACCAGCCCCTACTCAGGCCCTTCATCTGTCACTGGAGGTATGGGGTTCCCATGTTACTGGAAGAACAAAGACTCTGGTAAACACCTCATCAAATAAAATCCAGTGAAATCTGTGCTCCAAAAAGGAAATGCCCTCTCCTGAGCCCCACTGTGCATAAAGCACTGTAAGCAGCCCCATGTGTGGTATTATTGTAGTGGGGAGGGCCCAATTAACAATTTTCATGGTGCATGTGTCCATAAGCACAAGCTGGGCACAATGTATGGCCACTAAGTTGGCATACAGTACTTGCAATTCTCAAGAAAAAAGTGGTGTGGATGTTACAAGATGTCACTGCAAACAGAAGTGAATTCATTGAAAGGTGAAATATATACAATGGGTTCACTATTAGGGCTTTTCTGCTGTTCTGGCACCTTAGGGTCTCTGCAAATATTGTCCAAAAACTGTTTTAGCAAAATCTGTGCTACAAAAGTCAAATAGCGCTCCTTCCTACAAACTCCATGCTATATGGCCAAATTGTAGTTTCTGACGACATATCTCCCCGTATTTGGGCAAAATTGTGCAATAAATTGTGGGGTCCAGTTTCACTTACTAACACTTATGTAACTGCCAAATTTGCAGCCATTAAAAAAAAAAAATTTTTTACTATTAATGTTATATTTACATGTCCCTATGTTATAAAATTTTTGTGAGGCACATGTGGGTTTAAAATACTCACCACACCCCTAGATGAATTACTTAAGCAGTGAAGTTTCGAATTTAGGGTCACTTGTTTGCTGAAAGTGAGAAAGAGGGTGTTTTTTGCATTTTACTTCAAATAAAGGATTTTTTCAGTGTTTGTGTTTATTTCTTTTGACTTACAGATTATTTAAGGGAGCTAAGGGGTCCCATAGACACCTCCCATTACTAATAAAGGGCTTAGTGGCAGCTGTGATCCTTTATTAACCCCTTATTACCCTGATTTCCACCAGACCAGGGCAATTGGGATGAGCCAAATAAAGTTCCTGGATTGTCAAATCTAATAGATGGACTGCTGCAGGGCTGGGCTGCATCAGGCTGCTATTTTTAGCCTGAGAGGCCCAATAAGCAGGGGATTCCAAAGGCCTACGAATGCCAGCTCCCATCTGTCAGCATTATAATGGCTGGGTATCAAAATCGGGGGACCACACACAGTTTTTAAAAATTAATTGTTTAAATAATTAAAAAAGCTGTTTGCAGTTCCCGTTATTTTGATACACAACTAAGATAAGTGCACAGCTGGAGGCTGCATCCTGTAGCCGTATGCATTATCTGTGCTAGGTATCATAATACGGGGGGACCCTATGCCACTTTTATCTATTTTTACAGCAATAAAGACACACACATAGCGCCTTTGATTGGTTGCAGTCACACAGGATGAGGATGCGTCTGACCACAACCCATCAGTGATGCGGGGACTGTAGGTGGGTGGGGAAGCAGTGAATATGTAAGAAGATTAATGAGTGGCGCCAGAAGTAGTGTTAGAGCCACGCAAAGACTAGGTAACTATAATGCGTCTGCTCAAATCCCCCTATCCCATCTACTACCATTTTAAAGCACTGGATTCTGGTCCTCATAGGCTTATAAGGGTATCGGCGTCCGGTCAGAAATCGAGGATCAATTCCAAGCCGATCTAAAGTTTTTTTTTACCTGGTTGGACCCGCCGATCCCAGGTATCTGCCAGTCTGCCCATCACTGATCCTGACAGAAAAATGCACTAAAAATCACAATGTGATTTTGATGTAGCTCTGACCTGTTTTTCTGCTAGGAGATGCAGTTTTGGTGAAGTTTGCTGCTAATTTTTTTTGCACCAAATCTGCATCTCATCTCAAATCTGCTGCCCAGCACTATATAAGTGCATTGACACACAGGACAGACACCCCAAAAGGGCCCGGCTGCATACTGCTGAAAATTGTGCAATAGAAAATGATATATAATGATAATAAATGTGAGGTATTGATCCATATTTTGGCCAAAATACATCAAGGATCCCCACACTTACGAGTCCCTACACTATATTTAAATTTTATTATCATTTTATACCATTTTCTATTGCACAATTTTCAGCAGCAGTTGGGCCCTTTTGGGGTGTCTGTCCTTATATAGTGCTGGGCAGCCTGCCTGATCTAATACTATGGGTGTCATCAATGCACTGTAAGCCATACACTGTGGATTGCACGTGCCTGTGTGACTGGCGTCCTATGTAAACCCTCATTAGTGTGCATGTTTAATACCAGCAACCAACCCCTCCATGAGTTGGTAGGCTGTGAGTGTTTGTCTTATCGGTATTCTGCACTTCTGTTACCCCCACCTTTATCATAGGGAGTTGGCTGCATCCTGCGAGGGCATCTGCTATTTTGACTGGTGAGTTTTTTTTTTATTTTTTTTTCCTAATCAGCAACTCCTACCAGAAAACCACACCAAAACCGCATCGCCTTTTTTGGTGCATTTTTCTGCAAGGACATGCAGATATGATGAAAAAAATTCTAAAAAGTTGGTGCTGGAAATTCTCCAACAAATTTCTGCATCAAATCTGCATATCCTGTGAGAATAACACATTACAACTGCATCGAGAGTGAGTTCATAGAGTTCACCTGAGGTGAGTTCACTGCGTTCAACTGAGGTCACAGCTGGGATACCATGGGAGTAGTCATCTGTGACCTCAGGTGAACTCACAATAACCATATGCCTCCCCAGCCTCAGAATATCAATCCCCAGCTATCTGTTTTATCTTTTATGTATCAATATGGGGGGGTAACCCACACGGTTTTTAAAATTATTTATTTAAATAATTAATAAAAATCTCCATAAGATCCATCACTGGGTATCAAAATACTGGGGACCCTGCACCATTTTTTCCAATTATTAATTTATTTTTACACCCTACTTTGGGGACCCAGACAGCTAGTGTGAGGGCAACCAATCACAGACACTGACACACTGGCAGTCTGACTGCAACCAATTACAGATGCTTTCATAGAAGGTGAGCATGGGAAGCAGTGAATGTTCATGGGATTTAATAGGTTGACCTGGAAGCAGTGGGACAGCCACATGGAACCTCGGTAAGTATAGAAGTTTAACTGTCCTGCTTTAATCCCCATTTTGCTTCCTTTTTTTCTTTTATTTTTTTCGGGGTGACCGTATCCAAACAGTAACATGGACTTCCCTGAGAAGTCTGTGTTCGGAGTCCATGAGCGGACACTAGGTGTCCAGTACGGACCCCCAAATTTACAGTTCGGATTTGTCCAACACTAATTGCCCTCTATGGGATTTCGATCCAGTCAGCGGTCCTTTCAGTGACTGACAGCTTTGTTCATATAAGAGTGTAAGTCACCGATAGAACCCTCCACTGAACCAAAAAGAACAGAAAGAGCAGATGATTAAAGCACAGTATGTACTGAATCTTTTTTTACACTACTGTATATCAGTCTGTTTAGCTTCTTCTGCTTAAAGCTGGGTTTACACACTGCAACATCGCAAAGGACATCGCTGTAACGTCACCGGTTTTGTGACGTAACAGCGACCTCCCTAAGTCTCTGCTAAGTCGCTGGTGAGCTGTCAAACAGGCAAACCTGGCCAACAATGCAACAGCGATCCGGACCTGCAGGGCGACCTAGCTGGTTGTTGGGGACGTTGATAAGCAACCTTTTGAAAGGGAAGTTGCTAACAAAGTCTCTGCAAAGTCTTTCACACACTGAAACTTTCCAGCGATGCTTGCTGCACAGCGGGAAACAAAAGACCTAGGAATGGTCCTGAACGATTTGTAACGATTACAACTTCACAGCAGGGGCCGGGTCGCTGATAGGTTTCACACACTGCAACATCGCAAACAACATCGCTATTGCGTCACAAAACCGGTGACGTTACAGCGATGTCGTTTGAGATGTTGCAGTGTGTAAACCCAGCTTTACAAGTACACTGTAACAGCTGAAAATGTAATCATATGAACCACTTGATGGAATGCCCTCATGGAAATGGATTTTTATTTGTAATATTACCTGAAAAATAAAAACCGCAATGAAGTATAATTAAAAATTTAATACAGAAAGACAACTTAATTAATCACCAATTTCAGACAAACCATTCTTTTCACTGGGTTACTATACCTCTATTAAACACATTAATCATGAATGAGAGACATTGATAAAGCACTTTTACAGTTTATCTATTAATGGCTTTACAAACTGGAGTGCCACATAAATGAAGGCCTGCAGACGTAATTTCATATGTATTTCGGTTCGGTTTTGCAGAACACATGAAATAGCACCTACAGCATATGGTCAAACATAACATATACTAAAAAAAATAAATAGAATTAAATTGTTGGAAATTAATTTGTCAAGTAGATAAAAAAACTTGTTCAGTTCTTTACTTTTTTTTCAAAAATGCTTTTTAAAGGGGTGGTGCAATACCTATAAAGCACTTTATAAATATCTATCTTTTCACCCTAACCACTTTTTTTCTAATTAGCTTTATTACTATTTACTACTATTAGCTTCTCCCAATCCTCCTAACGTGGTTCCCCGAAAATAAACCCTACCCCAAAAATAAGCCCTAGCAGGAATTTTCGGCCTTTCGTAGCAAGGCTTAAATATAAGCCCTACCCTGAAAATAAGCCCTAGCAGGAATTTTCGGCCTTTCGTAGTAAGGCTTAAATATAAGCCCTCCCCAAAAAATAAGCCTAGCAGGAATTTGCGACCTTTCGTAGCAAGGCTTAAATATAAGCCCTATCCTGAAACTAAGCCATAGTCATGGTTCAATAATGAAGTGTCCATGCAGCTAAAAAAAGGAAAAAAATACTGCAGGACACTTCATTAAATAAAGCAGACACCCCCAAAAGAAAGAAGACAGACCCCGCAATCATTCTCATCATACTTTGGAATGAGAGGACCTGCAGGGAAATGTGCACACACACACACACACACACACACACACACAAACCTTACTGCTCTGGTGACCTGGAACACTGTGGAACAAGAGACCTTGTGGTGGAACGCATCAAGGATCTTCCACCGCAGGTCCTCGATGCGCTCCACTGCAGGTCCTCACGTTCACAGTGTCCCAGGTCCCCCTGTCTGCTTGAAGCAGTGCAGTATCACCGGATGTGTATGTGTATGTGACTGATGTGTGTCTTATTTGTGTCTGATGTGTGTGATTGAGTGCTGACTGGAACCAGTGAAGGACCGCTGTGGAGATGACAAGAACCTGCAGGGAGCACGCGCTGAGGACCTGGTAGCGACGCAGATGTCTAGGGTCTGGTAAGTATGATTCTCCTGGCAGGTGTCTGCTTTTTTGGGGTATAAACTTACCCCCAACCTGTGTTTCCCTCAATTAAGCTCTACCCCGAAAATAAGCTCTAGTGCATTTTTTGGGGCAAAAAAATGTACAAGACAGTGTCTTATTTTGGGGGAATTACGGCATTACCTACATGGGATCAAAAAATGACCACATTTTTAGTCGCCGCAGTTAGAATCACTGCTTCTAACATGACAGTCTTTTTCCCTGAAATAAATCATCAGGGAGTAGTGATAGAAGCTGTGTGAGTGATTCCAATTTGTGTGTATCAGCTCACCATGTATAAGCTCACTTCTGGCTTCTCCCTGGAGCATGGATAGGCATTGCCACAGCCCAATATTGCAAGAGTAGAAAGAAGAAAAATCCTGCTCTTCAGGCGAGGAAAGCCACGGTCTTTATTTTAGCATTCAGAAACAACGAATAGCATAACCAGCACTACGCGTTTCACGTGAAATAATCACCCTTAATCACTGCTTCTAACATGACAGTCTTTTTCCCTGAAATAAATCATCAGGGATTGGTTCTGGAAGCTGTGTGAGTGACACCAGTACCACCCCACAGTGTAATACTATTGTATGTTCTGAGGATTTCGATAGCGTTAGGGCAATGACAACCAGAGACGAGTTCTTGGTACAAGATGTTTATAATATGTAACCACGGTAGGTACAGAACGGAACAAACACAGCAGAACAAACACACGAAATACTTTCCCGAAACGGAGCGAAGGGAATTCCCGGGGCCACGCACCGGACTCCCCCAGGGAGACCACCAGAGCGAACCCCTATACAGGGACTGTCCAGCAATCACCCCGGAAGGCCTAAATGCGCAGCAGCCGGGACACAAGGGGCAAGTGGTAAAGTCCAGGAGTGTCCGTACGGGATGATAGTCCAGAGTGGTTACAAACCGGAAGGAACCGGGCAGAAGAACACAGACGGCAGACGGAGTCCAGGCACAGCTTGAAGAAACCGGGTATGGTCCAGAGTCGGTCGGTATTCTTTCAGGAGGATCCAAAGGCAATCAGGAATTAGAAGCAGCAAGGCAGGAGCACACAGCAAGCAGTATACTCAGGCACTGGACTAGGCTTAGAGGCGGCCTTTTAAGCAGCTGGACAGGAAGTAGGGCAACAGAACAGTAAACTCCATGTTAACCGAGGGCAAGCTTTTGTCAAAAGAGAACTGGAAAACCCGGAAACCTGACACACAGCTTCTATCTCAGCTCTTAAACAAGTCGTCATCAAGAGATGATGAGGGAAGTGATAGAAGCTGTGAGGAGGCACTGGTGTCACTCACGCTGCTTCTATCACTGCCCACTGATGACGATTTGTTTGAAAGAGACCTTCAATTGAGACTGAAGGTGTGGTCAATTACCTCTAATGAACGAGAATATTATCAGGGAACGGTGGTGACAGTACCTGTCGAAATAGTCCATGTATACTTCTAATCAGCACTTTTAAGAGAGCGCTACTTGTGTGGCGGCATGGTGTCCCACTCATGTATAGTTATACAAAGCCTGGCACTCACATATGCTAAAGTCACTTTCGAAGATTTGTTTTATCAAATTATCAGATCATAAATTACGTGTTTTGGCTCTACCAGAACCTTTTTCAAATATAATGAAAGCCCTTCTATAAGTAACTGTGGTTAGTAACTGCAACATCAGGGCAATAGATGCTGCAAGGAAGCGAGTACAGCCCCAGCCTCCTGTGATGTCACAGGTAGTAAAGTAAAAACCTTACAAATTACCTATCAGAATAAGGTGAAGTGTAGGAAATGCAATAAAGCTAATTACAAAACTGCTTAGGGCTTAAACATAAGTAATTAGAAAGGGCTTTTTAGGTATTGGACTACCCCTTAAATACCTTTGTAATTAAAATTGTTTATCAGTAAGAAATAACACATTAGGCTATATAGTTTGTCTTGTTATTCCTGTAAAAATATATCTAAATAGTTTTGAACAAAAGAGCAATTAGTGTGCGGGGGTGGAACTCAGCAAAGCTCATGAGATCAATTTAAAGCTTTGAGTGTTATTTTTATTGTCAAAAAATGATTATAACAATACAGTAGATGAAGACTTTTGTACTTCTAATTTCAGGTGAAATTATTGACCTAAGCTGAAAATGAAATAGCGAATCAATCAGCAGACTCATACAAATAGTAAATCCATACATAGCATGTCTCATGTCCCTCGAGGTCACCTTCATTAAATGAAATATCATTTTTGTGTGCTATGACTGTGAGACATTTCTACATAAAAATATAACAGTCAAAACAAAGGAAAACATTGGTAGGGAAGTGTGACGCCCTGGCAAAACCAGGTAGTCACACATTAGGCCCCCCGCAAAACACCTTCCCTCACAGGGTTACATACAGTTGACCTGAAACCCTAGTCAACCCCCTTCAGGGCAAGGCAGGCACACCAGTGGGCGGGACCAGGCAGGTAGGGAACGCCCACCTAGGGGTCTAGACAGCCCGGGGCAAGAAAACAAACAGTTGAGTTGAATTTTGAGTTGGAGTGGAGTTGAGAGGAGTGGAGGCTGGGGCTAGGTGTAGCCCCAGCGGAGGAGAAGCTCAAGTTGAACAGTGCCAGGGTTGGAGCCCTGGTACCTTGGCTAGATGGCAGACAGTGGTCCCCGTCGGCAGGAAACGGGAAGACGGCAGCCTGAGATCCGAGGTGGACCGGGACAGGGTTGGAGCCCGCTGGTATCGACACCAGAGACCCGACCCGGAAACCGTGCACAGAGGGGGTACTCGGACCCTGAAGCCAGGACCGGAACCAACGGCCTAGCTAATCAACCGGTTGAGGGTAGGATTTTAGGTCCTGTCCCAACCAAAGTCCCAAAAGCAGATAACAACCTACAGAGAGGGATAGGGCAACCGCCAGGGCCCATAGATCCCACGGGTCAGCGTCAGCAGGCACGGCTCCTCAGGTACACAAAAAGCCGGGAGCGGACTCCCGTGTTCCATATTGGGAAGTCTAAACAAACAACAGAACTACTGCAGAGGAAAAGATAGCGACCACCAGCCCGGGTGGGGGACCAGAGTACAACCGGCTGCGGCGGCCGGCCACCAGCACCTTGGTTTACCAAAAGACTTGTGTGATTCATTTAATTGTGAGTAACCAAACACCCCCTGGTACGTCCGGGCGCTCAGGCCCCTGCCATCGCCATACCCTGCACACTGGGTCCCGGGGCAACCATCCCTACCCACGGAGGGGTTAACATCCAGCTGCCACTACATCTCCCCCGGGTGTCCCACAACAGCAGCGGTGGTGTCCCACTTCACCACACACTGTGGGTGGCGTCACGAACTGAATACGGCCAAGCCCGTACAACTACGTCCCCCTTTTCATTTGGTGTGTCCGTGTGACCCCCGGGTCCGGAGAATCCCTTGAGCCACACAGCGGGTCCGGATCTGAGCAGCCTGGCTGCTACAGGCGTGGGGGCGGCACAGAAGATTGGAGGAGGCCATTGATAAGCAGGTCAGATTTCCTCTAACTGTCCTCTATGCACGTGCCATGCAGAATTCGGAGAGGCATCTCTGTGTATAGAGCAGACACTAACATTTTTTATGTGTATTCCTAAAAATTAAATATAAAAATCGCGGCGGGAGGAGACCTGGATACCGGCCCCCCACAGAGGACGACGGCCGTTTCGCCTGTAAATAGGCTTCTACGGGTCCACGTCTAAGTGCAGGAAGGCTCTCTTTAAATAGGGGAGTGTATCCAGGTGCCAAGCCGCACATGTCGACAAATGAGGAATGTCAAGTGATTTTTGTGAATACATACAAACAGTTAAAAAACCATGTGTCAGCAATCACTGCTGAAGTTTAAAACCAACATTCAGATAAATCAGAGTTTTTACAGATTCCAACAAAACTTACAATTATATACAGCTTTTTTGTAAATTTTTGCAGATACATTACAGATTTATACAGATTTCTCACCGATTTTTTGCTAAAGTTTTTTTAACAAAGTTTTTTTACAAAGTTTTTTTACTACTACTTCTTTCAGGTTACTCATGGATTCTTTTAGGCCTCTGCCACACTCACGTGTAAAAAACGTACGTTTGGTGTAGTCCGTTTTTTGTGTCCGTGTTCCGTATTTGCAGTCCGTTTTTCCCCTCCGTGTGGTGTCCGTATGCATATCGTGTGTCATACGTGTGTACGTGTGTGCGTTTTCCTGTGCGTGAAATACGTCAGTGTGTGTTCCGTGTGCAGTCCGTTTTTTGTGCGTGTTTAACATGTTTCACACATTGAGATAATGGTGATTACTTGGAATTAAATGACACATAGGTGTATGTGATTAGGACATAAATATAAGTTAACTATAAACTGTTTCCTGCTTGTATTATGCCTTGGAGCACCTATGTGTTGAGACAAAATTGTGGCAATGCCATTATCCACGGAGGCCTTAGTGTTTTTATGTTGGATTATATCTCGTCGTTTTGGCGTTAGACGGCACATGTTGCATTATGATAATGTAAGAAGAACCAGATTGTGGGTGCATCCACTAATGATGATGCGGCCTATGCATGGTCATTTCCATACTTTATTTTTTGAGTTACGGAATTTCCCAGATAAGTTTTTTTCATACTGCCGGTTGTCAGTTGAGAGTTTTGATTACTTACTAAATATTTTACGACCTCATTTGCAACATCAGGACACTTGGATGCGGCTTTCCATTTCCCCAGAGGAGAGATTTATGGTGACTCTGAGGTAATATATTTGTTATTTTTGTAATTTGTGTAAATGTGTTATTTTTCACAGTGAAATGTGTAATTGATCATTATTGATGTAATCTCATTTTTGATTCAATGTTTGTGTTTTCTTATGATTTTTTTAATTTAAAAAAAAATAGTGTTAATTGTAAATCATTCTTTGTCTTGTTTTCATAGATTCTTGGCGACTGGTCAATCTTTTAGTGCTTTACATTTTGATTTTTTGTTGGGTCGATCAACCATTGCCGTTATAGTACGTCACACATGCGACATGATATGGCAACATTTAAAAGAACAAATGATGCCTCAGCCAAACAGAGAAGATTGGTTGAAAATCTCTAAGGGCTTCAAGGACTCTGTTGACTTTCCTAACTGCATAGGAGCTTTGGATGGCAAGCATTTCAGAGTTAAAAAGCCACCAAACTCTGGGTCACGTTATTTCAATTTTCATAAGTTTTTTTCCGTTGTTATTTTGGCATTGGTTGACACAGAATACCGATTTATTTATGCAGACATTGGGGCCTATGGTAGTGCCTCAGATGCCCGTATTTTCCGTTCATCAAGATTAGCCCAACGCCTGCAAGAAAATGCATTATTGATCCCCCCTCCAGTTGCCCTACCTGGTACATCTGGACCGTTGGCACCATATGTGATGGTAGCAGATGCAGGATTTGCATTATCCAAACATGTTATGCGACCATATCCAAGGAGATCCATTGATGACAGGAAACAGTACTTTAATAATCGGCTAACTAAAGCAAGACGTTATGTGGAGTGTGCATTTGGTATTTTAGCTAACAAATGGCGCATTTATCAGACAACGATTCAGTTGCAGCCAACCTTTGTCACATCTGTACTCAAGGCTACCATTGTGCTTCACAATTACTGTCGGATACATGAAGGAGGAACTTATGTGGATGATGAATTTCAGATAAACCATGTTGTTAATCCCACAGGTGAACCTATGTCTCATAATTCCGTGACATCTGGTTTACAAATTAGAAATTTATTTACTGATTACTTTAATTGTTTTGATGATACTAATAATAGTGATGATTGTTAAGATTGTGATGGTTTTTTGTTGTTAAAAATATAAATTTATTTTATTATAGGAACTTGGTTAATTTTTCTCAACATCTCAGAGCTTAAATCAAACAAGTATTAAAGGGCAAATGCGTTAATCATAAACTGACATTTCTGTTAGCAACATGGTTTTCTGAATGTTGTATGTATGTGTATGTACATTTCTGTGTTACTATCATGTTTTAGGAAACTTATTTCTAACTTACAACATTAATAATGTTAATCGTCTATTGAAAAAATGCAATATTATTAATAAATATCAAAAATAAACATGTTTCTTTTCTTCAAAAACATAATCTTTTATTAAGAATAAGCATATTAATCCATAAATTAAGGATGTTATTTTTTCACATCCACATTAAAAATGTACATATTGTTCATTTTGTGTTAAATTTTTCTAAATGTAAATTTTAATGCTAATCTTCATAACATACAAAATATACTTTACATACAAGAGTCATTGTAAAGAAAATGTGTGCATTGCTTACAATGTTGAAAAATGTCGGCCAATTAAGTTGCTATCATGTTGGACATTGACATAGACAAAAAAATTGTAAGCTGTGTTTTCAGAATATTAGAACTAATCTAACCATCAAATTGGTTGGGTAAAAATGTGTTAATACATTTCCAAACATAAAGGCCATAAAACATATATGTGATCCGTCACTAAGTATAATCACACATGTTTTTAAAATCTTTTCAACTCTGAGTTTGCACATTTTTGGAAATCCCTCTTTTTTAACATTTTGACACATTCATCAGATTTGTTGTTTGATTGTTAAGATTAACAAAAATGTGCATCACAAGTCAACAAGATCTTCTAGTGAAGTAACCTGAGTGTTGCTGAGTATGTTGTTTTGTGTGGCCTCAGAAATGGTATTTTCAGGAATGGAAACAGTTGTTTGCTGAACAACATTCCTATTACTAGCTACAGTAGTGTGTGGAACAGTCTGTTGCATGCTGGTTTGTCCCAACACATTGCCTGTGGTTGAGTACACCTGTGGATCTACATGGGTAATTGGGTATTGTGTGTGTGTATGTTGTTGACCTTGAGGATAGTTGACTGATGTTTGTAAGTGTGGTGTAGGTAACATAGTTGAGATTGGATAATGAGGCATCATGAATGATTGTGGGTATGTTGAACCTGGAAACAAATTAGGTAAACCACCAATATTTGTGGGTTGAGTAAAGTAACTAGTAGTTTGAGTTGGTTGTAAATTCATATAGTTCAAGGGTTGCTGAGATGTAGCACTTTGTACTGTGCTTAAGGCACCAGTATTGGTTGCAACATACCCTTGTCTAATTGGTGTTGGGAATAACGTACTTGAAGCAATTGAAGGTTGTCCAGATTGTTGTAATAGTGGATTATTGACTATTACAGTTGCCATTGTTGTTTGTGTTGAAATTGTATTTTGATTGTCTGTTGTGTTTGGGACTGTATGTTGTTGCATAATGGTACGCCAATTTTCTATGGCCTCATACACTCTCACTGGTTCCTGTTCTGCCTGACTAGCTGACAGTAGGGTCAGCATAGCAGCTCTTACACGTTCCTGCCTATCTGAAGGAATTTTGGTTAAGCTAGTTGATAAAGAGCGACAAAAACGCTCGGCATCTGTTTCTGGAATTAAAGTGTTCATTATGTGAATAATGCGTGTGTCAATTATTTCCGGTAAGGATCTCATTTCCTCAGGTCTGCGGATTCTTCTTGCACGTAGAGGTTGTGGTGCAAAACGTGGAAGTACATTTGTTTGTGTTGCTTGTGTAGCTGGTGTGGTTGTTTGTTGCGTTGATGAGCCTTGGGTGTTGGTTTGTGCACTCTCTGTCCCACCCTCATGTGATTCAGTTGCTGCATCTTGTTGAGTCTCAGGAATTTCAATGTCTTCTCTGGCAGGTTCTTGTTCTGATGCTGAGGTGGCTGTAGCAGAGGGACCTGCTGTTGGTTCATCATCTGATTCGTCAAGATTATCCTCCGTTCTATAAGAAATGAAAAAACATATTACAATCTTAACATTTATCTTTGTCCAATTTTCTTCAGGGGTTTTTTTTTTTTTTTAAAAAAAAAAAAAACTTACTGTGTAACTTCTAAGATGGGTGCTAGGAAGCTTATTTGTTCATAGTAGACATATCTGCGTTTCCGGCCTTGGCTGGATGAGGATGGCATAGGGTTGTACTCCCTTCGGTACTGATCACGGGCTGAACGCCAACGCCTTTTTACCAAGTCAACTGTGGAAAATTAACAAATATGTCACTTGCAACATTCTCCATAAATCTGCACACATTAATTTAAATAATGTTTGCGAAATTTAATATACAATTTAACACAATTATGTTGGACAAATACTTAGGATGAAATATAATTTATTTAGATATTCTTCATTCAAAAACATGTTTAGACATTCACACATAACCAAATAATATTTCTGAATAATTATATTTTAAGTAATTGTCATCTATATTTAAGTTATAATTCGGTGTTTTTGCAATGACATTTGGCTAAAAATTACTCGAAATATTATTTGATACATGTAGGTAATGATATTGACATGTCATTTTAAACAATTTTATTTTTAAAAAAAAAAAAAAAAAACATTTTCAAGTGTGATACTAAATTTAGACTAATACAACAGGGAATTTTAAAACACATGACAGTTTAATCAGTTAATTAAGTAAATTCATGAAGAATTCCAAGTCAGATTACAAATTTAAGTATACTTCGATTTTTGACACTGATGAAAGTTTGGTGATACTATGAAAAAAGTGTACAGGAACTCAATATATTGAGTAGTACATACACCAAATCTTCTCATAGGATTTTACACTAAAAGACAACATAACTATGCCAAAACAATCAGAGTTTGAAAGTATGAAGAAATCCAAATATAGATATTAAATAAATAACTATAACAAAATACAACAACTTACCATATTTAGCACGCTTTGCAGGAGAACATCTAGACCATGCATTATTGGGGTACACTTCCTCAGCTACTTGATTCCAATGGCGATCAACTGTCAGTCGGTCATGGTAACCATCTACACGTGTATCCCATAATGGTGGGTGAGTCTCGACAGCTGTTATAAGTTTCTCCGTGTCCACCCGTGGTGCCATTATTATATTTCGAAGACGAAAGTTTGCTCAAAATAGATCTTGCAATACACAGAACTACAACTTCTTGCTTGCTCACTCCTTCTGCAAATGCACAGTTAGTTTTGTGCAAAAAAATATGTTAGCTACGCCACCTGAAAGTATTTCAGAGTGTAACAAACTTTCTAATTAAAACACGGACACGGACCACACGGATAGCATACGGAGGCCATCCGTATCACGTACGTGTAAACACGGACCCATAGGATTTAATGGATCCGTGAGGACGTGATGCCGGTGGAAAACGGACATGTCAGCGCTTTTTCGACACGCACAAACGTACGCACGGAACGGACACACGCTCCGTGCGCAAACACTGACGTGAGGCTTTTTAGATTAAAAATAGTATGTCAACATCAGCACGTGTCTCCGGTACGTGCAAAAAATGCCAAAAACGTACCGGAGGCACGGATGTGTGGCACAGGCCTAAGGCTGTAAAAAGCAATGGTCATAGTATAATTTAATGAGTCACTCAACAAATGTACATGACGATTCCCACAACTCTTTGCCAATTAATTAAATATTCTATGACAATCATCATGTACACGAGTCCCTTAAACATTTTCCAGATTGACAAAAAAGGGGGAATGATCACTATATGATGCAATAAATCGCTATCAAAAATGATCTATACATGATGATTATCATAACTTTTTGCCCATTAATTGCGTACATCAGAAAATGCTTTATATCCAGCCATAAAGTAAGCATATTTATAACCTTTAGACAAATAACATAATTAATCAAATACGATCCTCTGTACCTCACAAAAATACTGCCAGATCATTTCGGTCATTAAGACCCAAACCACCTTGTGCTCCATATTTTATTATTAATTTTGCCTCTGTTTGAAGCAAAATTTTGTGGAGATCCCCACCCTGTGGGGGTAGGGTAGTTCTCACCAAACCCGCGAACCGCAGAACGTCGGGACTGCTAGCATGGGTCTCACGTACATGTTCTATTAATCTGGGGGAACCTTTTCCCGTGTGGATGGAATTATAGTGTTCTTTAAAACGAATATATAAACACCTAATGGTTTTTCCAATATAGAATCTTCCACATGGGCAAGTCACCACATAAACCACATATTTCGTTTTACATGATATAAATTGTTTTACTTTATGCGTATGTGAACCAATCTGGACGGACTTGCCCGTAAGGTGCAGGCTACAAAATCTGCACTGTCCGCACCGATAATTCCCAACTGGGGATTGTGTATCCAACCAGGACCTCGGACTCATTAGCCTGTTCCTAACTAGCAAGTCCCTCAGATTATGACATCTCCTGTATGTGACTAAGGGTCTAGAGCTGGTCATGCTTGTGAGATCTGAATCCTTCTCTAAGATATGCCAATTTTTTCTCAAAATATTTTTTATTACATCATGCATAGGGCCAAATTTAAAGCTAAACATAAATCTTTTGTTAGCATCTCTTTTTTCTCTTCTTTTATCCCCGATGTCATTTAGTGAACAGATATTAGGCTCATCGTTTATGGCTTTTTTCCATGCGGAATCAATAACCGCTTCGGGATAGCCCCGATCCTGCAGTCTATGTTTCAAATCAAATCATATGCCTGTTCCGACAAACCCTCACCAGTACTGTTTGTTCTTTTCAACCTTAAAAACTGGGCATAGGGTAAGGCCGTTTTTGTATGATGGGGATGCGCGCTCTAGAAATGTAGCAAAGAATTGGAGGCAGTCGGCTTTCTATGAACTTTAGTGGAGATTATTCCTTGTTCCACCCACATTTCTATGTCTAAAAAACTAAGAGATTTTCCTCCAAAAACCGACGTGAACGACATGTTCATGGTGTTGTTGGTGTTTAGGTATGAAACAAAATCAGAAAAGACCTCCTCCGTTCCATCCCACACCATGAATACATCGTCCACATACCTTAAATAATGCCTTATATGTTTCAAGTATGGATTAGAATTATCAAAAACAAATTTGCTCTCAAAATGTCCTTAAAAAAGATTAGCCATCACGCAAGACACGGGGGTACCCATCGCGGTACCCCCGCATTGTACGTACCACTGCTCCAAAAACATAAAGGCATTCTTTGACAAGACAAAATCCAAAGCTTCCCCAACAAAATCACAAAATAAAGTATTTTTGCCACTCCGTGCCACTATAACCTTCACTGCCTCTATACCTAAAGTCTGTGGAATTCTGGTATATAAATTTTCCACATCGATTGAAGTCAAATTGAACCCTTCTTGCCACGTAATTCCTTTTAATAGTGATATGAAATCTCCACTATCCTTGACATAAGAGGTAATGAACTGTAATAAAGGTCTTAACAGCCAATCCAGATAGTGGGAGAGTGGCTCAGTCAGTGAGCCAATCCCAGCCACTATCGAACGGCCTGGGGGATTATTGATATTTTTGTGAATTTTGGGTATGCAGTACCAGTGGGGTTTTGTCGGAAAAGGTGGGATCAGTTTTTCAGCCTGTGTATGGGAAAGAAAACCAAGAGCCACATATCTGTTCAGTAAGCGCGTGAGTTGTTTTTTATACTCATTAATGGGATTCTGGGATAATGGAGTATATGTGGAGCGATCCTGTAGTTGTCTCAAACATTCCTGCAAGTACATTTTGCGGGATAGGAGTACTATGTTACCTCCTTTATCCACTTCGCGGAAAATGGTATCATTCCAGGACCGCATGGTTTGCACTGCCGCCATTTCATTCTTATTTAAATTCAAATCATCACTAGGATATACCAGGGCTTCCACTTCTCTGAGAACCGTATCTTGGAACAAATCGATGAGATTACCATGAACTGTGGGGGGGCAAAAATTAGACTTATTCCCCTTTGTAAATATTGTTGTTGTATTGACCAATTCATTTTGATCAATTTGGAATTCTTGTGTGGGGTCATTCAAACTCAGCAAGAGTCCAGCATCCTGGACTGTAGCTGAGTCAAAGGCACCTGTCACATCACAATACCCGTTCTCCACAGCACATGGTTGCTCACCCTCAAGTACGGTCTTCTCAGGTGCAGATACCTGATGAAAATATTTGAACAAATGGATTTTCCTTATGGCTTTAAACAGATTGATCTTAAACTCCACAAAGTCAAAATCCTATGGGACACAAACCCTTTTGAAAGAACAGACAGCATATCACTAGAGAGTACATGCTCAGACAAATTCACTATCGTATTCTTAACAGGAGTATTGAAGGGTTCATTTATTAATTCCTCCAAGACACTGTTTTTCTCTTGCGATTTCTTCCCCTTGTGATTTTTCCTGCCCCCCTCCGGATCCGTTTCCTAAAGGGGCAGGCTAACTAACCTAACTAACTAACTAACGCATAGTTAGTCCAGCAAAAGATTTCAGTGTCATATACTGACTAACTATGCGTTAGTTCAAGTTGAATTGGAAACTTTGAAATTGGACACTCGGGCAAGGGTGGCAGAGGACTATTGGCTCGCTTTCTCAGAAAAATTAGATAAAAAATTAATTGATGCACAGGTTGATATAAAAAATAAAAAAAGGGAAAAATTCCTGAGAGACAAAAACGATTATGACACTTGACATTTCCAGGAGGGATTTTCCGGTCGTTGATTCCTATATTATTCCCAATTACCCTTACCCGGTATCAATAATACACGGACACTGCTTGCGACTTGGTAAAAAATGGCCACAGCAGCCCTTTATTGCCTATTGTTTACACACTAACACAAGGGGGCGCCGTCCAACGGGCGTCCCCAACATTTAACAATAGGTAATACCATAATAATAATAATAATAATACAGTACGTAATACAATACGTAACCCTGGGTAGGCCCGGTCCAGAAACCACCTTCCACCACCAAAACATGATCCCTGGCCGCAACACACACCGGGCCGGAGATGAGGTATGAATCACCTACGGATCAATACCCCCCACCTTGCAGGACCCATGCCTGCAAGATCCTTGTAACCGGAGCCACTATATCCTACAAGTGACTCTCCAATCAAATAACATTATCCGTTAAACCGCCTCTGGACCAGACCTACCCCCGCCATAAGTCCGGTCCAGAAGCCATACTCCACCACCAGAACACAATCCCTGGCCGCAACACACCGACCCAGAGATACGAGGCATTAATCACCTACGGATCAATACTCCAACCTTGCAGGACCCCATGCCTGCAAGATCCCTGTAACCAAAGCCACTATATCCTACAAGTGACCCTTCAAATCACACAACCGTCAGAAACAAGATCCCTGGCCGCAACACACCGACCCAGAGATGGGGGCATTAATCACCTACGGATTAAAACCCTCCCAAGTAGCATCAAGTATCAACCGTGTCTCAAAACCTTACATTCCTCTTTACCTCCAACTCAATATTATCCCCGGCTGCAACCTCCAGCCCAGAGATATGAGGCATCAATCACCTACGGATCAATCCCCCATGTGCATAACAGTAACTGTGACCTCAAAAACCTTAAAGCCCGTTAGCGACTTTAATCCAACAACATCCCCGTCTGCAACTAGCCCAGAGATAAGAGGTATTAATCACCTACGGATCAAAACCCCTATGCCTTGCAGAACCACGTGCTTGCACTGCACTTGGATCCAGAACCATGACCCCAACCAGTGACTCCTCCTGCGATTACCATTTCACCAAAATGGATCACTGACCATAACAATGGTCCCATATTTAAATGAGGTAAAAGTCACCAAAGGAGTAATACCCTTACCCAAACCAAAAACACCCGTACTTTCAATTACCTATCACCTGGGGCACTATAGCCACCTGTGACTCCCTGGCAACCATCAACTCCTTAATATATAATCCTTGGCAACAACCCTGTCCCATATATAAGGCATTGATCACCAACGGAGCAATACCTCCTCCCTGCAGACAACCTTGTACCTGCAGATCACCAGTAACCGGAGCCACTGTACCTTCCCCAGTGGCTCTCCATCCAAACACCAGTAACAATTAGAGCTCCTCTGGACCAGACCTACCCCCGCTGCTGTGACAAAGGACATAATCCCCATTATTTATGCTGACCATACACATATACATCATACACATCATATACATATACATATATTCCCACATTACCCCCATCTTATTCACCCACTTACAAGAATCCCAAATGACAATATACATCACAATCCACATAGAAATCTCTTTTGTTTCGTTTTTTTTTTTTTTTATTATTATTTTATACACGACACTTCCTCCAATCCTTTCTTTTCTCATTTTTTTTTTTTTTTTGTTGTAATGGCTCTAAAAATTGAATAACTATACATGCATATAAACACACCAATAATAACAATACACAATAGAAGGGAGGGTGGGTGGGAAGCTGTCATCCAGGAAATGCAAGAGGAGGTAATGGACTCCCACCTCCTATTATATACACCATAAAGCTCCCTCCTTTCCTTCCACCACACTCCACCCCCTAACCAATCACCTTATTTTCCTCATTTTTAAACGAACCAACACTGTTTAACCCCATCAACTCCCTACCCTCCGGGCTGTCATGTCGCCCCTACACCCTATGGGTTCCATGGCTTTCTTGACATTTCCAGGAGGGATTTTCCGGTCGTTGATTCCTATATTATTCCCAATTACCCTTACCTGGTATCAATAATACACGGACACTGCTTGCGACTTGGTAAAAATGGCCACAGCAGCCCTTTATTGCCTATTGTTCACACACTAACACAAGGGGGTGCCGTCCAACGGGCGTCCCCAACATTTAACAATAGGTAATACCATAATAATAATAATAATAATACAGTACGTAATACAATACGTAACCCTGGGTAGGCCCGGTCCAGAAACCACCTTCCACCACCAAAACATGATCCCTGGCCGCAACACACACCAGGCCGGAGATGAGGTATGAATCACCTACGGATCAATACCCCCCACCTTGCAGGACCCATGCCTGCAAGATCCTTGTAACCGGAGCCACTATATCCTACAAGTGACTCTCCAATCAAATAACATTATCCGTTAAACCGCCTCTGGACCAGACCTACCCCCGCCACAGAACAGGCCACGTGACACCTTGCGTGGCCTGGACCCCCACACACCCAACGCTTGCTCCCCCAACTTGCAAGCCAAACCAACCATTAAAAACCTTTCCATCTATCACTTAAACTCTGAGCATCCCATATATGCACCATCCAGCGTACCCAGTCCACCTTACTGCACCGCACTCCCCTGATCCTTGGTCGCAGGAGCCACCGGGTCCCTCTGACGGCCACTCAGGCCCACCATGCCACAAGCTCCCAAACTATACCGGAATCCACACCATGCCCCGCTGGCCTTATTATAACCAATTAAATGCAGTACCGACTGTACCATCGTCCTCCCCAGTACCGACCAAAGAACCACTGTACAGTCACCCTGTACAGTCAGTCCTCCTCCTGTCTCCAGCTGAATTAAACCACCACTGGGGTTGAGATACAACAACAGGATGACACTCACACTGCTTATGCTACTGGGTCACTTCGCACCCCAAACCTAGTTCTCCCAGGAAACCGCTAAAGTGAAACCCCGCTGTAAAACGACTGCAATCCATAGCCTTGAAATTTCCCCTACAGCTGACCTTGCAGCTTTCCCAGAGCCAAATATCACTACCGGTCTCCCCTGACCAATTTATTCCGCCATCACACCCTCTGACAACAACAGAGGCTCGAGGTGTGTTCCCCAGAAAATCCCAAAATCTTCCCACATACTCAACTACCACACTAATGGACCTTCTTCATCCGAAATCAGGCCCACTTAATTTCAACGAGGCCCATACGGCCTAACGGAACCATGCTCCATCCCAAAATTAACACGGCCTCAAAAAACAAAACAACCGCAACCATCGCCCTGTACCCCTTACTGAGTCGAAGATATTGAAGCATTACCTTCGATCCCAAGGTCCCCAACAACACCTCCAACCATAATGCATAGTCCGCTTGCCTCTGCAAACTGGACCACGACAAGCTCCCTGTACTACAATGCCCACCGGAAAATTGCAGCCACACCACTGGCCCGATTGACTCCATATGCAACTATGGGCATCAGGAGACACAACTTTACCAAACACCATGTCCGGGCCTTTCGATCTCAAGGAAAACCTTGTGACACGCAACCCCCTTTGAGCTCTCATATTACACCCCAAGATAAATTAAAACCTTGGCCACACCATAGTATCCGCTCAAAGCCGACCACCGTGGGGCGTACCACCATTTTCCCGTAACGCACAACTGCACCTTCAAACCAAATACCTTCGTGCCGTGAGACCGGAGCACCACGACTCCCTAAGCAAACCCTTACCCAGATGCCCATACCTACCACCGGGCCAAGCATTCCTTTTTTTTTTTTTTTTTTTTTAAATGTATATGAATATTAAATAGACTCCACCAGCCCACAGATGCCAGGAGTCCACCCATGCAAAACACCCAATAATACCAGACGGCCCCAAGCTATCCGACTTACACTCTATGCACCACAAGTACCCAATCCTCTAGTCCAAACCATAACTCGCATAGTCCCCACCCGTAATCACGGCTGTCCGAAGAACTCCATTATTCCGTCCGCAGCCCACCATTGCTGATTAACCGAGTTCACCCACAGCAGCCCAAAGCTGCCCAGCACCTACATTAACACCAATTCAGTCACGCTGGACTCAACATTCCTCCCAGCACCAACCTCCACAATGGGATAACATGCTGACTAGCCACAAATGAACCCCATGTTACCATTGATGCGGTTGCAAACCTACAAACCCATTACAGCAACCAACACCTCACCTTCTCCTACATTTCCGCTCTCACTGGATTCACTTATCCACAGCAACCCTCGCGCCATACCGGGGCCCCGCACCTACACATCACTCACAAAAACCCCCTGAAAACTCCTCGAACACACCGTACCGCGGGACCCCTCGCCCCTTTACCTTACCCACCATAATTCATCCAATAAGAACCACCATGCATCAGAAGATTAATAATGAAACACCCCAGCAAACCTTCAATAACTGCGCCGTCTCACCCGCTCACATGTGCCGCAATCATCAGCCCCCTTAACCAAGTCTCACAAGACCTAAACTGCGGTAAACGCCGAACCTCGCCATCCCCAACCTGCAACTGTAACCACCGGACCTGACGCCACCTGCACCCTCACGGCCCCGCTGCCATGAGACCACCCCGTCCGTAACTCTGCCCCTGGCCTCCAGAACAACCAACCGACCTATGAACTAACCACATGCTCCAAACTCCCCCAGCTGCTACCCATATCTCCAGACACTACTCCACTACAGCGACTGTCCCCCCACCACTACAAAAAGGCTGAAACTTAAATTGATTACCGCGCCAGGCTGCCTCCAGAGGACGCCCTCAGATCAGCCGTCACCGTCCTTTTCGCCAGTCGTCCGTCGCTGATCCCGGGACAGTCCCTCAAGCTGCAGGCACCGAATGCCCGCCGGGTTCGCCCCTGACGCCAGGAGCACCGTGTCCACATGCCCTGTTTGGGCCGATTGTCGCCTCCACAATGCTGGGCGCTCTCCTCCTGGGGGAAGCCGCTACTGATGAGAGCTGCACCCTTGTCCCAATGCCTGCTCCAGGATAGACAGCAGGCCTCCTGTCTCCTCCTCGTTGCCACCTGCTGCGCCCAGTCCTCCGGTCCCGATGATCCAGCCACACAGGTGAGGTGACCCTGCAGGCGCCTCCTGTCTCCTCCTCGCCGCCGCCTACTGCGCCCAGTCCTCCGGTCCCGATAATCTAGCCACACAGGTGAGGTGACCCTGCAGGCGCCTCCTGTCTCCTCCTCGCCGCCGCCCTCTGCGCCCAGTCCTCCGGTCCCAATAATCCAAGCCACACAGGTGAGGTGACCCTGTAGGCAGCCGTCCTCCGCCCCCCCGCGGAGGGAGGGGGGGTGTTGTCCATCCACCGCCGCTGGGCGCGCGGCAGGGAGCAGGGAGGGCAGGGAGCGGCCGTATCACTCAAAAAATCCAGCCTGAGGCCTCACACCGGAAGTAGGCCCCCGGGCTGGACACGCCCCCTTTTCGGCCGTCGCGGCCCTGCAGGAGATTCCTCCCGACAGCCAGAGCGGGCGCTGCAAGCTACCGCTGCCCACCCAGCTGCGGAGGGTCCCCACGGGAGTGGGGGCTCTCACGTTGTCCTCCTCACCCCCACCTTCCCCAAAAGACCCCGGCGAGTCCTGAAACTGCCAGCACTACAGCACAGGGGGGGGGAGGGGAAGGTGGCGAGGAGACACCCAGGCAGCCTGGGTGTAGGACTGCACTACCTTGGCGCCCTGCACCGCCATGCTGACCAGATCCGAGGATTCTTCAGGACATCATGATGGAGGTTCCCCAGCCCGTCCAAGCTGCAGATCTGCGATGTCCGGATCCATCATGCTGGATGTCATGATGGAGGTTCCCCAGCCCGTCCAAGCTGTCATCCAGGAAATGCAAGAGGAGGTAATGGACTCCCACCTCCTATTATATACACCATAAAGCTCCCTCCTTTCCTTCCACCACACTCCACCCCCTAACCAATCACCTTCTTTTCCTCATTGTTAAACGAACCAACACTGTTTAACCCCATCAACTCCCTATCCTCCGGGCTGTCATGTCGCCCCTACACCCTATGGGTTCCATGGCTTTCTGATCAAATCTTTTGCTGGACTAAAGATAAAACTAGGTTGTATAAAAAACAATCTTATTTAAAAAACAAAAAATCTGGATTTCAGGGCAGAGGATACTGGACGACAGACTCAGAGTCAAGTGGCTCTGAAGATGTTGTTGCTGGTCCCTCTAATGTAGTCCCTACCTCAGCGATGACGCCTGCCCCTTTAGGAAACAGATCCGGAGGGGGGGCAGGAAAAATCACAAGGGGAAGAAATCGCAAGAGAAAAACAGTGTCTTGGAGGAATTAATAAATGAACCCTTCAATACTCCTGTTAAGAATACGATAGTGAATTTGTCTGAGCATGTACTCTCTAGTGATATGCTGTCTGTTCTTTCAAAAGGGTTTAATTTTTGTGTCCCAGAGGATTTTGACTTTGTGGAGTTTAAGATCAATCTGTTTAAAGCCATAAGGAAAATCCATTTGTTCAAACATTTTCATCAGGTATCTGCACCTGAGAAGACCGTACTTGAGGGTGAGCAACCATGTGCTGTGGAGAACGGGTATTGTGATGTGACAGGTGCCTTTGACTCAGCTACGGTCCAGGATGCTGGACTCTTGCTGAGTTTGAATGACCCCACACAAGATTTCCAAATTGATCAAAATGAATTGGTCAATACAACAACAATATTTACAAAGGGGAATAAGTCTAATTTTTGCCCCCCCACAGCTCATGGTAATCTCATCGATTTGTTCCAAGATACGGTTCTCAGAGAAGTGGAAGCCCTGGTATATCCTAGTGATGATTTGAATTGAAATAAGAATGAAATGGCGGCAGTGCAAACCATGCGGTCCTGGAATGATACCATTTTCCGCGAAGCGGATAAAGGAGGTAACATAGTACTCCTATCCCGCAAAATGTACTTGCAGGAATGTTTGAGACAACTACAGGATCGCTCCACATATACTCCATTATCCCAGAATCCCATTAATGAGTATAAAAAACAACTCACGCGCTTACTGAACAGAAGGGCAGTGAGCCCCATAGGGGTGAATGGACCCCATGACCATCGTGAGGGTGCAAGGTTAGGAAGGGGTTAATTGGTTGAACTGGGATAGGGGATAGTTAGGGCTATTGGATTGGTGGAAGGAAGATGTAGGGGGATTGGAGGGGAGCAGGGAAGGGGTGGGGGGTTGTGGGAGGTATAAGAGAGGGGGGTGGACTGATTACCTCCCCTTTCGTCGCTGGAAAGTTGTGGCCCCAGGACGTGCTGCCTGCTGCTATGACTGACCTTCATGCCCTGTTAGAGATGGTGCGGGGGGCCTCCGAGGTCCTCGGCGTGGAAGTTCTGCGGCAGCAGCTGGTGGCGGTCTGTGGAGCTGGAGCGGTACAGCCTGCTACTCCTGCGCCCGGACCGCAGCTACGTGCTCGGCGGGCGCGACCGCCGGAGCGCTACTCCCCCAGTGGGAGGGGGAGAGAGAGATCTAGGAGCCCCTACGGGGACCCTCCGGGACAGCGGAGCCCTCCATCTGACCAGGGGGAGCTGCCGGCCGCCGGGAGGAATCCTCGACGGAGATCCCGCGGGTCGGGGGTGGGCGGAGCCTCGGCGGGGCCCACTTCCGGTCCGCGGCCAGCACAGTCCAGGACCGGACCAGCGATCACAGCAGCCCCCAGTGAAGTGCCGGCTGGGGGTGGCGCTCGTCGAGGTGTATCACGGACGGAGACTCCCTGCAGACGGCAGGGGAGAGCGACAGGTCGGCGGATGGGTGATGTGGGGAGCGGCGACGTGAGGAGCTTGGAGGAGGGGTACGGTGGCCCGGAGGCACGGATGAGGTCCACAGTCACGGTCCCCGCCAGCAAGGATCGGGCTGGGGGGGTTCCCAGCGACGGTCAGATGCAGCACGGCCTTCCTGCAGTCGGCAGGGAGGGAGCCCACTGAGGACGGCGGCAACCACAGCAGCGCAGCAGGCGCCCATGGAGACAGCGAGGAAGGACGGCGGCAGGGCGCCACGGCGTGAGAAACGAAAAAGGTCGAGCAGGAGGCGCCCGGAGGAGCAGGGTGCGGTGACCGTGGGGGTTGACGGCCGCCAGGTGCAGGCTGTCCCCTCGCTGGTCCCCCCTGACGACTTCGGCAGCACGTCAGATTCCGGCAGTGACGATGGAGCGGCGGCAGCGGCAGGTCGGGCAGAACGGCGGCAGGACGATCGTGGTACGGCTGTGCCGGCGTCGGTTCCACGGCAGCCTGGTGAGCAGACGACTGACATGTTTAATGCTGTGTGTAGTGGGGGCGGGGGTTCCGTCGCGGGCAGTGTGGCTCAAGGGGCGAGTGTGGTCGGGCAGGCTGGTTTCCCGGGCCCGGAGTTTTGGGGGCAACTTTTGGGGGCGTTACAGGGGTTGTCGGCGGAGCGGGTTAGTCGGACCGGGCCGGGGGCTCCGGTGGGGGCATGGGTGGGCCCCACGGAGGTGGTGCAGACTGAGGCGGCGGTGAGCGGGGTGTCGGTGCGGGACCCTGCCTCGGCGGTGGGGGCGGGAACGGCGGCCAGTGGGACGGCTGACGTGGGTGCGAGCAAGGAGGCGGAAAAGGAAAAAGAAAAGGAGGATGAGGTTGTGCGGTTGGATGATAGGGCACGGAGTGAAATTTACGTGTGTTTTGAAGGGCAGTTAGGGGTTCACTTGAAGAAGGAGGTGAGGGAAAAGATTTGGAAGGGGGAGTATGTGGAAATTTTTTCCTTGCTTCCCTTGGAGAAGTTTAATTTGGATAAGGTGAAACCCAGTGATACAAAAAAGGAGAAAGAGGATGAGGAAAAACGAAGGTATAGATTGATCCCGAGGACGTTCACTAACTGGCTACAGGCCTTTGCGATCTTAGCCAGCGTGATCGGGGAAAAGGAGCCGGAGCATTGTTCCGCCCTATTTGGTTATATGGACGCGATTGGGGAGGCGTATAGAGTGTATGGCGGTTTAGGGTGGCTAAGATATGATGAGCAGTTCCGGCAACGGAAGGCTCTGCGGCCGGGAGTCCAGTGGGGCCACAAGGATATTTCTTTGTGGATGCGGTTAATGACGGCTCCGGCTCAGCCCTTTCGAGGGGGTGCCGGGAGCCCGGGTGCGAGCGGCGGGTCCTCGGCTGGACAGAAAAAGGGGGCTTGCTGGCAGTATAACGAGGGACAGTGTAAGTTTGGGGCCTCGTGTCGGTTTAAACACGAGTGTTCCGGATGTGGAGGGTCCCACCCATTGGCCAGGTGCTTCAAAAAAGGAAAAGGAAAGGCGGGGGAGGGGTCTGGAAAGAGGGAGGACGCCAGTGAGAGTAGAGGCGATGCTTCCCTATTTAAATAGGTATCCGGATGTTAGGGCGGCGGAGTTGTTGGCAAGGGGTTTTACGGAAGGTTTTCGGATTCCGTTTGAATCTGAGGCGCCGGTGTTTCGCCCGGGGAATTTGAGGTCCGCAAAAGAACATCCGGCGGTGGTGAAGGAAAAGCTGCAAAAGGAGGTGGAATTGGGGAGGATGGCGGGTCCATTCCAGGACCCGCCATTCTCCAATTTAAGGATTTCCCCCCTTGGGGTGGTGCCTAAGAAGGAGCCGAACAAATTTCGGCTCATTCATCATTTATCTTATCCGGCGGGATTGTCGGTGAATGATGGGATATCGCCAGAGTTGTCGGCAGTTTCTTATGTATCTTTTGATAAGGCTTTGGAGCTGGTAAGGGTTGCCGGGCGGGGGGCCCTGATGGCAAAGGCGGATGTGGAAGCAGCTTTTCGTTTACTCCCGGTGCATCCAGAGAGCCTTCATCTCTTAGGGTGCATGTGGGATGGTGAATACTATGTTGATCGCTGCCTGCCGATGGGCTGTTCCATTTCGTGTGCTCATTTTGAGGCATTTAGTACTTTTGTGGAATGGGTAGTCAAAGATGTGGCAGGAGTCCATTCTGTGATTCACTATCTGGATGACTTCTTTTGCGTGGGTCTGGCGGGCTCTTCGGTCTGCTCCTTGTTGTTGTTCACGTTAGAGCGGATCGCGCGGAGCCTAGGTATTCCGTTGGCGAAGGAAAAAACAGAAGGGCCGGCGACGGCCCTATGTTTCTTAGGGATTGAAATTGATACACTGGCAATGGAATGCCGATTGCCGGAGGGGAAGCTTCTGGATTTTGAAGGCGTCGGTGCGGGTTTTGTATCAGGCCAAGAAGGTGCGGTTGCGGGATTTGCAGTCAGTGCTTGGAAAATTGAATTTCGCTTGTCGCATTATGCCGATGGGGCGGATCTTTAATAGGAGGCTGGCAAGTGCAACCGCGGGGGTGAAAGCTCCAAATCACTTTGTCAGAGTGACCAAAGTGATGAAAGGGGATTTGTTGGTTTGGGAGAGGTTCTTGGACCGGTACAACGGTCGGACCCTTTGGATGAGCGAGGCTTTGTCCAATAGCCAGTTGGAGTTGTACACGGATGCGGCTGGAGCGACCGGTTTTGGGGCAATTTTTCAGACGCACTGGTGTGTTGGAAAGTGGCCACGGCTTTGGGTGGAGGCAGGTCTGGTGAGGAATTTGGCTCTGCTGGAATTGTTTCCCATCATTGTAGCAGTGGAGTTATGGGGCCCCGTTTTTTCAGGAAGAAGGGTTTGCATGCATTGTGACAACATGGCGGTGGTGCATTCCATTAATGCGCTGTCGGCAAAATCCCCGCCGGTTGTGGGGTATTTGAGGCACTTGGTGTTGAGGTGTTTGGAGTTGAACATTTGTGTGGTGGCCCGGCACGTGCCGGGGATTCGAAATGAGGTGGCTGACGCGCTATCACGATTTCAGTTTTGCAGGTTCAGGAAGCTGGTGCCGGGAGCGGACGCGGATGGAGAACCTTGTCCGGAATGGCTGTGGGACCTGGCATCGGTGTAGCATTTGAGGGGATTAGGAGATCGGTGGCTGAGGCTACTTGGTGCCGATATCAGGCGGTGTGGAAGGAATGGGCGGAGTTGGAAAGGGGAGATTTTATGGAGTCGGGTTACAAGGGCCGGGTGTTGGGGGTCCTGGTGTTCATTAGTGGGGATTTTTCGGCAGGTCGGTCCATTTCGGTGATTGGTGGCAAGTTGGCGGCGTTGGCCTTCTTATTTCAGATGCAAGGGGTTCGGGACGCGACTAAGGATTTTCTGGTGCGGCAGGCAATGAAGGGTTTTCGGAAAGGGGCCCAGTCGCGTGACATGAGGCGGCCGGTGTCATTGCCATTGTTGGGGCGTTTAGTGGGATGTTTGGGGGAATTGTGTTCGTCTCCTTTTGAGCGAGTGTTGTTTTCGGTAGCTTTTGTATTGGCGTTTTTTGGTGCTTTTCGCATTGGGGAGTTGGTTAGCCCGTCCAAGCAAGCGATGGGTGGTTTGATGATGGAGGATGTAATGCTGGGGGAGGATAGAGTGGAATGTCGGCTTCGTTTTTCGAAGACGGATCAGAGGGGACGGGGGCGCTTAGTGGTGTTGTTTGCGTTACCGGGGCACCAACTGTGTCCGGTGGTACAGGTTTCGGAGTTCTTAAAGGTGCGCGGAGGTTACCCTGGCGTTTTCCTGCGGCATGCGGACGGATTGGCCTTGTCGCGTTACCAATTCATTGCGGTGCTGAAGACGGCTTTAGCACGGGTGGGGGAGGAGCCCAGTGAGTACGGGTCTCACTCCTTCCGGATTGGGGCGGCAACGGAAGCCGCCAGGTGGGGTTTGAATGAGGATTGTATCCGGCGGATTGGGAGGTGGGAGTCTTCCAGGTTTCGCTTGTACATTAGGCCTCACTTGGTCAGGTGATGTTGCAGGAGTGGGGGATTCCTGGTTTGCGTTGATGCGGTTATGTGACAATTTACTTGGCTGTTGCTGTTTTTATTTGTGGTTCTTTATATTTTGTAGGTCCATGCCTTGTGTGGATCCTCGGGCACTCCTACGTGTATTGGGGAGCGTTGCGAGCGGATGTGCGTCGTGACGGTCGGCAGCTCGGAGTGTCGGTGTCGGAAGCCCGAGTTAAGTGGCTCGGAATTCGGGGCATGACCTGGGGTAGAGTGCGCCCAGAGGTGGCTTACTTTAGCCGTATGGATCGTGACCCTGATGTGTTAATTTTGCACGTGGGTGGGAACGATCTGGGAGTAAGGTCGGCGAGGGAATTGAAAAGGGACATAAAGCTGGACCTGTTACATTTGTGGAGGGCGTTCCCGGGCATAGTCATTGTTTGGTCGGACATTATAGCTCGGACGCAGTGGCGTTTTGGCAGGTCGGTGGACCGTATCAATAGGGCTCGGAGCAAGCTGAACCGGGCAATTGGAAGGTTTGTGGCGAGAAATGGTGGGTTGGTGGTGCGGCATCGAGAATTGGAGGAGGACACGGAACAGTATCTGAGGAGAGATGGGGTTCATCTGACCGAGGTGGGTCTCGATTTATGGATGTTGGGTTTGAGGGATGGCCTGGAGCAAGCGCTGGGGGTGTGGGGGGCCCGGGCCAAGTAAGGGGTCACTTGGCCGGTCTGTGGCGGGGGGATAGGTCCGTCTGAGAGGTTGGGAGTACCGACAGTTGGTTGGTTGGTACGAAGTCGCTCAAGGGGAGTGGCTTCGGATTGGATGGGAACTTGTGGGCGGAGGTCCCGCAGGTTCTGGGAAGGGGTAATTAACGATGGAACGTTGTTACCCCTCACCTTTGGGCCGGGTGGTTACGGCCGAGGTGGTCCTCTGGGCCGGTTTGGAGGTTACGGCCGGGGGGTTATGAAGGATGGTTGGCCTCTCGGACGGATCTATCGGTGTGTATGGTTATATGGGTATATATGTATAAGGTTTAAGTAACAATTGAGTGGCATGTTGAGCCACGAGTTTTGGTATACATATATACGGTAAATAAAACTGTGGCCATTCCTGCAATAAAGTCGTGGTTCGAGTCTTTATTTTAGGTAGATATGGTTGGGTGCTTTGTATGGTAACCTGCTTATCCCTTATAGATGCGTCAAGAAGGGCAGTGAGCCCCATAGGGGTGAATGGACCCCATGACCATCGTGAGGGTGCAAGGTTAGGAAGGGGTTAATTGGTTGAACTGGGATAGGGGATAGTTAGGGCTATTGGATTGGTGGAAGGAAGATGTAGGGGGATTGGAGGGGAGCAGGGAAGGGGTGGGGGGTTGTGGGAGGTATAAGAGAGGGGGGTGGACTGATTACCTCCCCTTTCGTCGCTGGAAAGTTGTGTCCCACCCGCCCGCCCTGAGGTTATGTATAAAAAAAAAAAAAAAAAAAACAAACAAAAAAAAAAAAAAAAAAAAAAAAGAAAAAAGGAAAAAGAGAAAAACATTGTGTAAAAAAAAAAAAAAAAAAAAAAAAAGGAAAGACTGGAGAATGTAAGATTGATTTGCCAAGTTGTTTTGTCACAGCGGGGGGATAGGTCCGTCTGAGAGGTTGGGAGTACCGACAGTTGGTTGGTTGGTACGAAGTCGCTCAAGGGGAGTGGCTTCGGATTGGATGGGAACTTGTGGGCGGAGGTCCCGCAGGTTCTGGGAAGGGGTAATTAACGATGGAACGTTGTTACCCCTCACCTTTGGGCCGGGTGGTTACGGCCGAGGTGGTCCTCTGGGCCGGTTTGGAGGTTACGGCCGGGGGGTTATGAAGGATGGTTGGCCTCTCGGACGGATCTATCGGTGTGTATGGTTATATGGGTATATATGTATAAGGTTTAAGTAACAATTGAGTGGCATGTTGAGCCACGAGTTTTGGTATACATATATACGGTAAATAAAACTGTGGCCATTCCTGCAATAAAGTCGTGGTTCGAGTCTTTATTTTAGGTAGATATGGTTGGGTGCTTTGTATGGTAACCTGCTTATCCCTTATAGATGCGTCAAGATATGTGGCTCTTGGTTTTCTTTCCCATACACAGGCTGAAAAACTGATCCCACCTTTTCCGACAAAACCCCAATGGTACTGCATACCCAAAATTCACAAAAATATCAATAATCAATCCCCCAGGCCGTCCGATAGTGGCTGGGATTGGCTCACTGACTGAGCCACTCTCCCACTATCTGGATTGGCTGTTAAGACCTTTATTACAGTTCATTCCCTCTTATGTCAAGGATAGTGGAGATTTCATATCACTATTAAAAGGAATTACGTGGCAAGAAGGGTTCAATTTGACTTCAATCGATGTGGAAAATTTATATACCAGAATTCCACAGACTTTAGGTATAGAGGCAGTGAAGGTTATAGTGGCACGGAGTGGCAAAAATACTTTATTTTGTGATTTTGTTGGGGAAGCTTTGGATTTTGTCTTGCAAAGAATGCCTTTATGTTTTTGGAGCAGTGGTACGTACAATGCGGGGGTACCGCGATGGGTACCCCCGTGTCTTGCGTGATGGCTAATCTTTTTTTAGGACATTTTGAGAGCAAATTTGTTTTTGATAATTCTAATCCATACTTGAAACATATAAGGCATTATTTAAGGTATGTGGACGATGTATTCATGGTGTGGGATGGAACAGAGGAGGTCTTTTCTGATTTTGTTTCATACCTAAACACCAACAACACCATGAACATGTCGTTCACGTCGGTTTTTGGAGGAAAATCTCTTAGTTTTTTAGACATAGAAATGTGGGTGGAACAAGGAATAATCTCCACTAAAGTTCATAGAAAGCCGACTGCCTCCAATTCTTTGCTACATTTCCAGAGCGCGCATCCCCATCATACAAAAACGGCCTTACCCTATGCCCAGTTTTTAAGGTTGAAAAGAACAAACAGTACTGGTGAGGGTTTGTCGGAACAGGCATATGATTTGAAACATAGACTGCAGGATCGGGGCTATCCCGATGCGGTTATTGATTCCGCATGGAAAAAAGCCATAAACGATGAGCCTAATATCTGTTCACTAAACGACATCGGGGATAAAAATAAAAAAAGAGAAAAAAGAGATGCTAACAAAAGATTTATGTTTAGCTTTAAATTTGGCCCTATGCATGATGTAATAAAAAATATTTTGAGAAAAAATTGGCATATCTTAGAGAAGGATTCAGATCTCACAAGCATGACCAGCTCTAGACCCTTAGTCACATACAGGAGATGTCATAATCTGAGGGACTTGCTAGTTAGGAACAGGCTAATGAGTCCGAGGTCCTGGTTGGATACACAATCCCCAGTTGGGAATTATCGGTGCGGACAGTGCAGATTTTGTAGCCTGCACCTTACGGGCAAGTCCGTCCAGATTGGTTCACATACGCATAAAGTAAAACAATTTATATCATGTAAAACGAAATATGTGGTTTATGTGGTGACTTGCCCATGTGGAAGATTCTATATTGGAAAAACCATTAGGTGTTTATATATTCGTTTTAAAGAACACTATAATTCCATCCACACGGGAAAAGGTTCCCCCAGATTAATAGAACATGTACGTGAGACCCATGCTAGCAGTCCCGACGTTCTGCGGTTCGCGGGTTTGGTGAGAACTACCCTACCCCCACAGGGTGGGGATCTCCACAAAATTTTGCTACAAACAGAGGCAAAATTAATAATAAAATATGGAGCACAAGGTGGTTTGGGTCTTAATGACCGAAATGATCTGGCAGTATTTTTGTGAGGTACAGAGGATCGTATTTGATTAATTATGTTATTTGTCTAAAGGTTATAAATATGCTTACTTTATGGCTGGATATAAAGCATTTTCTGATGTACGCAATTAATGGGCAAAAAGTTATGATAATCATCATGTATAGATCATTTTTGATAGCGATTTATTGCATCATATAGTGATCATTCCCCCTTTTTTGTCAATCTGGAAAATGTTTAAGGGACTCGTGTACATGATGATTGTCATAGAATATTTAATTAATTGGCAAAGAGTTGTGGGAATCGTCATGTACATTTGTTGAGTGACTCATTAAATTATACTATGACCATTGCTTTTTACAGCCTAAAAGAATCCATGAGTAACCTGAAAGAAGTAGTAGTAAAAAAACTTTGTAAAAAAACTTTGTAAAAAAACTTTAGCAAAAAATCGGTGAGAAATCTGTATAAATCTGTAATGTATCTGCAAAAATTTACAAAAAAGCTGTATATAATTGTAAGTTTTGTTGGAATCTGTAAAAACTCTGATTTATCTGAATGTTGGTTTTAAACTTCAGCAGTGATTGCTGACACATGGTTTTTTAACTGTTTGTATGTATTCACAAAAATCACTTGACATTCCTCATTTGTCGACATGTGCGACTTGGCACCTGGATACACTCCCCTATTTAAAGAGAGCCTTCCTGCACTTAGACGTGGACCCGTAGAAGCCTATTTACAGGCGAAACGGCCGTCGTCCTCTGTGAGGGGCCGGTAGCCAGGTCTCCTCCCGCCGCGATTTTTATCCTGCACAAAGATTGAATAAAGAACATCTATATATATATATATATATATAGCAGCTGTTTTGCGGTCATTTTTCATATCACCCTGTTGATTGGATCGTATCTTCATACTTGACCAGCACGCTGTGTCCGGAGTAATTCTTATACTGGTGCTGAAAGCTCCTGCAAGTTAAAGTTCATCATCTGGGTAACGGAGACGCACGAGTGGTGCGGGACTCAGCTTCTTATTGCACGTAAAAATTAAATATAGTTAGCATGTATAAAGATGCTGTTATTTATCCAATGTTTAAAGTGAATCTGTCACCAGGTTTTTGCCAACTAATCCAAGAGTCGCATGATGTAGCGACCGAGACCCTGATTCCAGTGATGGGTCCTTATTGAACTGCTTGCAGAAGCTTTGAGAAAGCTAATGACACGCTCACCAGGGCCGTGGGGCGCTCGGAATCGGGATGGTTCTGTTCTGGGAGGATATCACGGCCGCAGGGCCCGAATCTGTGACCCTGGCGGTGTTGTTTAAATGAGTGAGGGATATTTACATGGGATGAGTCGTAACACCACCTGTGGTATGCGGCAAGATATGGACCGCCGCTGCCATTCAGTTCCCTTGGGGTCGATGGTGATGCAGCAGAGGTGGTTCAGCTCTCCACAGGTAGAGCTTAACCCCAGGGCCGGTGATCATCTATAAAGGGGGACTTAACATTATGTGCAGGACGAAGATGCAGGCAATAACTGGACAACACAGGGACCGTAGATTCCTTTACCTTTTACTCAGTAGTAGATGGTACAGGCCCGGGAGACTAGTCCAGCTGGTAACGGAGGTCCGCGCAGCCTAGAAGCAATTGAAGGGCTCTACCTAGCCGGGTGGATTCAGAGGCCTTCCTTCGGCGCTGTAATGTGTGGGTCCCTGCTGCTTTAATCTATGCTGTGGCCCTATTCCTGGTGTAGGTACTGGTTCTTACCCGTATGGCAGGCAGCACGAGCTATCTACAGGTGGTTCACCTGTGTCCAGGTCTTGGGAAACTATTCAAGGATGGTTTGAACTATCTCTACCACTTTTTCTGTGGGCTGGGGAACTTCTTGATCTTCCTCTATGGTCTTCAATTGGTTAGGCCAGTGATGGTGAACCTATGGCACATGTGCCACACTGGGCACGCAGAGCCCTTTGTGTTGGCACGCGCGCTGTTGCCACACTGAGCCACTTTGAACTGCCGATATGATCGCGCCGGCAGCTCAACGTGGTGTTTAACAGAGGAGACATCTTTCCTCCCTCTGACACTCCTCTCCTGGGCCGCAGGCTTGTTGCCTAGGAGACGGAGGAGCATCACTCAGTAGGCGGCGCCGGTGTCTTGTGGCCGCGCGGTGGAGCTGCTGCTAGAAGGTGAGTTTTTTTTTTTTATTTTTAAGCTGTGTGCGGCTGTGCCAAGGTGTCAGTGGGACAGTGCCAAGGGGACAGTGCCAGCACGGGGGAAACATGGAGAGCACGGGGCATGGAGAGCACGGGGCATGGAGAGCACGGGGCATGGAGAGCACGGGGTATATATGGAGAGCACGGGGCATGGAGAGCACGGGGTATATATGGAGAGCACGGGGCATGGAGAGCACGGGGCATGGAGAGCACGGGGTATATATGGAGAGCACGGGGCATGGAGAGCACGGGGTATATATGGAGAGCACGGGGCATGGAGAGCACAGGGCATGGAGAGCACGGGGTATATAAACAGAGCACGGGGCATGGAGAGCACGGGGTATATATGGAGAGCACGGGGCATGGAGAGCACGGGGCATGGAGAGCACGAGGTATATAAACAGAGCACGGGGCATGGAGAGCACGGGGTTTGGAGAGCACGGGGTATGTAGAGCACGGGGCATGGAGAGCACGGGGCATGAAGAGCACGGGGTATATATGGAGAGCACGGGGCATGGAGAGCACGGGGTATATATGGAGAGCACGGGGCATGGAGAGCACGGGTATATAAACAGAGCACGGGGCATGGAGAGCACGGGGCATGGAGAGCACGGGGCATGGAGAGCACGGGGCATGGAGAGCACGGGGTATATATGGAGAGCACGGGGTATATATGGAGAGCACGGGGTATATATGGAGAGCACGGGGTATGGAGAGCACGGGGTATATAAATAGAGCACGGGGCATGGAGAGCATGGGGTATATATGGAGAGCACGGGGCATGGAGAGCACGGGGTATATATGGAGAGCACGGGCATGGAGAGCACGGGGTATATAAACAGAGCACGGGGCATGGAGAGCACGGGGTATATATGGAGAGCACGGGGCATGGAGAGCATGGGGTATATATGGAGAGCACGGGGCATGGAGAGCACGGGGTATATAAACAGAGCACGGGGCATGGAGAGCACGGGGTATGGAGAGCACGGGGTATGGAGAGCACGGGGCATGGAGAGCATAGGGCATGGAGAGCACGGGGCATGGAGAGCACGGGGTATATAAACAGAGCACGGGGCATGGAGAGCACGGGGTATATATGGAGAGCACGGGGCATGGAGAGCACGGGGTATATAAACAGAGCACGGGGCATGGAGAGCACGGGGCATGGAGAGCACGGGGTATATAAACAGAGCACGGGGCATGGAGAGCACGGCGCATGGAGAGCACGGGGCATAGAGAGCACGGGGCATGGAGAGCACGGGGCATGGAGAGCACGGGGTATATATGGAGAGCACGGGGCATGGAGAGCACGGGGTATATAAACAGAGCACGGGGCATGGAGAGCACGGGCATGTAGAGCACGGGGCATGGAGAGCACGGGACATGGAGCGCACGGGGGGAAACATGGGAGCACGGGGCATATAAACAGAGCACGGGGCATATAAACAGAGCACGGGGCATACAGACAGAGCACGGGGCTTATAAACAGAGCACGGGGCTTATAAACAGAGCACGGGGCTTATAAACAGAGCACGGGGCATATAAACAGAGCACGGGGCATATAAACAGAGCACGGGGCATATAAACAGAGCACGGAGCATACAGACAGAGCACGGGGCTTATAAACAGAGCACGGGGCATATAAACAGAGCACGGGGCATACAGACAGAGCACGGGGCTTATAAATAGAGCACGGGGCATACAGACAGAGCACGGGGCTTATAAACAGAGCACGGGGCATAGAGAGCACAGGGCAAACATGGAGAGCACGGGGCATATAAACAGAGCACGGGGCATACAGAGCACGGGGCAAACAGACAGAGCACAGGGCATACAAAGCACGGGGCAAACAGACAGAGCACAGGGCAAACAGACAGAGCACAGGGCATACAGAGCACAGGGCAAACAGACAGAGCACAGGGCATACAGAGCACAGGGCAAACAGACAGAGTACGGGGCAAACAGACAGAGCACGGGGCAAACAGACAGAGCACGGGGCAAACAGCACGGGGCAAACAGCGCGGGGCAAACAGCGCGGGGCAAACAGAGCACGGGGCAAACAGAGCACGGAGCAAACATGGAGAGCACGGGGCAAACATGGAGAGCACGGGGCAAACATGGAGAGCACGGGGCAAACATGGGAGCACGGGGCAAACATGGAGAGCACGGGGAAAACATGGAGAGCACGGAGCAAACAGCATGGAGCAAACATGGAGAGCACGGGGCAAACATGGAGAGCACAGGGCAAACATGCCTGCAAGGATGGGGGAAACGTGCAAAGATGGAGAGAAACGTGCAAAGATGGGGGAAACATGGCTGCAAGGATGGGGAAAACAAGACTGCAAGGATGGGGGAAACAAGACTGCAAGGATGGGGGGGAAACAAGACTGCAAGGATGGGGGGAAACAAGACTGCAAGTATGGGGGGAAACATGACTGCAAGGATGGGGGAAACATGACTGCAAGGATGGGGGAAACATGACTGCAAGGATGGGGGAAACATGCAAGGATGGGGGAAACATGCAAGGATGGGGTACATTTAGCAGGAAGGGTAACATGCCAGGAAGGGGTACATTTACCAGTATGGGGGATACATTTACCAGAAAGGGGGGAAACATGAAAGGATGGGTGAAAACATGCCAGGATAGGGGGAACATGAACATGCCAGGATGAGGAACATTTAGCAGGAAGGCTGACATTTATCAGGATGGGGTACATTTACCAGGAAAGGGGACATTTACCAGTATAAGGGAACATGCCTGGATGAGGTACATTTACCAGGATGGGGTCATTTGACAGCATGGGGGAACATGCCAGGATGGGATACATTTACAATGATGGGGTACATTTACAATGATGGGGTACATTTACCAGGATGGGGTACATTTACCAGGAATGGGGTACATTTACCAGGAATGGGGCCATGATGTGGACAAATATACCAGAATGTAGGTAATATATATCAGGATGGGGCACATGTTTACCAGGAAGTGACCAGGAAGGGGGACATAACTACACAATGAAGGGGGAGGGTAGCAACTCGTACGTCTTTATGGGATTTCAAGATGTTCAGACTTTGAAATGTAGATGTGGATTACAGGGTGACATCTGATTGCGTTCCATGCTAAAATCTCTGTCTAATCTGCTGCAATTTTTTCCAGAAAGATCAATCCAACTGCTGTGTCTGGAAAGGGCAGGGGCTCAGCTTCAATGTGTGGTAAGCAGGCATGAGCGTGATGCCCCCTGCTGAGGAGAAGACTGCAAAGGTAAGATTACAATCAATTATTTACATAATAGGATTGGTTGGCACTTCGGAAAAAAAAATGGATTTAGGGCTACAGTTTGGGCACTCAGCCTGTAAAAGGTTCGCCATGACTGGGTTAGGGCATGGCTTCAGGTGATCCCTTGAAACTGTTTTTGAAGTCTTTCCTCCATCTTTACTGATGAGGCACACTTTGTGGTTGTCAAACTTTGAGGGCATGACGGTGTATGGCTCAGCCTCCCACTTTTCGTCCAGTTTGTGCATCCTCCACTTGCTTTTGAGGACCTGTTCTCCAGGTGCTAAGGGAGTCGCTGGGGTCATTATGATATAATTTTTTTCCTGTCTCTGCTTTGCCTGGGATAAACTCTTCTCCACGCACTCTTGGACCTTGCAGTATTGTTGCTGTCGCACAGTATCCCAATCCGCATCTGGTTGGACTGCCTTAGGCGCTAAGACTCCCATGTCTAAATCTACAGGTACCTTGTCAGGTCTTGCCTGCATCAAGTAGGCCGGGGTACAGCTGTTGGAGTTCACCGGGATATGGTTATACAAGTCTACCAGATTTGGCAACTTCTCTGGCCATAGATTTCTCTCTTCAAGGGGCAAAGTCTTTAACAGGTCTATGACCACCTGGTTCATCATCTCACATAACTCGTTAGTTTGGGATGGTACGGCTTTGTTCTTATTTTCTTGCAGCTGTACAGATTACAAAACTCTTGGAACACCTCTGCGTCCAAGGCTGGGCCCTGGTCGATAAGCACTCTTTCAGGGTAACCGTTGGGCTGACAAAATAATTCTTGGAATGCCTTGGCTGCTGTGTTAGCCGTTTGATTCTTCACTGGAACCACTACCAGGAAACGGGAGTAATGGTCTACAATGGTGAGGGTGTAGACATAGCCTGACCGGCTTGGAGCTAGCTTCATGTGGTCCAAGGCTACTAGTTCAAGCGGCTGCTTCATAATGATTGCCTGCAGGGGAGCCTTCTGGCTATTACAATCTTTCCACCTCAGGTTGCATGGACCACACTCTCTGCACCATTTCTCGATCGCCTTTCTCATACCAACCTAGTAGAAACAGTCGCGAAGTAGGATCTCCAGCTTCTTCCACCTGAAATGTCCTGCTCCGTTGTGGTACGCTTCTAGGACCATAGGGCCATCTCAGTCCAGTTCATGGGTTCGAGGGTTGAAGCTTCTTCTGCACAGCTTACCTCTGTAGATGAATTATTTACCCTTCTCTTACCACAGCTGTTGTACTTCCAGTGGAGCATCTTGACCGGGGTGTGAGTCAGCTTGTGTCAGCAGCTCTTTGACTAAGCAGATGGCCGGGTCACTGTCTTGCGTTTCTTCCCATCTATGGTGGGACAAGAGGTTGAAAGAGACCTCTTGTACGGTTGAGCGCTTTTCTTTTACATAATGCAAACACTGGGATACATCGCGCTGGTGGAAGGCCGGCAGCTCTATTTCCTTCAGCTCATCCTGGTCTTCTCGTGTTTCAGACAAGTGGGGTATCCTGGATAGCACGTCTCAATTAGCGTTCTTCCAGACCGCTCTGTATTTGATGGTAAACTCATTATTGGACAGCCGGGCCATCCATCGCTGTTCCAGCGCACCTAGCTTCGCTGTCTCCAAGTGAATCAATGGATTATTGTTTGTAAAGACTGTAAACTTTGCCAAAGCCAGGTAATGTTGAATCGTTCTGTGACACCCCAGACTATGGCAAGAAACTCCAGCTTAAAGGAACTATATTTCTCGGGATTCCTTTCAGTGGGACGAAGCTTCCTGCTGGCATAGGCTTTGATTCTTTCTCTGCCTCCCTGCACCTGAGACAGTACTGCTCTCAATCCCTTGTTGCTGACATCCGTGTAGAGTATAAATGGTTGGCCGTAGTCAGGGTAGGCTAGGACTTCTCCTGTAAGGGCCATTTTCACCCGGATGAAGGACGCCTCTTGTTGGCTGTTCCACTCGAATGGAGGACTCTGGTTCTTGGCCTTCTTGGTCTGGCCCACTAAGAGGTCTTGGAGGGGCGCCGCTATTTTGGTGAAACCTTTGATGAACCTCCTGTAATAACCTACCAGCCCGAGGAACTGCCGCACCTCCTTGATTGTGGTGGATCTTGGCCAGTCCTTGATGACTGTGACCTTTTCAGGATCAGGTGCCACACCTTCAGCGCTTACTACATGACCTAGGTACTGCACCTTCAGCTTCAACAGGGATGACTTCACTTTCACGCCAAACCCAAACAAGGCCTCAAACACCTCGACCAGGTGCTGCAGGTGGTCTTACTATGTCTTTGAGTAGACTATGACGTCATCCAGGTACAGTAGGACTGTTTCAAAGTTTTTATATCCTAGGCAGCACTCCATTAACCACTGGAACATCCCTCGTGTATTGCAGAGCCCGAATGGCATGCAGTTAAACTCGCAGAGGCCCATGGGTTTCGTGAATGTGGTCTTCTCCTTGTCCGCCTTTGCAACGGAAACCAGCCAGTACCCACTGGTGAGATCTAAGGTGGAAAAATAATTAGCAGATCTCAGAGCTGCTAGTGACTCCTCAAACAGCTTACCTCCGTCCACGGCTCCCGCCGACAAAGCGGAAGGAAGGAGGTGGGCGGGATGTTTACGTCATCTCCGCCCCTCTACTTGTATTGGCCGGCTGCCACGTAACGTCGCTGTGACGTCGAATGTCCCTCCCACTCCAGGAAGTGGATGTTCGCCACCCACAGCGAGGTCGTATGGACGGATAAGTACGTGTGACAGCTTTTAATCGATTGTGGGGCACGGTCAAAAAATTGAACGTGCCGCACATACGATGGGGGCGGGTCACAGAAATTGAAAGGTGTAAAGCTTTAAATCTGTGGAGGGGTCATTACCCAGGGTCTTTGCATCTGCCCCCACGATTGTCTGGTTGAGGGCACCACCTCTGTGTACGTGATATCAGGGAGCCAGAGGGGTGCAGCGTCACTTAGGGGCGACTCTCGCAGCACCCGAATTGCCCGATCCTTGAATTGAATTGAATTGAAAAGTCAGGGTTTTATAGGGCCATAATGTGCAGCTGTGTCCGGTAGGCGTTAGACAGGAGCCCCTCAATAAACTGCTCGGTTAGCAGCCTGTCTTCATCGCGCACACTTCCGGAATCCACCTGGTTAATAGTTCTCATCGCCTCTTGAAGGTTTAGAGCATAGTCCCGTACACTGTCCTGCACCCTGTGTTTGCACCTGAAGGACTTCATTTGATCTCCTCTGCGGTGTGGGTATCATAAGTGTCCTTCAACCTGGCCAGGATTTTGCCTCACAGTTCTTTTGTCAGTGTCCGCCCAGGACTTTACCTCCCGCTGAGCCGCACCGGTTAACTGGCTGCTGAGAATGCTCACTTTCTGGCCCTCAGACAGGGGTATTGTTGTGAACGTCATTTGTGTGGGTGCTGTTCTGAAGCTCCCTCTGGTGGCCAGGAATAATACTGGAGCTGAATCTGAGCTTGTGACTCAGACAGGTGTCGGCGTTAATTGGGAATTGGGGAAGTCCTATTGCAGACAAGTCTGGTCTATATAGGAGAGCTCTTTCTGCCCTGCGGGCACTGGTTTTAATTGTATATTCCTCAGTCTCTGTTCTTATCCTAGAGCTTTGTCCTTCTCTGTATCCCTGAGCAAGACTTCTGTGGATAAGTGTTCAGTTTTTGCTTTGCTTACTGGTGTACACCTTAGGGTGTTGCTTTTCCTTGTTTTGCTTTGTATCAATTTTCTTGCAGGTGAAGTTTTGTTTCTATTGTGTTGTGAGCATGGGGGTTTCCCCTGTGCTGGCTTTCCTGCAGGAAAAGGGAATTTATCCCTGTCTAATTTGATTATTGGCTCTTCTGTATTTTGTGTTCTTTTGGTATTTTCTTCTCCCATTATTTACAGGAGTACCTGATATAGTGGGGGTGAGGTCGTATGATCTCCAGGGCAATTTTTGTTATCAGGAGTTTGGTTTTTTTCTATAGGGATTTTATACTGACCACAATCAGTTCCTTTCTTTTGTGTAAAGTTAGTTGGAGCCTCGACTTTGCTAAATCTATTTGTCCTATCTGAGTATTGTGTTTTCCTATATCACTGTAATCTTTGTATGTGGGGTCTATCTTTTCTTTGGAGACTACTCTGAGGCAAAGTAGATTTCCTCATTTCATTCTGTGAGGCGTAGCTAGTTTCTCAGGCTGTGACGTGGTATCTAGGTTTTTAGGAATGCTCCACGGCTACTTCTAGTGTGGTTTGATAGTTAGGGGATTGCGGTCAGCCTAGGTTAAAACTACTCCTGTTTCTTCGTGTTTTTTTCACCAATGGGAGTTTTTTGTAATCCTCCATGGTTACCGGATCATAACAGGGTATACTTCAAACAAACTACACAGTCGTTTATTGAAGTCGCTCAGAGTGTGCGACTATGCCTGAGTACTGCAGTAACCACGCCACTCCCGTTATGTACGGCATAGAGAGCGGCATTACAGGTGACACAGCTGCGGATGCAGCGGTAGCCTGATCCCTATCCGGGTTGAACATGTTCCTTCCCCTAGTGAACCTAGCCAGATTAAGTTTCTCTCTCTCTTGGGGAGTCCGGGGTTAACTCCTAGCCGCTCCGTCGGCAGGGCTTCTCTTCGCACGCTTTTCTGGGTTCCGCCCACAATGGCACGCCCCCTTGCTTTTGCGTGCGCCACGTGGCTAATGGCAGCGACTGCTCAGTTCACCAGTACTCAGTATACAATCTTTAGACACACTGTACCCATGGTAACGGGCATGAGATCCTGTTCGCGACGCCAAGTTGACACGCCCACCAGGGCTGTGGGGCACTCTGAACCGGGCCGGTTATGTTCTGGGAGGATGTCACGGTGGCAGGGCCTAACTCCGTGACCCTGGCGGTTATGTTTAAATGAGGGAGGGATATTGACATGGAATGAGTTGTGACGCCACCCATGGTATGCAGCAAGATATGGGCCGCCACTGCCATTCAGTTCCCCTGGGGTTGGTGATGATGCAGCAGAGGTGGTTCAGCTCTCCACAGGTAGAGCTTAACCCCAGGGCAGGTGAACGTCTATGATGCTATGCTGCGGCCCTCTTCCTAGTGTTGGTACTGGTTCTTAACTGAATGGCAGGCAGCGCGAGCCTTCTACAGGTGCTGCTCCTCCGGTCACGGCTCCAGGCTCTGCTATGCTGCTGTGCCCCGGGCGCTCTGGGTGGCCAGAAGATATGCAGTCTCCTGCCCTCCAGTTTCAGCTGCTGGGACTTCAGTACCCATGCAGTCTAGGACTCCGGTGTCCTATCATTTGTGCTCTGCTCTGAGGGATCTCTATCACAGCTCTGTTCCCCAGGCTTTCTCTCAAGACTGTTTGCTCAATTCCCCTTTACTCCTTTTAGTTTCACTTCTGTGTGTCTTACTAACCCCTGCCCCAGGCCAGAATTCACAGGGAAGCTCCCCATGAACTGGGTTTTAAAGGTTCCCCTTCTGGTATGGAGTTAGGAAAGTGTTGACTGCTGCTGCTACCTAGCATGGGGACCCCCCTTTTTGCTTCCAGGCAAAGCATCACCCCCTGTGGGGAGGGCAACGCTACTGTGGCAACCGGACCACTGGGGTGCCACACTAATAGCAGGACATAATTTCTAGAGAACTAGTAAACCTGCTACCATGTAGTCCTCCATATTCATGAACTCTATCTAACCTTGTCCTCACCACTAATGGCAGTTTTCTTTCTATGCACAGGGTACTGAACACATGAAGCTATAAATCACTACTGTGTGGTGAGGTCGACAGAGCTCACATTCAGAGAACTATTAGGGCTACTGCAGATACAACAGTGATTTTATTAAAACTGTAGCATCTAGACCAGTTTTACAATGTTAAGAAAATGCAGGGGCAAAAACGCACCAAAACACGGCAAAGACGCACCAAAAACGCACTGAAAATGCATGCGTTTTTGGTGCATTTTTTCAGCCAGAGGTTTGTTTTTCAGTCAGAAGTGCGTTTTTCTGACAGAGGGTGCATTTTTCGCTGAAGAAACCAAACTGCAGTGTGTGTACTTCTTCATCATGCCGTTTGACATCATTCACCTTTTGGTATTTCGTCCATTGGTGACTATTATGACATATCTTTACACGGTGGCCGTACAACTTCCTTTATCTATAGCACTGGCACTTTATTGTAAAAAATGTATTGTGATTTTCAATTTATTTATTATTCATGCTCTTGAGTACCGGATCAACTACTGACTTATAGTTCCCAGTGTGATTTTTTTATGTGTTGTTGATTCTTTCTATTTACTTTCCTTCGGGTTATACTGCCAGTTTATCATGAGACTCATTTTTAATAATTTTGTCTTTGATGTAATAAAAGTCTTAACCATCTAAATGGAGTAAGATTTGAGACACGGAGGCGTTTGCCACTTGTCAGACAGTCCTAATATATTCACAGGTATTTGCCACTTAATGAATTAGAAGCCTCTGACTCCAACAAGCCCCCTCATCAAGACTGGCATGAAGATCTCTAGTCTTCATGAATTAGGGCCATAGAGTATATCATTTATAGTTTTATTTATTTCACCATGTGTTTGTTTGATAAAACTATTCAAAACCTTTAGAAATTATTAGATATTTGAATGTACTGATGAGATTACTCTCTTGCCAATCATCTTTGTAGATGCCATGTTGCCTTTAGTGACAGGTGGCATTTATATCTTTATAAATCTGTTGAGCCAAAGTTATTATAACAATATACATGTGACATCTGGTGACAAACATTTGTCATGCTAAGTAGTTCAGATTACACATTACATTACTAACTAAATCTATGGTTATATACAGTAAGAAGAGGGGAATGACTAAGATGGATGTGTGACGCCCTGGCCGAGCCAGGTAGTCACAAATAGGGCCCCGCATTACACCTTTCCCTTACAGGTAACACACAGCCAAACATTTAAACCCTAGTCACCCCCCCAGGGCTTGATGGACACACCAGGGGGCGGAACCAGGCGGTTGGAAGACACCCACCGAGGAGTTCAGACAGCCTGGGGTGGGAAAATTAGTGAGTTAAATGTGAGAGCTCAAGTTGGAGAGGAGTGTGGGCTGGAGCTGTGTGCAGCTCTAGCAGAGGCGAAAACCCAAATTGAACAGGTACCAGGGTAGGAGCCCTGGTGCCTTTGGCTAGGAGGCAGACGGCGGTCTCCATCTGCAGGAGCTAGGAAGACTGCTCGGTGGATCCGAGGTGGACTGGGACATGGTAGTGGCCCGCCGGTACCGACCCGGGGAACCGACTCGGAAACCAGAGCACAAAGGGGGGTACTCAGACCCTGAAGCTAGGTCCAGAAGCTACTGGGGACTAGTTAATTAACTGATTGCGGCCAGGACTAGAGGTCCTGTCCCACCCAAAGTCTGAAGGCAACAGCCCACCGAGGGGGATAAAAGCCCACTGCCACGACTCAGAGATCCAACGGGCCAGTGTCTGCAGGCAAAGGGCTCCTTAGGCGACCACAAGCTGGGAGCGGACTCCTGAAGTTGCAAGCACAGGCATCCACCATTCTAAACAGGAGCAGGAGAAAGACAGAGACCACCAGCTGGGTGGGGGAACCCGAACGCAGCTGGCTGCGGGCACCGACCACCATCACCTTGGTTTACCAGAGACTTGTGTGTTTACTAATAGTGAGTACAACAGCACCCTCCGGTCTCCCATCTCCCTGCACCACCAAGCTCCCAATGGGTCCCGGGGCCACCATCCCTGCCCACGGAGGGGTTAACAACTTGCTGCACAACATCTCCCCCGGGTGCCCCGTAACTGCAGCGATGGTGTCCAATACCACCACACACCGTGGGTGGCGTCATGAACTCTGTACGGCCCAGCCCGTACATATCCGTCCTACACCCACCATCTCATCACAACCCCTTTGCATTTGAAGTGACCGTGAGGCCCCCGGGTCCGGAGATCCTCGAGCCACCCATAGAAGGGCCGGATCCAAGCGGCTCGGCTGCCGAGCACGGGGCGGTACAGATGAAGTTCATAATCGATCTGTTGTCATCAACTGCCAAGATGGTATTGTGATAAAAGCAAATGTTATAATTGTTCTTATAATTTGCAAAGCACTATGAAATAGGGTATTTATTACCATTTTTGTATCCCTATGGTGATAATGGAGAAACAGAAATAAAAAGATCCAGTACTGGATCCATTCAGTGAAATGAGAATGGAAATGTCATCAGTTTGGTGCAGATCTGGCAGTAATCTTCATTTATTGCTGGATGTTTGTGTGACGCCCTGGCAAAACCAGGTAGTCACAGAGGTTGTACAAATCTCTCAGGTACAAAACTCCATCCTCCTTGGCAGTCCAACACAAAACCCACACCCAGGTGCACAACAAAAGCCAGTAAAGCCTAGTCACCCCCCATGACAATAGGGACACATCAGTGGGCGGGACCAGGCAGATGGGAGCGCCCACCTAGGGGTCCTGAGGTGTCAAGGGAGGGAACAGAACAGAAGAGTCTAAGTCGGAGTTGAGTACTGACAGTTGAAGGGAGAGGAGTGTAAAGTGACAGCGAAGTAAGGGGTTGGGGCCCCTGGACTACCGGACTAGGTAGCAAACGGCAAGCAGGACCACAGGTGACGGAGATCCGGTCGCGGGAGACCTTAAGTGGACCGGGGCAGGGTTGTAGCCCGCTGGTGCTGACAGCATGAATCCGGTCCCGAGGCCGTGCACAGTCTGGGTTCCTGGAGCCTAGGTCGAGGAAGGTTTCAAGCCCCTTGTCAATTGACTAGCCGGGGACAAGGTTTCAGGCCTTGTTCCACAGTAAGCCCAGAGAGCGAAACGGAAGCCCAACGCGGGGGATAGGGTGTCCACCAGAACCCACAGAGATCCCAAGGGTCAGATTTCGCGGGCCACAGCTCCCAATATACAAAGTACCGGGAGTGAACTTCCCCCGTTCCAAGTGGAGTTGTCCCATTGAAGACACAAACACTGAGTGCAGGAGGAAGGGACCCCTGTTTGCTACACACGGGTGTGGGACCCGAATACACCCGCCGCAGGCAACCGGTCACTGGCAATTTGGTTTACCACTGGACTTTGTGTGCAATTCTTTCGAACTGTGAGTAGACCATCCATCCTTGGTCCAACCCTGCATGTCAGTCTCCGCAGCCATCACTCCCGTTCACTTGGGCCCTGGGACTACACCTCCCCTACCCATGGAGGGGATTCCATCCCGCTGCCCCGCTCCATCAGCCCCGGGCGTCCCATCACCAGACTGCGGCGGTGCTAATAACCCTCACCACAACCCACGGGTGGCGTCACTGACAAACCAAATCCCTTGTAAATACCCCCTTTCCTACGGTTGTGAGGATGGACGGCTGTACGAGCCAGGGTTCGACTACCACTCGAGCCGCAATAATGAACCCGGATGCGAGCAGCCCCTGCAGCGACCCGGCCCCCGTCCGCAACATGTGCACAACAATTCTTGTCCGGCAACAGGAATGAATGTCTAAATGATCCTTTAATATATTATTGAAGTATATGGAAAACGGATCTAAGAAGAATGCATTCAGTTATCGGATCCTGTAATTGTCACTGACATGCCCAGAACACCACAGTTGTGCAGTTTGACCTCTGAAAGTGTGACGCCCCTGACTCTATCAGGGTGTCACAGGGAACTGCACCCCGGTCTCTTATGGTGCAAAACTCACCCTCCATGGTTCTGGGTTCCTACACACTGGTATTGCTTCCATCAGCGCTCAAATCCTAACCACACCTCACACCACACCCTGTCAGGCACATCAGTGAGTGGTCTAGCTGGAAAAGGGCCACCCGCCTAGGTGTCTGGCAGCCTGGTGCGAGGGACATAGTCAGTCGAGAAGTAGCCCTCAGAGAGTTGTAGCTCCCTGGGTGCCTTTGGCTAGGTCGCAGACGGTGGTCTGGGACCGGAGGAGTTGGAGACCCAGTCGTAGGGTATTGGAGAAGGGTGCCCAGACTTAGTTTTGGAGAATGGTCGGCACCGAAAAATCTAGTAACTGGACCAGTACCGAGCACGGCAGGGTACTCGACCCTAGATCAGGGAGTAGCTTCACGCCACCTGATAATTAACTGGTGGAGGATAGTCTCTTTAAGAACTTTCCCCAAGAGCTCAGAGATCGAAGGCACCAACACAACGAGGGGGATAAGGCTTTACAGCTTATGCGGCCCACTGAAATCTCAAGTGTCATCCATTGATTGCACAGCTCCGCTATTTAACCATAGGGAGTGGGACCCCGACAGCTTCAGGCCGAGGGGTCACTCAGAAACGTCTAAACACTAGTGCATGGAGGCAGGCTCCAGACTGCTAGTGTCGCGGGCGGAGGAGGGCACGCTGCGCTCTCCCACTGCTCGGGTCCGGCTGCCGCTGCTGCTGCGGCTGCTGCTGCTCGGTGGCTCGAGCGATGGGCCGGATCCCGAGGACTCGAGCGGCGTTCCTCGCCCGTGAGTGAAAAGGGATTTGGTTTTGGGGATTTATTGTCCGTGACGCCACCCACGGTTGTGGTGATTGTGTGGACACCACCGCTGCTCTGTATGGGGATCCCGAGAGCGGTGACAGGGAGCAGCTTTGTTGTTATTTCTCCCCTCCGTGGGTAGGGGGTTGGTTGTCCCGGGGCCCGGTGATGGGGTAGGGGTGGATGGCAGGCCTGTGCGGGGCCTGGTGAGGTGCAGGGTCGCGGGGGCAGCGCTGTGCCGCACGGCACGGTGGTACTCACTCAGCCTGAGACGTTGACACAGTTCTCGGTAAAACACACGGCTGGAAAGACGGTTCCCTTGGACGGCTGCTGTTGCTTTTCCCCGGTAGGTGACGGTGACTGTCCCTTTTCCTGCACCTAAGTTCAATGTTGGTAGCGATGGATTCCCACTGGTTACCCGCTCCCCGACTTGGATATGGGCCGGAGGAGCCCCTCTTTGCCCGCAGGCGCTGGCCCTGAGAAACTGGTGCCTTGGCGGTGGCGGTGTCTCTCCTTCACGGTTGGACTGTTGCCTTCAATCGGGACTTAGTTGTTTGGAGACCCGGAGGTCCCCTTCACTGACGGATTTGGCAAATTCACGGCGACTCCTAGCCTTGCCGGGATCCGAAAAGCCCCTGCCAATGGTGCTGGCCTCACTTTGTTTACCGCTCCAGTACCGCCGGGCCACCACCCGTCCATGGTCCTTTCGGCAACTCCGATCAGCCTCCACTGCAGACGGTCACCACCGTCTGCTAACCTTGCTGTCTCAGTCCGGGGCACACACCCGGACCAACTTCAGGCTTTCAAACTGTCACTTTTCTCTTCACTACTTTCCCTCCTTCCACTTCACTCCTCACACTTCCTCCTCCAAACTCTAACTCTATCTGCCTGTGTTTCCCTGCCTCCAGGACTGTGAACTCCTTGGTAGGCGGAGACCAGCCGCCTGGCTCCACCCCCTGGTGTGGACATCAGCCCCTGGAGGAAGGCAACAAGGATTTCAGGTCTAGCTTAGGTGTACCTAATCGGGGTGTAGGGTGTGTGATGTTATTACCTGTGACCCCTGGCTTGCCCAGGGCGTCACACTAGCAATACCAACTGGGACGGATTCCTGGACGAGCTCCCCAGAGCGGCAGCAGCACCCAGAGACTTGGTTTACTCCTGTCTGCTTAATTGTCGCACCAACATCCACATGGTCTGAGTGAGTACGTTGCTCTCCCCTGAGTCTGTCCGTCTGGCCTGCACCACACTTCCCGACACCTCCACCATCCATAGTCCCGGGGCTTCCCCTACCCATGGAGGGAACGTCATCTGGCTGCCCCACTCCATCTCCCCCAGGTACTCCCATCGGCAGAGGCGGTAGTCTCCTTACCGCGAACCACGGGTGGCGTCACAAACACTAATCCCCTGTAAATATCCCCCTTTCATTTTCGAGTGGCTGCAAGCCCCCAGGTCCAGACACCCTCGAGCCACAGCAGCCCCGGATCCGAGCAGTCCGACTGCTGCAGGGGCGGTACACATGCTATACGCACATGCGCACATGCCCTTACAGTGATGTACTATTTCAACAGCGTGCGTGAAGGATTTAAAAAAGCAGCTCTATGCTATTTGTGGCCAGTCAGACACTTTATATTATACCATCCACTCTTATCATAGAGCTTCATGACACATTACATTAGTAGGGGATAATTAGGTTAACTATTGTCCAGTAAATACTAAATAAATACCTGTATGCCATTTTTTCTTTTTCTTTTAAATCTTGAATCAGTTTGTTTTTCTATGGGTACAGTCCCACAGCCATATAACTTATCAAAGGATCACATGGACTGTTCGTCGGCTCTCCTGACAGCATGTATTTCTGTTCAGCTGTCACGCTCTTCTCAGGAGAGCTGACAGCCAGTCCAAGCATTGAGATGTGATCCTCGGACGAGTCCTTCAGCCACGTGACTGTGACCTGAAGGGACAAACCATGTAATTTCCCTATCTCCGATGCATGCTAAAGCCAAATACTAAAGGGCCATTTACACGCTGCGACATCGCTAACAATATATCGTCGGGGTCACGGTGTTTGTGACGCACATCCGGCGTTTCTAGCGACATTGCAGCATGTGACAGGCAGGAGCAAAAGAGACAAAAATCGTTGGTATATGAGAGGTCACTTGTGACGCCCTGGACTAGCCAGGTAGTCACAGACAGGCCCTTGAACAAACACCCGTCCCCCTATAAAGGTAACAGCAGCCAACCTAAAAACTTTGGTCACCCCTCTCGGGTCTTGACATTCACACCAGGGGGCGGAGCCAGGTGGTTGTCCACGCCCACCGAGGAGTTCGGATAACCTGAGGTGGGAAAAGCAGAGCAGATTAGTTTTGGAGGTGAAAGAGAGAGGAGTTGGGAGGAGTAAACGTCTGACAGGGGTCTGGGTCATAGCCTGGACACCCTTTGGCCAAGAGGCAGACGGTGGTCGCCGCCTGCAGGAGCCGGGAAGATGGCCTGATGGAACCGTAAGGGACCGGGACAGGGTAGTGGCCCGCCGGTACCGAACCGGGGAACCGACTGGAAACCGGAGCACAGAGGGTGGTACTCAGACCCTGAAACGAGGTCCCGAATCTACCAGACTAAGTTAATTCACTGATTGAGGTCTGGACTTTAGGTCCTTTCCCAACCAAGTCCTGACTGAAGACAACAACCCAACGAGGGGGATAGAAGGCCACCGCTGAGGCAGAGATATCCCACGGTCCAGCGTCTGTAGGCAAACGGGCTCTCCCGACACACACATCCGGGGAGCGGACTCCCATCGCTGAAGCGCAGGCAGTCCACAGCTACAAAACAAGGTGCAGGAGAAAGGGGGGGACCACCAAACCGGGTGGGGGACCAGACGCAGCCGGCTGCGGGCACCAACTACCATCTTTTTGGTTTACCAGAGACTCTGGTGTATCTGTCAGAGTGAGTACAACTGTGCCCTCGGGCCGCGCACCGCCCCGCACCACACCAATCCTTCCGCAGCCTCACAACCGGGCCCCGGGACCATCAACCCCCTACCCATGGAGGGGTCAACACCTGGCTGCGTAACACCGTCCCTGGGAACCTAGTAAACAGCAGCGGTGGTGTCTACATTCACTACAACCCATGGGTGGCGTCATGAACTTAACCCAAATCACGGCCCCGGCCATAAACCTACCTACCAACCCCCTACGTAGCGCCAGCATCCTTTCAGAGCGATGTGACCCCGGGTCCGGAGGCGCTCGAGCCACCCACCGACGAGCCCGGATCTGAGCGGCTTGGCTGCAGCTGAGTGCGGGGCAGTACACGCTCATTTACCAAAAATTGTTGTCTGGTAAGTAGCGATGTTGTTCCTCGTTGCTGCGGCATCACACATCGCTATGTGTGACACCGCAGGAGCGACGAACATCTCCTTACCTCCGTCCACCGGCAATGAGGAAGGAAGGAGGTGGGCGGTATGTTCCGGCCGCTCATCTCCGCCCCTCCTCTGCTATTGGACGGCTGCTGTGTGACGTCGCTGTGACGCCGCATGAACCGCCCCCTTAGAAAGGAGGCGGTTTGCCGGCCAGAGCGACATCGCAGTGAAGGTAAGTCCATGTGACGGGTGTTAGCGATGTTGTGCGCCACGGGCAGCGATTTGCCCGTGACGCACAACCGACGGGGACGGGTACGCTCGCTAGCGATATCGATACCGATATCGCAGCGTGTAAAGTACCCTTAAGCCTACGAATCTGTCAGCATACAAACATACAAACTAAATAAGGAATAAAGGTCAATTCTTTTATTATACAAACACCACAATTTAGCACAATGGGAGAGATATATTTATTTTATTACAATGTACATGTAATGTGTAAGTGGATCTTTTCTAAAATAAAAACAAAATTTTTCAATAGATGTTGCGAAGCTAAAAAATATACAAGGCCAGCTGCTATGTATAGAGCAATACCAATGATTATTAGATAGAGGCTTGATCTGACAATTCTGTGAAGATGCGTTCCAGCTTCTAGAGAAATGCAGTGTGTTACTATTTTATCCACCTGAATGTACAACCTATGTAAACATGTATTGACAATGCGCAGGACATATTGACCTTTCATTAGAGATATTTTCCATCTTTACACATTTATTAGCGTTTCTAGGATTCAAGCACACAAGTCTCAGGTAAAATTGCCTCATGTATAGTCTTCTCTCTAATGCCCCCACAGCTATCCTGGTGAGAGAATCTATAAAACCCATTAAGTCAGAAGGCATTTTTTTCTCAGTGAGAAGTCAATCAGGCGTCTTCCCGTTAGGCACCTCCTGCTGTAGCTGTCCATATGACCATGGTAGGATGCGTCAGCTCAGCCCTGCGGCAATTCCCTCCAGGAGCCTGTTCAGTGGTGAAGAATCATTTAGTGTTACCTACTATATTAAAACCTTTCTTTATTACACCTCTGGCAAAAAATAGATTGATCCGTTCAGTCCTGGAACACTAAATTCTGTTATTTTATTTGTTGTTCCTCTGGTTTCAATAAATTTTATTTCCAATTATGCTTAGAGGTGAACAATAGGAAGACTCAAACAAGGTGTTTTTTACTGAAATGGAAGCAGCAATAAAAAGCAATAATACAGAAGGGTATCAGGTCTCACAAGAAGGACTATACTTGATAGAAACATTGACTATCTTTTCATTTACCATACATTTAATCTCTGAACACTAGTTCTTCTCAATCCTTTATCTACAGACACCTCACTTTTAGTTAAAGTTCCCAAAAATTGTAGAGAGAAGCAACACAATATTTGGTAGAATTTTTATTCTATTTATGTATGGGTGCGCAACGATATTTTCTTGACCCAATGATGCTCACCTTTCTTCAATGTAAAAGGAATCACATCTCTCCAGGGTAGTATAAAAACAAACTACGTTTTAACCCTAGAACGCGCAACCATAGAAATCTACAATAGAAAACAAGTAACCTAGCAGGCCTGCGAGGCCTCAGGTATGCATGATCTATATTAGTCAAAGTCCATGAATCATATGTGTTTCAATTTATTGTTAGTCTCCTGCCCCAGTATAGCATAAAATTCTCAGACTCATTTATATGGGTAAAACAATGGGAAAAAAATCCTTAAAACTGGCAAACTGAATATGAAATGTATTAAAATATGCTTATTGTGGTGCTCGCTGTAACCTTGGTGTGACCAAGAAACCCAGAGAACCATTCTGCACACTGTACTTGCAAGTCCAGCCATCCACACTGGCGATTGATAGCACTGGCTTGCCTCAGCTTACTGTGCTGAGGGATATGGGGCTATGCAAAGCCAGTGGGCAGACCGGTACACTGAGCCTTCTGGCTACACCAAGGGTGCACAAAGCACCCAAATTAGCATCTCTGATTATGGATTGGGAAGCATGGATCACTTGACAGGTTTCCTTTGCCTACATAAAATATAGTCAAGAAAATATTTTAGTGGGAATATTTTATACGTTTTAAGATTATGAATTCTTACTTTTTTTCCCTCATTTTGTTGTTATTGTTAAAATTTGTAAATTTGTTATCATTCTGAAGGGCTTTTTGCTGTTTTCAGTAATGAATTGTGTATGACCTGTCAAGAGTCGAAGGGAAAGTGAGTATATGTACATCACAGAAAAGTAGTGTCAAGCCACATAATTTTCCTTCAAACTAAGATGAATAACTTTTCTTAAAGCATAACTGTCATTTTACAACCTACAACCTACAATAGCCCTCAGTCCAGTAGACCACTGCGGAACCAGCTCTGTCCTCACCTATTGTACCATCACCCATTCCCTGTAGACTGTGAGCCCTCGCGGGCAGGGTCCTCTCTCCTCCTATACCAGTCTGTTTTGTACTGTTAATGATTGTTATATGTATACCCTCTTTCACTTGTAAAGCGCCATGGAATAAATGGCGCAATAATAAATAATAATAATAATAATGTTATAAATCAATAGAAGAGATTAAAATAAGCAACTTTGTAATATATCTTATCAAACAAATCTGCTTCTTTCTCTCCCGGAATTGATCAGCCATTATGAAAATTCTCAATTCTGAGATAAAATCTGTATTCAGTGAAGACTTTTCAATTACTGAGATAGGAGATGGCAGCTGTTACTGATGAGATTCTATGTAGCTAGAAGAGGGAGGAGCTAGAGGGAGGAGCTAAAGGTAGAAGCTAGAGGCAGAAGGAGGAGCTAGATGTAGAAGGAGAAGCCAGAGGTAGAGCGCTGCCCTTTTTCTCCTCTCATTGACAAAGTTGCTTATTTTCATGTGTACTATTGGTTTATGAAATAAAAATTAAAACGACCATTATGTTTTTTCCATCTTAGCATGCAGTAAAAATAAATAGCATGGAGAAAAATGAGAATTTTCCTTTATTGTGCATAAGGAAAACATGTCAGTATTGACAGTCACCTGCCACAGAATCAGCAAAAGTAGATCTGCCCTGGTACATGTGACATTTTTTAGACTTTCGCACCTGCATAGGTTTTCGGATGAAAACCCTTCATGACATGGTAACATCTTTTGTCCTAATGCATCTTTTTTGCCCCTTTTTGGTTGTTTGCTGGTTGTTTATGGAGAGCTTTGTGCAACGTCTTTAGCCACTGGTGTTTTAGGCAAGAAATCACCCATCCACTGGGTAAATACGATCACTATAGATCCTATTTGGACCACCATGTATTCTGAGTATAAAGGCCAATTTACACACAACGATATTGCTAGCGATCTCGTTAGCGATGTGACACAGCCAGATCATTGCTATGATTTGCCGAGATTGCTCATAGGTCGTTTTGTAGCGGTCACACGTACCCATATTACAAACGACACTACATCGTTCAGCAATATATTGTTTGACCAAGGCGGTCATGTAGACACCGTCACACAGCATTCCACCCAACGATTCCGGCAACACAAAGGCGTATAATTGTCCATAGCATACACCCTGGCGTGTCACCAATCAGAGCGAAGGAGGTGTGGAGCATTGCTCGTAACGACACGCCCACGTCGCTGATGACGGACGCACTAATGATGTTGTTCATTGTTGGCAGGGTGTCAAACGTAGCAATAAGTCTGCTGCGTTCGAAACGACAAACAATATTTTGAAAATGAACGACGTGTCAACGATCAACGATTTTTGCTATTTTTACGATCGTTCGGAGTCGCTCGTAGGTGTCACACGCAATGACGTCGCTAACGACGACGGAAGTGCGTCACGAAAACCGTGACCCTGACGACATATCGTCAGATAAATCGTAGCTTGTAAAGCGGCCTTAAGAGTCCCAAAATCCTCTGTATGAATGCAACAGAGAAAAGTATGGAATGAATCACTCTTTATAGAAGCTGTGGTCTCAGAATCAGTGGAAATTTTAGCAGTCGGACACCAACAAGGTGCCAATTGTTGTTTATTGTATAATATAACTTTTTATTTTTTCCTTGATATAGTTGTATAAGAGCTTTTTTTTGTGGGGCAAGTTGTATTTTTCAATGGCACCAATTATGGCAGGGGTCTTAAACTCAGCTGAGTATATGGGTCGCACATAGAAAAATTTGAATTTTGGGGGGCCACACTCTTTGCAGGACAAAGTGACATTTTTAGTGATATCAAATTGTTGTTCTATACATCTTTTGATAACATCTTAGAACATTTTTCATTTGTTTATTATATTTTTTTTTAAATGGCATTCATCGTATGGGTTATGGTACAATTTTATACCTTGAGAAAATGAACACATAAAACAGCATTTTTAGTGTTTGAATTTTTTTTCATGCTTTATTTTTTTTTTACAATTTTTTATTTTATTTTATATTTCATCCTCTTTTTGTAAGTAATATCTTATTAGCACCATATAGTAATTTTGGCCAACATGTTGTAGAAATGTGCCCCATCTGGGTCAATATCATGTAGTTATGTCCCCCATCCTGGTGCTCATCTTGTAGTAATGTCCTCATCCTAATTCTCATCTTATAGTAATGTCCCCATTCTGGTCCTCATATTGTAGTAATGTCTCCTTTCCTAGCTCCCTTCTTATAATATTGTCCCTATCCTGGTCCCCATCTCGTAGTAATGTCCTCCATCTTGGTCCCCTTCTTGTAGTAATTTCCCATCCTGGTCCCCCTCTTGTAGTAATGTGTCCCATCCTCGTCCTCATTTTGTAGTAATGCCCCATCCTGGTCCTCACTTTATAGTAATGCTCCATCCTAGTCCTCTTGCAGTAATGTGCCCCATTATGGTCCTATCCGTATACTAATGTACCCTATCCTGGTCCTCATCTTGTAATAATACCCCATTCTACTCCTTTTCTAGCAATGTGCCCATCCTGGTTCCCTTCTTGTAGCAATGTCCCCCATTCTGGTGCTCTTCTTGTATTGTCCCATTCTGGTCACTTTCTGGTAATAATATGCCTGATCCTTGTCCTCTTCTTGTAGTAATGTGCCTCATCCTAGTTCCCTTGTTGTAGTACTGTGCCCATCCTGAATCTCATCTTTTAATATAGTGCCCATTATGATCCTTTTGTAGTAATGTTCCCTCCTGGTCTTATTCTTGTAGTAATATCCCCTTCCTGGTCTCCATCTTGTAGTAATGTCCCCTTGCTGGTACCATCTTGTAGCAATATCCTCATTCTGGTCCTCTTCTTGTAGTAATGTCCCCCATTCTGGTCCCCTTCTTGTAGTGATGTTCCCCATCCTGGTCCTTAACTTGAAATAATGCCCCATACTGGTCCTCATATTATAGTAATGCCATATCCTGGTCCTCATCTGGTAATAATGCTACATCATGGTCCTCTTGTAGTAATGCAACATCCTGGTCCTCATCTTGTAATAATGACCCATACTGGTCCTCTTCTAGTAATGTGCCCATCCTGGTCCCTTTCTTGTAGTAATGTGCCCCATCCTGGTCCGCCTTCTTGTAGTAATGTGCCCGTCCTGGTCCTATTGTGGTAATGTGGCCCATCTTGGTCTCCTTGTTGTAGTAATGTGCCCTTCCTGGTCCTCATTTTGTAGTAGTGTGCTAATCCTGGTTTTCATCTTGTAGAAATGTGCCTATTCTGGTCCTTTTTGTAGTAATGTGCCTCATGCTAGTCCAATGTGGTCCTGTTCCCCTTCTTGTAAAAATGTCTTCTTCCTAGTCTAAAGGCTGCTTTACACCAGACAATCTATCGTGCGATAGATCGTCGGGGTCACGGTTTTTGTGACGCACATCCGGCATCGCTGGCGATGCCGGCCTGTGTGACACCTCCTAGCGACGCAGTATCGCTCACAAATCGTGAGTCGTGTACTGCTCACTAGGTTCCATAATATCGTTTAATTTAGTTGTTCATCGTTTCTGGGGTAGCACACGTCGCTCCGTGTGACACCCCGGGAACGATGAACAGCAGCTCACCTGCGTCACGCGGCCGCCGCCGGCTATGTGAAGAAAGGAGGTGGGCGGGATGTTTACGTCCCGCTGATCTCCGTCCCTCCGCTTCCATTGGCCGGCGGCCGTGTGACGTCGCTGTGACGCCGAACGTCCCTTCCACTCCAGGAAGTGGACGTTCGCCGCCCACAGCGAGGTCGCACCAGAGGTAAGTATGTGTGATGGGGGTTACTGACTTTGTGCGACATGGGCAGCAATTTGCCCGTGATGCAAAAAGGACGGGGGCAGGTACGATCGATTGTGAAATTGCACAATCGGTCGTACCATGTAAAGCAGCCTTAAGTCTTCTAGTAATGTACCATCCTGGGCCTCATCTTGTAGTAATGTTCCCCATACTGGTCCCCTTCTAGTAGTAAAATCCCCTTCCTGGTCCCCATCTTGTAGTAATGTGCCCATGCTGGTCCTCTTCTTGTAATAATGTCCCCCATCCTGGTCCCCTTCTAGTAGGAAGATCTCATTCCTGGTCCTCATCTTGTTTTAATGTCCCATCTGGGTCCTCTTGTAGTAATGTGCCTCATCCTTGTCCCCTTCTTGTAATAATGTGCCCCATCCTAGTCCCCTTCTTGTAGTAATATGCCCCATCCTGGTCCCCTTCTTGTAGTAATGTGCCAGGTCTGGTCCTCTTGTAGTAATGTGGCCCATCCTAATCTCCTTCTTGTACTAATGTATCCCATCCTGGACCCCTTGTTGCCCCATCATGGTCTTCATCTTGTAATAATGACCCATCCTGGTCCTCGTCTAGTAATGAGTTCATCCTGGTCCTTCTTGTAGTAATGTGCCCATCCTGGACCGCTTGTAATGTGCCTCATCCAGGTCCCCTTTGTTGTAGTAATGTGCCCTTCCTGGTCCTCATCTCATAGTAATGTGCTCATCCTGGTTTTAATCTTGTAGAAATGTGCCCATCCTGGTCCTCTTGTTGTAGTACGATGACCATCCTGTTTCTAATCTTGTAGTAATGTGCCCAACATTGTCCTAGTCTCCTTCTTGTAAAAATGTCTTCTTCCTGGTCCTAATCTTTTAGTAATGTCTCCCATACTGGTAACATTCTAGTAGTAATGTCTCCCATACTGGTCCCCTTCTAGTAGTAATGTCCCCTTCCTGGTTCCCATCTTGTAGTAATGTGCCCATTCTGGGTCTCTCCTTGTAGTGATGTCCCCTTCCTGGTCCCTATCTTGTAGCAATGTCCCAATCTAGGTCCTCTTCCTGTAGTAATGCCCATGATCCTGGTTTCCTTTTTGTAGCAATGTCCCTCTCCTGTTTTCCATCTTGTAATAATATCCCCTTCCTCGTCCCCATCTTGTAGTAATGTCCCCATCCTTGTTCCCATCCTGTAAAATTTCTGCTATTGTGCCGTTCCTCACATATAAAAAAAAAAAGATTCTACTCACCTGTCCTCAGATCCTTCAGGGTTATTTTTTCTGCACATGAAACCCGCAGGCACTGTAGACTCCTTGAGGATCACAGCCCGGTCTATGTGACCGCCACCGTCATTGTTTTATTTCAGTTCAATTGAAATGTATTGCCAGTGCTTCTCAGAGACAAGCTCTCTGCACAAATATACCAATGACAGTCGTCAGCCAATCAGCAGCCTGTCGCTGACGTCGGCGTATGACCAGGCTGCGATTGTCAAGGGGTCTATGGTGCCTGCAGGCCACGTGTTGGAGAGTCTTGATTTAGGGGTAGATCTATTGATTAACTTGTATTAAATCTTAAGGGGGTAAATACAGTAGTTTCATGAAGTAGAATAAGGTGGTAGTAAGTATGGTTAAACACAGGATTTGTTTGTAGTCCAAGTTCCCAAGAAGATACAGCGGTCTGTACAAGAGCTGTATGCACACAACTGTAGTATAAATGACAACTTCATTTAATTTGTATTATTTCCAGTATATGTATAGGGGCAAAAAATATTGGTTGCAATTGTGGACATAGCATTGGAATGGGTTTCCTTATGCAGAACTAGATTTAAAATGTTATATTCTTGTATGAAAATGTTTGCACTTAATAGATACACTCATTCAAATACATGGAAAAATCATCTTTAATCACTTTATGCAAGTTAGGCTAGTTTCACACTTGCGTTGAACGGTATCTGTTGCATTGCGTTGTGTGACGGATGCAACGGATGTGTTGCATATAGTGGCACAACGGATGCAACGGATGCTGCAAAACAACGGAATCCGTTTTGATTTTTTTTTGTTTTGTACAGTTTTACCGGCGGCAGACTATTGTGAATGATCAGCTGAATCAGCTGATCGCTCCCAGTAGCCGGCCGCCGGGTGATCAGCTGATCGCTCCCTGCAGCTGGCCGCCGGGTGATCAGCTGATCACTCCCTGCAGCCGGCCGCCGGGTGATCAGCTGATCGCTCCCTGCAGCTGGCCGCCGGGTGATCAGCTGATCACTCCCTGCAGCCGGCCGCCGGGTGATCAGCTGAGCGCTGTCACTTGCCGGCCGCCGGGTGATCAGCTGATCGCTCCCTGCAGCCGGCTGCCGGGTGATCAGCTGATCGCTCCCTGCAGCCGGCCGCCGGGTGATCAGCTGAGCGCTGTCACTTGCCGGCGCCCGGGCATGCCGGCGGGCGGGCGCTCAGCTGAGCGTTGTCACTTGCCGGCGGCCGGGCATGCCGGCGGCCGGTCGCTCAGCTGAGCGGTGAACGTTCGGCCACCGCGAGCCAAAATAAAGTTTGTGATTTAAAAAAAAAAAGCATGCGCAGTGAAATCCAGAGGATTCCGCTGCTCAAAACAATGTTACATGCTGCGTTCCTCCCGATGGGCGGAAGCAACGGAGCGTCGCCCAGCGGAAGCAACGCAGGTCCTTTTAGTACAATCCGTCAACCATACAAGTCTATGGGAAACAGCGGAATCCGTTAACGGATTCTGCTGTTTTCCAAAAGGGCGGATTGTAACGGAAGGAAAACAACGCAAGTGTGAAAGTACCCTTAGCTCTTCCAGGCAATGGGGCAGATGCTGCATGGAAGATAGGGCTGACTACTTGCTTCATCAACATAGCTGTCGCCTCCCATCAGCGACATAGTATCCTTGTGATGTCTAGTTGTAGTCCTGAAATCCAGCGCCTATGCACCACAATTGCTGACGTTCCACTGTAATGTTCTGCTCTTCTATGGGCATTGGCTTCATGTTTCTTCTGTGCAGGTGCTGCATCACTTGAGGAAAGAATTATGAAACCAATGCCCATAGAAGGGCGGAACAATACAGATGTCCACAACTAGATGTGAAAGGGATACTGTGCTGTTGATGGGAGGTGACAGCTACACTAATGAAGCAAGGAGGCAGTGCTATCTTCCGGGAAGCATCCGCCACATAGCCTGGATGTCATGAGTGTAGGGGAGACCTCTTGTGAGTCTGGGACCAGAAGGTCACAACGCCTTAGTGTTCACAGGTGTACAACTGGTATTTTAATGTATCTACTTTCTTTTAGTGCTGTACTATTAAGGACTCTTTCCTATCTGGCTGTTCTTTAAAGCCTTAATCTCAGGTGCAGGTCTTTTGTGACCACTCCCTTTCAATATAAAAAGTTACATGCCTTACCATCTGATGTCGGTTATAGATTCTCATTCTATTGCTCACCAGTTTGGAAGGAGCCTATCTCTGGAAGAAGCTGAGGAGTCGTGACTATTGAAGCTGTGGTGTTTTGCTGCATTGAAGAAGCTTGGAGTATTTTCCTTTGTCTGTCTCTGTCACGGTTGTCTCTCTGCTATCAGATTAGTGACAAGTTCTGGGTCTGAGTATCACTTTACCTGGTGAGACTCTGCTATTTAAATGTGGTTTTCTTTGCCTTGGGAAAGAGAGGGTTACTGTCAGTTTGCTTTCCAGAAGCCTCAGACTCCTGATCAGGTGTTTCAAGTTTGGACCACTCACAGTCCCTTTATATACCCTCTACTACCAGCAGAGCATGTCCGTTTTTCTTGATTCATGGATGCTGGTCTTGGAGGAGGAAGAATCTCCTGAAACCCTTTGCTGAGTTGCTGGTTTGGCTGAAGTCTGTTGTAGTGTTTTCCCCCTGTCTGTCTTCTTTTCCTGGTGTTTTGTTTCAGTACAGCAGTGCAGCTAGTGTCCTTCACCTGCCCACTCCCTAGCCAAGGACTATTGTAGGGCCATCTCAGGGCTTCAGGTTCCTGCTCAGTGACAGGTGAGGAACCTGTATAGGCACTGGCTAGTGCAGGGTATAGCGGCAGATAAGGGGAGGAGGTATCCTACTTTTCTCTCACTAGCGCTTGGGCCCACCGCTGTTAAGGTGTCCCCAGTGTACCCCTTGTTTGTTGTGGTGTTACCTCTGTTAAGTTGCGTGTTTGGTCTCATGCTGGACCTTCCCCTAGTCTGTGCTGTGACAGTCTCCCTTACCTTATGATGTATTATTCCAGTGGTGAGACTACTGCTCTCATTGGTTTTCTCAGTAGCCAGGATGAGTTCAGGGTAAGCGAAGGCCTACGCACATGACGGCGACGGGAGGAAGGACCCACATAGGGATGTTAAGTAGCTTAAGGTACAGACTAAGGTGAGTTGCAGAAGGTATGTCCTCTCCCTATTGCCAGGGCTCACCTTCTACATACCTCCCAACCGTCCCAGATTCTGCGGGACTGCCCCAATTTTAGAGGTCTGTCCCGCAGTCCCGCAGCTCACAGCTGATGTCCCGACTCCTCCCCTCAGTGCAGTGAATAAATTAAATTAAATTCTCACTGCTCTGATTTACCGGGAGTTGAACTCATGAAGTCATTGTCCATAGGCAGCAGCTCTACCCATTGAGCCACTGCCAGTAATGAAAAACATAGGAAGATTGACCTCTGTATTGCAGTAGAGAAACCAGAAGCAGATTATTCAGATACAAAGATGACATGACAGATATATATGTAATAGATAGATAGATAGATACATGATAGATATATAATAGATAGGTAGATAGAGGGATAGATAGATACATGATAGATATATAATAGGTAGGTAGATAGAGGGATAGATAAATAGATAGATAGATAGGTACATGATAGATATATAGATTAATAGATAATAGATACATAGATAGAAGGATAGATACTGTAGATACATGATAGATAATAGATAAATAGATACATGATAGAGGAATAGATAGATGGATAGATAAATACATACATGATAGGGGGCGGAGCTGGACATGGCCGTGTGAGGACGCTGACTCCATGAGCTCCTCTCTATAGACCCCAAAAAACACTGGCCCAAGATATAACATGAGCAAATCTACGGGCAAAAAGGCTTCTGCCCGCACCCCAAAGAAGCCCACCACCTCACAGGGCAAAATCGGGCCCTTTCTTACCCAGCCTCAGGGTCCGGGCGCCTTGCTCCATCCGGAGCTGGAGCATGGCCTGTGACTCCCACGGCAGGTGCCGGGCCTATGGTGGAGGCGCAGGGATCAGCGGTGAAGTCGCGGCATCCCGGAGCGGTCACGGAGACCCCCTATGGAGGTGAAGGACACGGGCCAGTGGAGGAGCCGAAGTCCGGCCGCAAGCACAGCCCAGAGACGCCATTACAAGATGGCGTCCGCTTACCTCCGGTCCGAGCCCTGCGGCCGCAGCGGGGGGATTCCTCAGTGGCGACGCCGTCAACAGTCTCACCTGCTCCATAGTTACATAGTTACATAGTTACTTAGGTTGAAAAAAGACCTAGGTCCATCTAGTTCAACCTTCCTCCACCAGTTCTACATTTAGTCACTAAGTCATTTATAACCAACAATGTTTTTTGTACTGAGGAAATCATCCAGCCCTTTTTTAAAAGCTGTTATAGTATCTGCCATTACTACCTCTTGTGGTAGGGCATTCCACAGTCTGACCGCTCTAACTGTAAAGAACCCTTTCCTATTTAGGTGTCGGAATCGCTTTTCTTCCACTCGCAGTGAGTGCCCCCTGGTCCTTAGTACTGTTTTTGGAAGAAATAAGTCATGTGCCAGTCCTTTATATTGACCACACATGTATTTATACATATAAATGAGATCTCCTCTGAGACGTCTTTTTTCTAAGCTAAACATATCTAACTTTTTCAACCTGTCATCATATGGGAGGCCTTCCATTCCTTGTAATAGTCTAGTTGCCCGCCTTTGAACTGACTCTAACTTCTGAATGTCCTTTTTAAAATGTGGAGCCCAAAACTGGATTCCGTATTCCAGATGTGGCCTTACAAGTGATTTATAGAGGGGTAACAATACGTTGGGATCACGGGATCTAATCTCTCTTTTTATACACCCTAAAATCTTGTTTGCTTTAGCAGCTGCTGCTTGACATTGAGTGCTGCTGCTCAGCTTATTTGTAATGAGAATACCCAAGTCCTTCTCCTGTTCTGTAGTCCCGAGTTTACTTCCATTTAATGTATACGCAGCTATAGGATTACTCCGTCCTAGGTGCATTACTTTACATTTATCAACATTAAATCTCATTTGCCAGGTATCTGCCCATTCTGACATCTTATCCAGATCTTTTTGTAATATTGTACTATCCAGGTCAGTTTTTAATATCCTACATAGTTTGGTGTCATCGGCAAAGACCGACACTGTACTATCAATCCCATCCACAAGGTCATTAATAAAGAGAGTAAAAAGAATCGGTCCAAGCACAGATCCCTGCGGCACCCCACTGCTGACTATAGCCCATTTAGAGAATGTACCATTTATGACTACTCTTTGTTTCCTATCTTTTAGCCAATTCCTTATCCAGTTGCATATTGTGTCCCCTAGTCCTTGCTTCTGGAGCTTTAGTACAGTTAGGTCCAGAAATATTTGGACAGTGACACAATTTTCGCGAGTTGGGCTCTGCATGCCACCACATTGGATTTGAAATGAAACCTCTACAACATAATTCAAGTGAAGATTGTAACGTTTAATTTGAAGGTTTGAACAAAAATATTTGATAGAAATTGTAGGAATTGTACACATTTCTTTACAAACACTCCACATTTTAGGAGGTCAAAAGTAATTGGACAAATAAACCAAACCCAAACAAAATATTTTTATTTTCAATATTTTGTTGCGAATCCTTTGGAGGCAATCACTGCCTTAAGTCTGGAACCCATGGACATCACCAAACGCTGGGTTTCCTCCTTCTTAATGCTTTGCCAGGCCTTTACAGCCGCAGCCTTCAGGTCTTGCTTGTTTGTGGGTCTTTCCGTCTTAAGTCTGGATTTGAGCAAGTGAAATGCATGCTCAATTGCGTTAAGATCTGGTGATTAACTTGGCCATTGCAGAATGTTCCACTTTTTTGCACTCATGAACTCCTGGGTAGCTTTGGCTGTATGCTTGGGGTCATTGTCCATCTGTACTATGAAGCGCCGTCCGATCAACTTTGCGGCATTTGGCTGAATCTGGGCTGAAAGTATATCCCGGTACACTTCAGAATTCATCCGGCTACTCTTGTCTGCTGTTATGTCATCAATAAACACAAGTGACCCAGTGCCATTGAAAGCCATGCATGCCCATGCCATCACGTTGCCTCCACCATGTTTTACAGAGGATGTGGTGTGCCTTGGATCATGTGCCGTTCCCTTTCTTCTCCAAACTTTTTTCTTCCCATCATTCTGGTACAGGTTGATCTTGGTCTCATCTGTCCATAGAATACTTTTCCAGAACTGAGCTGGCTTCATGAGGTGTTTTTCAGCAAATTTAACTCTGGCCTGTCTATTTTTGGAATTGATGAATGGTTTGCATCTAGATGTGAACCCTTTGTATTTACTTTCATGGAGTCTTCTCTTTACTGTTGACTTAGAGACAGATACACCTACTTCACTGAGAGTGTTCTGGACTTCAGTTGATGTTGTGAACAGGTTCTTCTTCACCAAAGAAAGTATGCGGCGATCATCCACCACTGTTGTCATCCGTGGACGCCCAGGCCTTTTTGAGTTCCCAAGCTCACCAGTCAATTCCTTTTTTCTCAGAATGTACCCGACTGTTGATTTTGCTACTCCAAGCATGTCTGCTATCTCTCTGATGGATTTTTTCTTTTTTTTCAGCCTCAGGATGTTCTGCTTCACCTCAATTGAGAGTTCCTTAGACCGCATGTTGTCTGGTCACAGCAACAGCTTCCAAATGCAAAACCACACACCTGTAATCAACCCCAGACCTTTTAACTACTTAATTGATTACAGGTTAACGAGGGAGACGCCTTCAGAGTTAATTGCAGCCCTTAGAGTCCCTTGTCCAATTACTTTTGGTCCCTTGAAAAAGAGGAGGCTATGCATTACAGAGCTATGATTCCTAAACCCTTTCTCCGATTTGGATGTGAACACTCTCATATTGCAGCTGGAAGTGTGGACTTTCAGCCCATATTATATATATAATTGTATTTCTGAACATGTTTTTGTAAACAGCTAAAATAACAAAACTTGTGTCACTGTCCAAATATTTCTGGCCCTGACTGTATAAGGCTATTATGTGGTACAGTATCAAATGCCTTTGCAAAGTCCAAATAAATCACATCAGCTGCATTACCAATATCCAGGTTTGAACTTACCCCCTCATAGAACCCCAACAGGTTGGTTAGACACGACTTATCTTTCATGAATCCATGCTGTTTGTCAGTTATCATATTATTTTCTGCAATATATTTTTGCATGTCATCCCTTAAAATGCCCTCAAAAACTTTGCATACTACTAATGTCAGGCTTACTGGACGGTAGTTGCCTGGATCTACCCTCTTACCTTTCTTAAATATCGGTACCACATCAGCAATCCTCCAATCCTGAGGCACCAACCCTGTTACAAGTGAGTCTAAAAAGATGAGATACAGCGGTCTGTCGATTACGGAGCTCAATTCCCTCAATATTCGTGGATGAATGCCATCTGGCCCTGGGGATTTGTCAATGTTTAATTTACTCAGACGTAGGCGTACTTCATCTTGTGTTAAATTAATTATATCGGGTGGTGGACTTTGATTTTTCACTTGTTGAATGATCCCTGGTACAGTCAGTTCCTTGGTGAATACAGATTAGAAATGCCTATTTAATATCTCAGTCTTTTGTTTGTCCTCTATAACTAACTTGTTATTATATTTTAAGGGGCCGATACTATCCTTTGTTTTCCTTTTGGCATTAATGTATTTATAAAAGATTTTGGGATTTATTTTAATGTCATTGGCGATTTTTGTTTCAGTAGCTAATTTTGCTTGTTTGATTTCTTTTTTACATTTCCTATTGATATCTTTATACTCCTGCAATGCTATTTCTGTATTCTCAGCCTTTAAGATTTTAAATGCCCTTTATTTTTGTTTTATTATACTTTGTACAGTCTTATTTATCCATAGTGGTTTCTTTTTATTCCTGGACATTTTATTACCAGAGGGTATACGTTTTTTACAGGACTCTAGTAGTATATCCTTAAACTTACCCCATTTATGTTCGGTATCCCCAGTTACCATGACTTTGTCCCAATCTACACATCTAAGCTCTTCCTTTAATTTGTTGAGAAGAAGCGGAGATCTTCCGGACCCAGCGACGGACGGTCAGTTCAGAGGCCCCCCTCCTGGACTCAGCATCTCCCTGTTCTGCAACGCACGTGCAGACAGCCTCCAGAGCGGCGCCCGAACAGCAGCCACCACTACAGAGCCCCCAGGGAGTCGAGAAGCTGCGGGCGATGATGCTCCCCGCTGTCACCGCCGATGAGGGTGAGTCAATCCTGACAGGCAGACCCGCCGCGCTGAATGCAGGACCCCCCGGCCCACGGATGTTAATGGGAGAGCTGGGCAGAAGAGGTGGCCACAGACCAGACAGGAGCAACGTTCCTCCAGCTGGTGTGGACAACACCTATATGCACCAGGTATCGCCGCCTGCGACACCTCCTTCCCCAGGAACTAGTGGAGGGAAAAGAGGGTCCCATCCACCTCCAGAGCCCCAAAGTCTAGCATGGGGTGACCCCGTGGAACCATCTTCCCCCGCCCCGTCAGCAGGGTGGTCCACGGGCTCTTCCTGGGAGGGTAGCTCGCCGGATGGGAGCCTGGCAGAAGCTGCTCGGCCGCAGTGGAATAAGGGGCCTGGGACACTAGGTTCCCCACCTCACCGGATCACCACTATAGCAAATATCAGTGGGAAAGTAAATACTCGCAGGAGCCCACAATTATTATACGACCCAGTTTTACAGGACTCTATACTATCCTTCTCTGCAACATCTTTCTCTACTAATAGGATAAATGAGGACCGCCCAGCATCCCTGGCAGACATGCGATACCTCTTACAATCCATTCCTACCAAAAATGATATAGCAGCCCTGGCCAACCAAGTGGTAGCAGAGTGTAAGCAAGAATTTGCCCAGCTGCGGTCAGACCTCTCCTCCCTCACCCACAGGGTAGATGTACTAGCAGATCAGCAATCAACATCCCAAGTCAATGTCCAAACTATGCAGGACTCAATACTAACCAAGTCCAAGCAGCTATTTGCTCTCCAACAGCATGTAGACGACTTGGAGAACAGAAATCGAAGAAATAATCTTCGTATCAGGGGCTTACCTGAGTCAATCGCCACCCCTGATATATCCTTAGTCCTTATTTCAATTTTTAACAACCTGTTGAAAAGGCCGCCTGGGGCTACCCTGGAGCTCGACAGAGCCCATAGGGCGCTACGTCCCACGGACCCAGAGGATCCACGTCCAAGAAATGTCGTGTGTAGGGTACACTTTTTCGCAGCAAAAGAAGCCATCCTCCAAGCAGCCCGGAAGAGACAGACCTTAACATATAACGGTTCTACTATCCGCATTATGCCGGACCTGTCAAGGCATACCTTGGCTCAGCGGGCCACTCTCAAACCCCTGCTGGATGTGCTTAAAGAGAGAGGGCTCCCGTTTCGCTGGGGCTTCCCCTTTTCATTGTCAGTGCAAAAAGACTCGAGGTGGTAGGTCTTGAGATCCCCAGAGGACCTCCCACTCTTCATCTCAAACCTGGGCCTACCCTCAATTACCATCCCTCAATGGCCCACCACCCTGCTTCAGCCATGGGCACCGGAAAGGCGCCCTGCCCCTCTTCTTACATTTCCGTCTCTTAGCTCAGCAAGAGGCCTACCGCCGAGGGGGCTGCGCGGTCGTAGACCAGGAAGACCACGTTAATTGAACTAAACAGCTGTAGATGCTAATAGAATCCACTCAATGCATTACACATCTAGTTAATTAAGTTAAACGACTTTTCATGTTATCTAAATGCCCATCTAAGGCCCTTTATGCTCAAATCTTTTTGTTATTTGTGCCAGTGTTCAGGGTTATATCTAATGTTTGCAGTTTATTACGGAGCCACGATAGGCTATGTCTGCCTTTTTTCTCCCCCTAATAGGACGGGTTCCTCTGTCCTGCCCGAGTAGAGCGGACATGCTCCCAAAGAACGTTTGTTTTCAATTAGTGTTTTATGTAGGGGCTATACCCCTGCTGTCCTTTCTGCCCTCATTGCTGTTGTTTCTCTGTAAAACTTGTCTTCAACTACGGGTTAGTGCAGGGGCTCCTCCCTTGCGGTTCCTTCTGCCCCTACTTCTATTCTTTTCCTGCCTTCCACGGATCACACCGTACCTTCCCTTTCTTGTTGGTGGCCGGGACGGATTAGCCTGTCCTTACATCTCATGCATCTAGAACTCTTTATTCTTTTACAGATGGCCAACTTGACAATAGTATCTTTTAATGCCAAGGGTCTGAACATACCGGAGAAAAGAGCACAGATTCTTTACCATTTCCACAAGCACAAGGTGAAAATAATATGTTTTCAGGAAACACATTTCAAAAAGGGACATACCCCGGTCATAAAGAACAAATACTACCAGACCTGGTTTTTCTCTGATAACCCAGAGTCGCGTTCAAAGGGAGTGGCGATCGCCATTCATAAATCTCTCCCTCATCAAATCGTAAATTGCACATCGGACAGCCTAGGACGATATATTATTCTCTCACTGATAGCCGGGGACCAAACTTTTACGATAATAAATGCGTATGCTCCAAATCAGAAACAGGATGACTTCATGGTTGGCCTTGTTGACACTGCGACCCCCTTCATACGTGGTACAGCAATGCTCTGTAGTGACCTTAATGTTACTCTTGATCCCACATTAGATAACTCTAAAGGGAAATCTAGTATATCATATGCCACAATTAAACGTATAAAAAAACCCTGCTGAGCATCCAGCTGTTTGATACATGGAGAATAGCACATCCATCTGATAGAGATTACAGCTTCTACTCCCACACTCAAGATTCATATAGTCGCATAGATTATATTTTTATACAGCACAACGCTCTCCCCTGGGTCAGACAGGTTAGAATAGGCAATATATTGTGGTCGGACCACGCGCCGGTGTACTGCGAGGTTGAGGTTCCCTCCCTCCCGGCCCCTAGGGGATCGTGGCGACTTAATGAGGCCTTGCTTCTGGACGGGCTATGTACCTCTGAGGTGCAGACTGCTATCACCCAATTCTCAGAGGAGCATTCGGCAGACGACACAGCTCCCACATACAAATGGGAAGCATTGAAGTGCGTCTTGAGGGGCATTTTCATTAAGCACAGGGCTCGCATTAAAAAGAGAAGGCTCAGAACCTGGTAAATGCCCTCCGTAAGGTCTCAGACCTGGAGTTTGTTCACAAGCGGGCCCTATCGGCTGCCACCCTACAGACCCGTCTACAGGCTAGACTGGAGGTCAAGAAACTGTTAGACTCATCATATCAGCGTCTGTTACAGGTGGGGAGGGGAAAATTCTACGAGTTTGGGGACAAGCCGAGCAGATTGCTGGCTAACGCACTAAAAGAGAGGAGAGCCCACACTCTAATTTCTTGTATAAAGAACTCTCGAGATGAACTGTTATACGCTACCCCAGATATCTCTAATACCTTCCACACTTACTATTCCAAACTATATAATCTGACCCCTGATCCCCTTGAACCAAACGGTGAACTCCCTTCAATGGCCTCTCCCTTCAAACCTCTCAACTGATCCATAACTGTAGACCTTGAGCGCCCCTTCCTACTAGAAGATGTCCTGACAGTAATCAGTAATTTACCAGGTAACAAGAGCCCAGGCCCAGACGGACTTCCTGCCAAATTCTATAAAGCGTTTGCAGCACAACTTGCGCCCCTGATGCTCCTCTCTTTTAATACCATCTCAGATGAGTTTCCATTCCCCACCCATGCCACGACAGCTCATGTGGCCATACTTAGAAAACCTGGGAAGGACCCCACCGCGTCCAGTAGTTTTAGACCAATATCATTGCTTAATGTGGATCTAAAAATATACGCTAAGCTCCTCGCAAATAGACTCAATCCCCTTCTGCCTGATCTGGTGCACCTGGACCAGGTCGGATTCGTCCCCGGCAGGGAAGCTAGGGATAATACCCTTAAAACCCTTGACCTGATTCAACATTCTCGCACCCAAAAAATTCCCATGATGATGCTATCTTTAGACGCCGAAAAGGCATTCGATAGAATTTCTTGGCACTCGCTCTCCCAGACCCTGACCCACATCGGCTTCGGTCCAACCTCCTCATCCAAAATTCTGGCCTTATACCGCTCCCCGAACGCACACCTAAAAATTAATGGTACTCTGTCGAGGCCCTTTAACATACGTAACGGGACTCGGCAGGGATGCCCCTTATCCCCACTACTTTACATCTTAGTCATGGAACACCTGCTGGCGGCCATTCGTCTTAACCCCGACATACAAGGAATCAAAATTGCAAACAAAGAATTCAAATGTGCCGCCTTTGCAGACGACCTCCTCATATACCTGCAAAACCCACTCACCTCTCTTCCATCCCTAATGCAGGAACTAAATCGCTTCAGTAGATGGTCCAATTTTAAAATTAATTTTGATAAGTCAGAAGCCCTGAACATATCGCTCCCCCAAGACGTGGTAAACGCCGTGAAGCCAAACTTCCCCTTTAAATGGCCACCCAATGGTAGTATAGGATACCTGGGTATTATCATACCATCTGACATGGACAGACTTTTTTCACTAAATTTTCTAAGTTTCCTGTCCAGGCTCGAGAGGGACCTAGATTCCTGGGGTCGAGGTACCCTCTCGTGGTTTGGCAGGATTAGCGCCAGCCCGGGGGTCCCCTCATGCCACTTACGGACAACCCTGACTTTTTGCCAGGAGCATCGTACAACAAATTTCTTGGCAGCTCAAAACAGAGGCCCCTAAGACTGGGCCAGGTGGCCCCAGACGGAGTTCTCCTCCCACTCTCGGATATTGTGGGAAACGGAGACCCCAGGCTGAGGTTCCATTTTGAATATGCCCAACTTAAACACTTCATAACCTAACAGGGACAAGCCGCGGAGCACCTCCCGTCTATAACTCCCTTTGAACGTATCTGTACCGGAACACCTGACACTCGACATGCCATATCAAGGATTTATAAGATCCTGACAGAGGCGGTGGAGACTTCACTTCCCTGCTTCTGTACTGCGTGGGAAGCAGAGCTCAACAAGACGTTTCCCAGGGATCAGTGGGAACGATTTTTCCGCCTGACCCATAGGTCTGTGGTTGCAACAAGAATGCAGGAAACCTGCTACAAGATCCTCACCAGGTGATATAGGGTCCCATCATCCCTTCATGTGTGGTGTCCCGAAGTTCCGGATGTATGTTGGCGTTGCGGAGCCCAGGGCGGCACCATGACCCATATATGGTGGTCCTGCCCGAGTCTGACGGCCTTTTGGAGCAAAGTATTGGCGGCCATTCAAGAGGTCACGGGCACCATAGTCCCTAGTCGCCCTGAGGCAGTCTTGCTATTTATGTTTAAAATCTCAGAAAAAAAGTATAAAAAATCCCTCATGGGCCCCCTCCTCCAGGCCGCCAAGACTGTGATCCAACAACATTGGAAAGACCCCACTCTCCCGGCCATAGAGGAATGGGCGACAGAGGTGAATACAGTACACCGTATGGAGATGGTGGTGGCCCAGTCGCGAGGTCAGATAGTGGAAACCACCTCTAAATGGCTCACGTGGGAGGTTGTCCTCTCGGGCCCCAAGTTCTTAGCTTTAATTGACTCCCGGTGCTCAGACTCCTTGGCATGTATCACCCCCTAGAAAACATTTATTCACTCTCCTCTTTTAGATTCAACAGATGAAAATACCATCCCAGTCATCACACATCCTCCCCTATACCTCTCTATTCACTGATTCACATTCTAAACCCGTCCCTCTCCTTTTGGATCTTATCTCTCCAGAAATGCAGCAATAATACCTAAAATATAACTTTTATTAATTCCTCTAAAAATAGGGAAGGATCACCTTGCCTATGCATAAAAATAGATTAAATGCAGGGAATAAACCGCCTGCTGGAACTCTCCCAACTTCAAGGGGAAACCAGCAGACCCTGTGGGGTAGCAAATACACCTTAAATACTGTTGGTGTGATAGCAACAAAAATTAATCAACCGGATGTGTAGTTTGTGTAACCCAGCTGCTTATTCACACTCCGTTGATATTAGCAGCGTCATCCATCAGATTATTATCCAAAAATAGCAAGAAGTCCTAATTAGACCCCAGCTACCAGTGTGATCAGTGATTAATTCACAACCGGTTGATGCTGGAAAACAATAACCAGGGATACAAACACCATAAGTTAACCTGATACTCTCTATCAGGGAACAATCTCACCCAAATCCTGGTATCTTGTTTCCCAGAGTGTCAGTGTGTCATCATATTCGGCGTAATCCAAAAAAGACCTTCATCAAAACGGTCTAGGACCCCTTATGAAAAGACCCACTTCTCCTCTCCCAGACTCTCCTCCTCCCGACGCGTTTCCTGTGTGTCATTCATCAGGGGAGCTTAAAGGAGTAGACCTATACTGGGTTATCTATAACAAAATAAGAGGGTTTTAGTTGCAGCCCTCCAAACAAAATCCTCCCTCCATATACAAGGAATCATAGAAGAAAAGACAGAGTGACTCACCAGGCGGTCACGGCGTTAGTCCTGTATGCCGTGCACCGCCGCTCAGGATCACCATATTTTTAAATGATCACTCTGCCGCCCGGCGTCTGACGTCACTTCCGTTACCGCGCCCACCACTTCCGTCCGGTGGAACGCATATGTGAAACGCTATTGCGTCTCACAGGAAGTGGTCATCAGTGACTTCCGGCGCGCTCCCCGTGTCAATATGATGACACGAGGATGGGCGTGCAAGACGCCCAGCGGTCCGCCCCCTTCCCTTCTTAGATAGGGGAAGCGCGATGTGCAGCACTCCAATGCGCATGCGCTAGGCCCGTAATCGGACTGACCCTGACAATTAAAGGTATGGGTGATGGGCAAAAGCCATATATCACCCGAAGGGGATAATAAGAAAAACCAACGGTTTTAATGACGGGCGTAACCGCCTAAAGTACCAGATGACATGGTCCTGTTTCCGGATTTGTGCAAATCAAAAAATTAGTATGGATACCGGTGCAGAGATAAAAAGAAAGCTCTCATCCAAAACAATAACAATCATAATAGATAGTGGCGGATAATAAATCAAACAGTTCTACACTTCAGCAATGGATCATTGTAATGGTCACGAGAGAGGCAATTGGGGATTGACACTGGAAACCTGAACATGGGGCTAAAGCGTGAATGGAGCCATCAAGGAATTGACAAATGGGAGGGGCCTGGCATTAGATGCACAAATAGATATAAAAGATGGGAAGACAGTAACAAAAGACTAACAACTCCATCACCTGCTATGCTAGTCTAATGAATCTAGCCCTACCTGGCTGCGGAGGTCGGCACCCTATTTAGGGCGGTGAATGGCGCCCCCGCTCGTACGGTGGCTGTCCCTCCTAACTATCACTAGGAGACTAATCTTACAAAAAGGGTGCGTAGGAAATACATTCGTTAAGACCATGGGGATGGACCGTTTTGAGTCGAAAAATCCATCTACACTCTTTTTGGAGGACTTTTTTATCCCAATTCCCCCCTCGCTTCAGTGGGGGCACAACGTCAATCCCTTGAAAAGTAATTTGGCTGACGTCACCCCTATGATGAACATTCAGATGTTTTGCCAAGGGGGTATCATTTCCAACCCTTATGTCTCTCAGGTGTTCTCCCACCCTTCTTCTGAATTCCCTCCTCGTCTTCCCTATGTACTCCAAACCGCATGAACAGGTGACCTTATAAATGACTCCCTTAGTGCGGCAATTTACAAAGCAACGGATATCATATTCTTTCCCTGTGTTGGTACTCCAGAATTTCTTGCCCGTTTTGACCACATTACAAGCCACACACCCGCCACAACGATAACAACCTTTTAGACTATTTCTGAGCCAATCACATCCAGTATTCTTATTATCCACAAAATGACTATGGGTCAATCTGTCCTGTAGTGATCTGGCTCGTCTAAAAGTGATCTGTGGTCTTTCTGGTACCAGATTCCCAATGTCAAGGTCCATCTTCAAAATGGACCAATGTCTCTCCAATACCTCTCTCATGGCCCTTGATCCATTATTGAATGTTGTAATAAACCGAACCAAGTCGGCAGCGTCATCCTGTTTAGGTGGTGGATATAGGAGAGTCGGCCTGCTGATCTTATCAACCTCTTCACGTGCCTTTTTTATGACAGCGGTTGGATAACCCCTCTCGCGGAATCGATCCTCTAGGTCATTAAACTGCAGCACACATTTCTCTTTGTTGGAACAGTTTCTTTTTATCCTAGAAAATTGCCCCTTGGGGATGCCCCTCTTTTGGGACAGTGGATGACTGCTTTCCCACCGTAACAGCGAATTCGTCGCCGTCTCCTTACGGTGGGTGCTTGTAGTAATACATCCGTCCTCCGTCCTTTCAATTAGGACATCCAGAAAGGGCAATCTGGACTCGCTAGCCTCAAATGTGAAAAATAAGCCTAGGTTGTTACTATTCAACTCATTCACAAAACAAGACAGTTCATTTTTTGTGCCCTTCCACAAGACAAGAATGTCGTTGATGAACCTGCACCATAGCAGGATTTTGTCTGTGGGTACGTTGGAATCACCTCCAAAAACGATAGTCTCCTCCCACCAGCCCAGGGTTAAGTTAGCATATGATGGTGCACAGGGACTGCCCATTGCAGTCCCCCTGAGCTGGTGGTAGAGTTGACCGCCAAAAGTAAAAAAATTCCGTGTCAGGCAAAATTCCAAGATCTCCAGTAGAAAGGCATTGTGTTCCTTAAACTGTCCCCTCATGCCACTTACGGACAACCCTGACTTTTTGCCAGGAGCATCGTACAACAAATTTCTTGGCAGCTCAAAACAGAGGCACCTAAGACTGGGCCAGGTGGCCCCAGACGGAGTTCTCCTCCCACTCTCGGATATTGTGGGAAATGGAGACCCCAGGCTGAGGTTCCATTTTGAATATGCCCAACTTAAACACTTCATAACCTCACAGGGACAAGCCGCGGAGCACCTCCCGTCTATAACTCCCTTTGAACGTATCTGTACCGGAACACCTGACACTCGACATGCCATATCAAGGATTTATAAGATCCTGACAGAGGCGGTGGAGACTTCACTTCCCTGCTTCTGTACCGCGTGGGAAGCAGAGCTCAACAAGACGTTTCCCAGGGATCAGTGGGAACGATTTTTCCGCCTTACCCATAGGTCTGTGGTTGCAACAAGAATGCAGGAAACCTGCTACAAGATCCTCACCAGGTGGTATAGGGTCCCATCATCCCTTCATGTGTGGTGTCCCGAAGTTCCGGATGTATGTTGGCGTTGCGGAGCCCAGGGCGGCACCATGACCCATATATGGTGGTCCTGCCCGAGTCTGACGGCCTTTTGGAGCAAAGTATTGGCGGCCATTCAAGAGGTCACGGGGACCATAGTCCCTAGTCGCCCTGAGGCAGTCTTGCTATTTATGTTTAAAATCTCAGAAAAAAAGTATAAAAAATCCCTCATGGGCCCCCTCCTCCAGGCCGCCAAGACTGTGATCCAACGACATTGGAAAGACCCCACTCTCCCGGCCATAGAGGAATGGGCGACAGAGGTGAATACAGTACACCGTATGGAGATGGTGGTGGCCCAGTCGCGAGGTCAGATAGTGGAAACCACCTCTAAATGGCTCACGTGGGAGGTTGTCCTCTCGGGCCCCAAGTTCTTAGCTTTAATTGACTCCCGGTGCTCAGACTCCTTGGCATGTATCACCCCCTAGAAAACATTTATTCACTCTCCTCTTTTAGATTCAACAGATGAAAATACCGTCCCAGTCATCACACATCCTCCCCTATACCTCTCTATTCACTGATTCACATTCTAAACCCGTCCCTCTCCTTTTGGTTCTTATCTCTCCACGTGCATTTCTCTGCACATCTGATATGTTCTTATCTGTGGTAAGACTCGTTGTCCAATTTTTTCCTATCTACTGTTGTGTAGTTGTTGAGCCTAAGGCCTGGACCTGTTGTAAAGGCTTGTTCTATTTCAATGCCATAACACCTAATATCTTAAGGTATTGGACAATGTAACTATCTGTATGTTTTTCTTTTGAAACCAATAAAACTTTAAAATTGAAAAATAGATATATGATAGATAGATAGATAGATAGATAGATAGATAGGTGATACATGATAGATATATAATAGATAGTGGGAGGGATAGATAGATAGATAGGGATAGACAGAAAGATGGATAGATAGATAGATAGGGATAGACAGAAAGATGGATAGATAGATAGATAGATAGATAGATAGATAGGGATAGACAGAAAGATGGATAGATACATGATAGATATATAATAGATAAATAATAGACAGAGGGATATATATATAATAGATAGATACATGGATGGATAGATAGGTAAATAGATAGATAAATGGATAGATAGATAATGGATAGATAGAGGGATAGATAGATGGATGGATAGATAGATAGATATACTGCATCTCTTTGTAGGTGAAGGAAAGAGTCAGATTCATTTGTTCCCATAAAACTACTACAAAGAAATGAGAAAAAAAATACAACTATATTTATAAAAAATGTTTCTTTATTACACAACCTTGGATTCAAACCAGCAACTTTCAAACATGTCCCTGTCAAATGGGTGTGGCTAGGGGTGTGGCTAGGGGCGTGGTCTACATTTGCCGCGGCGCCATGACCGCGCTGCACATTTGTCCCTCTTTCTTCAAAAGTTGGGAGGTATGCCTTCTATACTATCCCCATTGTAACCTTTGTGTTGGCTGCAGACTGAGTATCTGCACACTCTGACGAGACACTGGAAAACCTCATTCACATTAAGAGATAAAAAATGATTTTTCCACAAGAAGGCGTCTGAAATGAGGTATGCAGGTGTGATTATTTTCAGCTCTTTTACCTGTATGCCCATATTAATAGGTTAGATACGTCAAATGGGGATGGAGTGACAAATTCCCTTTAAGAGCATGTGTTGCACAAAAAAATGGTCATTTTCTAACAATTAAAAAACCCGTGAATAAATCTTACACATTAGTTCAATAAATATTTTTTTTTCCTCAAAAAATATTTTGTTTCATTATCTCCAGTGACATAACTGACTTAACAGACCAGCTGGTAAAAGGCTGTGCAGGTTTCTTTAGCTATTGATTTATGCTCTATTCATCAAGGTTTCTCCTTCACAAAAGGTTGAATTGTTGCTTCTTCTGCGCTTTCCTTACCGAGCAGAAAATGACTATTTTTCCCTTCCTGCAGTGAAGTGAGTAATAAAAGATTATATGAATCTACAATAGAGAACAACATAAAAAAGGCTTTCAACTATAATAAATAAAGCCCTGATTCCCTCTTGGTGTGGTTTCAAAGTCTAGAATTAATTCTGATGCTTCAGTAACAAAAGAACTGGAAAGAACATTATCATTAACAAAGTGTACTTACCAAGTATCCTGAAAAACAGTCAACTTTAAGTAATTTTCAAGTATGTTTTATATATATATTTATATATATATATATATATATATATATATATATATATATATATATATATATATATATTTATATATATAAAATGGTGCGCAAATGACTCTTATATGGCATGCTAATAACTTTTTCAGAGATGGCTTAAAGTATACATGACACATAGAATGGAAAGTGTGATTTCACATAGTAATCTCAAAAAAATAATGTTTTTCACCTTAATACTGTATTCTTATTAAGGCCTCTGCCACACTTACGTGACAAAATGTAACGTTTTTGTCACGTACGTGTTAAAGGGGTGGTTTTGTCCCCATGTGCCGTGTTTATGGCACGTACGTGTTCTCCGTGTTTTATACATAATAACACACGGAGAACGGAAAGCCCCGCCTTACCTGCATCATCCGGCGCTGTCTGTGGTGGTGAATGACAACGTCCAGCCAAAGCCACGCCCCGCTGATGCTGCTTCCGGCCCCCAGTGAAGAAGAAGCATTGTTCAAATTCACTGGGGGACGGATGCAGGGGACAGCCGCGGCAGAGACTGCAGGTATGGTGGAGGTGAGTATGTGTTTTTATTATTTTTACACTGACACCTGTCTTTCTCCGGCGCATGTCACACGGGCCCGCATCCACACTACATCCGTGTGGTATGGGTGCAGGCTGTGGGACACCCGTGCTGCCAGAGCAACACGGGCATGTCAGCATTTTTAAAAAACGGACACACGTAAGTATGGAACGGACACACGTTCCCTTCCTGAATACTTACGTGTGTCCAAAACAATAACAATACATAATAAGTTACTGAGCAAAGTCCACTGCACAAAGATCAGTGGGTTCACACCGCGGATCCCCCCCAGTACAGATATAATACACAGTGATGTCGCAGTATAGGGATAATACACAGTGATGTCACAGTACAGGGATAACACACACAGTGATATCACAGTACAGGGATAATACACACAGTGATGTCACAGTACAGGGATAATACACACAGTGATGTCACAGTACAGGGATAATACACACAGTAATGTCACAGTACAGGGATAATACACACAGTGATGTCACAGTACAGGGATAATACACACAGTAATGTCACAGTACAGTGATAATAAACACAGTGATGTCACAGTACAGGGATAATAAACACAGTGATGTCACAGTAAAGAAATAATATATTTTTATACATACATATATATATATATATATATATATATATATATATATATATATATATATATACAAAAAAGGGATGCACACGTGGACTAAATCAATAAAACTGAGTGCATGATCACAATACGACCAAAACAGAAGAAGAAAAAAGTTCACGCATAATGGATGCCCACACCAGAGAATGGAAATGCTGGATACAAATATAACAATCTTTATTAAATCCAAAAGGACAGTAAACACATGTAATAAAATCATTTAAAGGGAACCTGTCACCAGATTTGGTGACTATAAGCTGAGACCACCACCAGTGGGCTCTTATATACAGCATTCTAACATGCCGTATATAAGAGTCCAGGCCGCTGTGTAGAACGTAAAAATCACTTTATAATACTCACCTAAGGGGGTGGTGCGGTGCAGACTGGTCGGATGGGTTTCTCCGCTCTCCGGTACCGGCGCCTCCTCTTTCGGCCATTTTCGTCCTCCTTCTTCTGTAGCCGGGATGCATGACACGTCCTACGTCATCCACAATAAAACAATCAAAGCAAAAGGTGACTACTTTGAAGAACCTAGAATATAAGACTTTCAGTTATTTCACACTTTTTTGTTAAGTATTTCATTTCACATGTGTTAATTCATAGTTTTGATGCCTTCAATGTGAATCTACAATTTTCAGAGTCATGAAAATAAAGAAAACTCTTTGAATGAGAAGGTGTGTCCAAACTTTTGGTCTGTACTGTAGATTAAATATGCGTAGTGCTACACAGCCAGCACAGAGCCATACATATAGCTTAATTACAGGCTATTATAGCTCACTGCTAATGTCGCGGACGGCGGGGCGCTGCGCTCGCTAACGCTCGGGTCCGGCGCTGCTGCTGCTGCTCGGTGGCTCGAGCGGTGGACCGGATCCGAGGACTCGAGCTGCGCTCCTCGCCCGTGAGTGAAAAAGGGGTGGTTTGTTTGGGGATTTAGTCCGTGATGCCACCCACGGGTTGTGGTGAAGATGGGCACCACCGCTGCTGGTGACGGGGATCCTGGGAGCGATGGTAGGGAGCAGCTAGGATGTTGTTTTCCCCCTCCGTGGGTAGGGGTTGGTGGTCCCAGGGCCCGGTGGTGTGACGGGAAGACAGTGTTGGTGAGGTGCAGAGTTGCAGGGACAGCGCGGCACGGTGCCGGATGGCACTGGTGTATTCACTCAGACAGAAAGTCACAAAGTCTCCGGTAAACCAAACGGCTGGATGGACGGGTCCCGCAGCCGGCTGCAGTGTCTCTCCCCGGACAGGTGATAGCGGCTGTCTTTCCCTGCACCTTTGTGTACTGTCTTGACTACGATGGGTTTCCAACGGTAGTCCGCTCCCCGGTGTATGGATGCCGGAGGAGCTCGTTTTGCCTGCAGGCACTGGCCCTTGGGTCTCTAGCCTGTGGCGGTGGCTGTATACCCTCACGGTGCGGACGGTTGCCTTCTGACGGGACTTGGGTTGTTAGGAAACCCCTGGGATTCCTGTCACACTCGGATTTGACTGTTAACGGCGGCTCCAAGCCTAGTCGGGATCCGATGGCCCTGCCTGTGTGTGCTAGCTTCACTTCGCTCCCCGGTTCGGTACCGGTGGGCCACCGCCCGACCCTGATCCTACGGTTCCGTGTTGATCCACCACTCCTGCAGACGGCCACCACGTCTGCCAACCTTGCTGTCAGTGCCTGCGCTCCTACCCAGGCACACGCAGACCTCTTACTCCTCTCACTTTCCCCTCCTAAACTCCTCAGCTCCTTTTCCCGCCTCCAGGCCTGTGAACTCCTCGGTGGGCGGGGCCAACCACCTGGCTCCACTCCACCTGGTGTGGACATCAGACCCTGGAGGGAGGCAACAAGGATTTTGTGTCTGACTAATGTAACTGTCTGGGGGTGGGGGTGTGTGAGTGTTGTCTGTGGCTACCTGGCTAGTCCAGGGCTCCACACTAACATGTCAGGGCATCTATGTGATCCAATTAAATAATGAAAAAGTAATACATAGGATCCTATACCCAGTATGATGATCCACTGAACCAGGAACTATCAATCCCTGTACAGATATAGATATGGGGCAATGAGTGCAAATGAAGCGCCCCTGAAACCATCAGGGAGCTACAAGGGTCTGCATCCTTACCAGGATGCAGGGCCTACCCCCTAGGGCCCCGGAAGACCAGTGCCGATCACACACAAACACTTCACAAAATTCCAGTTTTTCCCCAACAATCCCCCATAGAATAGTACAAGGCTAGGCTTGGACCAATGGATGGCTGCCTAGAGGTTGAGCCAGTCCAGTCCATTAGTTGACCAGGTGGGAAGGGCAGACTGTGGACAGTCAGAAAGAAAGAGGGAGTCTAACAGTGACAGAGGAAGTGAGCAGACGTACTGACTAGGAGTGAACAGTAACCTGGTGCCCAGGAGGGTAGTTGCTGGTGGAGTACGGTGGAGTACTCCCGGAACTAAGCACCGACGGGATACAGGACCCTAGGACAGGCAGAAGCTCCAGGCAGGCCTGTTAACACCTGCATAGCGAGGGGACCATCAAGGACCTCGCTGACTTTAAAAATCTGAGATTCAGTAGTAAAGGGAGAACTAGGGACAGGACCAGAGACTCCAACCCTACAGGGTTCACGCTACAGTCATATGGATTGCAGTGGAAAACAACCGGATGGGGACCCCCAGTTGCTCTACGCCACGGGGACCTACCAACCAGAGACAGGTACAGGGGAAGAAGGTACTAGATTACTAAACTGGCACTGGGATGAAGGGGACCTGAAGGTGAAACCAGCTGGCCTCGGGTAACCAGTTACCACCCAGAAAAAGTGAGTAAAGAACCAGTTGCACTGAACCCTTTGTGTAGACTACCTTCTTCCGACACTCGTCATTTCACCTACCTTCTGGGGTCCCGGTCCTGCTTGCGGAGGGCCTACAATCCATGCTGCCATTAACACCAATCCCAGTAGTGAACATTTTGCAGCGGCGGCTCCATCCACATAGCCACAACACTGCAAGTGGCGTCACGTGTGAACAATATTCTATTCCCCTGTACATATTTCCCCTTTACAAAAAGGGCCCAAGGCACGGAACCGGCCAATGGCCACCAAAGTCACATTCCCCAGTTATATACTGCCCGGGACCGAGTACCCCATATCAAAAATACGCCAAAAAGAACAGAAATATACATGTGCCAGGCTAAAAGAAATGTAGTAGAGGACTGGGATAAATTCTCTGTGTGGCAAAGCATAAAGCAGGCCTGATGAATCTGGTATAGGTACTGAAAAGAGTATTACAATAAAAGGGAAACTGTCAGCAAGCCCTAAGTAAATGCTTTGTGCAACGCTCTGCAACAAAGCTTGAAACAGCCAATATACAAGATGTGGCACTGTAGAGGGAGTATCACAGTAGGAGGGAAGCCCCACGCTTATGGCAGTGATACATGGGGCTTCCCTCCTACTCTGATACCCCTCTGCAGTGCCACATCTGGTATATTGGCTCTGCTTCATGCTCTGTTGCACAGCGCTACACAGAGCATTTACTTAGGGCTTGCTGATGGTTTCCCATTTAGTACAGAGATATTACACACAGGGATGTCACAGTGCAGGGCAGTTTCTGTAGTGTTACAGGTAGACATCTGCACATTATTATACTCATCTACTCCTGTGCTGTGAGAGATGTTAGTGGTTTCTGCCTCCACTTCCTGTGCCTCCTCCTGGCTATGTTCAGATCCTGTCCTCTGCTTTTTCTGCCTGGTGCTTCTGCTCTCAGCTTCATCTTGCTTGCTTAGCTCTCTCCTTGCCCTGCTTATTCTGTTCTGTTGTCTCTCCTTGTCAGGTCTCTGCTTATTCTGCTCTGTTGCCTCCTTGTCAGGTCTCTGCTCCTTCTCTCTCTTTGTCAGGCCCTGCTCCTTTTCCTGCTCTGTTGTGTCTCCTTGTCAGATCTCTGCTCCTTCTCTCTCCTTGTCAGGTCTTTGCTTATTCTGCTCTATTGTCTCTCCTTGTCAGGTATCTACTCCTTCTCCTGCTCTGTTTAGCTTTCCATATTTTCATTTTCCCGCGGCTGTACTGAACAAGCTCCGCCTCCTCTCCTGATTGGCTGTTCTCCTGGCAGCTCTCACAGCTCTCTGACTGGTAAAAGACGCTGCCTGGCTACTCCCCCCTATACAGCAGAGGCCGCGCTGAGTGCCGTGTGGGTGAGTCGGACTCTGCACCTCTGTATTGGTGCCTGCAGCTGTACAAACAGTACAGCCCCCCTTAATCAACTGCTTGGTGACGGCCCTGGCCAGCCTGCCCGTTCTGGAAATGAGTAAAGTAAAAGTACACACACCGCGGGCAGCCATCCAGGCCCCTTTAGGTCATGGGCACCTTAGCAGCCGCGTCATCTGCCTCTATTGACGGTAAGCCACTGCATGGAATGTACGTGTGCAGAGACCGAAGGAAATGGGGAAAAGCAATGTGTATCTCACATCTAAAGCTTCATTAAAAATGAACATTTTGTTCCAAATTCAGTAAAATGGTCACTATGGAAAAACCACGTAAGATAAAATTGGGATATATCTCAGAAAACAGCAAACTTGGTTGGACTATATGTCCTTACTCGTTGCAATGAGTTATGTGTCCTGAAATGAAGACTTCTAGCATTAAAAAAATGCTGCACGGCATGTAAGCAAAAATAATAACTTCCTCCTCTAGTATAATGCCCTCAAGTTTATACAACAGACCAGCAGTATCCCTAATTATAGGATAGAAGACATGTAACATAACTGCGAAGGGTCTTATCCAGATGTATACTAGTTTTGAGAGAATCAATTCCTGCAACAATAGGGCATCACTTGCTCGATTTAATCCTGTATGCATTCAAGGGATTAATTAAAATGAGTATCTGTGGCTGTTTGGGACACACAAAATCAAATTTATTCTTGGAAATTTATAAAGCTTGGATGAGAATATTTTCAAGTTTTCACTATAAGGGGTACTTTGCACACTACGACATCGCAGGTGCGATGTCGGTGGGGTCAAATCGAAAGTGACGCACATTCGGCGTCGCTGTCGACATCGGAGTATGTGAATAGTTTTTACTACGATTAACGAGCGCAAAAGCGTCAAAATCGTATGATCGGTGTAACGTCGGTCATTTCCATAATTTCGGAAGGACCGATGTTACGATGTTGTTTCTCGTTCCTGCGGCAGCACACATCGCTGTGTATGAAGCCGCAGGAGTGACGAATGTCTCCTTACCTGCGTCCCGGCTGCAATGAGGAAGGAAGAAGGCGGGCGGGATCTTTCCATCCCGCTCATCTCCGCCCCCCTGCTTCTATTGGCCGTCTGCCGCGTGACGCCGCTGTGACGCTGCACGACCCACCCCCTTAGGAAGAAGGCGGTTCGCCGGCCAGAGCGATGTCACCGGGCAGGTAAGTTCATGTGAAGCTGCCGTAGCGATAATGTTCGCTACGGCAGCTATCACAAGATATCGCAGCTGCGACGGGGGCGGGGACTATCGCGCTCGGCATCGCTACCACCGGCTTGCGATGTCGTAGTGGGCAAAGTACCCCTAACAGTCAGTTGGATCACTGGAGACAACCTTGTATGTACTGTTAAAATGAAAAATCATATAACATATTGAGATATACATATCGGCATCCATAATAATAAGATTGCTTCCTTTATCAGAAGATAAAAATAAGATTATCCCTATTCTTAAATTCTCAAAGGCCAATAAGTCAGGTAAGGAATCTTTACGATTGTATCTAGGGCTATATATAGGATCGTTATAATTACTTATTTGTTATGCTTTGCTTATATAGTACCATCATATTCTGCAGAGGCTTACAGAGATTGTCATCACTGTCCTCATTGGGGCTCATAATCTAAATTCCCTATCTACCTTTGTAGTAAGGTAGGAAAATAGAGTACCCAGGATAAAGCCCACACAAACATGAGGAGAACTGTAGTGCTCGGTCATGGTTCCAGTGCGGCACACCCACACTCTTCCGCTCCCAGGTCTCGGCAGGGTCACCGCTCTCCTCACCTGCCCGGCGCGTCAATACTCCCCTCTCCTGCCCCGGGGGTCTGCCACGGTTTTTCCTTGCATCCAGGCCACACACTCAGTGAGTTCTCGTAAGGTGCATGCGCGGCTGCGGCCCCATTCTTAAAGGGCATCCCATTACCTGGAAGTGATCCCTGAGGTCACCTATTACCTTAAGGCATTTAAAGGGAACCTGCCAGCACCTGCCAGCAGAAATTTCTCAATAAACCTAAAAGATTCCCCTTCTGCAGCTCCTGGGCTGCATTCTAGAAAGGTTCCTGTTGCTATTGTGCCCCTTTTGACACCTAAATAAATACTTTATAAAGTCTTACCTTTTTGTATGCAAATGTTTTTTTATGGTCACGGGGGCGGGCTGTCTTGCGTCCGTTATTCGCCTCCTGCCACTTTACGCCGTCCCCCATTCCTCATTTCCATACATGAGGACGCCGCCCAGTGCTCCCGAGGTCTCGCGCATGCCCAGTGGCACTATCGCAGGACAGCTCTGTGTAAAGCGTGACCGCTGGTGAGGTGATTGCGCAGGCGCGTGATTATGGGCGGCACTGTGATTGTCATCAGCAGTGTCATCCACGTACCCGCCCATAATCTCGTGCCCGCGCTTTTCCCCACTGCCTCCACTGTTATGCACAAGCGCTGGCCATATGAACCCACGTCACCTATTACTGCAGGCGCGAGATTATGGGCGGCGCTGTGATTGTCATCAGCAGCGTCATCCAAGTACCCGCCCATAATCTCGCGCCTGCGGTAATAGGTGACGTGGGTTCATATGGCCAGCGCTTGTGCATAACGGTGGAGGCAGTGGGGAAAATCCCGGGCACGAGATTATGGGCGGGAGATTATAACGCTAAGAGACTTTACCAGTCTGTACGAGCCAACCTCAACTGGTTTCTGGCAGTCATGCATTTAGGCCCCCTGTTGCTGCACCAGCCAGTCCCTGTATGGGGTTTGCTACTGGTTACCTCCTTCAGGGAAGTGTAAGGCCCAATGGGTCTAGTCCCAGATGCTTGCTGCCTATCGGCGACTATAACAAGAACATACAAACCCATTGCAGATGTTGTCCTTGGTGGGATTTAAACCCAAGACCCCAGCTCTGCAACAGTGTTTTGCTTAACTATGCTTGCATTTATCTTGTGACTGTGTTGATATTTTTGGTGTATGGCCTGTATCTTTATGCCTTAAGATTATTAGGTGTATTAACATTAATTTTTTCTCCTAGTATCTCTCTATTCATTATTCTGCAGCGGCATAACAATCGCGGTCACAGGGATTGTGACCGGGCCCAGGGGCATAGGGGGCCGCCGGCCCCAGCGCCTGTTTTTGCCAAGCAGCCGGCTTCCTGCAGCGGCAGGGTGGTCATGTGTGCCATTATAAAATAATTTGATTATTCACTGCACAAATTCCCATAATCCCAGGAGTGTGGAGCAGCGAATATGCGCGCAGCTGTCGGCTGTGTAAGTGGCTGCACTTGATTGACATTATGTGCTGCGAGCTTAGATGCTGAGATGAGTTGCTAGCATGCCAGTGTGTCGCTCAGGGTTATGGGGTACTAGGTCTCAGGCGGTGTATAACTGGGGAATGTCACTTTGGTGGCCGTTGCCCCGTCCCATGCTCTGGGTGCTTTTTGAAAAGGGGAATATTTATAGGGGATTAGAATAATGCTCACACGTGACGCCACTTGTGGTGTTGCGGCTATGTAGATGGAGCCGCCGCTGGAGAATTATCACTACTGGGGCTGGTGTTAATGGCAGCCTAGATGTTAGGCACTCCCCAAGCAGGGCCGGGCCCCAGAGGGTAGGTGATGTGACGGGTGTCGGAAGAAGGTAGGCCACACAAGGGTTCAGTGCAACTGGTTCTTTACTCACTTTCTGGTGGTAACTGGTTACCCGAGGCCGGCTGGTTTCACCTTCAGGTCCCCTTTGTCCCAGTGCCGGTTTAGCAACCTGGTGGCTTCTTCCCCTGCACCTGTGTTTTGGTTGGTGGGTCCCCGTGGTGTAGAGAAGCTGGGGGTCCCCTCCTGGTGGTTTTTTACTGCAGTCCGTATGACGGTAGCGTGAGCCCTGTGGGGTTGGAGTCTCTGGTCCTATCCCCAGTTCTCCCTTTGCTACTGACTGAGTCCCGAACTTCAAGGTCAGTGATGTCCTTGATAGTCCCCTCACTGTGCAGGTGTTATCAGGCTTGCCTAGAGCTTATGCCTGATCTAGGTTCCTGTACCCCGTTGGTGCATAATTCCGGGAGTAGTTCCCCATACTCCACTGGCAACTAACCGCCTGGACCCTCAGGTCACTGTTCAGTCCGGTCAGTGCGTCTGCTCACTTTCACAGTCACTGCTCAACTCCTCACTCTCCACTGTCTGACTGTCCACAGTCTACTCCTCCCACCTGGTCAACTAGTGGACTGTACTGGCTCCACCTCTAGGCTGCCATCCTTTGGTCCAACCCTAGCCTGGTACCATACCATTCTAAGGGGGATTATTGGGAAAAACTGGGATTTCTTGGAGTGTTTGTGTGTTATCGGCACTAGTCTTCTGGATCCCTAGGGAGTAGGCCCTACATCCTGGTGAGGGATGCAGTACCTTGTAGCTCCCTGATGGCTTCAGGGATGCTACACCAGCATTGGAGAAGGACAGTGGGAGGGCAGAGGGAAGGTGAGTATAATTATTTTTTTTACTCTCTGTGGTGTGATGATGGATCTTTTGTACCAGAATGCTCCCAGAATAGGGACAAATGCCAGGATGGAGACATATATCAGGATGGGGCTATGTTGTGGACGTGAATACCAGGATGGGGCTATGATGGGGACATACATACCAGGATGGGACCATGATGGGGACATATAACTGGATGGAGATATATACCAGGATAGGGCTATGATTGGGATATCAATACCAGGAGGGGGCTATGATGGGGACATAGATACTAGGATGGGGCCATGATGGAGACATATACCAGGATTGCGCTATGATGGGGACATAAATACCAGGATGGGACTATGATGGAAACATAAATACCAGGACGGGGTTATGATGGGGACATGTATACCAGGATGGGGCTATGATGGGGACATAAATGTCAGGATGGGGCTGTGATGGGGCCATATACCAGAATTGGACCAGGATGTGGACATTTACACTAGGATAGGGCCATATTACCAGGATATAGCCTTGATGGGGGTCATACACAAGGATGAGGCCATATATCAGGATGTTACCATGATGGGGACATATCCCAGGATGAGGCCAGGATGGGGACATATAAACTAGGATGGGGCCACTCACATAATAAACATGCCACACTTAAACTTTCTCGTACAACTGCGGTCTGTGTAATAAATGCCACTCAGCCATGGCCATAATATCACATGCTAGTGTCCCCAATCTCTTCATACTCACTGAAGTCAGCTTGCAAGATGGCGCTGCCCCATTCACCTCCAGTTATGTCTAGGGATGAGCAAACCCGAACTGTAAAGTTCGGGGTCCGGTGCTGAACCCCGAATACAGACTTTTAACTGTATGTCTGGTTCTTGTTTGTGTTTGTTACCTGAGTAAAGCTTGTTGTAAGGTTGCAGAGCAGCCAATCAGCAAGCTTTTAGGGTGTAGGCACTTCAGGAGCCATTACAGCCATGCCAAGTATTGGCATAGCTGTAATTGGCCAGAAAAATCATGTTAAAAAAAAATATAGGCTTCAAATGGAAGTTAAATGGTAGCTATAGCAGGACGGTTATCCCGTCCGTGTTTCCCGGAGGATCACATTGCAGTGAGACTCTATTTCAGGCCCGCTTATTAAGGTTCATCAATATTCACTGCTTTCCCCACCCACCCTCTCTACCAGTGTCTGTAATTATTGGAACCAGAATTAAAACTGTGGAAGAACAGCGCTGCTGTCAACAAATGTAGATCCAATACACCTGATAATGTGTGAGAGGTGGTTTATTTCTAAGCGTTTCAAAGTGAAACTCCACTTCTTCTTCAGAAAATCCACCAATTAGTGTATATGCTTATTTGCAGACTAGTAAACATGCCCCCCATCCTGTGTCCACAGCTGTGATTGCTTGCAGTCAGTTTGCTGTATGGTAGTGTAAAAAGAAAGAAATAAATAATTAAAAAAAGACATAGGCTTCTGCCATATTTTGATAGCCAGCTTGGGTAAAACAACACCTACTGGCTGCATCCCCCACATGTATGCTTTACTGTGGCTGGATATCCCAATAGAGGTGTTCCATCCATGTTAAAGCAGACAGGTGGGGGTTGGTATTATAAGGTTTCAGAGGAGCCATGGATATTGGCCACTCCAGCCTAAAAATACCAGCCTACAGGTGCCCAGAATTGGAACATGACATTATATGTGCCAATCCTGGCGCTTTACCCATCTCATCCCAATCGCCAATTGCCCTGGTGAGCTGGCAATCGAGGTAAGATAAGGGGTTAATGACAGCTGTGATTTGTCAAAAAATAGCTGCCATCAAGACCTGGATTATTAATGGGAGGCATGTATGAGACACCTCCATTACTAATCCTATAAGTGAAAAGAAGTAAAACACAAACAACAAAAAAAATCTTTATTTGAAATAAATCATACACACGCTCTTTCACCCCTTTATTAACCCCCAAAACACCCTTGCAGATCCAATGTAATCCATACGAAGATCCTCAGCTTTGCTATATCTGGAGCCTGCTGAGAAGGAAAACATGTCCACTCTCCGCAAGCTCTGGGAATCACTGAGAAGGAGGACCCAGCTGTGAGCAAATTACATCACTCAGTTCACCGGAGGTCACACCCGGGTTCTCACGGTGTGACCTCACCTGACCTGACTGCCATACTGTCAGAGTGCAGTTCACGGCCATGCACCACACTCCAGCAGTCGGGTCAGGTGAGGTCACACCATGGGAACCTGGGAATGACCTCTTGTGAACTGAGTAATGTTGCATGCTCACAGCTGGATCCCTTTGTCAGTGAGTGCCATGAGAGTAGGCGGAATGCAAAATGAAGTCCGTCTAGGTATTAAAATGCCAAGAGATGAATGTCCAAGCAAAATATTGGAGTCAACAAGCTCATCACAAGGTCTATCAGTTTTGGCACAACAAACACGGCAGTGGATGTGACTCATATGCTTCATAATAGTAAGATCACAGATGTCCATGCAAGCACCATGCGATGCACATTACACAAATCTGGAATGGTGGACCGAAAAAAGGTGAAGAAGCCTTGACTTTAAAATCATCATAAAAAGCATTGGTTCAAGTTTGAAAAGAAGATCAAAAAATGTACAGTAGAAGATTGGAAACAGATGATATAGAGCAATGAGACTAAAGTCAATAAATAGACTCTGATTAGTGAAAATAGGTCTGGAAGAAACAAGGAAAAAAGGGGCTAACGTATTGAGGAATTGAAGGAATTGTCAAATTTGATGGAGGAAGCCTGATGACATGGGGTTGTTTCACAGAAAAATGTATTGGATACTTGACCAGGATCGATGGTGGTCTCAATGCTGAGCTATATGTGAGTATCCTACAAGATGAGTTACTCTGTACACTTGAGTACTATGGGTTTGAAAAAGACGAAAGAGTGTTCCAGCAGGACAATGACCCGAAGCATAAGTCGAGATTGACAAATAAATGGTTCAATAACAATGAAGTAGATGTGCTGCATTGGCTTCCACTGTCCCTTGAGCACAATCCAATTGAACATTTGTTGGTACAGTTGAAGAAAAAGCTGTATATACAGTGCCTACAAGTAGTATTCAACCCCCTGCAGATTTAGCAGGTTTGATAAGATGCAAATAAGTTAGAGCCTGCAAACTTCAAACAAGAGCAGGATTTATTAACAGATGCATAAATCTTACAAACCAACAAGTTATGTTGCTCAGTTAAATTTTAATAAATTTTCAACATAAAAGTGTGGGTCAATTATTATTCAACCCCTAGGTTTAATATTTTGTGGAATAACCCTTGTTTGCAATTACAGCTAATAATCGTCTGTTATAAGACTTGATCAGGCCAGCACAGGTCTCTGGAGTTATCTTGGCCCACTCCTCCATGCAGATCTTCTCCAAGTTATCTAGGTTCTTTGGGTGTCTCATGTGGACTTTAATCTTGAGCTCCTTCCACAAGTTTTCAATTGGGTTAAGGTCAGGAGACTGACTAGGCCACTGCAACACCTTGATTTTTTCCCTCTTGAACCAGGCCTTGGTTTTCTTGGCTGTGTGTTTTGGGTCGTTGTCTTGTTGGAAGATGAAATGATGACCCATCTTAAGATCCTTGATGGAGGAGCGGAGGTTCTTGGCCAAAATCTCCAGGTAGGCCGTGCTATCCATCTTCCCATGGATGCGGACCAGATGGCCAGGCCCCTTGGCTGAGAAACAGCCCCACAGCATGATGCTGCCACCACCATGCTTGACTGTAGGGATGGTATTCTTGGGGTCGTATGCAGTGCCATCCAGTCTCCAAACGTCACGTGTGTGGTTGGCACCAAAGATCTCGATCTTGGTCTCATCAGACCAGAGAACCTTGAACCAGTCTGTCTCAGAGTCCTCCAAGTGATCATGAGCAAACTATAGACGAGCCTTGACATGATGCTTTGAAAGTAAAGGTACCTTACGGGCTCGTCTGGAACGGAGACCATTGCGGTGGAGTACGTTACTTATGGTATTGACTGAAACCAATGTCCCCACTGCCATGAGATCTTCCCGGAGCTCCTTCCTTGTTGTCCTTGGGTTAGCCTTGACTCTTCGGACAAGCCTGGCCTCAGCACAGGTGGAAAGTTACAAAGGCTGTCCAGGCCGTGGAAGGCTAACAGTAGTTCCATAAGCCTTCCACTTCCGGATGATGCTACCAACAGTGGAGACAGGTAGGCCCAACTCCTTGGATAGGGTTTTGTACCCCTTGCCAGCCTTCTGACCCTCCACGATCTTGTCTCTGATGGCCTTGGAATGCTCCTTTGTCTTTCCCATGTTGACCAAGTATGAGTGCTGTTCACAAGTTTGGGGAGGGTCTTAATTAGTCAGAAAAGGCTGGAAAAAGAGATAATTAATCCAAACATGTGAAGCTCATTGTTCTTTGTGCCTGAAATACTTCTTAATACTTTAGGGGAACCAAACAGAATTCTTGTGGTTTGAGGGGTTGAATAATAAATGACCCTCTGAATAAACTTTTCACAATTTAAAAAAAAAAAAAAAAAAGAAATAACATTCTTTTTTGCTGCAGTGCATTTCACACATCCAGGCTGATCTACAGTCCAAATGTCACAATGCCAAGTTAATTCCGAATGTGTAAACCTGCTAAATCTGCAGGGGGTTGAATACTACTTGTAGGCACTGTATACCTAAGTGAGTCGACCAGTATGCACCAAGATTGGGAACATGCTGAAGAGACCTGGGATCAGATTAGAGACATACTTAAATCTGACAGAGAGCATGCCCAGAAGGATTCAGGTAGTGTTGACAGCAAAAGATTGATTTACAAAATACTGACATAAAAAATAAAATTTAGATTTTAGGAGCAAAACAGTATCAACGCAGTGACAAGACAAGAATGTGCATCACTAATCATATGCTAAATAGTTTCAAGTCAAATTTATGTTTGAGATAGCCAAGATGATTGTCTATACAATGATGGTAGTCTCACTTTAGGAGCTGTAGGGGGTGGTGAGATATGGAGCCTGAAAGTCAAAGGTTCAAAACATTGTTACCCTTTTGCTTATGAGTGTAAATCTGGCCTTACAGAGTGATTAGTATAACATATTCTACCCCTTAACATAGGCTGTCTGGAAGGATATCTATGTGGATGCAACATAGTACTACTCAGAATTCTAAATAGGGGCAGTGCTAGCAATAGAAGGTTGGAAAACTTATTAAGAAAACTTTTGTCTAATATAATTTGGGGAAGTACACTTTATATCCTTGATCTGTACATGTCTCCATTTATTTCATTTTTGCAGCTCTCAAACGATCTGACAATAGCAGTGAAAAGCAATTATATCATTTTCTAATAAGGAAGACTGAGATGACAATCAGGAAATGTAAAAAGATCTTCTAACAATGACTGCTATTCCCTTGGCGTAGCCATTTCTCTCGGCATATACTGCATTATATTATGATTTACTGTTATTTCTTCTCTTCTCTCGTATTGTTCTGTCTCTATTCTCAGCTCTACTTAGGGTTTGTTTAATTTTTCATAACGCTCCCCCAGGATTTCCTTTGCATAGTCGATATGTTAGTAAAATCTTATTTGAAGCTTGAAGGAAAGCTGGATGTGAAAGTAATGTGGGGAAGAAGATAATAAAATCTCCCAGATTATCTTTTTACTGCAAGGAGTACATTCCATCTTAATGTCATAATTATTTCCCCAGTACATGAGACCGGTTCTTATATTACCTGGGATTACCTTAAAATACACTTTTTAGCCAATTCATGGAGCAATTAATCTTTGTGGTTACCGAGCTGGAACAGAAGACAGGAAGTTGTCTTACAGTGGGTCAGTGCTTGCGGTGAGAAATAAAACACTCTTGAAGATGTTGACTGACATAGTGTCTGGATTAACACTCCCAAGTGATGTCAGCAAGTGTCCTTATGTCATTGTGCTACAATCTGTAACATTGGTTAACCTTCTTCTGAACCTTTCTTTTTAAGACAGACTGTAGTTTACAAAGAAGTGATGAGAGGCGATGACTATGGTCAGGACAGGGCTTATATTGCAGATAAATAATACTGTTACTATGCACTCATAGGTTATATTGTCAGACCATGGAATTCCAGTGGACACAATGACTTGTCTGGGTTTTATCAATCTTAATGAACAAAGTAGGAGTTGACCATATATTATCTTTACACTTTACAATAATGTGAAGCCATAAGGAACCTGTCAGGTGCAATATGTACCCAGAACCACGAGCAGTTCTGGGTGCACATTGCTAATCCCAACCTAACCATCCCTGTATACAGTAGCATAGATAAAGGGATCTTTAGAAAAAGTATTTCTAAAGTTCTTATATCGTATGCTAATGAGCGCAGGGGACTAGTCCCGAGGACGTTAAATCCACCGACTAGCAACCCTCTTAGCATGGTAGCATGCCCACAGAGGTGCACTAACATGCTATTTATTGCAGCATTACCAACGGTGCCATGTGCACCTGTGTGCGCTGTGACCGCGCTTCAGAATGCCGGCACTTCCGGTCATGCACAGTATGAAGCCGGATGTATGTGTCCCGTCTCCAGACTGGTCTACTGCGCATTACTGGAAGTACCCGGCATTCAGAAGAGCGGTCACAGTGAACACAGGTAGGCACAGCACCGCTGATGATGCTGAATTGAATAGCATGTTAGTACATCCCCTGTGGGTGTGTTAACATGCTAAGAGGGCGGACTAGTCGGTGGATATAACACCCTTGGGACTAGTCCCCTTGCTCATTAGCATAAGATAAAAGATCTTTAGAAATACTTTTTCTAAAGATCTCTTTATCTATGCTAGTGTATACAGGGACGGTTAGGCAGGGATTAGAAATATACACCCAGAACTGCTCATGGTTCTGGGTGCATATTGGACCTGACAGGTTCCCTTTAATGCCCAATGTGCTAACCAAGTGTCATGGATTGATTGCTTTACTTAGAAACCTAATTATACTTTAACAGCCAAGATTGGAAAAACCTCTGATTCCGACCATCAGTAGCGAACATACCATCTAACGAACGTATAGTACGCCATAAAAAAGGTAGCTATATGAAATGGGTCATGCATAGTGAATAACAGTTGATATATGTTATAAGGGTCAATCAGTACAAATAATACAATGGGCAAAAAAGTTAATAGAAACATTTAAAAAGTGCATAATAGCAAAAAACAAGACCCACCAAAATGCTTGTGTTGGATTCAAAAATTCTCCCAATCTCAGTATATAGAGGCTACATTGCCACAATGAATATATGGTCAGTTTTTGACGTGGCAGATTTTCTGTAGCATTTCTCAATTAGTAGGTAAATTAGGTTATTTGTGCATTTTTTTACATTTGTTTTTGTGGGGTATTTTTACATGCGTTTTTGATGCTGCAGTTTTTGTCTCTTCTTGTTATGTGATGTTTTAAATAAAGCTGCTTTCTTTTTGAAACTTCCTGCTATTTGGCTTTGATAAAGCTTTATTGATTCAGTCATGGGTAGATTACGTGCGTTTTTAGTGAGCTTCCACAGCATACGCGTTGTTTTACTTGCAGATTTTCTCCATCTAATGCAAGTCTATGCTAAATCTGCACAGAAAACTCAGTGTACCCCAAAGAGAAATTCACACATTACAGATCAGGTCAGTTTATCATGCAATAAAAAAGTACAGTGAACATAAAATTTCTATGCATCCCATCCATTCTGCGGGAACTATAAGGCTGCTTTCACACTTCCGTCTTTTTCCATCAGTCACAATCTGTTTTGTGACAGATGTGATGGATGCGTTGGGAGATTGTTGTACAACTGATGGGATGGATCCGTTAAAAAAATGGATCCATTGTAGCACTTTGGAGCTGGCAAAGAGAATCCAGCTGTGGCTGCGGGTAACCTGAGTGACTTCGACACTGACAGCACGACTCACTTCAGTTGCTCCGTGGAGCTCACAGTGAGTGGTGGTGCTCTACGGCCACTGCTGTCAGCTTCTGATGTAGCAGAGCTGAAAGCGTTGTGGGACCTCGTGTGGATTACGTCGAACCTGGAGGGGTATTTGGGGATTAATAAAGTGGTGAAAGAGGGTGCTTTTTTGTCTTTTATTTCAAATAAAGGATTTTTTGGTGTTTGTGTTTATTTACTTTCACTACTATTTAGTGATGGGGGGTGTCTCATAGACACCTGCCATCACTAAGCTACGACTTAGTGGCAGCTATGGGCTGCCATTAACTCCTTATTACCCTGATTGCCACTGCACTAGGGCAATTCGGGATGAGGCGGGTAGAGTCCGGGACTGTCGCATCTAATGGATGCGGCAATTCCGGGCGGCTGCTTGCTGATATTTTTAGGCTGGGGGGCTCCCCATAACGTGGGGCTCCCCATCCTGCGAATACTAACCCTTAGCCAAGTGGCTTTCCCTTGGCTGGTTATCAAAATTGGGGGGAAAGCATGCAATTTTTTTTAATTATTTATTTATTTATTTTACTGCAAGATATAGACCCGCCCACTGGCGGCTGTGATTGGTTGCAGTGAGACAGCTGTCACTCAGTGTGGGGGCTCATCTGACTGCAACTAATCATATTTGCTGGTGGGCGGGGAAGCAGTGAATACGAGAATCACACACACACTCATACATACACACGCCTCTGCTACATGCACAGTTACACTTACATGCACAGCTTTGCTATGTGAATGTGCACACTATCACACACACAGCTCTACTGCACAGTTACTTTTATCTGAAAGTACTGAAATTCATGAAAATGTATCATCGACATCACACTAATGTGTATGTTGTGTTTCTATTATTTTTTGCAGATAGTTAAACTGAAAATGAGTACTAGAAAGGGAATTTGGTTACTTGAAAAGGTGCCTGGTGGTGGATTTTTGGGAGCTCGACTCCCTTCAAGGAACAAGTGCTTTTAGTTTTTCTTTACCATCACAAGGAAATGAAAGAAACACTCTCGTGTTCTGCTAAATCCACAAGTATTAAACTACAGGAAGTGTGGAAGAAAGCAAGTATACCTGTCACGACAGAGGAGAATATCCAAACTCGTATACAGAAGTTATACAAGGAATATGAACATCTGGGTAAAGAGAAATCAAGCAACACTGACAAAGCAAATATCAAGCAGCAGATTTGGAAAGGTGATCTTGTTGAGCTATTTGATATTGCCAGGCAAAGTGTGATGTCCATGAATAGCGTACTAGAAGACGATAAAGCATTCCTTATGTCACAAAGAGAGGATCATATGAGTTTATCAATGGGTGGTGTAGATAAGGTTCTTGCCTCACAAATTAAAAAGAAGAATTTAAATACAGAAAAAAGGAGACATATAAGATGAAACATTATAAAGAAAGCCATGGAACCCATAGGCTGGAGGGGCGACATGACTAGAGGGAAGGGAAGGAGTGATGGGGTTAAATAAGGTTATGGAGTGGAGGCTTTTGTAGGATACAGAAGAGTTGGATTGGAGGGAAGGAGGAGTCCCAGGAGGAAGAGGAGGGGAGCATATGTGGGTATATAAGTGGAGGAGGGGTGTCATACCTTCCTCTGTGACTTCCGGACGAAGATTGATCCACTGGACCAGCATGGCAGATCTGGCGTCCCTGGAGTGGAGGATCCATGCAGCGGTGGCAGTGCACGAGGCCCAGCAGTGCAGTCACACATCCGGGCTGCCGGGGCTCACCCGTCGGCACCATCCCCTCCCCCCCTTCTAGGCGTGGGCGGCGGTCCAGGCCCACATGCAGGTACTCTCCGGGAGCAGGGGGGGTGCGAGGAGGAGAATTGAGAGCCCCCTAGGGACTCTCCGTGGCGGTGCAAGCACCCTCAGCATCAGGGTCCTGCTCTGGCCACCGGGAGGAATCCCAGCCGCGGCCGCAATGGCCGAGAAGGTGGCGTTTCCAGCCCGAGGCCTACATGCGGTGTGGGGCCTCGGGCTAGAGTTCTGAGGATGGCGGCGGTTCCTGGCCGGGAGTGCGCCCAGCAGGAGACGGTGGATACCACTACGGTCGGCGGGGGGGCCGGGGGGCTGCAGCCAGCGGGAGTAGGCGGTGCCAGCGCAGGTGTCTCCTAACAGGCTGCTCATATCTGCTGTGCTGCACCCGGCAGCAGCGGTCTCCCCGGCAATCTCCCAGGAAGTGAAGGCTCATGTCGGCCCCAGGGGGCAGGAGGCTGTGGAGGCTCGGCAAGGCATGGCGGACAGGGCCCCCTGCAATCGACGGGGGGAACATGCCAGAAAAGAGCAAGGTCCGTGGCGACTGCCTGAAGGGCAGGGCGGCCTCACGGGGTGTCGCCACATGGGAGAGGACGAGCCCTGAGTGGCAGCGCTCCCACAGTTGCTCAGGAGAGTGGCCATGGCGAAGGGTGTGCCTCGACTACGGCTGCTCTAACCGACCCAGGGTAAGACGGTCCCAGTGAAGAAGAGGGACTCCTGACTCCGGGAGAAGATTCGGATGAGGTGATGGCGGAGGACGGCGTGGTTCTTATCCCGATGTCTTCTGAGTTGTGGTCAGGTGAGATATGTATTGATTTAGGCTTGTTGGCGCCGGCGGCGGTGGGGGGTGATAATGTTGTGGAGTCGGCTGTGGTTACTGAAGCGCCAGAGGTGACGGTAGTTTTGAGTCAGTTATTGGGGTTGTTGCGGGGTTTAGTGGCTGTTAGCACAGATGCAGGGGAGATGCGAGCTCCGACGGGTGCATGGATGGGAGCGGCAACGGCTGATGAATGAGTGACGAGCGTTGAGAGGGAGCTTGAGGTTGCTGTGTAGGGTGACACGGTGGAGGTGGAGGTGGGTGAGAAGGAGAAGGAGAAGGAAAAAGGAAGATGAAGTAGTGCGTCTTGATGGCAGGGCCAATAGAGAGGTGTATGTTTGCTTTGAGAGTCCGTTGGGGGCGCATCTTAAGAAGGAAGTGAGAGGAAAGATTTGGAAAAGGGGAGTACGTGGGCATTTTTTTTCGTTGCTGCCTCTGGAAAAGTTGAATTTAGATAAAGTTAAACCGAGTGATGCTAAAAAGGAGAGGGAGAAGGAGGAAGAGCGCCATTAAATTCTTATTCCTCGGACATTCACGAATTGGCTGCAGGCATTAGCGATTTTAGCTAGTTTGACTGCGGAGAAAGAACCAGAGCATTGTTCGGCATTGTTCGAGTGTATGGATGCGATTGGGGAGGCTCATAGGACTAAAGGGGGCTTTACACGCTACGATATCGATAATGTTTGGTCGCCGGGGTCAAGTTGTTAGTGACGCACATCCGGCGTCATTAACGATATCATAGCGTGTAATACTTACCAGCGACCTTAGGCGACCTCAAAAATGGTGAAAATTGTTCACTATGGAGAGGTCGTCCCAAAGTAAAAAATCGGTAAGGGTTGTTTAGCATTGTGGTTTATCGCTCATGCGGCAGCACACATCTCTATGTGTGACACCGCATGAGCGAGGACCGTCTCCTTAGCTGCCGCCGGCCACAATGAGGAAGGAAGGAGGTGGGCGGGATGTTACGTCCTGCTCATCTCCGCCCCTCTGCTTTGATTGGCCGGCCACTTAGTGACGTTGCGGTGACGTCGCTGTGATGCCGCACGTCCCTCCCCCTTGAAGGAGGGATTGTTCGGCAGTCACAGCGATGCCGCCGACCAGGTAAGTATGTGTGACGCTGCGTAGCGATAATGTTCGCTACGGCAGTGATCACAAACAATCGCATGTGCGACGGGGGCGGGTACTTACACGGTCGCTATCGCTAGAAATTGCTAGCGATATCGCTACCGTGTAAAGCCCCCTTTAAGGTAGTTTAGCCTGGTAGCGGTACGATGACCAATTACGGCAAAGGAAGACTATGAGGGCCGACGTGCGGTGGGATCATAAGGACAAATCCGTATGGATGCGGTTGATGGCGGCTCCTAGTCAGCCCTGTCGTGGGGGGGCCGGGAGATCGGGAGTCGGTACCTCGGCGAATCAGAAGAAAAGTTTTTCATGGCAATTTAATGAAGGGCTGTGTAAATTTGGTGCGGCATGTCGTTTTAAACATGAGTGTTCAGGCTGCGGGGGGGGGGACATAAGGGTACTTTACATGCTGCGATATCGGTATCGATATCGCTAGCGAGCGTACCCGCCCCCTTTGGTTGTGGATCACGGGCAAATGGCTGCCCGTGGCGCACAACATCGCTAACACCCGTCACACGGACTTACATTCCCTGCGACGTCGCTCTGGCAGGCGATCTGCCTCCTTTCTAAGGGGGCAGTCCATGCTGCGTCACGTGCGATGTCACACGGCAGCCGTCCAATAGCAGAGGAGGGACGGAGATGAGCGGCCGGAACATGCCGCCCACCTCCTTCCTTCCTCATTGCCGGTGGACGCAGGTAAGGAGATGTTCGTCGTTCCTGCGGTGTCACACATAGAAATGTGTGCTGCCACAGGAACGATGAACAATATCGTACCTGCAGCAGCAATGATATTTGGGAAAGGAGCGAAGTGTCAACAAGCAACGATTTTTCACATTTTTGCGCTCGTTGATTGTCGCTCCTTGGTGTCACACGCTGCGATGTCGCTAACGGCGCCGAATGTGCGTCATTAACGACGTGACCGCGAAGATATATATCGTTAGAGATGTCGCAGCATGTAAAGCACCCTTTAGTCTGGCCAAGTGTTTCCGCCCCCTTTTTTGTTGCCTGGGTTTTCTCGCGGTTTTCGAATCCTGTCAGTTGTTGGTTCATCTTTGCCGCCTTATCGGAATCTGCACTCTGCGAGGGAGCACTCTGGGGTTGTTGGTAAAAAATTGATGGGCGGCCCGTTTCAGGTTCCGCATTGTCAAGGTTTGGTTGTTCTCCGCTGGGGGTGGTGCCAAAAACATAGCCGAATAAATTTAGGCTTATACGTCATTTGTCCTACCCATAGGGTTCATTGGTGAATGATGGCATTGCATCCGAATTGTCGGTTGTGTATTATGTTTCATTTGATAGGGTTTTGGACTTGGTCAGGGCGGCTGGTCATGAAGCGTTGATGACACCAGCTGATGTGGAGGTGGAGTTTAGGTTGTTGCCGGTTCATCCGGATAGTCAGCATTTATTGGGTTGTTTGTGGAACGGGGAGTATTTTGTTGATTGATGTTTGCCTATGGTTTGCTTGATTTTTGTTCGAATTCTGAAGCCTTTAGTTTATTTGTTTAGTGGGTCGTGCGGGATGTTTTGGGTTTACATCGATCATTCATTACTTGGATGATTTCTTCTATGTCGGTCCGGCGGCCACGATGATTTGTGCAGAATCATGTTGATGAGGCATGTGTTTGCTAGGTGGTTGGCTTCAGCTATGGCAGGTGTGAAGTCAATGGCTCATTTTGTGCATGTCCTGAGGGAGATTAAGGAGGATCTCTCGGTTTGAGATGTTTTCTTGCGCAATTTAATGGTCGGATTTTTTAGATGGATAAAGTTGTGCTCAATGGGGTGCTACAGCTGTATACGGATGCGGCTGGGTCGGTGGGTTTTGGTGCCATTTTTAAGGTACATTGGTATGTGGGGAGTTGGCCTGAAGAGTGGCGCCAGGATGGTTTGTGAAAAACTTGGCCTTGCTGGAGTGTTTCCGATTGTTGTGGCGGTAGAGCTGTGGGGTCTGGAGTTTTCTGGGTGAGAGGTTTGCTTTCATTGTGACAATCAGGCAGGGGTACATGCGATCAACAGTTTGTCAGCAAAATTGGGCCTGTGGTTGCTTATTTGCGGCATCTGGTGCTAAAATGTTTACGGCTGAACATTCATGTTGTGGCTAAACATGTACCTGGTGTTGAAAAATGGGGTGGCTGATGCTTTGCCTGGTCTTCAGTTTCACAGGTTCCGGGCTTTGGTGCCGTGGACAGACAAGGTCAGAGCAGGGTGTTCGGAGAGCTTTTGGAGTCTGGTTAGGTGGTAATTGCGGGTCTGATCAGAAATTCGGTGACCGAAGTGACTTGGTGCTGGTATGCCAGAGTATGGGTTGAATTGCAGACGTTTTTGGGAGCAATGCTTACAGAAGGGCAGGAGGATCATTTGGTGCTGTTGCTGGCATTTGTGAGTAACGATTTTGTTGCTGGTCGGTCAGCATCGTCAGGGGCGCATAAGGTGGCGGTGGTGGCCTTTTGGTTGAAAGTTAAGGGCGAGCAGGATGTCTCCAAGGATTTCTGAGTGCGGCAGGCCTTGAAGGGTTTTTCGCAAGGGAGCGAGTGGCAGGGATACAAGGCGGCCGATCTCTTTTGTATTGCTACAATGGTTGGTGGATTGCTTGCGGTTGATATGTGTGTCGGAGTATGAGCAGACTCTTTTCAAGACGACTTTTGTGTTAGCCGTTTATGGGGATTTTCGAATTGGGGAGTTGGTTAGCCCATCTAGGGTTAAAGGTGGCAGTTTATTGTTGGAGGATTTGACAGTAGTGAAAGAGAGGGTTGAATGTCGCCTTCGTCATTCTAAGACATACCAGGTGGGTCGAGGATGGTTGGTGGTAATGTATGCAATTTCGGGAGAAGTTTTTTGTCCGGTGCGTGTGGTTGGCATGTTTTTTGGGTGCCCGGGGAAGGGGAGGTTTGCCCGGGTTCGTATTATGTTATAGGGATAGTTCCTTTTTTGTCGCGGTATCAGTTTGTAGCAGTGCTGTGGAATTGATTGGGGCAAGCGGGGGTAGCGGCCAGAGGAATATGGGCGCACTCCTTTAGAATTGGGGCGGACACAGAGGCCTCCCGGTGGTGGCTTGGCGATGAGGTGGTGAGACGGATTGGAAGATGGGAGTCCCCTCATTTCTGTCGGTACGTTCGGCCCCAGTTGTTATCCCAGTAAGGGACAGTGGGGGTAAGAAGATTATGGGGAATGTGGCTGTTGTAATTTGTGACGGGTAGTTGGTTTAGTAATTTGGTATGTCATCATAGCCTGCTTCTGTTTTGTTGTGAGTGTGTGCCTAATTTGGATATTAGGTAATTCCTTTGTGTTTTGGGGGGCCCTTTGGGCCGATGCACGTCCAAACGATTGTCAAATGGGTCTGGACAGTTTGGTGGCGTCGGTCAAGTGGATCGGCGTGTGTGGCATGGCATGAAGCAGGGTATTGCTGGAATTTGTGTACTATTGCATCAGTGGCTAGACCCCCTAATGTAGTGGTGCTACATGTGGGAGGTAATGATTTTGGAATTCGGGCGTATAGGAATCTGATACATGATATTAAGGATCGATTTTGCTGCGTTTATGGAGGGCGTATCCGGGTTTAATTGTGGCGTGGTCCGACATTATGGCCCGGTTGGTGTGGAGAGGGGCTCGATCTGTCCAGCGGCTCAATCCAGGGCGAAGGTGAACAAGGTGGTGGTCCAATTTGTAAAAAAGAAATAGGGGTATTGCAGTGAGGCACTTGGATTTAGAGGTACCCATGTGTGATGCTGCTGGAACGACGAACAACATCGTACCTGTGGCAGCAGCGATATTAAGGAAAGGAGCGACATGTCAACGATCACCGTTTTTGAACGATTTTGCGATCGTTCATCGTCGCTCCTTGGTGTCACACGCTGCGATGTTGCTACCGGTGCTGGATGTGCGTCACTAACGACGTGACCCCGACGATATATCGGTAGCGATGTCGCAACGTGTAAAGCACCCTTATGAAGCTCTGTCAATGCTCTTAAGGTGGTGACTGACACCGCGAAAAAGGGGCATTGCTCTGATAAAGAAGTTTAATAATTCAATCAGAGATGAACAACAGAAACAGTTCTTGTTAAGAGTTGTCGAGAATCATAGAAAAGCAGTCACCAAGCGAACAAAAGAAGGAGTTGCATCTTTCACAGCACATTAGTGTAAATCATTTAATACGTATGATACTGCCTATCAATGTTACTGTTTATTGTCACTATTATTTTAAGTTGGTAATTGTTTGAATTTCTAATAAAAAATACTTAACATTGAAAATCTGTTTTTGTGTACTTTTATTAAACTGATAAAAGTGTGCAACCTCTAAATATTGTTCGATCGTCTTGAAATTTGGCATATATACTTTTTACATTAGCAAGACTCGGGGTGTAAACAAAGTCTGCAAAAATTTAACCTTTTAATTTTTACCATACAAAATAAAACACCCTAATGCACAAGGAGACCATCCGTTCACTTTAAACTACGACTCTTTACTGGACTGTTCATTGTCATTGACTTCCACTTCAGAAAGCGGGCACATATTCTCCAGTATGTTACTGTAGCGCTCCTGAACCCATCAGGGAACTACTAGGTACTGCATCCTGACAAAGATGCAGGGCCTACCCCCAGGGACCTGGTAGACCAGTGACGGTACCGTCAAAACACATAATTAACCCCAGTTTCCTCTCCCAACCATGGGTGACTGACTGGACTGGGACCCAATGGATGGCCACTCAGGGGTGGAGCCAGTCCAATCCACTAGCCGACCACCAGGTGGGAGGGGACAGACAGAAACACAAAAGGAGTCCGGTAGTGACAGTTGAAGGGGACGGATGTGTCTCCAGATGGGGTCGTGTAGCAGTGACCGAGGTGGAGCAGGAGAGTGGTTGCAAGAGAGGGTACAGCCAGGTACCCCTGGAACCAAAGCACCGACGGGGCACAAGGCCCTAGGTCAGGAGAACGCTTTAGGCTACCTGACAAATACCTGCACAGTAAGGGGACCTTCAAGGACCTCACTGACCCAAGAATCCAGGGGCACCAGCAGTAAAGATAGAGCCAGGGACCTGAACAGAACACTGCTATCCGTACGGACGAGAAACTGCTGACAGACAGTAGGGGACCCACAAACGCTCCAAGCTACGGGGTTCCACCAACCAGTGAGAGGCTCTGAAGAAAGAGGCCACCAGGTTACCACACCGACACTGGAACAAAAGGGACCAGCTGTCCTCAGCACAGCAGCATTAACAACTCAGTGAGTAAAACAACAGTTGCACTGCATCCCCATTGTGTGGTCTCCTTTCTTTCTACACTGCATTCCACCATCCACTCCCTGGGGCCCGGCCCTACTTGTGGAGGGCCTACCATCCAGGCTGCCATCACCATCAAGCCCAGTGGCAGTAGACTATGCAGCGGCGGTTCCATCACCATATCCGCAACCTGCAAGGGGCATCACAATTTAATCTCTTTAATCTCCCCTGTATATATCCCCTTTTAAAAAGTGACCCCCCAGGGTCATGGAACCGGGCATCGGCCGTTACTCAACTGTGACACAGCATTCCCCGGGCATATACGGCCTGGGACCGAGTACTCCATAGCCCTGGGGCGTCAGATTACATCTTTGCTTTGCATTAACAGACACTGTTCAACTTCCCTCTGGATTGCATCTGATCTAACTTGGCTGGTGAGTCCCAGTGCAACCCAGTCCAGTGTTACAGCATACACCGTGATGGTCACTTAACCTTTCTGCAGTCTCACGTCCCGCCTCTTCAAAGGTGCCATAATGACAGGAGTAAAGTTTTGCACAACCAGACGTCTAGCGGTACACTGTTTGGATGATTGGCTACATCACATGCCAGAAGAGGTTAACCTGATACCTTGTCAGTTAAGGGGACTGGCCAATAGAGTCCTGCACCTATAGAAGTCAGCTAGTACATTGACAGTTAATGGGTCTGGATGTTAGGGTTTCATCCTCTGGCTTCCACAGTATGGGGCCTCTCTCTTCAAGGATCAGTCTCTAGTTACAGCAATGTTCGCACCCTGTGTCTCTGTGACGCCCCTGAACTAGTCAGGATGTCACAGGGTATTGCACCCTCTTTATTCTGTGGTGCAGGACTCAACCCCTCTTGGTTCCAGGTTCCCAACCTAATGTACTGCCTCCATCCGCATCCAAATTCCAACCACACCTCACACCACACCCTGTCAGACACACCAGTGGGGTGCTTACCTGGAATAGGGCCGCCCTCCTAGGGGTTAGGTAGGCTGGTGGGAGGGAAGTGAGAGAAGAAGAAGAGTGTTAGCCCTGAGAAGTGAGGGGCTGAGGGAGTAGTGGCTCCCTGTATGTAGTTGGTTGGGTCGCAGACGGTGGTCTGGTCCTGGAGGAGTCGGAGACCCAGTCGCAGGGCATCGAGGCTGGGTGCCTAGACCTGGTCTTGGAGGACGGACAGCATCTCAAGCCTAATAACCGGTCCAGGACCGAAAGCACGGCAGGGTACAGGACCCTAGGTCGGGGAGTAGCTTCAGGCAACCCGGCAATTAGCCTGTGGAGGATAGTGTCTTCACATACTGTCCCCAAGAAGTTCAGAGATCAGGGGCAGTAGCGCAACAAGGGTGATAGACTTTCCAATCCATGCATCCTGCAAAAATCCCAAGCGTGAGCCCCTGAGAGCACAGCTCCACTACCAACAAGTAGGGAGCGAGACCTGGACAACTTTAAGCCAACGAGCCACCAAAGCATTCTAAAATTAATGCACGGAGGCAGGCTCCGGACGATCTGGCAGTACCAAAGGAGATGGACACCCGGACGAGCTCCCCCAAGAGAGCAGCAGCACCCAGAGAGTTGATTTACCTTTGTGTCAGAGTCTGCTTTGCGGTCACAGCACTGCCAATATTACCTGAGTGAGTACGCTGTCCTCCCCCTGCTTCCCATCTGCATCACGCTCCCCACCACCTCCATCATCCAGAGTCCCGGGGCCTCCTCTACCCGTGCAGGGAATGTCATCTGGCTGCCCCACTCCATCTTCCCCGAGTACTGTCATCGGCAGCGGCGGTACTCCCCTTACCGCGAACCACGGGTGGCATCACGAACTCTTATCCCCTGTAAATACCCCCTTTTCATTTGAAGTGGCAGTGAGTCCCCGGGTCGGAGACCCTCGAGCCACAGCAGCAACCCCTGCCGCAGGGGCGGCACATCTCCGTCCTGTCTCGTTAGATTCATGCTATCTTGCCTTCTATCTCCATTGTTCCAATTGCACAAACCACCCACTGGATGTGACTTCCACGATCGACCAACCAGCCGGCTATGCGTTTGACACACATACTTAATAGGCCTTCAGTGACTCTTCATAGAATCATCTTTCCTTTCCCTGTCATTTGACCCCTCCCAGGGTGGTCTGGTCCCAACACTTAACTGTTTCTGTCCTTGCGATCTGCTGCTGGGAAGATTTAAACTGTTACCTAGTTCTATACAAACATTCTACACCTTACATTGCTTTACACTTTATACCACTACATATTACATATTATATTATCAATGCCTATCACACTCTTCATCACAATACAATACAACACAATACAATACATTACACTTCCTATGACACATTATTTACAAAAGATGCAAAACATTCACATTACAAGACAAGATTGCAATTGGTGTCTTCAGGGGTAGGAACACGACCACCGTTGTCGACCACTCTTACACTCGTACTGTAAAACGCTACCGTATTTTTCGCTTTTTAAGATGCACTTTTGTTCCCCCAAATTTTGGGGGAAAGTAGGGGGTGCGTCTTATAATCTGACTATACGAGGGGGGGGAGTATGTATGTATATATATATATACTACAATGTCCAGGGGAGGTGGGGGCAGCTGTGGAGTGGTGCTGGGGGCTGGTGAAAGCTGCGGGATGCAGCGGGAGATCTCCTACTCCCGCTCATATAATATGCACTGCCGTTGTCCATCACCATGGTGCTGAAACCGCACCGCGGGGATGGGCTGGGGCAGCGGCGCATATTATATCTGCCTGAGCCCCCTTTGATGGTACATGCCCCCCCTGTGTTAGATATGGCCCCCATGCTGCTGTCCATAGTAAAATAAAAACTCTTTTTTACCGCCTCCAGTGCTGATCTCCCGGTGTCTCCCTGCTGCCACTGTGATCAGGCACGCAGAGATGATATCACTCTGCTGTGCCGATCACATGACCGGCACCGAGAACCAGGAAGTGCAGGAGCTTAGCAGCATGGAGGGAGACACGAGTGAGGACAGCACTGGAGACGGTAAGGAAAGAGTGTTTTATTTTACTATGGGCAGCAGCATGGGGCCATATCTAACACAGGGGGAGGTGTGCCATCCATAGGGGGCCATATCTAACACAGGGGGAGGTGTGCCATCCATAGGGGGCCATATTTAACACAGGGGGAGGTGTGCCATCCATAGGGGGCCATATCTAACACAGGGGGAGGTATACCATCCATAGGGGGCCATATCTAACACAGGGGCAGGTGTGCCATCCATAGGGGGCCATATCTAACACAGGGGGAGGTGTGCCATCCATAGGGGGCCATATCTAACACAGGGGGAGGTGTGCCATCCATAGGGGGCGATATCTAACACAGGGGAAGGTGTGCCATACTTAGGGGGCCATATCTAACACAGGTGGACGTGTGCCATCCATAGGGGGCCATGGGCAGCACAGGGGGACGTGTGCCATCCATAGGTGGCCATGGGCAGCTCAGGGGGACATGTGCCATCCATAGGAGACCTGTGCCAGCTGTAGGAGACGTGTGCCATCTATAGGAGACCAGTGCCAGCTGTAGGGGATATGTTCCAGCAATAGGGGACATGTTCCAGCACAGGCGGACGTGTGCCATGAATAGGGGATGTGTTCCATCAATTGGAGACATGTGCCAGCAACAGGGGACGTGTGCCAGCAATAGGGGACATGTGCCATCAATGGGGGACATGTGGCATTACTGGGGGACGTGTGCCAGCACAAGGGGGCTATATTCAATATATGGGGGCCATATCCAGATTAAGGGGGCTAATTTTAGGATAGGGGGGCTATGAGGGTCATATATTTTATATGATTTGTTAGATGGACACTGGCATTATAAGACAGACCCCATTTAACATAAAAAAAAAAAATCTCTTTTCCGTCACCAAATTTGGGGGGTGCGTCTTATAATCAGGTGCGTCTTATAAAGTGAAAAATACGGTATGTATTTAATGCACTGAACACACTGTGTAAAATTGCAGCAAAATGCCACATGTGAGAAATCAGCAGTTGTTTTCAGGACACCCTCCATGTTTTTATTTATGCTTTGTGATATACAGTTTCAAATTAGCTTACGAAGATCCAGGGGACATTCATTACATGTGGAGCAAAGTCGATTCCGGCAGCTAAATAGGAAAGAGAAAGTATGCTCATTGTACTTTTCTGAGTATTCTTCTCTTAAACTGTATTTATAAATCTTCAGAAAGGGTATGTATTTCAATTTATCATAGTTCACCTAAGATGACCTCTGCATTTGTGAGTAGTATGACCTCATTTATTCCTCAAATGTGAATAACTTTGTTTTTTACATGTGTCTAACTGGAAAAGCCCTGATGATATAATCACTAGTTATTCTAGAATTCTGCCAGCTGTCTTGTCTACCCTGAAATATTTGATGATATTGCAAACTTTTAAGCTTTTACTGTGCCTTCCATGTTCTGTATTGTCTACCAGTTATAGGGAACCTGTCAAGCGATTTATTCTGTCCAAACCACAACCAACTTGAATCAGTGTCTGGTTGCGCGATTGCAGCGAGGTATAATTTTCTTTGAACGACTCCAGCCTTGATGGAAAACATAGTTTGAGGATCCGGCCAGGGAGAGACCTTACTTATGCAGCATAGTGCAGGCTTCTCTCCGCCCTGCTCCATGTGTTTGACAAATTGACAGGTCACTTATGATGTATATGTAGCGCCCCTGAAGCCATCAGGGAGCTACAAGATTCTGCATCTCCACCAGGATGCAGGGCCCCAGGAGCCCCTAGGGCCCCAGAAAACCAGAGGCGGTAACACACAAAAACTCCAGGTAATCCCAGTTTTCCCCAAAAATCCCCATACAATGGTGCAAAGCTAGGGTAGGACCAATGGATGGCGGCCTAGAGATGGAGCCAGCCCAGTCCATTAATTGACCAGGTGGGTGAGGCAGACTGTGGACAGTAGTCAGTCAGACAACAGAGTAGGAGAGGAGTGAAGGTGGACATGAGAAGACGCACTGACACGGAGTTGTCAGTAACCTGGTACCCAGGAGGGTAGCTTCTGGTGGAGTATGGTGGAGTACTCCTGGAACTACGCATCAATGAGGTACAGGACCCTAGGACAGGCATAAAGCTCCAGGCAGGCCTGTTAACACATGCACAGCGAGGGGACCGTGAAGGACCTTGCTGACCCTAAAAATCCAAAACTCAGAAGCAAAGAGAGAACCAGGGACAGGACCAGAGACTCCAACAACACAGGGTTCACGCTACCGTCATACGGACAGAAGTGGAACGAAACACCACTGGACGGTGACCCCCTCTTGCTCTACGCCACGGGGACCCACTAACCAGAGACAGGTGCAGGGGAAGAAGGTACCACATTACTACACTGGCACTGGGAAAAAGGGGACCTGAAGGTCAAACCAGCCGGCCTCAGGTGACCAGTTACCACCAGAAAGTGAGTAAAGAACGAGTTGCACTGAACCCCTTGTGTGGACTACCTTCTTCTGACACCCGTCATTACACCTACCCTCTGGGGCCCGACCCTTCTTGCGGAGCATCTAACATCAGGCTGCCATTAACACCAGCCCCAGTAGAGGACATTGTGCAGTGGCAGCTCCATCCACATAGCCGCAACATCGCAAGTGGTGTCACGTATGAACACTAATCTAATCCCTTGTAAATATACCCCCTTTATAAAAAGGGCCCAGGGCACAGAACTGAGTACCCCATAACCCTGGGCGTGACATATACACATGGAAGAGACCTGTTAATCAGCTAGATTGAGGAGAATCTGGCTTGGGGCACATTAATTATACTCTGTACAGTTTTCTGGTTTCACTCAGGTTTAGCGTTTGTATAAAATACTAAACAATGGCCACTACTCTACAGTGTCACATGTAGCACATACTGCACCTTTAACACATTGTGCATTAATTCTTACCTCACATAATGTCTCCTGTTGCTGATGACTCCAATTCAGTCTTTGTACAGGAGACAATGTGGGACTATGGATACAAATGTGTAACTCCTTTCACAGGTAGTCACCCTTTTTCCAGCCTCTCTGAGCGGGCAACCCTGTTTCTTGATTTTCTCAGTTAAAAAAAAATAACAATAATAAAAAAATAATATACTGTATATACAGTACAGACCAAAAGTTTGGACACATCTCATTCAAAGCGTTATCTTTATTTTCATTACTCTGAAATTGTAGATTCACATTGAAGGCATCAAAACTATGAATTAACACATGTGGAATAAAAACTTAACAAAAAGGCGTTAAACAACTGAAAATATGTCTTATATTCTAGGCTCTTCAAAGTACCCACCTTTTGCTTTGATTACTGCTTTGCACACTCTTGGCATTCTCTTGATGAGTTTCAAGAGGTAGTTACCGGAAATGGTTTTTACTTCACGGGTGTACCCTGTCAGGTTTAATAAGTGGGATGCCTTATAAATGCGGTTGGGACCATCATTTGTGTTGTGCAGAAGTCTGGTGGATATACAGCTGATAGTCCTACTGAATAGACTGTTAGCTGATTGTTTCTTGCCATGAATAGAGAATTGATTTCATTGAACACCCTGCCCACATGCCCCTATGTCCTGAGGTTAATTAACTATTTGATCCAATGGCCCTCCTCAACAGGAGTAAATATATAAGATTATCTTGGGACAGGAACATTACCACATCCAATTGTGAAACTTAAGCGGGCTTTACACACTGCGATATCGCTAGCGATGGCGCGAGCGATAGCACCCGCACACGTCGGTGGCGCATCACGGTGTGATCGCTGCCGTAGCAAACAATATCGCTATGGCAGTGTCACACGCAATTACCGTTCACCGATGTCGCTGTGGCTGCCGAACAATCTCTCCTTTAAGGGGTTAGGTTCGTTTGGCGTCACAGCGGCATCACTAAGTGGCCGCCCAATAGAAGCGGAGGGGCGGAGATGAGTGACCGGAACATCCTGCCCACCTCCTTCCTACCTCATTGCCGGTGGCCGCAGGTACGATGTTGTTCCTCGTTCCTGCGGTGTCAAACATAGCGATGTGTGCTGCTGCAGGAACAACGAACAACCTGCATCCTGCAACAGCAACGATATTTGGGCTTAGAACGTTTCAACGATCAACGATTAGGTGAGTAATTTGGATAGTTATTGGTCGTTCGTGCGTTTCACACGCAACGACGTCGCTAACGAGGCCGGATGTGCGTCACGAATTCCGTCACCCCAACGACATCTCGTTAGCGATGTTGTTGCGTGTAAAGCCCCCTTTAGTTATATTTAAGATCAATTAATTAAAATCTTCGTGGGACAAGCTCTTTAACCAAAAAAAAGAAAAAACAAATGAATTACTAGCATAGAGTTTTTTTATGTTTACGAATATTCTAAAGATCTTAAGGTGCATAAATTATATTGTGTTCCACTTAAAATATCACTCACTAGCAATTACAGTACATTAGAAGAGGCCAATATCTTTAAAGGAATTTTATCAAAAAAGCTCACAAAGTTCCTCAACCTTCAGTAATTGAGATACATTTATATTATGCGCAGAACATTTTTGTCTCTTGTGTAAAGGTCGACAATTTCTTGGCTGAAAATCAATGGTTCAGTTTTGTGCTAAAATACCTCTTGAATGCTTTAAGAATGTGCATGAAACAACTCTGTCAACCATCAAGTTAGAGAATAGAAGCAAAAAGAAGTCTGTAAAATTTTATGTACATAGTCAGATATGCACGCTGCTTTCAATTTCTGGATTTGACCCGCAGCACGCATCCAGTTGACAAAAAGTTTAAAATGGCAAGGTCATTATATACACTGTATTTAAGACAACGGCTTGCTAAGGGAAAACATGAAATGCAGAAATGTAATACATAAAGTCCTAGAGGAAATGTCTTATCTGGGGATATAAACTGTGTACACAATAATTATTTGAGTATCTTCACCAGATTGACATTTTGTGGATATCTTCCAACTCCAGGCTGTAGAAACCTACGTATATCACACTCTTCATACAGAATTAATAGGCAGCTGGTTTCCTCAGAGAAAATGCCCCCTCCTCGAAAAAAAAATGAACTCACTAACAAAGTCAAAAATTGCTAAAAGTCTTAAGCCTGCTTTACACGGGACGACCGATCGTGCGATTTCACGATCGATCGTACCTGCCCCCATCGTTTGTGCGTCACGGGCAATTGATTGCCCGTGGCGCACAAACTCGTTAACCCCCCGTCACATGCACTTACCTCCCGGGTGACATCGCTGAGGGTGGCGAACATCCACTTCCTGAAGTGGGAGGGATGTTCGGCGTCACAGCGACGTCACGCGGCGGCCGCCCAATAGAAGCGGAGGGGCGGAGATGAGCGGGATATAAACATCCCGTCCACCTTCTTCCTTCCACATAGCCGGCGGGAGCCGCGGGACGCAGGTAAGCGATGTTCATCATTCCCGTGGTGTCACACGGAGCGACGTGTGCTGCCACGAGAACGATGAACACCCGGCGCCATGTTTCATAAACGAATTTATGAAACCTAGTGACGAGTACTCGACTCATGATTTGTGAGAGATACTGCGTCACTAGGAGGTGTCACACAGGCCGAAGTCGCAAGCGACGCCAGATGTCGTCATAAAAACTGTGACCCCGACGATCTATCGCACGATAGATCGTCTCATCTAAAGCACCCTTTACTGAGGGATGGAGCATTCTTGGAATTGCTAAGATATTGAAGAAAATCTGTCAGCAGGTTTTTGTTCTGTAATCTGAGGACAGCATGCTGTAGAGGTTAAAAAACAAAAATCAACTATGCCTCTCTTATCAGGCTGTATGATGTTGTTTACTTAAACTAAAGGCTTTATCACCAAGTGATTGTCATTGCTGGCACTGCCATGTCATATGCACTGCAGTCCGGCACAACCCCTCCTCTGAATGGCACCTGACTGTTAAGGCTGCTTTACACCAGACAATCTATCGTGCGATAGATCGTCGGGGTCACGGTTTTTGTGACGCACATCCAGCATCGCTGGCGATTCCGGCCTGTGTGACACCTCCTAGCGACGCAGTATCGTTCACAAATCGTGAGTCGTGTACTGCTCGCTAGGTTCCATAATATTGTTTAATTTAGTTGTTCATCGTTTCCGGGGTAGCACACGTCGCTCCGTGTGACACCCCGGGAGCGATGAACAGCAGCTCACCTGCGTCACGCGGCCGCCGCCGGCTATGTGAAGAAAGGAGGTGGGCGGGATGTTTACATCCTGCTCATCTCCGCCCCTCCGCTTCCATTGGCCGGCGGCCGTGTGACGTCGCTGTGACGCCGAACGTCCCTCCAACTCCAGGAAGTGGACGTTCGCCGCCCACAGTGTGGTCGCACGAGAGGTAAGTATGTGTGACGGGGGTTACTGACTTTGTGCGACACGGGCAGCGATTTGCCCGTGACGCAAAAAGGACGGGGGCGGGTACGATCGATTGTGAAATTGCACAATCGGTCGTACCGTGTAAAGCCCCCTTTAATGTACAGTCTTTATACAGAGCCTGGTATTGGCGGGACAGCTTTCTCAGCTCTGCTACATGACTACATCTACAAATTCTGATTGTGTCAGAACAGCTGCACCCAGCAATCTGAGGGATACATGGCTGGATTAAAAGTCTTTTTGCCTACATTATTTTGCTCTCAAATGAGGTATCAGAAACCTGCTGACACATTCCCTTTAAATCATAAAAAAACACTGGTTGCACCAATGATATGTCCAACCATGATTTTGGGGGAGCACTGGAGGATGACGGGTGCCTGGTCCCTTCATGTTTGATTATTCTCAAATTTTTTGCAGTTAATGTGTCTTTTTTCTCAACACCTTTTTCCGATTTGGTTGACTATTTGCAACAAATTTTTTGATGATTCTGCGGTACGCCCCAAGAGTGCTGTATGCTTCTGCAATACTTTTAATTATTTTTGAATTTTCAGTCACTTTTGTCATTTTTTTGGCTATTTTTTCAAGGTGCTTAATAATTCTGCACACCTTGATAAAGGGTGTTGATTCCTTAGTTCTCAGACTCTCTCATTACACAAATACACATCCCTTGATGTGCTTCATCCAATAAGCATTCAAGTTAATACACCTTCAAGAATTCAAGATAGAAAACGTGTAGAAAAATGATGATGTAATCAAAATACCCACTTGCCAATAAATTCTGCACACTGTGAAATTGCACTACATATCATTTAACTCCAAATCCTGATCCATGAAGGCGCCAATTGAGTAATATTTGTCTAATTCATTAAGAGGTGTGCATATTAATGAATTATATGCATTTTACAACTGCCATGTGCCTCCTCCAGGAATTTTACTCCAGTCCCTGACTGGTACTTTTCTGGCATAATTTACACCACATAAGTGGCAAAAACTTTGATGAAGTTTCTGAGCTCCCCTTGCCTTGCCCATTTTAAGCTCCACACCCTGGTGGAACTGGTCAGGACTAGCGTAAAAAGTAAAAGTAGAAAAAAAATTGCGCAATACAAGTGCGCCAAACAATGTATGGTACTGTGAGATGTTTTAAGCCAGCAAAAACTTCTTGATGAATTGGGCCCTAAATATGTTCATTTTTTCATTGCAAAAGTCGATTCTTTAAACTGAGGTGCATTAAACCATGGCCAGACTGGGAGTACTAAATGTATGGCTTCTGCAAGGAGTTATGGTCCATTAAGGTTGGTTTTGTTGATAGCAGTCCTTAGACTTGTCACTGGTTGCACTGTTCAAGATATTGGAAAAAATCGTACAGACACTAATTTACCAGTCAAAATCCAATGAGCTAAAGATTGGACCATAATGAAGTCTCAGGTCAGGCGTCAATACCAGAAGAAAAACCCAAGGAACAAAGTGACAAATGCAATATTTGAGACTAGAACACAAGTTAGAATCAAGGCTGCAAACAAGTACAGGGTCAGGAACGGAATAAATACTATAATAGGAACAGTAGCCATAGCACCTTTCCTTTAAAAGGGATTCTTTTAGTTTGGATAATGCTGTTAATCTGCAGATATGGGGATAATCTGTAGGTTATTAAAGCATTATAATGGTACGAGGTCACATTACTGAAAGTACACCACCCGGTAGAAAGTTATTATTATTATTTATTATTATAGCGCCTTTTATTTCATGGCGCTTTACAAGTGAAAAGGCTATACATAAAAATAAAATCAAGTAGAGTAATCATGAACTATACAAGGCACAGACTGGTATAGGAGCAGAGAGGACCCTGCCCGCGAGGGCTCACAGTCTACAGGGGATGGGTGAGGGTATAGTAAGTAAGAGTAGAGCTAGTTGCACAGTGGTATACTGGTCTGAGGGTTATTGTAGGAATAGCTTGTCAGAAGAGGTGGGTCTTCAGGTTCCTTTTGAAGTTTTCCACAGTAGCTGAGAGTCTGATATGCTAGAGTTGAGTGTTCCAAAGTATGGGGGAGATGCGGGAGAAATCTTGTTTGCAATTGAACTTTATTTCTCCCAGGAGCCGCCGACTTTCAGTTATGCAGGCAAGCCCAAAGCAATTACAGTTACGCCCAGCACTGAATGACTGCCAGCTATGCATTGTTGCATCAAATCAATGTGGGGGCTTGGTGTTTAAGATAATTTTTATGGAGCATATCTTGTGACATTATTATATTCTGGAAAACAGTATTTGACGCTAATGGGGTTAGGAGGCACAGTGTGTGGCGGTATTCAAAACTAGAATAAAGGGGTTACTTTACTCTATTCTTTTTTTTACCATCTATTAGCTTGATTGTGACTCTACAGTAGTATTTTATTTGATTTTTTTTTGTAGTCCATCAACCTTGCTATATGCTGATGATGCATCCATGGGGTCTTGGGGAATTACTTGTCACCGAGCCGGTTTTGTGGGGTTTGGTTGTCACAGTGGCCTCACCCGGCTCCGTGATCCCGCAGTGTCAACCAAAATGATGGGGATGGTGGTAATGAAAGGAGTAGTTGTCTTTCGTGATGCCACCTTTGGTATACAGCCAGAAGGGAAGCCGCCGCTGCGCAAGGTCTCTCTCTGCTGGGGTGGATGATAATGCAGCTCGGATGTTGCAGCTCTCCACAGGCAGAGCTAGGCCCCAGCGAGGATGTTAAGAGTAGCTGTTCACCCCAGTGTGGGAAGCACGGGGCGCGGGAAGAATCAGATGACACAGCGGTTGCAGTTTAAGGTGTTTACTCACTGAGTTGCTCCTGCCGTTGGACTGCCAGACTCCGCTGTGATGGGCTCCAGACGATCCCGAATAGTTCAGGGGCCGGTAAAAGAGGGATACTTCGTGAGTCCTTCCTCCCTGCGCTCTGTTGTGTGAGTCCCTGCAACTTGAAGCTACACAGGGACCTCTCTCCTTGGAGTGGTTATGTTACCCATCCCATGTAGCAGGCAGTGCGAGTCCGTTGATGGGCCGCCATATGGTCACAACTCCTTGCTCTATATGCTGCTTTTCCCGGGTGCTGTTGTGGGCCAGAAGACTTGAATTCCTCTGCCCAGCAGATTCTGCTGGCAGGCCATGAAGTGCCCACCAACCTAGGGCTCTGCACCCTGAGATATGTGCCGGTCTTGAGGGAGCTATTAGCTCTCCCCCCAGTGACCGTGTTCTCCTGCATCTCATTTAGTTCCCGGTCATCAAACTTCTCCTTTGTGTGTGTGTCTGGCTCCTACTCACCAGATCAGCCGCCCCGCCCACTCAAGCCCCAGTGCCAGTGGGTGGGAGGCCCCAGACGATATGGTGACCATCCTAAATGACCCTACCCTAACCTCGTCCCGGTGAGTGGGCAACTGGCTTATGTGTGGTGATGGATGTTGTGAACCGGCACCAACCTCCTCCTTACCTGGGATGAGTGCCGTACATCTGGTGAGATGCAGTACCCTGTGGCGACTGAAGCCTCAGGGGCGCCACATTCCCCACAGCGAATACCAGCACGTCCACAGCCTGGTAAAAGAAAAACAATACAATGGCAAGTACTGAAAAATTTTGTGATGCCGTAAACATTAACATTTCTTCCATTTATAGGAGGCATTCACTCTTGAACGTTACAAACACTTTCAACTCTGACATATCAATAAAACCTTTGCCATCATAAAGACTGATAAAACTTGACATTAGACACTTTACATTTTTTTACATCTTTACATAAAACTTAGGGGCACTTTGCACACTACGACATCGCAAGCCAATGCTGCGATGCCGAGCGAGATAGTCCCCGCCCCCGTCGCAGCTGCGATATCATGGCGATAGCTGCCATAGCGAACATTATTAAGGGGGTGGGTCGTGCGACGTCATAGCAACGTCACACGGCAGGCGGCCAATAGAAGCGGAGGGGCGGAGATGAGCGGGACGTAAACATCTCGCCCACCTCCTTCCTTCCGCATAGCCGGCCGGGACGCAGGTAGGAGATGTTCCTCGCTTCTGCGGCTTCACACAAAGCGATGTGTGCTGCCACAGGAACGAGGAACAACATCGTAACATCGGTCTTTCCCAATTCATGGAAATGATCGACGCTACACCGATGATGCGATTACGACACTTTTGCACTCGTTAATCATATCATAAAGGATTTACACACTACGATGTCGACAGTAATGCCGGATGTGCGTCACTTTCGATTTGACCCCACCGACATCGCACCTGTGATGTCGTAGTGTGCAAAGTGCCCCTTAGTACTTGGACATTTTAGCATTTGCACTTTTGTTTGGCGTCCATAGTGCCGACTCCTTTGCACTACTCCCACTGTGTGCAACATAGCAACAAACTGCAGCATCCACATTAGGGAACTGAGGGACCTGCCACCCCCAATGTAGGCTCTGAGCATGCGGCAGAGCATTCCTCACAACGCTTCATTGCTTGGGCATGCATGACAGGTTTTGGGTTCTTTGGTCGCATTAATTCTGTTAGGGTGCACAACAGGTGCAAATATTTACAAGCAAAGTTCTAGCCACCCATAGTTCAGTGACCCGGTTTTCCAACAAACAAAAAAAAAGTAACAACTTAACTTCAAAGGAGCAAAAACATCTCTACTGGGGGTATGGAAATCCTGGACCACTTAGCCTTCCAGAGTCTGCCCCCAGGGTTTGGGTACACTTATCCACTGCACTCCTGGTGCATACGGTGAAAGATTCTTGGCAAAGAATTGAAGCAGGTTCCTGTGTCTAGGCAGCCACCGCCAGGTGACACAGTCCCACATCCAGGGCATTCCAGCCACTTGCCTGGGTGCCGGGTATAAATCACTGAGTCCCCGGGGTATAGGTAACGTCCTGGGTGTCCTCTGTCTAGGTGAGACTCCACATCACAGCGAGAGACAAAGATCTCCTTTCAGAATCCCAGCTCCGAGATGAAGCCCCTTCCCTTCTGGAGGTCAAATTGAACGACAATCCCTTTTCTCAGTGGTCCACGGGCTGATAGACGGGTCTTGCGGATCCGCTGTTTGGCGGTCATGTTTCTGGCCTCCATTGCCTCCCAGTGGACCCGTTGCTGTTTCTCCTCTGCTACCAGCTGGGCCATCATGGCCTTGCACGCCGCATGGTTGCTACCGGAGGAGGTACTGCTCCCATCTTCCATGCTCCGAGACATGGTGTTTGGTGCCCCCAAGCCACGTAAGCCTGAGCCTCAACATCGGGCAGCTCAGTGTCATCAGCTGCCGGGCCAGGTGTGGGGTCATTGGCTACCGGGTCAGGGTCGGTTGCAGGGGAACAGGCAGGGATTTCCCCTAAGGCATTACCAGCTACCGGGGCAACAGGATCTGTTGTTACCTTGGCACTGGTCTCCTCTGGGGTCGGCGTCGCCTCCCACTGGTGGATGTGCATTCCATCCACCTCTCCCATCATGGATGCCTGCCAGTGGTGGATGGCATCCAGCTGCATCTGTTCCAGCCTCCGGCTCAGCTGCTCTACCTCTGCCTGAAGATAGTCAGCATCAATCATGGTGGGTAGCTCCGGTTCGCCTTTGCTTTGGTTAGGCCATCTTCTGGCCTCTGCGCTCCGGGTGGCTCCAGTTACTGCTGTCTCCTCCATAATCTGTCGCTGACTTCCCAGTTGTCCCTTCTCCTTCCGGTCTATTAAGAGGCGGGACTCCTGGGTTTACGCCTAAGTTTCGTTTCTGGTCCCTTGCTGCAGGGTGTAGGTGCAGCTCTTGGCGCCAAACTGCCACCCAGCCCACGCAGGGCGGATACACCCTGACTGGGTGATTGCACTTGGTGCCTGTTGCTCTTTAATGACCACCAGCATACATTTATTGCTACAGTCAATTTGTAGGCGCACAGTACCCGTTGTTGCGGGCATGTAATCCTGTTCGTGACACCAAAGTTCATGCGCCCGCGGGGTCTTGAGGAATTACTCCTCACCGTGCCGGGTTGGACTGTCAGACTCCGCTGTGATAGGCTCCAGATGATCCTGGATAATTCGGGGGCCGGTACCAGAGGGATACTTCGTGAGTCCTTTCTCCCTGTGTTCTGTTGTGTGAGTCCCTGCGACTTGAAGCTACACAGGGACCTGTGTCCTTGGGGTGGTAATGTTCCCTGTCCCGTCTAGCAGGCAGCGCGAGTCCGTTGATGGGCCGCCGTATGGTTATGACTTCTGGCTCTATATGCTGCTTTGCCCTGGGCGCTGTTGTGGGCCAGAAGACTTGAAATCCTCTACCCGGCGTATTCTGCTGGCAGGCCGTGAAGTGCCCACCAGCCTAAGGCTCTGCACCCTGAGGTGTGCGCTGGTCCTGAGGGAGCTATTAGCGCTCCCCTCAGCGACCATGTTCTCCTGAATCTCACTTCATTCCCAGTTGTCAAACTTCTGCTTTGTGTGTGTGGCTCCTACTCCCCAGATAAGTCACCCCGCCCCCTCTAGCCCCAGAGCTAGTGAGTGGGAGGCCCCAGACGATATGGTGACCATCCTAAATGACCCTACCCTAACCCCGTCCCGATGGGTGGGCAACTAGCTTATGTGTGGTGATGGATGTTGTGAACCCACACCGACCTCCTCCTTACTCGGATGAGATTCAGTACCCTGTGACGACTGAAGCCTCAGGGGCGCCACAATGACTACTTATATATTGAATATCAATGTGCCATTTTAAATAATTGATATGTGATTTTTTTTCTCTTCTATAGAGAGAAGCTGCATGTATGTTGTTGGTACATGACTGCAAGTATACAAATTGCATACTGTATATGTGTTAATGTGACCACTACTCACACCAGGAATACTGTATGGTAATTCATGACATCATACAAAGCGCATGCTGTCATACGTAACTCCTAAGAAGAAGTCACATCTTAAGGCTGCTTTACACCAGACAATCTATCATGCGATAGATCGTCGGGGTCACGGTTTTTGTGACGCACATCCTGCATCGCTGGCAATGCCGGCCTGTGTGACACCTCCTAGCGACGCAGTATCGCTCACAAATCGTGAGTCGTGTACTGGACGCTAGGTTCCATAATATCGTTTAATTTAGTTGTTCATCGTTTCCGGGGTAGCACACGCCGCTCCGTGTGACACCCCGGGAACGATGAACAGCAGCTCACCTGCGTCACGCGGCCGCCGCCGGCTATGTGAAGGAAGGAGGTGGGCGGGATGTTTACGTCCCGCTCATCTCCGCCCCTCCGCTTCCATTGGCCGGCGGCCGCGTGACGTCGCTGTGATGCCGAACGTCCCTCCCACTCCAGGAAGTGGACGTTCGCCGCCCACAGCGTGGTCGCACGAGAGGTAAGTACGTGTGACGGGGGTTACCGACTTTGTGCGACACGGGCAGCGATTTGCCCGTGACGCAAAAAGGACGGGGGCGGGTACGATCGATTGTAAAATTGCACAATCGGTCGTACCGTGTAAAGCAGCCTTTAGTCTCTGAATATAAATATTTTTTTCCTCTGTGTGTGATAACTGCTGTAGTCACAAGGTCTGCAATACGGTGAACTCTGTAACCATTCCAGTTTTTGAAACAACAACCTCCTTAGGACATGTAGTTGCACAGAATACAAACATTTAATTGCATGCTTAAACGTGACTTGGCACTGCATGGCTTATAGTACATATAGAACATTTTTTTTATTCTATATGTAGATGTTATACTGACATGTTGACATTTGTATTCATGCAGAAACTTGTGAGCTATTGAATGTACCGTATATACTTGAGTATCAGCTGATCTGAGTATAAGCCGAATCAACTAATTTTACCAAAAAAAGACTGGGAAAACTTATTGACTCGAGTATAAGCCTTGGGTGGGAAATGCAGCAGCTATGGGTAAGTTTCAAAAATATTAATAGATACTAATAAATTATAATGTGCCAAATCCTTGTCTCTCCTTGTAGTAATGTGCCCCATCCTTGTACCCTGTAGTAATGTGCCCTGTAGTAATGCACTCCATACTTTAGTAATGTGCCCTGTATTAATGTGCCCCATCCTTGTGCTCTGTAGTAATGTGCCCATCTTTGTGCCCTGTAGTAATATGCCCCATTCTGTAGTAAAGTGCCCATCCTTGCCCCATCCTGTACTAATGTGCCCCATTCTTGTTCCCATCCTGTAGTAATGTGTCCATCCTTGTCTCCTGTAGTAATGTGCCATCTATGGACCCTGTAGTAATGTGCTCATCCTTGTCCCCATCCTGTACTAATGTGCCCCATCCTTGTTCCCATTCTGTAGTAATGTGTCCATCCTTGTCTCCTGTAGTAATGTCCCCATCCTTGGACCATGTAGTAATGGGCCCATCCTTGTCACCTGTAGTAATGTGTCCATCCATATCTCCTGTAGTAATGTGCCCCATCCTTGTGTCCTGTAGTAATGTGCCCCATCCTTGTGCCATGTAGTCATGTGCCCATCATTTAGTAATTTCCTCTTACTGGTCCCCATCTTGTCTCATATCAAGCTGTTGTCCACACACACACACACACACACACACACACACACACACAATTGTTCTCACCTATCCTCTGTTCCCGCTATGTCCTCTTCCCTGCTTCTTGCGGACCGCAGGCACATAGACCCTTTAATAATCTTGGCTGGTACACGGGGCCACCGCTGTTGTCGTCAGCACTTTACTTCAGTTGAATGATTTGTGGCTCTGCAAAGCATTCAACTGAAGTAAAGTGCTGATGAGAACAACAGCAGTGGAACCATGTGCAGGGCAACGATATAGCCTAAGTATTTGGCCTCCTCCTTGCACATGGCACACTTTTTTGGGCTTATGTTAAACCTTGCCTTCCTCAGCGCATCAAAAACCACCTGGATTTTCTTCATATAACTTCCCCAATCCGGGCTGAAGATCACAATGTCGTCTAGGTATGCTGCAGTGTACTTCATATGGGGGACTAGGATCTAGTCCATGGCCTTCTCAAAGATGGCTGGGGCTCCCTGCAAATAAAACAGTATCTGGAAGCAACCGTAAGGCATATTGAAGGCCATGTTCTCCCTGGCACTTTGGGGCATGGGGATTTGTCAGTACCCTTTTGCTAGGTCAAAGGTGGTGATTCACCTTGCTGGCTTAAGGTAAGCTGTCATTTTGCTTTAGAATTTGCTACATTAGGTCAAAATCATTGATACAAGACAAGAGATAGCTGACTTGGCCCAGATGCTGTATAACAGGCCTAAACAATTATACTAAAGGGGGCTTTACATGCCGCGACATCGCTAGCGATTGCTAGCGATGTCGAGCGCGATAGCACCCGCCCCCGTCATTCGTGCGACATTTGGTGATCGCTGCCGTAACGAACATTATCGCTATGGCAGTGTCATACGCACATACCTTGTCAGCGACGTCGCTGTGACCACCGAACAATCCCTCCCTCAAGGGGGAGGTGTGTTCGGCGTCATAGTGACGTCACTGCGATGTCACTAAGCGGCCAGCCAATAGAAGCGGAGTGGCGGAGATGAGTGGGAGCCTTTCTTTCGCCAGTGGACGCAGGTAAGGAGATGTTCGTCGTTCCTGCGGTGTCACACATAGCGATGTGTGATGCCGCAGGATTGACGAACAACATCGTACCTGTGGCAGCAGCGACATTAAGGAAAGGAGCGACGTGTCAATGATCACCGTGTTTGAATGATTTTTCGATCGTTGATCGTCGCTCCTTGGTGTCACACACTGCGATGTCGCTACCAGCGCCGGATGTGCGTCACTAGCGACGTGACCCTGGCGATATATCGGTAGCGATGTCGCAGCGCGTTAAGCAGCCTTAACACCACCTTGTTTCATGGATAGTATTAGTATAATTTCTTATGCAGTGACTTTGCCTTCAATGTTGGATTGCTGAGCTCTTCCACATGGTCCTGGCATCTTGTAGGCCACAGATCTAAAACAGCCTATATTCTACACAAAATAATATAGTTGGACAGGGAACCTATGGCTCACTGCTGCCACAAGTTTCAATTGTATATAGTTGAAAGTGGAGCTTTCCTGAGTATCCTACACGCAAGGCTATGAGATGTGCCCTTGGTCCTAGTGGCAGCTTTGGAAGGATCCACATGACAATGTCAGCCACAACAGCTGAACTAGCAGTGTAGATTTATTATTGCAGGATGATTACTTATATGTAATAATTATAGAAACAGAGGGGAGCAGCTGTTTCGCATATGCAAGTACAAAGCATATCCTAAAAGATTACATGTCAACTGTGTTCTGGGATACAGTGCATCATAACTGTGAACCAACTCCCTTTAGAAATACTGTCACCTATCACAGCCTGAGCACTACCAGAATCTGACAAACATAAAACAAGATATTTCCTGTCTAGGGTATTGCCCTAAAACTCTGGGGGGAGGCTGGTGAATACCAAAGATGTGGATATGTCTTCCAGCAGCGTTTGGGATGTTTTATCTTCCTTCTTTACCCTAAGGAAACATTTTTCACAGCAATAAAATGTAGAATTGAATATGTTATCCACCAGTGCGCTAAGTCAATTTTTCCATAAACTTGTGAGAAAAATAAGGAAATAGCTGGTTGAGCAAATCAAGTGTTTATTATTAGTCATATATTTTTATAGCACTAACATACTGTATATTACAATGCTGTGCACTCCATGTCTTTAGTCATATTAGTCTGAAGGCTCATAACACATCTTATGGCATCATGCTATATAAATTAACTCTTCACATGATATATTATAGACAAGTTTAACCCATAAAAAAGAAATGTACTTGAAGTAGAATTGAGCTAAAAGATTTGCATGACCTTGGTCTGGCATCCAGTTTGGTACCCTGTGGTAGCCAGGCAAGGGCAATGTGAACGTTTTAGCTGGCGCTCGAATGTCAGCATTCTGGGTGCTTCTTATGATTACTAGCTCTCTGCGTTGTCATGACAGTACAGTGTGATACATTAACAATGACTATAGGAATATGATCATGCATTACTGCTAAGAAGATACATATAAAAATTGAAGATACTTACCATATAATATATACTATAATATAATATAATATAATATAATATAATATAATGGCCATGTGAGCCCAACAGCCACCATCAAGGCGATCACTTATGTTGGATCCCTATCTACTCTAATACCTCTCTTTGGGTTAAAAACCTCCAATTTATGAGCGGATAGGTACTTGTTAATAAAGAATTAAAATTGTCTAAGGCTGATAAGAAGGAGTGCTCAATCAGAAGGCATACTTAGATTATGGGGTCATGCCTTCTGATTGCGGATTAGATTTGCAATAGGGTATTTAGTGCTCTACCACCCACAGACCAAAGTGGTGACTAGGGAAACTGCTATGTAAATGTTTGTATGGTATTTGTTAATGTAAAGCATTCTCCTGTGTAATACGGCCGACTGCCACCAGGTGTCATGGGTCCCGGGTCCCTTAAAGTAGGGATGGATAGGGAGTGACAACGCAGCTGATTGTAGTGAATGGGGTCCTGAGAAGCCGGACAAAGATGCAGAAGTGCAGCTGCAGGCAAGTACCACCTTAACACTCACTCCATACACCAGTCTGCCCCCCGTGTTTGTACTTTGCCAGGGTGGGTTGAGGACCATAACCCTCGCCCATGTCTGACCCGCCCTGGCACTTTACATTTGGCGTAGTTGGCAGGATGCAAACATCTGGCATCCAAATGGAGATAAAAATCTGACCCTGGACGCAGAAGAGACTGCGCTTGAAGGTGTGTAACCTGAAGTGGAGCTGCAGCTGAGCGAAGTGTCTGTAGATTGTGACACTGATAAAATGGTGGCCAAGATGGCGATCAAGATGGCAGACGACAGCGTGGCTCCCAAGATGATGGCAACATGTGACCTGTGAGAAGGTGACCCTGCCGTTCGTGGGAGGAGATGGTGCCCGAGCGTGCAAAAAGGTTTCTGGCCTGGACGTGTGCCATCCATGATGGAGGGAGTTACTGCAGAGAAGGTCTTGGCCGATATGTGAGGCGTCCACCGAAGAGGAGTCCGGTGGAAGATGAAGATCCTGCCCAGCAGAGGAGGCACCCACGGGCGCAGCAACGGAAGAGACGCTGGCAGGTTAGTACAGCCCAGCGTGTGCAAGATGAGTGGCTGTGGGTGCAGCCAAAGAGATTGGCGTGTGACATGATAGCACTCTGGCACCGGAAGAGGCGGGCCCTAAAACGCAGGAAGTGCACGTCACCGTGCTGGCGGCATCTTGGAGTGAGGATTTAGCGCTGTACAATGCACAGAGTAGAGCACACAGCAAAGTCGAGAGAGCGGTAAGCATGGCAGAGGCTGGAGCCGCAGCGTAGCGGCGAAGATACTTTGCTAGTGTCAGGAGCTGCGGGTGGCCGTCGAGTGCTGGAAGGCAGCAAGGAGGAATGAAGAGCATGAGTAACCCCTGCTGTTCCACTAAGGCCATGTTGAAAAGGGTGCTTATTGAAAAGCCTCCTTACTAGTTTAAAGGGACCCTGCCTTAATGCCTCTAATACAATATCCCTACTCCAGAAATTAACACTGCACTAATTACAGCTAAGAGCAGAAGTATTAGAGAATCGAATGTATATAAATTAAGCCTGCTTTAAACCTTACAATTAGGTGTGTGATATCGTATGCAATTTGCCACGCCCAGGTCGCATATACGATCTGCCGAGATCGTACATAGGTCGTATATTTGCCATCACATATGAGTTATGAAATCTATGCAAAATTGATCAATATGTTGTACGATGTTTTAGATCATGTGTGCTATGACATCAGTATAGCCCACCCCTTTTTTCCGGAATGGACGAGGCGTTTTTTTTCCCTCTTAGTTAAACCTTTTTTTTTCTTTGTTTTTTTTCTCTTTATCACGCAAATACAATATCAAAAACAAGTGAAGCAAACTTAGCCCAAAAAAACAGAATCAAAAAGAAAAATATTAAAGAATTAAAACCTACCGTCAAAAACAAAACAAAATCAAATCACAATGTGGGAAACACCAAAAAAACACACAAAGGACACAAGATTCTACCACAGGACCAGATACATACATAAATGTAGTATTTTACCGCAGTAGCAAAAGCCTATTAAAGAGAGAACAAGCCGTAACGCAGGTGCAAACAATTAGCTTAGGGGGGGGCCTGAGTCATGTCGTGTCACTACACACCCCCATAGCATATGATGTTGATAATTTCAATTAGACAGATCGTTAGTAGGGTGCCACACATTACAATATACTCGTTTCATACAACAAAATGTACAATATTTAGGAACTGAACGACGTGTATGCGAGCAACGTTTTTGCGTTGAATCTTGATCGCACGTAGGTGTCACACGCAACTACGTCACTAACGATGCCGGATGTGCGTCACTTACGACGTGACCCCGCCGACACATTTCTATTGAAGCGTGTAAAGCCCGCTTTAGTCTTTGTTGTTGATGACAGCTTCAAGATACCTTCAGTATGGAGAAACTAGTAACATGCATTGCTTAGGTGTGATTTGGAATTTCTTCCACACAAACACTCTTCAAAGCCTGAATGTTCCATGGGCTTCTTCTGTGAATTCTGAGCTCTATTACCTTTCATAAATTTTCTACTGGATTCAGGTCAGGTGATTGGTTGAGCAATTCTAGCAGCTTTATTTTTTTTCTCTCTGAAAACAATTGAGAGTTTCCTTGGCTGTGTGCTTGGAATCATTGTCTTGCTGAAATGTCCACCCTTGTTGTTTAATTAATATATTACCCCGTTTGCCACCGCACCAGGGCAACGGGATGAGCTGGGAAAAGCACCAGGACTGGTGCATCTAATGGATGCGCTACTTCTGGGGCGGCTGCAGTCTGCTATTTTTAGGCAGGGGAGTGTCCAATAATGATGAACCTCCCTAGTCTGAGAATACCAGACCACAGCTGTCCGCTTTACCTTGACTGGTGATCCAATTTCGGGAGACCCCGTGTTTTTTGTTTTAAATTATTTAATTTAAAATAACAGCGTGGGGTGCCCTCTGTTTTGGATTACCAGCCAAGGTGAAGCTGCCAGCTGTGGTTTGCAGGCTGCAGCAGTTTGCTTTACCCTAGCTGGCTACAAAAGATAGGGGGACCGCATGTCATTTTTTTTAATTATTTATTTTTGGCTAAATACAAGACTAAGCACCTTAATGCCACATGAAAGTCACAAAAGGGTGCCAGCTTAGAATATGCATGGGGGTGGGACATTATATATGTCTTTCTCATCTATCCAGCCCTCTATTCATTCATTCATTCATCTCTCTAGGCTGGGGCCACACGGGGATTACTGCGATCCCCTCGCATTACACTCGGCTCACGCTCAGTACAGCAGAGCTGAGTGTCATGCGTGTGTCCCTGCGACTGAGGTCCGACTGTGCGAGCAGACCTCAGCTGCGAGGGGCGGTCCAGCACTCGAGGGGTGGGCCAGCACTGAGGGGTGGGAGGGATTTCTCTCCCACTCTCCTCCGTAGTCCACCGATGTACCGCAAGTGCAGTGCGATTTTTCTCTCACCCCATACACTTGAATGGGTAAAAGAGAGAGTCTTGCATTACAGTCGCAGCATGCTGCTATTGTTTTCTCGGTCCAATTAGGGCTGAGAAAATAATCACTCATGTGCGCTAACACACAGGCTAATATTGGTCCGAGTGGAATGCGATGTTTTATCGCACTCCACTCGCACTGTTTTTCTCGCCGTGCGGCTTAGACCTTACTTGTTCTGTTTCCCCCTGCATCCATCACAGCGTGTGCAGGCTGGAGTTCAGCTGAGTTCAGTTCAGCTGACTCCAGTGCTGGACTGAACTCAGGTGACCTTACAGCCCGTACACGCTGCGATGGATGCAGGGGGACACAGAACAAGTAATCGGCCGACACTGGAGTCATCTGATTACTTGGGATGAATGAGCAGTAAAATGTTCTGGTGCTCGATGGGCGAAGCCCATGCCGATTTTTTTAAAAAAAAATTCATTAAAAATAAAAAAACACAAAAAATCACATTGTTTGTGGGCTCCCGCTGCATTTTCTATTGCTAAGGGTAACCAAAGCAGCTACTGGCTGCTAGCCCCCGCTGCTTGGTGTTACTTTCACTGGCAATAGAAATCCAGGGAAGCATTTTTTTTTTATAAAGGTTTTTCCCTGAAAACTTTTTTAAGAAAATGACGTGGGCTTCGCCATCTTTTTGTATGCTAGCCAGGTACAGCAGGCAGCTACGGGCTGCCCCCAACCCCCAGCTGCCTAGTTGTACCCGGCTGGGAACCAAAAATATAGAGAAGCCCTTTTTTTCATGAATTCCATGAAATAATTAAAAAAAAAAAAATGATGTGGGCTTCGCCGAATTTTTGAGTCCAGCCAGGTACAACTAGGCAGCTGGGGATTGGAATCCGTAGTGCAGGGTGCCCAAACTTTCTGGGCCCCCCACTGCGAATTGCAGTCCACAGCTGCCCCAGAAAATGGCACTTTCATAGAAGCGCCATCTTCAGGCGCTATATCCAACTCTTCCAGTGGCCCTGGTGGCAGGTGGCACGCTGGGTAACAAGGGGTTAATACCAGCTATGTTTTACCAGCTGGTATAAAGCCCGAGATTCTTAATGTCAGGCCAAGTTTGACCTGGCCATTAAGAATCTCCAACAAAGGGTTTAAAAAAAAAAAAAAAAGACATCACACAGAGAAAAATACTTTAATAGAAATAAATACACAGACACAGTAGGGACTCCATGTTTATTACTCCCTCTCACCCCTCCACGATGGAGAGATTTCTGTACTGACCATGCCAGGAGAGAGCGAGGGAAAAGAGAGAGAGCGGGGGGAAGGAAAAGAGAGCGAGCGGGGGGGAGGAAAAGAGAGCGAGCGGGGGGGAGGGAAAAAGAGAGCGAGCGGGAGGAGGAAAAGAGAGCGAGGGGGGGAGGAAAAGAGAGCAAGGGGGGAGGAAAAGAGAGCGAGGGGGAGGGGAAATAGGAAAAGAGAGCGAGGGGGGGAGGAAAAGAGAGCGAGGGGGGGAGGAAAAGAGAGCGAGTGGGGGAGGAAAAGAGAGCAAGGGGGGGAGGAAAAGAGCGAGGGGGGGGAAAAGAGCGAGTGGGGAGGAAAAGAGCGAGGGGGAGGAAAAGAAAGCGAGGGGGGGAGGAAAAGAGAGCGAGGAAGGGAGGAAAAGAGAGCGAGGGGGGAAGGAAAAGAGAGCGAGGGGGGGAGGAAAAGAGAGCGAGGGGGGGAGGAAAAGAGAGCGAGGGGGGGAGGAAAAGAGAGCGAGGGCGGGGAGGAAAAGAGAGCGAGGGGGGGAGCAAAAGAGAGCGAGGGGGGGAGGAAAAGAGAGCTAGGGGGGGAGGAGAGAGGGGGGGAGAAGAGAAAGTGGGGGAGAAGAGAGAGGGAGGCGAAGAGAGAGGGGGGATAAGAGAGAGGGGGGTAGAGAGAGGGGGGAGAAGAGAGAGGGGGGAGAAGAGAGAGGAGGGGGAGAAGAGAGAGGGGGGGAAGAGAGAGGGGGGGGAAGAAGAGAGAAGGGGAGGGAAAAGAGAGAGAGAGCGGGAAAAGAGGGGGGAGAGGGATAAGAGGGGGGCAGAGAAGAGGGGGGAGAGGGGAGGGGGAGAAGAGTGGGGGGAGAGAAGAGAGTGGGGAAAGAAGAGGGGGGGCAGAGGTGCTCTGTCACCAACTGTCTCCACTCTGTGACTTGTGGTGCAGGTGACAGAGTGCAGACAGTTGGTCCCATGCAGCAGGACAGGTGGCAGAGCACAGTGGTGACATGCCTGTTAGTGTCTTGCTGCGTCCTGCAGTGCTGCTGGGAGGAGCACATGATCACACTGCCCGACACCGGCCGCTCTCCTGATATCGCAGCAGAGCGGGCGGGTGGAGAGTGTGAGCACATACTTACGTGCAGGGGGGGATTTCAGCTGAAGAACCCCCCCTGTACTGCACACTGGCGCCCCGTGCCTCACCATCTGCAGGATGCTTAGCCGGCTCCACACGTCCTCCGGTTCCTCCCCTCGATGCTGGGCTGTGAAGTGCGGTAGTCACCACCCACAGCGCTGTCACTCAATCTGAGTGGTGCCAGCCTCCTCTGACGTACCCGTCAAGTTTGAGAGCCCGGAACTTGCCGGGACGTAAGAGGATGTTGGCGGCCACAGCTCCAGGGGGTCATGTGACAGGCACTGAGCGTGCAGGATAGCGCCGCTCAGTGCCAGAAATGGAAATACAAGCCAATGGAGAAAATACCTAGAATTGTAAGTAGAACTCCTACAGAAAATAAAAAAAATGGGTGAACCACCCCTTTAATGATCTGGTGGATGGTTTACAGAGTAAAATATCAGTATTTGCAGATGATACAAAACTATGTAAGGTAGTTAACACAAAGGAAGACAGCTTGTAACTACAGATGGATTTTAGTAAATTGGAGAATTGGGCTGAAAAATGGCAAATGAGGTTTAACACAGATAAGTGTAAGGTTATGCACATGGGAAGGAGAAACAGATGCTACGATTACTTACTAAATGGAAAACTGCTGGGGAAATCAGACATGGAAAAAGACTTAGGCATATTAGTCAATAAGAAGCTAAATTGGAGTGCCCAGTGTCAGGCAGCAGCCACCAAAGCAAATAGGGTGATGGGATGCATTAGAAGAGGTCTGGGGGCACGAGATGAAAACATCATTCTCCCTCTGTACAAATCACTCGTCAAACCACACTTGGAGTATTGTGTGCAATTTTGGGCGCCGGTGCTCAAGAAAGACATTACTGAACTTGAAAGGGTTCAGAGGCGGGCTACTAAAGTAATAAATGGAGTGGGTGCATTACAATACACGGAAAGGTTATCAAAATTAGGTCTATTTACTCTAGAAAAGAGAAGACTTAGGGGAGACCTAATAAATATGTACAAATATATCAGAGGGCCATATAGAGATCTCTCCCATGATCTGTTTGTACTAAGGACTATGACAAGAACAAGGGGGCATTCTCTTCGATTGGAGGAAAGAAAATTCCTACATCAGCATAGAAGAGGGTTCTTCACGGTAAGAGCAGTGAGGCTCTGGAACTCTCTTCCTGAGGAAGTGGTGATGGCCAACTCACTGAATGAATTTAAGAGAGGAATGGATGCTTTTCTTGATAGCAAAAGTATAGAAGGTTATAAATAGCATAATCTTACAGGTAGATAGAAGGGCGACCAAGATTTTTAGAGGAATGGGTGGGCTGCAATACCAAGACAGGTTATTAAACTTGGGGTTATTTAGTTTGGAAAAACAAAGGCTTAGGTGGGATCTAATCACAATGTATAAATATATGAGGGGACAGTACAGAGACCTTTCCAAAGATCTCTTTACACCTAGGCCTGCGACTGGAACACGGGAGCATCCGCTACGTCTTAAGGAAAGAAGGCTTAATCATAATCACAGACGAGGATTCTTTACTGTACGAGCAGTGAGACTATGGAACTCTCTGCCGCATGATGTTGTAATGAGTGATTCACTACTAACATTTAAGCAGAGCCTGGATGCCTTTCTTGAAAAATGTAATGTTACCAGTTATGTATATTAGATTTTATGACAGGGTGTTGATCCAGGGAACTAGTCTGATTGCCGTATGTGGAGTCAGGAAGGAATTTTTTTCCCCATTGGAGCTTGTTTGACACATTGGGGTTTTTTGCCTTCCTCTGGATCAACATGTTAGGCTACGGGTTGAATTTGATGGACTTAGGGGTATTTTGCACACTACGACATCGCAGCTGCGATGTCGGTGGGGTCAAATTAAAAGTGACGCACTTCCGGCATCGCATGCGACATCGTAGTGTGTAAAGGCTCGATGATACGATTAACGAGCGCAAAAGTGTCGTAATCGTATCATCGCTGCAGCGTCGGTGTAATCCATAATTATGCTGACGCGACAGTCCGATGTTGTTCATCGCTCCTGCGGCAGCACACATTGCTGTGTGTGAAGCCGCAGGAGCGAGGAACATCTCCTACCGGCGTCACTGCGGCTTCCATAGAATATGCGGAAGGAAGGAGATGGGCGGGATGTTTACATCCCACTCATCTCCGCCCCTCCGCTCCGATTGGCCGCCTGACGTGTGACGTCGCTATGACGGCGCACGACCCGCCCCCTTAACAAGGAGGCGGGTCGCCGGCCAGAGCGACGGTCGCAGGACAGGTGAGTCCATGTGAAGCTGCCGTAGCGATAATGTTCGCTACGGCAGCTATCACAAGGATATCGCTGCTGCGACGGGGGCGGGGACTATCGCAGCATCGGCCTGCGATGTCGCAGCATGCAAAGTACCCCTTAGAGTCTCCCTTAAATCTTAAAAACTATGAAACTATGAAACTATGAATTTCTTTTGTGGAACCTTGGTAATGAGACACCTTTTTGTAGGCCATCAGTTGAACCAGCTGATATTATTTTTTACAAAGTGTCAGGTTTGCTTTATAATTACTGATAGAATCCAACTTGTGTCATGACTTTCCATGACTTTTTCACTTCTCTTTCTTCATGTATCCAATACTTCTTCCGTGTCATTACTCATTATTACAGATAATTTATAGACATCTATGATGTGATTTCCATGCCTGTGTGGATTGGATGGGTTGTTACTGACATGTGGTGAGAAGTTCATGTCAATAGCACCTTTAGAATTATATTTACTAAGAAAATTGGTGACCTGTTCAATACTTATTTCACCCGCACGTTCTCTCTCTCTCTCTCTCTCTCTCTCTCTCTCTCTCTATTATTAATGAAATAGATAGATGCACATCTACAATATACATATTTTATCCTTACTTATAATTTTTGCTTAGATACTGCAGGTATTGTACACTGAAAGCTGTCAAAAACAGACATGGCAGCTCAGCTTTTCAGCATTTTGTCCAACTTGAAAGAATATAAAAGATTTTTTTTTCTTAAACAGCAAAGCTATTCATCTCACTCAAAAAATCTACAGAATAAAAGCGGACACATCATTACCAATCTAATTTACATTAAAAGAAATATAAATAAAAGACTTATTATTCTGCGTGCCACTTGGCAGCCTTAGGGACAATTAAGAACAAGACACATTTTCATATGAATGAAGAAATCATAATTACCTGTTACAATTAAGTCTCTCGTACTTTTTCCTTTTGCTCATTTAGCTTATATAATTGTGTAATGACTAAAATGGGTTAAATATTGCCGTAAAATGACAGGAAACTAACAAGGCACAGGGAAATTATTGATGTTTAAGTGGGGCTAATAAGCATTTGTGTGTGTCGTGATGGTCTGATTGACATCCCCAAGGGGCATTTTACATCAGCAGACATACAAGATTATTAGCACATCTGGAGCTCACACATGAGTGAAGCCACCCAAAACCCAACATCTGGACATCATTCCCTGAGCCATTTCAGTTTTTCTACTTAATGGACTATGGACCACGATCTGGAACTGAGTTGTATGCATGCTCTATCACAGAGTGACAAGATGCAACATGTGCAGCTTCCACAATAGAGAAAATGAAAAACACGGTATATATAAAACCATATTGCCTAATAAATGGAGCTGGAAATTTATGCAAAATGTATAAAAGCTTTCACTGGCATACATTGGCCCAAGCATGTTTATTTAGATATATCAGACCAAGCACCATAAATACCCCCAAATTATCTTTTTTTTTATTCTTACTTTTTCTTTTTTTATCTTGTATATATTAACAAAGATACAGTACATCGCTTACCAACAACCTGATCAACATACCTCAATCTTCATAGCAATAAACTCTTGCCAACATGGTACCCTTCATTTGTGGTGCCCTGTGCCTAGTCGCCACCGATAATAACTACATGTGTATTTCAATCTGTATAACATGTATTGTTAGCCTTGATGAGATACAGTTTTCTCTGCTGTTCACTACAAACACACATTTGCTCACACTCCCCACTGGGGCTGTTCACTTGAGATAAAACCAACACTTGAGAGAGAGCCCTAGAAGGAGACAGGAGAGGAGCTGAGCACTGAGGTAATTTCAGTCAGAGTTGGAGTTGCAGTGAGGATGGACGTTTGAGGTGAAGTAAGGAGTGTCCTGGAGACACTCCTGTCCTGAAGTAATGGCTAAAACCTCTGTAGGGCCAGCTACAAATTGGCATGGTATCAGTCCCTAGGCCACCAGGACTTTCAGAGTCAGTGGCAAACTCTGAGCTTGTTATTAGCCTTTCTACAAGGAGCACTGAAATTCCTGAGAGCACAGTGACATGTTGAGTCTAGAAACTTCTGGAAGAAATAGTGAGTTTTCCTTCAGGATTCAAGTTACCTGCTCACCAGAAGGGACTAACCAGATTGGTCTTGTCTTGGACAGCCCAGAATACCAAGATACCTATTCCCAGATAGGGATATAGTAGCAGCAGGAAGAGTACACTACCACCATACATGAGAGAAGATAATTCTCATCAGGGCAGGACCACCATCATTGTATGCTGTGAGAAATTTTCTGCAGAGCTTCAGTAAAAAGGTAAAAGCTCACTGTCCTGTCTCTGGCTGAATTATTCTCTGCTGCAACATTCCTACCTCAACATCCTCAGGAACCAGCCCTAGTTAGGGGGGGTAAGTAGACAATCCTCTGGCACTGTGCATCACCACCTAGCTCCTGGGGACCTCCAGCAGTGCCCAGCCATACCAAAGCTGAACATCCCAACTCCTTGTTTTATTTATTTATTCTTTTCTTTCTCCCTTTTTGAACATTATTTTTACCCCTCATTACAAAAGCCCGTTGCTCACGCCTGCTACGGCCATATAGTCGTGACATCAGAGGTCTACTGGGTGTGGCACAGTTTAATCATGCTTTCATAGGCCTCATTCAGAAGTCATGTTTTTTTTCATACAAGAAAAACTGACCGCGTTTCATCAGTGACTTTCATCAGTTTCTCAGATTTTCATCAGAATGTGAGCAGATTTTCATCAGTGTGTCACTGATGAGAAATGTTTCTTCCCCTTCTCATATCTATCAGTCAGTGTAAAATGGACAGCACAAGGGCGGTATCCGAATTCGACAGTTTTTTCACTGACCCCTAGATTTGCATTGCTACTTTTGATCCGACTCTTGGATCAATGTCGGACGTCTCCCTGATTTTACACAGACCTCTCAGTCTAAGGAAAAAAAATCTGACATCTGAACAGATCTATAGACTGATATAATGCAAGAGAAGTAGCCAGTTCAGCTAGGAGGCAGGTGCATGGACCTAAAAAAAATCTAGCATTCTTGTGGTATCCAGTAAAATTGTAGAAATAACTTCTTTATTCAAAATTCATTAAAAATCCAGCATCCGGGACAGGAGCATGTACAATGACGCGTTTCTAGCACGTAGTGTGTGTGCTCTTAATCATAACATAGCTGACATTCAGAAAGACACACATATATAATACAGCTTAACCAATTAAAAAAACAACAAAATGACCTTGAAGCAAATGGGAAACACAGATGGCAATTTAACCCTTAGATGTGTTCAATAGGAATATAAATGAGTAGCACACTTATACATACAGAGACCCCTTGTAGAACAGTGCACCAGTGCAAATACACAATACAAATGCAAAAGCATAGATTGAGTTGTAATGCAAAAATGCCACAGCAGGTGATGCATGATGATTAATTGAGATATCTCATTAAAAACATATATGAAAAATAAATAAATACTAATTATATACTGCATTCAACACCAAGCACTGGCAGTTTTAACAGATTTATAGAGACACAGGTACTGATAGAAAGTGAATTTATGCTGAAAAATAATACTACCAAGTATGGATAGAATAACTAAAAGCTGCAGGTAGAAACCAATAACATTTAATACAGATAAGAATTAGAGATGAGCCACCCCCCTAGCGTTCGAGTTCGGTTCGGTTCGACGAACCACTCGAACCCCATTGAAAACAATGGGAGGCAAACACAAATACATAAAAACACATTATACATGTACACATACAGTTAATAAACATTGCCATAACACTTACAGGTTCCCGTGACGCGTCCTGCACTCTGTCTCTCGCCGCTTTTCCTTCCATTAATCGCTGCGCCCTCGCGGTAACCAGCACTGATGATAGGACCTATCGTGACGTCAAAATAGAATGTGACCAGTCACGTGTCTATTATCTAATTGGCTACAGACTGGTCACAAGGCTAGACGTCATTGCTAGGACCTGTCAGTGCATCTCTCCGGTACACGGTGATCGTTCAAGCATCTCCGTATACCGGCGAAATGATCTGGCACATGGTCGACTACCCGTTCCTGCATGTGTGCGCTCTTTACAGAGTCAGCCCACATGCAGGGACTAGCTGTCACAGCCGGTGAATAGTGGCACGGTGAATCACGTGATCAAAGCACCGTTGCTATGGTAACCCGCCTGTCAGCGGTGATGTCACTGCTTTCAGCACGCAGCTTCGCTCAATCACTGAGTGAATAGACTGCACGGGAGCAGCAGCGTCTTCCTCCCATGCAGTGCTGTCTGATGTAGCAGAGCTGCATGGGTTGAAGGAGAAAGAAGATGGAAGACCATGGATCGTGGAGGGATGACAAGGAGTAATAAACATGGAGTCTCTAAGTGTGTCTGTGTATTTATTTCTATTAAAGTATTTTTTCTCTGTGTGGTATCTTTTTTTTTTTTAACCCTTTATTGGAGATTCTTAATGGCCGAGTCAAACTTGCCTGACATTGAAAATCTCTGGCTTAATACTAGCTAGTAAAACAAAGCTAGTATTAACTCATTATTACCCAGCGAGCCACTGTCATCAGGGCTGCTGGAGGAGTTGGATACAGTGCCAGATGAGGGCGCTTCTATGAAAGCGCCATTTTCTGGGGTGGCTGCAGACTGCAATTCGCAGCAGAGGGGCCAGAAACCTTGGGCTAACCTGTGCTGCGGATTCCAATCCTCAGCTGTCTAGGTGTATCTGGCTGGACACAAAAATGGGCCGAAGGCCACGTCGTTGTTTTTTTTAATTATTTCATGAAATTCATGAAATAATTAAAAAAAGGGCTTCCCTATATTTTAAGTTCCCAGCCGGGTACAAATAGGCAGCTGGGGGTTGGGGGCAGCCGTACCTGCCTGCTGTACCTGGCTAGCTTACAAAAATATGGCGAAGCTCATGTCATCTTTCTTAGTTTTTTGGCAAAAAAAAAATAAAAAATGCTTCCCTGGATTTTGCATAGCCAGTGAAGGTAACACCAAGCAGTGGGGGATAGCAGCCAGTAGCTGCTTGGATTACCCTTAGCTAGCAATACAAAAAATGCAGCGGGAGCCCATATATATTTTTTTTAATTATTTATTTAAATAACTAAAAAAATGGGCTTCCTTGTATTTCGATTGCCTACAATCACAGTACTGTAAAAATAAATCATTAATAAAAATGACATAGCGCTCCGCGGTATTTTTGATTCTCAGCGCAGATAAAGCAGACAGCTACGGATTGCCACCCCCATCTGCCTGGCGTTACCTTGACTGGCAATCAAAATACAGGGAAGCCCATTATTTTTTTTTTATTTAAAAAAATAGTTTAAAAAAAAATGACGGGGTGTCCCCCCATTTTTGATAGCCAGCTAGGGTAAAGCAGACGGCTGTAGCCTGAAAACCACAGCTGGGAGCTTTACCGTAGTTGGTGATCCAATGTGGAGGTCACCCCAAGCTCTTTTTTTTATAATTATTTTATAAATAATAATAATTACAAAAAATAAGTAGGGCCCCCCCCAAATTGGATCACCAGCTAAGGTAAGCGGACAGCTGTGATCTGGTATTCTCAGGGTGGGAAGGTCCATAGTTATTGGCCCTTCACAGCATAAAAATAGCAGGCCGAAGGCGCCCCAGAAGTGGCGCATCCACTAGATGCGCCAATCCTGGCGCTTCACCTCAGCTCCTCACGTGCCCTGGTGCAGTGGCAAACGGGGTAATAAATGGGGTTGATACTATCTATAAGGTCACCTGACATCAAGCCCAGCAGTTGTGATGTCATGGCGTCTATCAGATACCTGACATCACTAACTGTCAGTACTAACAAAAAAATAGACAAAAAGAATGTATTTGAAAAAACACTCCCCAAAACATTCCCTCCTTCACCAATTTATTGTAAGGGAAAAAAAATAAGGGGGTCCCACGACGACTCTGGATCCTCTAGAATATGCAGGGACACGCTTGGGGAATGTATCCCCCATTTTCTAGGAGTGCAGACCCTCCATGTGAAGAGTGTGGGTGCAATGAATCTGCACCCACTCTCCCTGGGTCCACAGCAGCAGAGTCCATGTCGTAACTGTTGCTACCAAAGTTGCAATGCCCTGCTCATGAGGTAAGGGCATGCCTAATCAGGAGAACTATACTAAATTTGCTAATAAAAGTATGTCCTAATATTATTACTATTCCACCTACTATATATTGGATTTAGGATCTTGGAGATGGAATACCCCTTTATGTCCAGTTATCCAGCTGAATGAATACTAAACAACAGAGCTTGCTATTTAGACATGTTTTCTTGTGGCGTATAAAGGACTCTCATGTTTGGTAGTCGTTCAGCAGGGCAACTATAAAATTAAATACCTCCATTTGGAAATGTAGTATAGTTCTCCTGATCAACTATGTTACTTACCTCATGAGCAGGGCATTGCAGTAGCTTACAGATGCATGGTTACCGCCACTCCTTGTGTCTGAACAGAGGAAGCTGAGCTGACAGCCGCTCTGTGCAAGTGGCAGTGTCTATTGTGAAGGAGGGGGCCGCGGAGGATCAATGCTGCACAGGTACTGTGGGACACCGGGGAACACCGGTGGGGTTATAGGGGGTGACCTGGCAGGGCCTGGTGAGGAGTTTTCTGTCGCATGTGTCATGGCACATGCGACAGAAATCAGAGGAGTAGGGTGAATGCGGCCGGCGCGCTGCTGTGTGCGTGGCCATCTTGGATTTCCGGGAGGGGGCCGGGGGGGGGCACTTTTGCGACACGGGGGCACGGGGAGGAGATTTATCTCCCATCTGTCATGTTTGTTCATACCAGATGGGAGATAAATCATTTTTTACTGGCGCTGTCATTTACTGTAACGTGATCATCGGTATACGGTGTATACCGGTGATCATGTGAGCGGGGACCAGAAAAAGCGGCCTGAATCATGATCTCCAGGGTCTCAGCTACCCCCTGAAAATCCGGAGATTTTCGGACGCGGGGGGCGCTTTTCACTTATTTCTGCCTGCTGTTTATAAACGGCAGATCAGAATAAGGTTACATTTACATGGCCGATCCGTTTTTGTGGTCCGCAAAAAACGTTCCATTTTTTTCACGGATGCATACGTGTGGCATCCGTTTCTGTTCCGTATACGGTCCGTATGTCATCCGTTTGTCATCCGTGTGCCTTCCGTTTTTTGCGTACTTCAAAAAAACTGAGGGAGGGAAAACACATAAATTTACCCAGGATCCATAGCTTCAACCTACATGAGGCAGTCACATGTTCACTCCAGTGCCATTTTCTACTGCTTTTCACAGCGTAGAGGGCTCTGGTGATTTTCTTGTGCTTGTACACTTCATATCAGTCTTTTCTGTTATTATAATGGCAGAAAGACACATAATGTCCCACTCTCCTGCATTTTGTAATTTTGCACCCTTTGGTGCCTTTTATGAGGCACTAAGGGGTGCTTACTGCTTAGCCTTGTATTTAGCCAAAAAAAAAAAATTTTTAAAAATGACGTGGGGTTCCCTCTATTTTTGATAGCCAGCTAGGGTAAAGCAGACGGCTGCAGCCTGCAGACCACAGCTGGCAGCTTCACCTTGGCTGGTAATCCAAAACTGAGGGCACCCCACGCTGTTATTTTAAATTAAATAAATCATTAAAAAAAACAACAAGTGGGGCTGCCCCCAAAATTGGATTACCAGCCAAGGTAAAGCGGACAGCTGGGGTCTGATATTCTCAGACTAGGGAGGTCCATGGTTATTGGACTCTCCCCGGCCTAAACATTAGATGCACCAATCCTGGTGCTTCGCTCCAGCTTATCCCGTTGCCCTGGTACAGTGGCAAACGGGGTAATATATGGGGTTAATACCAGATGTGTAATGTCACCTGGCATCAAGCCCTGGGGTTCATGATATCAGGCGTCTATCAGATACCCGACATCACCAACCCAGTCAGTAATAAAAAAAAATAGACAAACACATTTTTATTTGAAAAAACACTCCCCAAAACATTCCCTCTTTCACCAATTTATTAGAAATAAAAACAAATCCATGTCTGGTGTAATCCAAGGGGGTCCCATGACGATCCATACAATAGTCAATGTCCCAGTCAATGAAGAACAGAATGTTCCATATTGGCTGGGAGAGCAATGCAGTGATCTGAGCTAACATCAATAGGTCAACCCAGGTCACTGCAGGGCATGTGACAAGTTCTGCTGTCAGGAGGATAGCAGGTACATTACCTGCGGTAATCGCTGCACTCCTGATAGCAGAGTTGTCACTGCAGGGAATGACAAGTGCTGCTGTCAGGAACTTAGCGAGTTACGTTACCTGTGGTGATCGCTGCACTCCTGATAGCAGAGGTGTCACTGAGTTCAATGACCGTCGCCTTCACAACCAAGTATCGCGGGTGCCTGTGACGTCACCGCTAGTCACAGTCTCGGGTCGGCAGCGAGAGGAGATGTGACAAGCGGCGGCCATGGAAGACAGTGACAGCGCTGACGTCGTAAGGGCAGGACTTCATCACAGCAGGTAAGGAACTTCACTAACCTCCTGACGGCAGTGCTTGTCATCCCCGCGGCTGCTGTCACTGCAGTGTGGACAGCTGCAGACACCGTACAGTGCAGGCATATGCTGACACTGCAGTGTGGGCAGCTGCGGACACCGTACAGTGCGGGCATATGCTGTCACTGCTGAGCGGGCAGCCGCAGGGCTGGAGCTGGGGCTGGAGCGGGACACAGACTGCAACGGCATCCGACGGAAGTCACACGGAAGTGCTTCTGTGTGGCTTTTGGGGATTTTTGCACACGTAGCCAGGGTAAACATTGGGTTACTAAGCAAAGCACTTTGCTTGGATACCCGATATTTATCTTGGTTAACAGCTTACCGCAGGCTGCCAGCGATGGCTCCCTGCACACGTAGCTGTAAAAAGCCACGCTTTTGGTGATCGAACCGTTCTCGAATGTAACTCGAACTGCCGAACTTTTAGAAAATCATTCGAGTTCGTCGAATGACTCGAACACCCCCCAAAATCCCTCGAACATGAAATTGCCGAACCTCGAACCTCGAACATCGCTCATCTCTAATAGGAATATAATTTTTCATCATGTAGTGTAATATACTACTGAAAATTAATTAAATAAATAAAAGTCTTTAATAGAGCAAATATAAATCAATCAATCAGGAGCATCAAATAGTTTCTATTTGTAGGTATAAATGATTAGAGACAAAAAAGGGATCCAGCTTCCAGAACAATTCTTTGAAACTTTATTCCATTAAAACCATGTATTCATTATTTAACACCCTAATATGTGGAGCCCTAGAATCGGCAATGAGTTTCGAATGCTGTCTGCATTCTTTGTGAAGCCTAAAGGGTAAAATTACCCATAAGGTATTTAAACTGGTCCCAACCAATCATGAAAAGACCAATTTAATTAATAGAAACACATTTGCAGATACCACATAGGTTTTACATAGCGAAATATACACATATATACAGAATGAAACACAAATGAAAAAATAAAAAAACATACAAAAAAAAAGAGAAAAAGTCGAAAAAATAAAAATATATGTTTTTCTTTCTTTTTTTTATATTTTAAAAAATCAGTAGTGAAACATGACATCTCAAATGATACCATTGGGTGATCTTGTTCCCAAAGGAAAAATCCAATATGCCTCAAGTGTTAAAACCTGGTGTTTAATGTCACCATCATGAGGAAGAACTTTAACCCTTTCCAGACCAAAGATACATAGAGAGTTAATATTACAATCACGCTGGACAATGAAGTGTTTGCCTGCCGCAGATAAATGCCTATGTGTTATATTATTGTTTATAGAATTAAGAAAGTCCCTGATGTGCTCAATAATGCGTATTTTGAGTTTACGTATCGTACAACCTGTATATAGGTAGTACATTTGAAAAAGTACCACACGTGGCTGCAAAATTATACTTGTGGCATTGAATCGCGCCACACTTAAAAAAACTCTATGTTCAAGCCAAGTATGTACTTGTTTATTTTTAATGAAAAAACTGGATGAAAGAATATTTCCCAGTAAGGGCGCTCTCTTGGCGACCACATTGCAGCCAGAATGCAGTAAAGTCGGAAGGGTGGGATCCTCACTGAGAATGGGTTAATAACGCTTAATGATCTGTTTGATAGATGTGAACTGAGTGCTATATTGTTAAAGGGGTTGTCCGACATAAACTCAAAAATTTTTGGTAAGCGAATCTGTGCTGTATTGTCATATAAAACACCCCTACATTGTTATTTTTTGTTTTCTAACTTTTGTTCCTCTTGAATTCACCCTTTATTCTCTGCAGCGCTCTGTTTACATTCAGCTCCAGCAAACATGACCACTTCCTGTGCAAAACCTCAGTCAGAGCTGGCACCGCCCGGCCTCAGTGTCCAGCCCCTCCCTAGTGTCCAGCCTCGCCCCCTGCCCGCCCCCTGCAAACACATTCCCTGTCAGTATTCTTCCCCAGCACCTGACCTGTTATCACTACAGCATTGCAAATAACAGCCCCACATCAGGCTCTGCACCCCACACCACATCGGGCTCTGCACCCCACACCACATCGGGCTCTGCACCCCACACCACATCGGGCCCTGCCCCCCACACCACATCGGGCCCTGCCCCCACACCACATCGGACTCTGCACCGCACACGCACATCGGACTCTGCACCGCACATGCACATATGGCTCTGCACCGCACATTCACATATGGCTCTGCACCGCACACGCACATCGGGCTCTGCACCGCACACGCACATATGGCTCTGCACCGCACACGCACATATGGCTCTGCACCGCACACGCGCACATATGGCCCTGCACCGCACACGCGCATATCGGGCTCTGCACCACACACACGCACATAGGGCTCTGCTCCACACACACGCACATCGGGCTCTGCACCACACACACGCACATAGGGCTCTGCCCCGCACATCGGACTCTGCACCGCACATGCACATCGGACTCTGCACCGCACACGCACATCGGACTCTGCACCGCACACACACAGGGCTCTGCACCGCACACACACAGGGCTCTGCACCGCACACACATAGGGCTCTGCACCGCACTCACAGGGCTCTGCACCGCACACACAGGGCTCTGCACCACACACACACACACATACACACACATACACACACACACACACAGCGCTCTGTACCGACCCCCCTACCCCCATAGGGAACACATGTAGGGAATACATACTCACCCGTCCTCAGTCCCCGTTGCTCCTGCACGTTCGTCCGCTGTCTGGTCTGGACATATCAGCACAGTAGTGACGTCACCACTGTCCTGATCTGTCAGACACAGACAGTGGGACCAGTGATGAGTAGCAGCGCTGAGCTCCCTCTCATCAGCGCTTTCAAATGTACCGGCATCTGTGATCTGTGATGCCGGTATATTTGAATGTGCGATCCTGAGCAGGGGGCCCGGTGCTGGCGCTGACACCGCAGGCAGCCGCCGCCAGGCCCCTCCCCCAGGTCACGGACCCCACAACAGTGCAGGGGGAGGTTGCGGGGAGAGTAAGGGGTGCGGGGGAATGTGTGGGAGGGTGCAGGGAAGGGGGCGGGGCTTATCGCACTGTACTCGCCCAGCAGGGAGGCGACAAGCTGTTCCAGATTTGCATGTCAACATGGCCCTGCCCATGTTGACATGAAATGACCGGAATCAGCAAAATCGCGGCAGGAGCGGTCACATGACCACTCTGAGCCAGGGGAGAGGGGCTGACAGCAGGGCAGGTAAGTGCTCACTATCTACTTACCTGCCCCAATGTAGCCCAATAGGGTAATAAAAAAAAAAGTCAAAAGAAGCCGGATAACCCCTTTAAGATAAAATAGGTTTATTTGTAGATTTTTGTAAGCTGGATTTTTGGAGGCAATATTAGAAAAATCAATTAACTAGTTTGTTCCTTTTTTGCCATGGTTTTGTGATCCACAACTTTGTGAGCCTGTTGCAGAGTCCAATCTGGATAACCCCTAAATGACTAGACCATTTGTTTTTCTATGTGGTCCTGATAAGAAGATACAATAGATTACAGCAGGGTCTGAACAGGGCTTTAACCACAGTGTGCACAGAGCAAACCTAGATCTAGGGAGCTTAGTGACAAAGCATCAGATAATGGATGTCCAGCAGGTAACTTCCCAGACAGGTAAGTGTCAGCAGACATGTAGAAACATGACAGAAACCTATAATGATATTGATTAAGGATAGATTGTACTAAATAGACACAAGTTCTACTTGGCCAAAACTGCACACTAATTGCTCGTGTGCTACTAGTCATGGAGAAATAGATCTTGTTTTCTATTTAATCTCAGAGGAACCCTGGTATTAATTTTAAATATCCAATGTGCTGCTCTGCTAAAAAGCTTTTGGCCGTGATCTCAACCACGAATAGGAGGATTAACCGTTTCAATTCCTTGCATAGAAAAACCTGTAGGATCTGAATTGTGGACTGTAGTAAAATGATAGGAGATTGCAGACAGATTGTGGGCTTTACTACTTATATTGGACAGATGTCTCCTGGCTCTAATTTTGAGAGGGCCCGTGGTACATCCTATGTACTATAACCTACAAATATTACATGTGGCCAAATACACTACATGGGACGTATTACAGTTAATATATTGGAGTACCTTGTAGCTTTTACCATTAGAAATTAACATGAAGAATTGGTATCTTACATTACAGCGCAGCAGGTACAGACTTTGAGTCTGAACCTTTATTTTGCATCCATGTTGTGCTTCTTGTTGCTTTCTCTGAAAATAAACTTGGGGAAACTGACCACAACAGAGAAATGATCTAATCCTCCAATGAAGAGCATGACTAAGTGTGCCACCCCCACGCCAGCCGTCGGGCTGACTCGGATCCGGATCTGCAGTGGCTCGCAGAGTTTCCGGACCCGGAGGTCGCAACACTCAAATAAAAAGGGACATATATGTACGGGGATTGCTGTAGATACTTTGTGATGCCACCCTTGGTGTGTGGTAATATGGAGTACCACTGCTGCTGTTGGGAGGCACACAGGGCGATAGAATGGCAACTGGTAGTTTTACCCCTCCGTGGGTAGGGATGAATGCCATGTGGCTCAGTGTCCAGAACACGGGAGGTGATGGCGGCGGGTGGTGGTGCGCTGGGCCGGACCGGAGGCTGTTGGTGTACTCACAGTTGAATAAATGCACACGAGTCTGCTGGTAAACCAAGGTGTCAGTGGCCAGCTGCCACCTCCGGGTGTATTCGGTTCCCACACCCGGCTGGTGTACTAATGTCTCTTCCTCCGGCACTCTGTATTTTCCTTCTAGTTTGGACGACCTCGTCTGGAATGAGGAAGTCCACTCCCGGTTCGGTTTTGATTGGGAGATGTGCCCGTGAAAACTGACCCTTGGGATTTAAGCGGGTATTTGCGGATACCCTATCCCCCGCGGTGGGCTGCCGTTTCGCTCTATCTGTGCTAACACTTCTGGAGCAGTGTCTGGAACCCTGCTCCCGGCCTGATGAATTAGAGAAGGGGCTTGCAACCGTCTTCTAACTTGGGTCCAGGTACCCCGCCTGTGCCCAGTTTCCGGACCAGATCTCGCTGTCAGTACCTGCGGGCTCCAACCCTGTCCTGGTCCACTCTGGGATCTCCCGCGACCGGACTCTGGTCGCCTTTGGACACGATCCATTGCTTGCCACCTACCCAGTAGACCAGGGCCACTACCCTGGCTACCTGCACTAGGCTCAGACTTCAACTCTCCGCCACAGTCTGACACTGTCGCAGACTACAACTCCACTCCTTCTACTTCCACGACTGAACTTGAACTCCAGTCCCACTCAAAACTCAACTCCACTCAACTGACTCGTTCCCTCCCCGGATCCTCAAGACCCCTAGGTGGGCGCTCCCAATCTGCCTGGTCCTGCCCACTGGTGTGTCCTTCTTACCCTGAGGGGGGTGGCTATGATTTTGTGGCTGATGGGACTTCGTGTGGGATGGTGTTGTGTGGGTTGTAGTGTTCTTCTGTGACCACCTGGCGGCACCAGGGCATCACATAAGCTCCTGCAACATTTCATAGAGGTGCGCTCCCTTTCCCAACCATACTTGCGTCACTGCCCCATCAATTACATTAACATTATCTTTGACAGTCAACTATCTGAATGAGTTCACAAACAACAAGAATACTTTAAAATTCATAACGCATTAAAATGACGTGCTTTTTTTCATCTTTTGTTTCATTGTGTCAAAATGCTGAATCCATTATACCTCTCGCTTTGATATCATCGTTTATTCCCAAAATCCCTGCCAAAAGCAACCTCTGAGTATCTGCCAACACAGAAATGTTGCAGCAATGTTGTGTACCCAATTTTTTTTAACTCCTTCACTTTCCCTTTCAGCATTTTTCTTTCTCCCATAGTAGACTTATTCTCATTTAGTCTCACTTTTATGTTTGCTCCACATAGGAAGAACTACACCAGAATTTCAATTGGTATATAGCTCATTTACTGTGACATGTAAAGAATCCCTTTATGAGAATCCAATCTTTATTTTTCTGCAAATGCTTTGACATGCTATGCTAGATATTAACATGACCCTTGAAAATTGGTTAGTTAACAAACTTTGAAAAACATGTGAGATGTGATAGTTTTGATACTGGAATAAATTATTACATTCAGTTTTTTTACGTATATAAGGCCCCTTTCACACGTCAGTGATTCTGGTACGTTTGTGCTTTTTTTTAAACGTACCAGAATCACTGACATACGCAGACCCATTATAATGAATGGGTCTGCTCACACGTCAGTGATTTTTCACTGCACGTGTCTCCGTGCGGCGTACCCGCGTGTGCGTGATTGCCGCACTGAGACATGTCCATTTTTTTCTGGCATGACTGATGTCCCACGGACCACGCAGTGGTGTGGTCCGTGAAACACGTGCCAGAAAAAAACGTGCATTTAAAAATAATAAACATTTTTACTCACCCGGCTTCAGCCGCGCTCTCTGCAGCCCGTGCAGCCTGCTGCTTCTAAGCCGGCTGATTACTGTCGCGCATATTAATGATGCACGACACAGCCGACCCGGAAGCAGCTGCTGCGGTGGTCAGCGCCGGCCGGATGCTGCACCGCGGGAGCGATCAGGACCATGGACAGCGGGAGCAGGCGCAGGTGAGTTGATTTCTAAGTGCAATCACGGGCCACGGAGAACGGAGCCCGAATTGCACTTAGACAACCCACGTGTGCCGTGATTCACGGCACACGCAGGGACATGTGCGTGTTTTACACGCCAGTGAAAAATGTCTGTGTTTTTCACTGACGTGTGAAACGGGCCTAAGGTAGTTGCAAAACCTGCACATTGCCCCATCAGTTTTATATCCCAAAAATGGATACATTTTCATCATATTTAGGAGTAAGCTTGATATGTCTAAGACAAATAATTAGGTATGTCACAAACTCATCATCATTTTACCTTGTTCTACTCTATGTGATGAATTCATAGGGCCCGATTAATTAAGAATGGCAAGAAAATGGTACCACTGGAGTAAGAGTCTCCTAATTCATTAAGAGGCCATAGTAACTGTATTTTTGCCCGAGGCACAGGAAAACCTAAATTCGCCTCTGGGTGTATATGGCCAAAAATTATGTAAGTATATAGACAGCATCCAAATGAGTGATAGCTAGAGATGAGTGGACCTGTGGAAGTTCAGGTTCTGCAGATTCAGCCAGACTTTATCTAAAGTTCTATTCTAGACCCGTCCTTGATCTGAACTGAACCTCACTGGAAGTCATTGATTGGCAGTTCAGTTCTCAGCCCACATGCAGCCAGCAATTAACGGAACACTTCCGGGGGAGGAAGATTTTTTTTTTGGTTGGGGTGGTGCACACTACATCTGATAACGCTGAATTTACCCCGAGTGCGAGCCATTCAGACAATGCAAGTAGCTTGCACTGGGAAGAGCACCAAGTGTACCTGAGCACAACGATGCTTGATCATGTGGTTAGTATACGTAAAGCACCTGAACTCCGGACTTGAACACTGATTTTTTGTAAAGTCCGTGTTTGGTATGTACACTGAACTTTAAAGTTCGGATCCGGTCATCTCTAGTGATAGCGTATGAAGCAAAATTTATTGGGCAAAGTACATTACACCTATGTTTCAATTCATTACATGGATTAAATATTACATCATATTATAAGATCCAAGGCATAATAAAACATAGTATATTAGTTGTATTTTTTAATAAACTCTGTGATTACGATCATTTTGTGAAATATCCTTTCTATAATTTTTAATGCTTGTAAAGGTTAAAAAGAATCCTAGACAATGAATGGTTCAAACTATGTGACATTGCCCTCTGTGGTTAAAATTTTGATGTCTCCAGTTCTCTTAATGTCACCGATGGCCTAATGTGTATGAAGAAACCAATATTGTAGTATTTAAGGCAACAAAACTCCGTCAATTAGAAAAATCTTTATTGGACCTAATGTACATGAGGGGATAAAGACAGTGACGTTTTAGCCAAGACAGGGCCTTTATTAAGCCATAGAAAGGTGTACATCTTGATAAAGGCCCTACGTTGGCTGAAACGTCACTGTTTTTATCCCTTCATGTACATTGGGTCCAGTAAAGATTTTTCTAATTGACAAATGAGTTTTTGGTGCCTTGGATACTACAATATTGGATTTGCAATGCAGCATTTGGAGGGCTGCACGTATGGTTGGAGTCAGTGGCGTAACTAGAGTTTGATAGGCCCTGGTGCAAAATTTAGACCGTGGCCCCCCCTCCACATACACCGACACTTAGGGTACAGGATAATAACACTGACAATCGGGGTACAGGATAATGACGCTGACACTGGGATTTTACCCACAGCACCCAGGTTTCCCATGATCTGAAATCGCTCTATCAGCACCCTGCTTTCTCATGTTCTGATATCCATCTTGTCCTTGGCACCCAGCTTTCCCATGCTCTGCTATACATCTTTCCCTCAGCACCCAGCTTTCCCATATCAGAGCATGGGAAAGCTGGGTGCTGAGAGAAGATGTACAGCAGAGCATGGGAAAGCTGGGTGCTGAGGGAAAGAGACTTTTTTCCCTCAGCACAAAACGGATGAGGTTTATAAAGCAGACATGCACACTGTAGGTAAACCAAAATCTCTGTGTACAGCTGCCACTGCCGGGAGCCCGTCCAAGTGCCCAATCCCACCGATGTCACTTTGTGATCCGGAACCTGTCTCCGTGCACAATTTATTGTCCATTGGTGGTCCTCGTGGCTTGAAGCTGTTGGGGGCCCTGCTCACTATGTGTAGTGTAGCTGTGCTCTTGAGGGCTGGCACTTGGGACTTTAGTTGGGTTACTGTACCCCTATCCCCCTCATTATGCTGATGCTCTCAACCTCTGAGCATCTAGGGAAGTCCTTGAAGATCTCTCCCTTTCAGGTGAATTGCCAGGACGTTGAATCGGCTTCTGACCTAGGGTCCTGAACCCCGTCGTGGTCGGTACCGGTCAGTTCTGTTGTACCTTCTGGTGCCGACAGTCCTCCAAGACTACGTCCGTCACACCCTTGTCCAATGTCACTGCTACCGGTCCCCGACTCCTCTGAACCCGCATCACTGCTTGCGATAAAACCAGTCCTTCCTAGCTCCCCAGGAGCTTGCTCTCACAGCTCCTCTCTCTTTGGAGCCTACTTCACTTTTCTCCCTCTCACAGTCTGCTCCGTCCCCCAAGTAGCTGGCCCATTTTTCAGTTAGTCCAACCCCCCTGGTGTGTCTGGCAGTGTCTGATGTGAGGTGATTGGGTTTTGGTGCAGATGGGAGTGACATCGGTTTCTTGGGTACCTAGAACCATGGGGGGTAGGGCCTGCACCCTGGGTAAGGATTCAGTTCCCTGTGGCACCCTGCTGTATTCAGGGGCACCACACACCCTCATAGTCCTCCATATATAAAGTAGCCCTCATAGCCCTCCAATTATTATAATGAATTTCCCATAGTTCTCCATGTATTATAATTTACCCCATAGTTCTCCATATATTATACTGCACCACATAGTCCTCCATGTTTTATAATGCACCCCCATAGTCCATGTATAAGGTAGTCTCCATAGTCCTCCATATATTACAATGTAGCCCCCATAGTCCTATATGTATTATATTTCAGCCCCATAAATCTTCATATTGTATTATGCCCCCCCATACTCCTCCATGTATAATGCAGCCCTATATTCCATGTATAAGGTGTCCTTCATTTTGTATTATGCAGCCCCATACTCCTCCATGTATAATTCACCCCCTACAGTCCATGTATAAGGTGTCCTTCATGGTTATTATGCAGCCCCCCAGACCTCCATGTATAATAATGCAGCCAGCCTCCACAGGCCTCCATGTATAATATAGCAGTTAGCCTCTCCAGGCTTCCATGTATAATAATGCAGCCATCCTCTCCAGGCCACCATGTATAATATAGCAGCCAGCCTTTCCAAGTCTCCATGTATAATAATGCAGCCAGCCTCCACAGGCCTCCATGTATAATATAGCAGTTAGCCTCTCCAGGCTTCCATGTATAATAATGAAGCCAGCCTCTCCAGGCCACCATGTATAATATAGCAGCCAGCCTCTCCAAGCCTCCATGTATAATAATGCAGCCAGCCTCCCCAGGCCTTCATCTATAATAATGCAGCCAGCCTCCCCAGTCCTCCATATATAATATAGCAGCAAGCCTCTCCAGGTCTTCATGTATAATAATGCACCCAACCTCCCCAGGCCTCCATGTATAATAATGCAGCCAGCCTCCCCAGTCCTCCATGTATACTAGCTAGCCTCTCCAGGCCTCCATGTATAATAATGCAGCCAATCTCTCCAGGCCTCTATGTATAATATAGCAGCTAGCCTCTCCAGGCCTCCATGTATAATATAGCAGCTAGCCTCCCCAGGCCTCCATGTATTATAATGCAGCCAGCCTCCCCAGTCCTCCATGTATAATATAGCAGCTAGCCTCTCCAGGCCTCCATGTATAATAATGCAGCCAATCTCCTCAGTCCTCCATGTATAATAATACAGCCAGCCTCCCCAGTCCTCCATGTATAATATAGCAGCTAGACTCTCCAGGCCTCCATGTATAATAATGCAGCCAATCTCCCCAGGCCTCCATGTATAATAATGCAGCCAGCCTCCCCAGTCCTCCATGTATAATATAGCAGCTAGCCTCTCCAGGCCTCCATGTATAATAATGCAGCCAATCTCCCCAGGCCTTTATGTATAATAATGCAGCCAGCCTCCCAATACCTCCATGTATAATATAGCAGCTAGCCTTCCCAGGCCTCCATGAACAGTATAATGCAGCGTCCCCAGGCCTCCATGTACAGTATAATGCAGCCTACCCAGGCCTCCATGTACAGTATAATGCAGCCTCCCCAGGCTTCTGACCACCGGATACTCACTAATTTATATAAAAAAAAACCCCAACAAGTACTCACCGCTCTCCTCCTTCCACTGCTGCTCTGTCCTCACGTCTCTTCGTTCCACTGCTGCTGTCCTCACCGCTCTCCTCTTCCACCACCGCTGCTCCGTCCTCCCCTCTCCTCGGTCTCCCAGTGCTCCGGTCGGCGTCCTCCCTCCTATGCACTCAGCACAGCAGTCGCACAGGAGTGACGTCACCGCGCAGGCACAGGGGGAGAATGATGATGCAGAGCGGCGCCGGCCACTCTATGCTTCATTATTAATGTGCGTGGTGACTGGGGAGGGGGGCCCCGGTGCCGACACTGACATCCGGCAGGGGGGCCCGGTGTTGTCGTCGGCAGCAGGTCATATAGTGGCCGCGTGCACTGTGACAGATCAGCGCAGCTCCTCTGTCACTAACAGGAGCTGGCTGCTGATCTGCCGAGTGGCCCCGGGCCCCTAACCTCCCGGGCCCGGTTGCAATGGTGACCGATGCAACAGTGGTAGTTATGCCACTGGTTGGAGAGGTGCGTGGGAAACATCTGTTTACGTGTATGGAGAAGCCGGTGGACTGATGGTTGGGAGAGATGTCAATCACACATGTCCAATTTCAGACTGCCAGTCGCATGATACGTCGCCAACTGAATTGTAAGTCAGTGGTTTTCTCCTAAAGAACATAGGAGTGATTGGTTGAGTTAGCACTCCTGTGTCTGGGAGTGTTAGCTGAGATAGCTGTTTGCCGAATGATCGGCTGAAGCATCATTCAGTCCGACTGCTATACCAGAAGTGATGATGTCCTATCCATTGACGCTTGTGATTGGCTGCAGTCATCAGGTGACTGGAAGTGGACTTTATCAGATAAAAATCGCATTTTAATATTAAACTTTTCTGTCCTACAAATAGATAGGAAAGATTTTGCTGTGCCTTTCAAGACACCAACGGAATTTTAGGAGCAGGCTCACTTTGGTGTGCCTCGAAGACCATTTATCCCCCCAAAAAATGCATTAAACTTACCAGTCCTATAGCGCCACATTTTCAACCTCATATGGAAAAGAATATGTTGTCAAATTGTTGGTCTGAATGTACTCTTATATTGCTGTTAAGTGTATAGGTATTTTTTATAGTTTTGGTTTTTTTTTAAAAGCATCAATAAATAGCATTGTAATATCCATAGACCTGAGGCAATTGTCATAAGGGAAAACATATTAATTAAAATGGTTAGTTCAATATAAAAAATGTAGATCTATGTTTGCAGAAATTTGGCAAATATGATTATTGCTCAGACAGTTTTTAAGATGTGCCAAGAAAGTTTACCCCCCTGGGAGAATAGCTTCAGAACCCTACCTGATGTAGCAGCATTTAGGGCTTGGCTCAGCCATCTGCTTGGAGGTAATTTGCATCACTCTAGTGGCTTCCAGACTGAGGTGATTGAAAGATAACGCTGTTAATAAATTCAATTTATTAAATATTCAACTCTCCCATAGGAATTCTTGCCAGTGGGCTAAATTAGTAAAATATCTAAGTCTTTTAATAAATCCTCAAACTAGAACTGAGAACTACGCTCCTCAATACAATTTGGCTACATAGTAACATAGTACTAAATTTTATGTGCGTACAGTGGAATTAAGAGTAACTTGGTTTGAGAGCGTTTTGCAAGACAAGCAAAGCTTTTTACAAATTTGTAATTTGGTTTAAGAGCAATGATTTGCAATAAGAGCAAATACTCAATACTCACCGTGCACACTTCCGGTTCCGTCCTTTCACCATCGTCTGATCGCTCGGGAGGTAACTTTCTGTACATACAGTTTGTACTGTATCTGTATACAGTATACCATTGTACAGTACATAAACAAAACAACCTGCTCGCCAATTTTAATGGGAACTAGGTCTCCTATGGGTCCAAATAGAAAAAATGATGTGTTATATGCTTATTGATTTAATTATATGCATTAATGTTTTTTGTAGTTTATTGGGAAATTTGAAATTCAAATGTTGGGTTTCATATAGCTTTTTGCTATGATAAGATGTTTTTCCTGATTATCAAAATTAAGTGTGCTTTTATGTGCTGATTATATGGGGTTAATGGAGGTTTTTTGCTGCACTTTTCCTTTTTTTTTTTTTGTTTTTCCTCTGGTTTGTGATCTCATGTCCAGGTCTCAGCCCCTTTTTAATGAGTCCATTTTCTCAGAAAGGTTAGAGACAGATTAAGAACTTGTACGTTCGAAACGCGTCCTCTTTTTTGGGCATGTTTGACCCTGTCATGGATTTTTTTAATATGAATTTATGAATAAAATTTTGACATTTTAAGAAAGAAATTTTCCGTGGGCTGGACTGCTGGATTTTTTATTTCATTGTACAGTACAGTATATATAACATGTATATCAATTTGCATTTGTGGATACAGTATTGTACTCTCTTATTGATAACCAGTACAGCACATTGCTTACACTCTACATCCCGCACACCAATAATCCTATTGTAATCTAACAGTTTAATTTGTTTTAAATGTTTTTTACTGCACAGTATTTTGTATTAGTGTACTGTAATAATTTTAGATGAATACAGTACATTGTTGTGTATTACAGTAATAAGTTTGTATAAATACATTAAATATTTTTGGGTTGTGGAACGAATTGTCTGCATTTCAATTATTTCCTATAGGAAAATTTGCTTTGATATAACAGTAACTTGGTTTAAGGGCACACTCCCGGAACCAATTATGCTCGTAATCCAAGGTTACACTGTATACTGTTAGGAATGCCTTTTTGATTGATCAGCCATAGTAGTGTCGAAGCAGGAGGGGCAACATGAATAGATTCTGATGAATTATTTCCAATATTTATTGATTTATTTTCCAAATAATTACATATTAGACATTTAGGGGCTGACTCTTTATATTGCATTACTTTGCACTGTTGTCTTAACAATATTTGTTTTTCTAAATTCATCATTTATTTGTGCCAAGTATTTGCTTATTTGCAGTTCTTTCAGAATTTGGTTCTGTGGTTTTGTGGTTTTGGTGGTGGAGTTGTCCAGAATGACTGATATTGAGTGCAACTTTATCTGCAGGACCCAGCTTATCTTGTCAGGAACCTGTAGTCTGTAGCTGTCAGAGTGGAGCCCAGAAAACTGCCTGTTATTAGACGGCAAACCTGGCTCATCGTTTTTTAACCATACTGGCGCGATGCTACATATGCTTCACGCTGCAACGATGACATCACAATGGGCTGGCTAATCAAAGGAAGAGCCAGGTATGCTATCAAGTAAAAGGCAATTCTTAAGGCTTTTATCCAGCTATCACAGATTACTGATGTGGTTGCTTGACCAGGTTCTAAAGGTACCGTCACACTAAGCAACATTGCTAGCAACATCGCTAGCAACATCGCTGCTGATGCACAACTTACTAGCGATGTTGCTTAGTGTGACATCCAGCAACAACCTGGCCCCTGCTGTGAGGTCGTTGGTTGTTGCTGAATGTCCTGGGCCATTTTTTATTTGTTGGTCTCCCGCTGTGAAGCACACATCGCTGTGTGTGACAGTGACAGAGCAACAACTAAATGTGCAGGCAGCAGGAGCCGGCTTCTATGGACGCTGGTAACCACGGTAAACATCGGGTAACCAAGAAGCCCTTACCTTGGTTACCCGATATTTACCTTCGTTACCAGCGTCCACTGCTCTCAGCTACAGTGCCGGCTCCTGCTCTGTGCACATGTAGCTGCAGTACACATAGGGTAATTAACCCCATGTGTACTGTAGCTAGGAGAGCAGGGAGCCAGCGCTAAGTGGTGTGCGCTGGTAACCAAGGTAAATATCGGGTTGGTTACCCGATATTTACCTTATTTACCAAGCGCAGCATGCTTCCACGTGTAGCGACGCTCCAGCGATCCCTGCCAGGTCAGGTTGCTGGTGGGATCGCTGGAGCGTTGCTTAGTGTGACATCTCACCAGCGACCTCCTAGCAACTTACCAGCAATCCCTATCAGGTTGTATCATTGTTGGGATTGCTCATAAGTTGTTTAGTGTGACTGGGCCTTAAGAATTGATTTGGACCAACGGTATACTGTAAACATCCCATATGAAGCAACGATCACTATCACATATACTGTTTTTCAGGACACCTGTAGCTTACTTTTTAGAATAAATTAAACCTGCATCCACCATCTTTACCGTATAAGTTACTGTTCAAGGTGTAGCTCTAGTAAAAATATGAAAAAGTTACCTTCACCATGCATCATATCTATCAGAAGTTACATAGATCCTTCAAAATTACAGATGAGACAGCTCAAGTCAGTAACCCCACTGACAGACTGGATATTACGATTTGAGTGACGCGCCCACGGGGTCTGTGGGAGGGTTACTCGTCAACGGGCCGGTGTCGGTTTGGGTTGTCACAGCGGCCTGGCCCGGTTTTGTGTCAATTAAAGATGAGGAGATGGGGATGATAGGAGTAGTAGTTATTCGTGACGCCACCTGTGGTATGCGGCCAGGTATGGCAGCTACCGCTGCATGGATGATGTCCGCTGGGACAGATGGTGACACAGCTCGGGTGTTGCAGCTCTCCACAGGTAGAGCTAGGCCCCAGGGAGGAGGTTGAGAGTAGTTGTCCACCCCAGTGTGGGAGCACAGGGCGTGAGAAGGATCGGACGACACAGTGGTTGCAGTTTAAGTTGTTTACTCACTGAGTTGCTTCTGCCGTTGGACTGCCAGACTCCGCTGTGATGGGCTCCAGTCGGTCCAGGATAGTTTGGAGGCCAGAACTGGTCGGATGCTCCGTGAGTCCTTTCTCCCTGTGCTGTGTTGTGCGAGTCCCTGTGGCTTCGAGCTACGCTGGGACCCGAGTCCTGGGGGTGATTATGTTCCCCAGCCCGTATAGCAGGTAGCGCAAATCCGTCGATGGAGTTGCCCTATGGTCACGACTCCTGGCTCTACGTGCTGCTTTGCCCTGGGCACTGTTGTGGGCCAGAAAACTTGAAATCCTCTGCCAGGCGGATTCTGCAGACAGGCCGTGAAGTGCTCACCAGTCTAGGGCTCCACACCCTGAGATGTCCTTAGGGAGCTAAGAGCTCTCCCCTCATCGACCGTGTTCTCCTGTGTCTCACTTCATTCCCGGTGGTTTCTCAACTGTCAAGTGTGTGTGGCTCTTTTCTCCCCAGATCAGTCGCTCCGCTCACCTGAGCACCTTAGCTAGTGGGAGGCCCCAGATGAAATGGTGACCATCCTAAATGGCCATACCCTAACTCCATCCCAGTGAGAGGGCAACTGACTTTTGTGTGTTTGTGGATTGTGAATGACTGGCACCGACCTCCTCCTTACCCTGGATGAATACTGCAACTCTGGTACACACAGTATCCTGTGGCGACTGAAGCATCCGGGGCGCCATACGAGCATGGACTGTGATTCCCGAAGATCTAAATTTGTCTGTTAATAGACTTACATTAAGCACGGAAAACAGAAAGCAACCTGAAAGTGAATTAATGACAACTGGAGAACACACATCCCTATCAAAATTTACAGTTGTCATTCCTGGAATTTTGCTTTTCAATAGTCTATACACTTTCTGCTTGATGAGGTTTTTTTTTTTTTAAATAGATCGAAGCATGGGTATAACTCTTACTGCTAAACAACTCTTATAATATTTCAGAAGTCCCTCTTTTGGTTTAAAGGGGTTTTACAGGACTATGATATTGATATGACCTATAGGATCTGATCTTTAGAACCTGGCAGTGGCCTATAACAGTGTGGTGGAACTGTGGTATTCTGCTCTGTCCACTGCTTACATCCAGCCACTGTCAGAGCTGGTAATAGCTGATCAGTCGAGTTGCTGGTTATGGAACTCCAACTGATCTGATATTGGTGACCTTTCCTAAGGGTCGGAAATTAATATCATAATACTGACTGTCTCACTTTAAACCCTTAAGGATATAACCAATTTTCCATTTTTGTTTTCATGGTTTGCTTAGTTTTCTGTAGACACAGACGTATGACATTTGCTTTTGGAGTGTGACAAGTTAAAGCTTTGAAGGACACCATTCATTTTACCATATAAAATATCTAAGGAAACTGGCAAAACAAAATTGCATGTGTGATAAAATAATATGGAATTTTGTCAATTTTGTTTTCTTCATGACATTAATTGTGAAATAAAAATGTCATGAGAACATGATTTTTGATTTTGCTTAAAAAAAAAATCTCAACATAGTAAAAAAACATTTTGGATTGTGCCACCATATACCCAGAGTTCTTTTTTTTACTTTTCTGTTGATGGAGCTGTGTGAGGGCTTGTATCTTGGGCAGCAAGCAGGTGTTTTTATTTATACCATTTTGGAGTACATACTACGCTTTGACCAAGTCCATAAGGATACACTTTCCAGGTAATCATCTTGGATCTAATTCTATGCAGCTGATTTCCTTAATTTAGTCTTTGGTAGCTCTTGCCATTTGGTCAATCATATGGTAAAGTATATGAAGTGTAGTGTTTGTTGGTGATGAAAAGACTGGTGATATGGGAACATGTCAGAGTTGAAGTTATGTTATCATTTTTTGCTCAGCTACCGAAGTAGTGCTTTAAATATAAGTTCCCTTCCCCTAGCATTGTACTTACCCTCTGGCATTTTCATGTTTTTTAGGCGTCACTCCGGTCCCGTAGAACAATTATTTGACTGTAACTTCTGACTGGCCAGAAGTTACTTCCGGCCAGCCAGAAGTTACAGTCACGAGCTCCCAATGCAACTCTATCAGAGCCAGAACAAGGCTCTCATACAGATGCATTGAGTTGTGACCTCCGCTGTGCTCACTGAAACACTGGAGCTGCCGGCAGGTCACAAATCGTCGGAGACTGACAGGTGCGGCAGCGACAGAATATGAAGGTGAGTGTAATCCAGGGGGCAGGAGACAGATTTAAAGCACCACTCCAGCAGTGCAATAAAATAAATGCCAGAGTGGTGCCTGAAGAATCTATTTTTTGGCATGTCTTTTTATAGAGCCTTATGTATTTATGAACTGGTCCCTATGTCAGAGTACAAGTTGGGTTGGTTTTTCAGTGTGACATTAGAGTTGTGGGTGAGATCTTAAAAGTTTCTATAACTTACCCTCCAGGATTGGGTTTATGGATGTCTATATGTTCTGTTTTAGGTCTAACCCGTCCTTTAACGTTAGTAGAAATTATTTCTAGAAATTCATTTGCAAGGAGAATGCTTTATCACAAATGCAGATGGTTTCCCCATCACAAAATATCCTCCATGTCTTTAGGTAGTGCTTAGCTGAAGCGAATGGTACCCAAGAGAGTTGTAACCCATGCCTTACCATTTAAAGAAGCTTCAGAAGTGGCTGCGGCTGATTTATCTGAAAGCAATGTGCACCATATTGGCTTGATTCATTAGATATATTAAGTTGTATGTGTTGATATTAATTTTCATTTTTCATGTGCCATAAACCTTCTATATAGATGCTGAGACATTTCTTCATGGTCTCAGACGTCCAGTGTGCTAAGTACCATCCAGGAGGCTGGAATCTGGTATTTTGAGGACTGGATGTCATTTGGAGGAGCACTAAAGGCCTGGAGTGGGCTCAAATTTTGTCGGGAATTGTAGAGATTAGTAGAATTTCCCTAGGCCCAGCTATCATTGTTCTTGTTATTGGCAGGAATGATTTCATTTCCCTGAAAGCAGCAGAATTTGTACCAACAATATGAATTGAACTGCTAATTGTTGGTCAGAAATGATCCCATATTTAATTTGGCAAGGAACTACAGTGTGGTTGAACATCCTAGACTAAAGGCTGCTTTACATGCTTCAATTTGTCGTGCGATTACATTTGCGATTGCACCCGACCCATCGTTTGTGCGGCACGGCAATTTGTTGCCCATGACGCACAATGCTGTAACCCCCCGTCACATGTACTTACCTTCCAAACGACCTCTCTGTGGGTGGCGAACATCCTCTTCCTGAAAGGGGATGGACGTTCGGCATCACAGCGGCATCACGCAGCGGCCGGCCAATAGATGTGGAGATGAGCGGGACGTAACATCACGCCCACCTCCTTCCTTCCTCATTGCTGGACGCAGGTAAGCTGCAGTTCATCGTTCCCGGGGTGTCACATGGAGCGATGTGTGCTGCCTCGGGAACAATGAACAACCGGACGTTCGATTTTTTTGAAAATGGGCGACGTGTCAACGAGCAATGATAAGGTGAGTATTTCTGCTCGTTCACCGTCGCCCATAGCTGTCACACACTACGATATCACTAACGAGGCTGGATGTACGTCACTTACGACGTGACCCCGCCGTCATCTTGTTAGATATATCGTAGCGTGTAAAGCCCGCTTAACTGTTACTGGTTGTCTTTCCCATTTGATATGATTAAGATTCATGCAGATTTGAAGCGGTATTTCTCCACCATTGATTAGCTGGTGATAACAGGCTGCTGTTGAAAATAGATGAGTTTCACCTTATGATCTCAGACTACATTATGACGTAGTGCTATATATTCTTTTGTCCAGTTCACATTATGGATTAAAAGTAGTGCTGATTTTCATTGGTAAGGGTTTTAGCCCAGTGTATGTTTATAAAGGATCCTACTTGGAAGATTGATACTAAGATTGGAATGTGAGCAATACATGAGGATGACTTGTTCATTGGAGTATGGCTGGGCTCTATGTCTTCTTTCCTCATATGAATTAAAAAAGTGCCTCTTTGTAAAATCGAGTTATCATTGAAGCTGTGACTGACCCTCCCCCACCAATTACTGTTGTGTGCTTTATTTGTTACATGCAGTTATTGACATATACGTCATGATTAGTGTGTTTGAAACAAAAATAACTCAGTCTGATGGTCACTAAGGGGTACTTTGCACACTACGACATCGCAGCTGCGATGTCGGTGGGGTCAAATCGAAAGTGACGCACATCCGGCGTCGCTGTCGATATCGTAGTGTGTAAAGCGTTTTTGATACGATTAACGAGCGCAAAAGCGTCGTAATCGTATCATCGGTGTAGTGTCCGACATTTTCATAATTGCGCGGTAGTGACGGTACGATGTTGTTCCTCGTTCCCCTGCGGCAGCACACATCGCTGTGTGAGAAGCCGCAGGAGCGAGGAACATCTCCTACCTGCGTCCTGTGGCTCATGCCGGCTATGCGGAAGGAAGGAGGTGGGCGGGATGTTTACGTCCCGCTGATATCCGCCCCTCCGCTTCTATTGGCCGCCTGCCGTGTGACGTCGCTGTGACGCCACACGACTCGCCCCCTTAGGAAGGAGGCGGGTCGCCGGCCAGAGCAACGTCGCAGGGCAGGTAAGTCCATGTGAAGCTGCCGTAGAGATAATGTTCACTATGGCAGCTATCACAAGAGATCGCAGCTGCGACGGGGGCGGGGACTATAGTGCTCGGCATCGCAAGCAACGGCTTGCGATGTCGTAGTGTGCAAAGTACCCCTAAGAATCTTGGGCTTAATACCAGCTAGTAAAACAAAGCTGGTATTAGCCCCTTATTAAGGGCAAATAAACAAATATCCAGCTCACCTGAAGACGTCTGCACTCCTGGCGATGTTGAAGCACGAGATCCCGCTGATGTTCAGCGTCTGAGGCACAGGTGAACAAAGGAATGATCCAGCTTCACGTTTCCATAAAAACACAGCTTTAATGAAAAACCTTTTTTAAATACAAAAAATATTTTTCTTGTAATAAAGATAAGCCACAAAAGTTTACCATCTCTGAGCCAGGAAAAATCCGAAGGTTCTTTAAACCGCACACCAGACGCATTTCGAGCACATGGCTCTTAGACCATTAACCCCTTATTATCCAGTGTGCCACTCAGCACCAGGGTTGCTGGCAGAGTTGGATACAGTGCCAAAAGATGGCGCATCTTTGAAAGCGCCATTTTCTAGGGCAGCTGTGGACTGCAATGCACAGCGGGGGGAGGGGAAGAAAGCTTGGGCCACCCTGCGCTGCGGATTCCAGTCCCTAGCTGCCTAGTTGTACCTGGCAGGACATTCATGAAATAATTAAAAAAAAAGGGCTCCCCTATATTTTTGGCTCCCAGCCAGGTACAAATAGGCAGCTGGGGGTTGGGGGCAGCCTGTACCTGCCTGCTGTACCTGGCTAGCATACAAAAATATGGCAAAACCCACGTTATTTATTTTTAGTTTTTTTGGCAAAAAAAGTTAAAAAAAGAGCTTCCCTGGATTTTCCATTGCCAGTGAAGGTAACACCAAGCAGTGGGGATTAGCAGCCAGTAGCTGCTTCGGTTATCCTTAGCTGGCAGTAGAAAGTGCAGCAGGAGCCCACACTTTTTTTTTTTACCCCTAAGCCTAGGATTAGGGTTATGTGTTTGGAGTTTTTTTGTTTTATATTTTAATGATTTTAAACAAAATAAAATAAAATCGACATGGGCTTTGCCATATTTTTGTATGCCAGCCAGGTACAGCAGGCAGGTGCAGGCTGCCCCAACCCCAAGCTACCTATTTGTACTCAGCTGGGAACCAAAAATATAGGGAAGCCCCTTTTTTAATAATTTCATGAATTTAATTTCATGAAATACTTAAATAAAAAACAAAGTGGGCTTCAGCCAAATTTTTGTGTCCAGCCAGGTGCAACTAGGCAGCTGGGGACTGGAATCCGCAGTACATGGTGGCCCGAGCTTTCCAGACCCCCTATCACTGTGAATTTCAGTCCCCAGCCACCTCAAAAAATGGCGCATTCATAGAAGCGCCATCATCTGGCGCTGTATCCAACTCTTCCAGCGGTCCTGGTGAAGGGTGGCATGCTGTGTAATAAGGGGTTAGGGCCAGCTGTGTATTATCAGCTGGCTCTAAACCCGAAATTCATGGTGTCACGCCAATATTAGACATGGCCATCATGCATTTCTAGTAAAGATAAAAAAATCAGAACACTGAAAAAAATATTTTTATTAGAAATAAAACACAACACAATTAGTGACTCCATTTTTCTTGAACTAAAGAACCCCCCTCCGCTCCGATCCCTCCGGATCCAATATCATCTGATCAGTTTACTGGAAGGAAGGCAAACCGATCAGATGATGTGTCAGATTCACGGACCTGAATCAGCTAACACATTAGCTGATTGTTTAAAAGCCGGTTGGTAAAAAGCCGGCTTTTCGCCGCTGGACTTAAACGATCAGATGATGCTCCCAGCTGATTGTTTAAACTGGCTGGGCGGTAAAAAGCCGGCCGGCTTTTTATGAATGATCAGCTGAGCGGCCAGCCAGCTTTATGATTGATAAGCTAATCGTCTGGCTGGCCTGCTTTTCACCGCTGGACTTAAACGATCAGATGATGCTGCCAGGTGACAGCATCAGCTGATTACTGGGAAGTCTTGGAGGCGATCAGACGTGTCCCAAGAGTCTGCAGAGAGGTGAGTATGCTATTTTTTTTTCTACTGTTCACTTTTGATTTCGCTTAGCAGCGAATGTACAGGCAGACAGAAGCTGCCGAACATACGCTACTAAGCGAAAGTGCGTGTCACACATGTCACACGGGAAGAGGAACACAGGATTCTTCCTCCCCCTAATACTCAGACAACATTGCTCACAGCAGTGACCTGGGAGTCAGAAATGCTTACAAGGGTCTTCCCCATGCTGTTCCCATGTCATTTGAGCACTGTTCTTACACATTTGTGACATTTTTAGGCTTTCTGCAGACTGCCGGGGGTGCCACCGGAAAAATGCTCGAGTCTCCTACCGGTTAACATTGGGCTTGGTGCTCGGGTCGAGCACCCGAGCATTTCAATATGCTCGACCCGAACATCGAGCACCCGAGCATTTTACTGCTCGCTCATCTCTAGTTAGGTATATTTGACTTTCAGTTGAAATTAATATAAAACGTAAAAAGATCACTCTACAGTGATATTTTATCATGAAATTAGGGCATTGAAAGGGAACCTGTCACCAGAATTGTCCTATATAAAATGCAGCCACCACCAGTTAGCCCTTATATACAGCGTTCTAGAATACTGTATGTAAGTTACTAATCTGATCTGTATAACATTAAAGGGAACCTGTCATCAGAAATTTAGCTTTAAACCTAAAAGTTTCCCCCTCTGCAGCTCGTGGGCTGCATTCTAGCAAGGTTCCTTTACTTTTTTTGCCCCCTTTGAAACCAAATTAAACACTTTATAAAGTTGTACCTTTTTGCCTGCAATTTTTGTAAATTATCCATGGGGGCGGGCTCCCTTGCGTTTGTTGCTGTCCCTCCTGCAGATTGACGCCATCCCCCAATGCTCCATTTCATATCTCTAGACACCGCCCACTGCGCCCGAAGTCCCGCGCATGCGAGGACCGCTGGTGACGTGTGCGCAGGCACGAGGTTATGGGCGGCGCTGTGATTGCATCGCAAGTGCCCGCCCATAATCTCGTGCTCGCCCTTTCCCCTCTGCCTCCAGTGTTCTGCGCAAGCGCTGGCCAGATGACCCGACGCCACCTCCTTCCCATCCTGCCCTGCAGCAGGAAATAGATGGGAGGAGCGGAGCAGGCCACCACAGGATAAGAGGAGACACGGAGAGGATGTGAGCGATGTACACAGTAAAAAAAACATGTAAAATCAAACAAAGACACACATTGTCTTTTGAAAAGTTAAATGCACTAAACGTTTTTTTTTTTTTTGTTGTAACTTGTGGTGGCCTGCTCCACTCCTCCCATCTATTTCCTGCTCCAGGGAAAGATGGGTAGGAGGGGACGTCGGGTCATTTGGCCAGCGCTTGCGCAGAACACTGGAGGCAGAGGGGAAAGGGCGAGCACGAGATTATGGGCAGGCACTTGCGATGCAATCACAGCGCCGCCCATAATCTCGTGCCAGCGACCACATCACCAGTGGTCCTCGCGTGCACGAGACCTCGGGCGCAGTGGGCGGTGTCCAGAGATATGAAATGGAGCATTGGGGGACGGCGTCAATCTGCAGGAGGAACAGCAATGGACACAAGAGAGCCCGCCCCCATGGATAATTTACAAAAATTGCAGGCGAAAAGGTACAACTTTATAAAGTGTTTAATTTGGTTTCAAAGGGGGCACAAAAAGTACAGGAACCTGCTAGAATGCAGCCCATGAGCTGCAGAAGGGGAAACTTTTAGGTTTAAAGCTAAATTTCTGATGACAGGTTCCCTTTAAAAAGAGCTTTTATTAGACTCACCTATGGGACTGATCTTGATCCAGTGACTCTTCTCTATTTGCGATCGCTGTCCTCTTTCCCCACTTTGTGTGAGTGATGCATTCAATGTTATCCACACAGTGTCTTCCATAGCACTCCTGCACAGGTGTACTTCTCTCTGCCCTGCTGTGGGCAGAGCAAAGAGCTGTAATACAGAGGTACGGGGAAAGGTCAAATACTGTCCACACATGCACACTACAATACTTTGATCTATCCTCAGCAGGGCAGAAAGAAGTGCACATGCACAAGACCGCAATGAAGGACCCTGTGTGGATGACATAGGACATGCATTCACACGAAGAAGGAAAAGAGGAGACGCCGTATCAAGACCAGCAATGCCCATCAGACCTATGTTATATAGAGCTGTCTGGGCTCTTATATACAGTATTTTAGAATGCTGTATATGGGGTCTACTAGTAGTAGCTACAGTTTATAAGGGACTAATCTGATAACAGATTCCCTTTAAGTAGAAGCATGCAATAGAGATTTCCTCATCTCAAACAATTTATTGAAACTGAAGCCAACAACAGTGGAAAAGTGGTGGGTATACCTCCCAAAAAATTTTAATGTCTCAATAACTTGTCATATCTCCTTGAGCATCAACTAAGGCTTGACAATAATGTCTCCTGCTGTTCACAAGTCGAGTTATTGTTTGCTTAGTAGCAGCAGTTCCTGTCATCAGTAGCAGCAGTGCCGCCATCAGTAGCAGCAGTGGCGGTCAACAGTATCAGTAGTGGCTGTCATCAGTAGCAGTATCCATCGTTCACAGTTAGGGACCCATGAGTCCTATTGACCCTCCCTATGTTGAGCCCATAGCTATGTCTTTACCCTTATAAAATGAATAAAAAGCAAACGTTACTAAAAAGCTTAATTGAAAAAGAAGCAAGATCCAATGATGAGACAGAAGAAGACTCATGCTGACTGCCAGATTAGAGAAAGCTGCATTTTAAAGAAAATACTATGAGTCCTACTTAACTTGCAAGCTCATCGCAAACATGTGAGTCACAGGCCCCAAACTCAGTCTGTATAATGGTAACCAGCTATCCATCAAGGCCATGAAGCCTCCAAAACTGTTTCGCCAGTTAACCCAAGCACCCTGCATCAAAACACAAGCCTTTGCAGTTTTTTGAAGGAAAAAACATGAATACAAAGGATAGAAACAATTATTGAAGGTCACCACATCAATAAATGTGTCTGCACTGGGTGCAAATTCTTAATGGCAACCTGAATTGCCAAGTCTAACAAGCCCTTCACTATTGGTGAAGAGTTGTTCTTCCCTGGCACTAAGGACATTTGCAGTGAACTTTTAGGAGAAGTTGTACTTAATAAGGTGGCACAGGTTTCTTTTTCAGCTAGCACCATCACTAGATGAAAGAAAAGATTATTTATTTTTAGCAGAAGACATTGAAGTGCAATTATTAGAGAGGATTAATGCGTCACCATGGTACGCAATCCAGGTTGACGAGTTTACTGACAATGACAAGGCAATAATGCTTGTTTATGTGTTATATATTTTTCAGGAGGATGTGAATGAGGACATGTTATGTGCGTTATTGTTGCTAACCAACACCACAGCTGCAAATTTATTCAAGTCTTTGGATGATTCCATATCAAAAAAATTAAACTGGTTATATTGTGTCGGTAAGTGCACGAATAGAGCGGCTGCCATGACTGGACAGCTTTTTGGTTTAACTACTTGGGTCAAAAAGGCTGCTTCCAAATATGTGTCTATGCACTGTGTCATCCATAGAGAAATGCTGGCTAGCTGAAAAATGTCATCTGAAGTTCAGAGCGTTTTGAAAAATGTGAGTAGAGTTATTAATCACATCATAGTACACACCCTTAACCCGCGTCTAGAGATGAGCGGAACTGTGAAAGTTTGGTTTGACGGATATAGCCAGACTTTACATAAAGTTCATTCAGGACCCGGACTTGACCTGAACCCTAATGGAAGTCACTAATTATGCAGTTCAGGTCTCCGCCCACATGCAGCCAGCCATAAACCAAACACTTCCAGGGTAGTCTGGGTGTGAGTTTTCCATTTTTATTTGTTTGGTGCACACTTAATCCAATCATGCTGATATTACTCCCAGAACGAGCTGTTCAAACACTGCAAGCAGCTCACACTGGGCCGAGCACTGAGTGTACTCAAGCACAGCGATGTTCCTTTGAGTGGTTTGCATATGAAAAGTACCCGAAGTCCAAACTCGAATTCTGTTTCTTTTTGTAAATACGGTGTTTGGTATAAATATTGAACACTGAACTTTGAGTTTGCTCATCTCTGCTCAAGTCTGTTCGAGCAGCTTTGTGAGGAAATGGATGCAGAGCACAAATGTTTTCTCTTTCTCATAGAAGTGAGAAGGCTTTCTATAGATGGAGCACTGGCCAGTTTTTGAGTTACGAGAATTGCTTCATAGATTTCTTTTTAGAAAAACAATCGCCACTGCCAGCACATCTCAGTAGTAAGAAATGGGTCACAAAACTTGTTTACTTGTGTGACACCTTAAACCTCTTGAACAAACTTAATCTGTCACCTCAATGAGAACTGTCTTCATGTTAGAAAATAAAGTTGCTAAATTCAAAGCAAAAATAGAATTGTGAGGACAAGTAAAATCGGTTATATTTGACGTTTCAAACATTAGCAACGTCTCTCATTCTCACACCACCTCCTTATCTAACCCTCTATCTGTCGGTGTTCCCCAAGATTCCGTTCTTGGACCCCTCCTGCACTCCATGTAAACCTTCGGGTTTGGACAGCTCATAGAGTCCCATGGTTTTCAGACCACACTCAAGTAAACAGTTATGAATGGTCTGACTTGACACTTGAGTGCCTCTCACCTCCCTTAAATATCCCTGGAGTTGTGTGGCATTCATCATCTGGTTTCGAAGGGCAATGTTCACAATAAAGCGGTGATCAGTATGGGGTGTGGCAAAAGAACCTCCAGTCCTATGACTTTCTGTGACTCTTCCAGTCTCTCCGAAACTCTGTTGCAACCTGCTGATGACACTCTGGGACACTCTAAGCTCAGTAGCCACTTTTGTCTGAGAACATCCTGCTTGAAGCCCTGCAATGGCAAGGTACTGTTGATTAATTTTGAAGTTATCTAAAGGCCCCGTTACACGCAACGACGTCGCTAATGAGATATCGCTGGGGTCACGGAATTCGTGACGCACATCCGGCGTCGTTAGCAACGTTGTTGCGTGTGACACCTACTAGCGACCGCTAACGATCCGAAAAATGGCAAAAATCGTTGATTGTTGACACGTCGTTCCTTTCCCAAATATCGTTGCTCATTTTGGATGCAGGTTGTTCGTCGTTCTTGAGGCAGCACACATCACTACGTGTGACACCCCGAGAACGACGAATAGCAGTGTTCCTGCATCCTCCGGCAATGAGGTGGGAGTTACGTTAATGCGGCTGCTCTCCGCCCCTCTGGTTCTATTGGTGGCCCGCTGTGTAATGTCGCTGTGACGCTGCATGAACCTCCCCCTTAAAAAAGAGTTTGTTCGCTGGCCACAGCGACGTTGTTAGGAAGGTATGTGCGTGTGACGCGTAATATCGATATTGTTCGCCACGGGCAGCGATTTGCCCGTGACGCACGCACGACGGGGGCGGGTGCGATCGCTAGCGACATCACTAGCGATGTCGCAGGGGGTAAAGTGGCCTTTAGTCTCAAGATGTGAAAATGTGAACAGCCTGATGAGGAGGACTGTTTGAATACTGATTCTAATTGAACCATTGCAATTTATTAGGCAATTTATGGGTCATACACTTGTGTGAATTTTGGCATTAAGCTCTTTGTTAGAGAAGAGCAAGTTGTGCAAATAGTACTGAAAAGTGTATTTAAAAGTTTAGAGAAGGTCACATTAAGTTCACCTGAAAATGTTTTAAGATTATGCTGAAATTTCATCCAAAGGCCAAATATCCCCAACTTTTTATGAATATTGTATATTCAGTTTTAAATCATGAAAAATAAAAATGGGGGTCAATAGTGGAGATTTATGTCTTTGTTCATTAACTGTTTGATTAAATAATTATATACAAATATAATGTGATCTATAAAAGCTATAAAACTCAACATATCAGAATCAGTTTGCCACAGGGCAAAAAAGAAAATGAGAGACAACTTCAACTGCAAACAGACTGGAGTTTATTTCTGTTTACATAAGGTGTGCACACAAAAATGTAATTCAGTATACAGCTCGAGGAAAACAGGTGCAAGATGCCAAGAGATTCTCACATATTAAGGGCTCATTGAGATGTACGACGTTCATGTATGAGAGCTATTCATGTTTTTCATGGATAGCACCTCTATCTGTAATATTCTTTGAGGCCATTCCTCATAGATACACGTGGAGATATGTCCGATTTTAATCTGAGGGTTGGAATCAATGGGTCTATTTAAAAATTGGACTGCAATCGGATGACATCTGAATGCACTCTGATTTTCGCAGACTTTCAGAATGAGAAGGTGAAGAATCTTTTTTTTTTTAGTTTGTCACTTTTGATAAAAATAGATGACAGACCACACTGTGACCAAACTCTGATCATAGGTGAGAAAATTGGGCATCTCAATGAGCCCTAAAGCATATTTAATAATGCCTTATTTTTATAAAGTACAGACTTCGACAAGGCAGTCTTAAGATAGGTTCACATAAAAGGAATTTCCAGGTTTTTCACAAAAGTCTGCAGTCACTCTTTGTGGCCTCAGATTTGTGAATCCTCACATTTTGCACATTACGAGACTTGAGGTATCTCTGGTGCCGACAGCGAGACCGAGCAGTCATGTGATCACAAGTATGTGATATGCTTACTCCTGACCTCTTTCCTGGGCTATCACGACAGAAAGTGGCCTCTCCTACTTTTGGAGGGAGAAGGTCACAGTACATGTCTACACTCCATTAGTCGTGCAGATTTCCCTTGTTTTAGTGCTGCAAGGGTTAAAGTTGTGTTTTTTGTCTCCTAAGCTTGCCACCTCATGGCCCTTATGATTTCACAATCCATCTAATTCCAGGGGCCTAAAAATAGATTATGTAACATTTCTGGTCCTGAGAGGCATACCATGAAGGATTACATTACAGAGAGCCTTGCCAGAGAACATATTAGACCCTTCTCATCTCCCTTGGTAGTAGGGTTTTTCTTTGTTAAGAAAACATATTGGGGCTTGCGTCCCTGTTTGAATTTCTGCAAACTGAATCAGATCACTTTTTTGGATCCATTCCTTACCCTCTCTCCCTCATCCCAGATGTTTTTAACCAGATTGTCAGGGCTAAATGGTTTACCAAGCTGAATCTTATGGGGGCCTACAATCTTATCTGTACCAGGGAGAGGTATGAGTTAAAGACGGTCTTCAATAATCCAGAGGGGCATTATGAAAACCTTTTCATGCTTTTGATTTGTCCAACGCTTTTTCAACATTTTCTTAAGGACATTTTCCAACATCTGGTGGGCAGATTTGTGGTAATCTATTTGGATGATATTTGAATTCATTCGCCTGACCTAGGTCAAATGAGGTACATGTGAGGAAGGTTTTACAGGTATTTAGGGAGAATAAACTCTTTGTCAACTTAGAGAAATGTATGTCAGTCATTCAGGAGGATCCATTTCTGGGGTATCTATTATCATCCTCTGGTTTTCATATGGATTTCGTAAAAGTCCGGGCTGTTCTGGACTAGGATCTCCCTGAAAATCTGAAGGTATAACAGCAATTTCTTGGTTTCACCAACTATTACTGTAGGCTTATTAAAGGATTTCGGCAGTAGCTAAATAATTAATGGATATAATCAGGAAAGGGAAAGACTTTTTGAGATGGTCTAATCAGGCCCGTGAGATATTTTTCCTTAATCCCGTAACCTCCTGGCGATTTTCCTTTTTTTCTTCCCCTTCTTCCAAAGCCCCAACTTTTTTACTTTTCCAGAAATATAACCGTTTGAGGGCGTGTTTTTTGAGGGACACGATGTAATTTTGAATGTCACCATTCATTCTAACACATATTGTATTCGAAAATGATAAAAAAATCCAAAAAAGTACAATTGCACAATTGTATTTTTATTTTTTTTATTTACCATGTTCCCTGTGAGATTCAACTGACCCGGCAATATAATTCTCCAGATCAGTACAAGTTCATAGATACCAAACATGTATTGTTTTACTTTTATCTAAGTGGTGAAAAAAATTTCAGACATTTGTGAAAAAAAAGAATTGCGCTTTTGTTGCTATTTTCTGAGACCCGTAGTGTTCTAATTTTTCAACATCTGAAGCAGTGTGAGAGCTTATTTTTTGTGTTCTTGAGTTGATGTTTTTAAATATACCATTTTTGGGTAGATACAATGTTTTGACTGACTGCTACTGTATTTTATTGCAATAGTGCAAAGAAAAAAAATGTAATTCTGGCGTGTTGATTTTTTTGTCGCTACACCGTTTACCGATCAGATTAATTGATTTTATATTTTGATAGATAGGGAATTTCGGAACCCGGTGATTCCAAATATGTGTTTTTTTATTATTGTTTTATTTTCAATGACGCAAAAGGAGGTTGATTTGAACTTTTTGTTTTTTTTTCATATTTTTAAAAACTTTTTTATTTTTTAAACTTTTTATTGATTATGCTAGTCCCCTTAGGGGTCTTAAAGCCTGCACTATGTGATCGCTTCTGCAGTTTAGAGCGATACGTCAGCATCCCTCTGAACAGCAGGAATGTTTTTCTCCTGTGAATGCTGGCTCTTTGTCGTCATAACATAGTTACATAGGTTAAAAAAAGACCTAGGTCCATCTAGTTCAACCTTCCTCCACTAATTATACATTTTGTCCCTAAATCATTTATAACCACCAATGTTGTATGTACTGAAGAAATAATCCAGCTCTTTTTTAAAAGTTGATTTAGTGTCAGCCATTACTTCCTCTTGTGGTAGGGCATTCCATAACACTATGTAACAAAAAAAATAAAAAATTCTGTTCCTGGCTTAAAAGTGTTATTTCCTGTTTAATTCTGCATTACTTATTATAGAAAAAAGTTGGTGTAAATCCGAAACTTTACTTTTGTGGCTGCCACAATGATTTTAGGATACCTTTGTAGTCCAATAGTAAACTCACTATATGCGAATGTCATTGTTCATGTGAACTACACATTACCGTCGTTTCATTAATTTGATAAGATTTGTTTTTTCCTTTCATGGTAACCAAAGTATAAAAGATGTTTAGGACTTCAGGATTCCAGACTTTACATCATTCAAAGCTATTGATACACATAGGTATTACTCCATAATGGTAACCAGTATCCTTCTCTTCCCCTTGCCCATTCGACAAAGTTTAAAGAAGACAATGAAAATGTGAGGAGATTGTTAAATGCGATGAAATGTGAGGAATATGGCTGGGAAGTAATTGGAGATTTCAAAATGGTTACATTCTTGATGGGTCTTCAAGGAGGCTATACTAAAGGGTGCTTTACACGCTGCGACATCACTAACGATATATCGCCGGGGTCACGGTGTTTGTGACGCACATCCGGCGTCGTTAGCGTGTGACAGCTAGGAGCTACAATCAATGATCGCAAACACGGCAAAAATCGTTGATCATTGACACGTCGCTCCTAATCATAATGGTCGTTGGTGTTTCATTCCGCAGGTTGTTCATCGTTCCTGCGGCACCACACATCGCTGTGTGTGATACTATAGTAACGGCGAACATGCATCCACCGGAAAGGAGGAAGGAAGGAGGTGGGCGTCATGTTCCGGCCGCTCATCTCCTCCCCTCCTCTTCTATTGGGCGGCCGTTTTGTGATCCCGCTGTGACGTCGCTGTGACGCCAAACGCACCTCCCCCTTGAAGGAGGGATTGTTTGGCGGTCACAGCGACGTCGCTGAACAGGTATGTGCGTGTGACGCTGCCGTAGCGATATTGTTAGCTACGGCAGCGATCACAACATGTTGCACGAATGACGGGTGCAGGTGCTATCAGTCGCGACATCACTAGCAATCGCTAGCGATGTCGCAGCATGTAAAGCACCCTTAAGCTTCCATGCTTTGTTTGCCTTTGGGATAGCAGGGACGCTACCATAGTCAAAATTGGCCTGAATGTACTGAGTTTCCGTGGGGAACAGCAGCATTAAATGGGAGTCTCTTGTAGACCCTCAAAAGGTACTAATGCCACCTTTCCATATCAAACTAGGCTGCATGAATCAATTTGTCACAGCTTTGGACAAGGAATCAGTATCATTCAAGTATCTACAAGATCTCTTCCAAAAGCTTTCAGAAGCAAAAGTTAAAGCTGGCATTTAACTTTGACCATCAAATCAAGAAAGTTATGGAGTGTCAAGAGTCTCCCAAACTCCTCAAAAGAAAAGAGAAAGAAGCATGGATCAGTTTTGTTAATGTAGTTACAGGTTTCCTTTGGAAATCATAAAGCTGAAAACTATGTTGCATTGGTTGAGACTGGTGAAGCAAAATGGGCTGCACAAGGTCACAAACCATATCCTTGATGCCCATCTTGATAGACTCAAACAGAAGATGGATTCCGAGGAGCAAGAAGAGCGCTTTCATCAAGATAGCAAATTTCAAAATATAGGATGCCAGGGAAAGAAGAAGGAAAACCTGATGGGGGACTGCATTTGGAGATTAATGCGTAAAAGTGATATGACATAGCCTAACAAAAGTAAATATTTCTAGGTTCCTTTTCATCAATTTGTAGCATTTTGATTAAAATATGCTTATAATCTGAAATATATTGTAATTCGTTATCATTATGAACTGAAACCCAAACAGTTGTAATTTTCCTTAAGACGGTATTTCAACTTTTCAGTGTCCTGACCACAAAATCAAGGTTTTTGCAGGCTAATACATTTTTTTCCATGGTTTTATGATATAACCAATTAAGAAATGACATTTATTCCCTGGGAAATAAAATCATATTACATAGTGTAATCTGACTACCCGAACTGTAAAGAACCCTTTCCTATTTAGCTGCAGGAATCGCTTTTCTGCCACTCGCAGTGAGTGCCTCCTGGTGCTTAGTATTGTCTTTGGAAGGAATAAGTCATGTGCCAGTCATTTGTACTGACCACACATGTATTTATACATATAAATGATTAGATCTCCTCTGAGACGTCTTTTTTCTAAGCTAAACAAGCCCCACTTTTCCAACCTCTCATCATATGTGAGGCCTTCCATTCCTTGTAATAATCTAGTTACCCACCTTTCAACTGACACTTTCTTCTGAATATCCTTTTTAAAATGTGGAGCCTAAAACTGTATCCCATATTGCAGATGTGGCCTTATAAGTGATTTATAGATTCATAGGAAGTAAGTGTCGCGGGCGGAGGGGACGCGCTCGCCACGCTTGGGTCCGGGGCTTCTGCTGCTGCTGCTCGGTGGCTCGAGCGGTGGGCCGGACCCGGGGACTCGAGCAGCGCTCCTCACCCGTGAGTGAAAAGGGATGGTTGGTTTGGGGAGAGAGTTTGTGACGCCACCCACGGGACGTGGTGATGATGGCACCACTGCTGCTGGTGACGGGGATCCTGGGAGAGATGGTAGGGAGCAGCTAGGATGTTGTCCCCTCCGTGGGTAGGGGTTGGTGATCCCGGGGCCCGGTGGTGTAACGGGGAGGCTGGATTGCTGGGGGTGCAGGGTTGCAGGGACAGCGCGGCGCGGTGCCGGATGGCACTGGTGTACTCACTCAGACAGTCAATGACAGAGTCTCCGGTAAACCAAACGGCCGGATGGACGAGTCCCGCAGCCGGCTGCAGTGTTGTTGTGCTCTCCCCGGACGGCTGATGGTGGCTGTCTTTCCCTGCACCTGTTAGAATGTTCTGACTCCTGTGGTTGCCCACCGGTATACCGCTCCCCGGCGTATAGGTGCCGTAGGAGCCCATTTTGCCCACAGGCGCTGGCCCTTGGATCTCTAACCTGTGGCGGTGGCTGTATAGCCTCGCGGTGTGGACTTTTGCCTTCTATCGGGTCTTGGTTGTTGGGAAACCCCTGGAGTTCCTGTCACACTCGGATTTGACTACTGTCGGCGGTTCCAAGCCTGGTCGGGGTCCGATGGCTCTGCCCGTGTGCTTAGCTTCACTCCGCTCCCCGGTTCGGTACCGGCGGGCCAATGCCCAACTCCGGTCCTACGGTTCCACAGAGTTCCGCTAACTCCTGCAGACGGCCACCACCGTCTGCCAACCTTGCTGTCAGTACCTGGGCTCCTACCCAGGCACACGCAGACGTTTCACTCCTCTCACTTTCATCTCCTAAACTCATCTGACTGTTTTCCCGCCTCCAGGCCTGTGAACTCCTCGGTGGGTGGGGCCAAACACCTGGCTCCGCCCCACCTGGTGTGGACATCAGACCCTGGAGGGAGGCAACAAGGGTTTTTGTCTGACTGTTGTAACTGTCTGGGGTGGGGGGTGTGTATGGTGTTATGTCTGTGACTACCTGGCTAGTCCAGGGCATCACACTCCCCCTTGGTAAAATGCAGACCATCCGCGGGCTGCCCGTCCACCACCAGTTTTATTTTTCTGTAAAAGATAAATTAACATGTAAACATTGAACATAAGCATACTTGTAGTTCTTCCCTTATGGGAGGCATGGCACTTTAACGTTTCAAACATATAAAACATTTTTATTACTGACGGACGGGTTCATGGTCATCCGCTCCCCCACCCAAGCAACCTAGCCCTTGATGCTGCCTCTAAGAAACTGGCAGCACCCCTTTACCCCAGTCCTGGTCCAGGTTACCCGAGCGGGAACGGGTACGGTGTCTCGCACCCAGCTGTCACTTCAGGGGACCCCACGTCCAGGGTGGACCCCTGACCCCCGGAGGATGGCCACCGGTCCAGGTGGTGGCCGGGCCCCAGCCTACTCTGCTGCGGGCCCTTCCTCCAATCTGCCTCTCCGGAGGCGGCACGGAACGGAAAACGGCCCACAAACTATTTACAAGCCCACAAGTTTGTGGGTGGCCTGCAAGTTCTCGGCCATGTTCATGAGCAGTTTCTCATGTGGGCTGTTTTGGGCAAACACACTTATGGTCCCAACGGGGACAACTTGTCTTACAACGGACGGAAATCAGGTGAAACTTCGGATTGATTTAGTGTTCATTCATTCAATGGAAAACAAGGTGCTGAGGGTCCCAACGGGGACAACTTTCTCCTTTTCGGACGGTTACTCCAGCTCCCCCTCCGATGCAGACCCGACCCCCGCCTCAAACATCTCCAATACACAGCAGGCGTGGTGGGAGAGAGCCATCCGATATCCGTTCCCACCGCTCCGCAGGACATACATGGCTGTCATGGCGCTACCATTGAGAAGGCTTTCATCTGCGTCCTCTGAGCTGGAGACCGGTTCTGTGTCGGGCCCGGAGTCTCTATCATCCGTTTCCGCGCCAGGCGGGTTGCCGCCAGCTGCCGCAGTCTCCGTGCCCACTACTCTTTCAGCCATCTCGATCTCTCGGGTCTTCCTGCATCGGTACTTCAGGTTCTGCTGTCGTTGCAGGGGGCCGCAAGCCAGACGGGCCAGCAGCGGCGGGGCACGCGGTCATTGGAGTAGGAGGCGGTATGGGGGCCAGGGGTAGACCGTGTCCCTCAGCCGCAGCGGCCGGTCCCTCAGGGACACAGGGGCGTGGGTCACTCACCAGCTCCTCCATTATGGCCTCCATCCCGTATGCCCGTGCGACCGCAGCTAACTCCTCCACCTCCGTGGTCCACTGCTCCATCGGTAGGCGTATCTGGTTCCGGTGGCGCTAACAGATCTCCGACATTTGGGCCCTTATCCATGCCGCTGTTCCGGGCACCGGCTCCTGGAATTCAGGGCTCTCGAACGGGGTGGACATGCTGCTCGCGGGTTCCAGAAACAATATGCGTATGGAGTCCTGGCATCCCCGCTTCTTTATACTCTCGGTTACATGAGGCAGGATCTCACCCGCCCCCCCTTGGTTCTTTCTAGCACTTCCTCTTTGGGGGTGGGGCTTCACTTTCGCGCCTTCCCTGCTTGGGGAAGACGCTCGAGCGGGAAATCTTCACACCAAAAGATGGTGGCACTTAAAATTTTTTGTCCGGACGCCTCCGGCGGGGACTGTAAGGCGCACTTCTACCGGAAAGTAGATTGGTTCTATCCTGTTCATGACGCCAAGTTGTCACGGGCAGAGGGGACGAGCTCGCCATGCTCGGGTCCGGGGCTTCTGCTGCTGCTGCTCGGTGGCTCAAGCGGTGGGCCGGACCCGGGGACTCGAGCAGCGCTCCTCACCCGTGAGTGAAAAGGGATGGTTGGTTTGGGGAGAGAGTTCGTGACGCCACCCACGGGACGTGGTGATGATGGCACCACCGCTGCTGGTGACGGGGATCCCGGGAGAGAAGGTAGGGAGCAGCTAGGATGTTGTCCCCTCCGTGGGTAGGGGTTGGTGATCCCGGGACCGGTGGTGTAACGGAGAGACTGGATGGCTGGGGGTGCAGGGTTGCAGGGACAGCGCAGCGTGGTGCCGGATGGCACTGGTGTACTCACTCAGACGGTCAATGACAGAGTCTCCAGTAAACCAAATGGCCGGATGGACGGGTCCCGCAGCCGGCTGCAGTGTTGTTGTGCTCTCCCCGGACGGCTGATGGTGGCTGTCTTTCCCTGCACCTGTTAGAATGTTCTGACACCTGTGGTTGCCCACCGGTAGTCCACTCCCTGGTGTATAGGTGACGTAGGAGCCCGTTTTGCCCGCAGGCGCTGACCCTTGGATCTCTAGCCTGTGGCAGTGGCTGTATATCCTCTCGGTGTGGACTTTTGCCTTCTATCGGGTCTTGTTTGTTGGGAAACCCCTAGGGTTCCTGTCACACTCGGATTTGACTATTGTCGGCGGCTCCAAGCCTGGTCGGGGTCCGATGGCCCTGCTTAGCTTCACTCCGCTCCACGGTTCGGTACCGGTGGGCCAACTCCTGACTCCGGTCCTACGGTTCCGCAGAGTTCCGCTAACTCCTGCAGACGGCCACCACCGTCTGCCAACCTTGCTGTCAATACCTGGGCTCCTACCCAGGCACATGCAGACATTTCACTCCTCTCACTTTCACCTCCTAAACTCATCTGACTGTTTTCCCGCCTCCAGGCCTGTGAACTCCTCGGTGGGTGGGGCCAACCGCCTGGCTCCACCCCACCTGGTGTGGACATCAGACTCTGGAGGGATGCAACAAGGGTTTTTGTTTGACTGTTGTAACTGTCTAGGGTGGGGTGTGTGTATGGTGTTATGTCTGTGACTACCTGGCTAGTCCAGGGCATCACATAAGTCATGACAATGACAAGGGTCATTATCTGACCCCACGCTGTCATGAAAACCTACTGGCACCTCATCATAGCTTCACGAGGCCTCCGATGGTGGCGGGGAATGGAGCGATCCCTTCCAGAGCGTATTAGATTGCGCTGTCAGAGTTTGACAGTGCCATCTAACTAGTCAACAGGAGTGGGTCAATCTTTAATCCACTTGCGCCTATTAGCTGCACATGTCTGATGATCAGGGGTTAATAACATTAAAGCTGATGCATTGTCCTATTATATCCCAGGGGGAGGTAAAGATGGTAAACCTGTCCTCATTTTGCAAAATGGAGTAGTTTTTCATGCAATATTTTTGGATCTGAAGAAGGCGGTCATGGAGGCCAAGGGGGACGCATTTCGGGTTGTCCTTCAGGTAAACTGTTTTATTCTGTTGAACCTCCGACATAGAATATTAACTGAATATCATGATTCAGTTTTTGCAAGTCAACCTGGTAGTGAAACTATCATGGATCTACTCTATGGTAATTTTTTGTGGTCAAAGTTGCATGATGATGTCTGAGATTGTCTTGTCTTCTAATAAATGGTGCATTTTAAAACTCCAAAAACTCACCAATCTGGGTTTCTGCAACCGTTAACCATATCTTGTAGTCCATGGACTCACCTGTCAGTGGATTTTATCATTGATATCTCTGTGTCTGCACATAAAACACTGGTACTAGTAATTGTGGATAGATTTAGCAAAATGACTCATTTTATTGTGTTACCAGCACTTCCTAGTGCTCAAACATTGGCACAAGGTTTCATTAACGAGATTGTGAAACTTCATGGCCTACCCTCTGATATTGTTTTGGATCATGGGACCCAATTTATATCAAAGGTTTGGGCATTTTATACTCATTTAAGGATTCAGCTCTCATTTTTTTCCGCTTTTCACCCACAGTCTAATGGGCAGTCTGAACAGCTGTATCAAAATCGAGACAAATCTGATATGCTTTTTTTCTGAAAATCAGGAGGATTGAGTTTCTTATTTAACTTTATCAGAGTTTACAGTAAAAAACAGACATCACGAATCTACAGATAAGCCCCATTCTTCGGGGCATATGGTTTTCATCCACAATTCTGTACTTTTAATGGAAATTGATCTTGAGGAGTTCCTAAGGAAAAGTGGTTTTACTCATCTATACATTCTGCCAGGAGGTGTAACTTTGGTGTTAAAATGTCTGTGTGGCGCCCTGGACAAGCCAGGTCGTCACAGGAACTACACCAACACACCCCACACCCCGGTTAGGCACACCAAAGCCAAACATAAAATCCTTGTTGCCTTCCTCCAGGGGCTGATGTCCACACCAGGGGGTGGGCCAGGCGGTTGGTCCCGCCCATCGAGGAGTTCACAGTCCTGGAGGCGGGAAAAGGTAGTCAGATCAGTTTTGGAGGGAGAGAAGTGAAGTGGCAGTAGAGGAGCAGACAGAAAGCGGTCCGGGTGTATGGCCCGGACGGTACAGCAAGGTTGGCAGACGGTGGTGACCGTCTGCAGGAGAGGCCGATTGGAGTGAACCGTAAGGACCGTGGAAGGGCGGTGGCCTGGCGGTACCGGACCGGTGAACAAAGAGAAGCCAGCACCATCCGGCAGGGCTTACGGACCCCGACAAGGCTAGGAGTCGCCGTTGAAATTGTCAAATCCGTTAGCGAAGGGAACCTCCTGGGTTTCCCAGCAGTCAAGTCCCGATAGAAGGCGACAGCTCAAACCGTGAAGGGAAAAACAGTCACCGCCAAGGCTAAAGTTCCCAGGGCGACATATATATATAATTGGCAATTGATTTACCCACATGATTGCTTTTTGATTAATATTATCCTAGGCTAATACCTATAATAGTACATATGTGGATATCAATGGACAATCCAAGGACAGTCGTAATTATTACGTACAAGAGGGGAAGAAAAACGACCAAAGTCCTATTTATTGCAAACACAAATTTATTCATTGACAAGAGACAGGAGATAGACACCACTGGTGGTGTCTATCTCCTGTCTCTTGTCAATGAATAAATTTGTGTTTGCAATAAATAGGACTTTGGTCGTTTTTCTTCCCCTCTTGTACGTCAAGTTCCCAGGGCCTGCGAGCAAAAGGGGCTCCTTCAGCACCCATCCAAGCTGGGGAACGGGTTACCGGTGGGAACCCATTGGAACCGTACACACTACACAGGTGCAGGGAAAGGCAGTCACCATCAACCTGCCGGGAGGAGAAGCACCGCAGCCGTCTGTGGGACCCGTCCATCCGGCCGTTTGTTTCACCGGAGACTGTGTATTCGTTACTGGCTGAGTGAGTACCACCGTGCCGTGCGGCATAGCGCTGCCCCTGCGACACTGCACCTCAGCAGGTCTCATAACCCGCCTGCCAATCATCCCTACCCCATCACCGGGCCCAGGGACAATCAACCCCCTACCCACGGAGGGGATAACCAACATCTGAGCTGGTCCCTGTCACCGCTCCCGGGATCCCCATCCAGAGAAGCGGTGGTGTCACCAACTTCACCAAAACCGTGGGTGGCGTCACGGACAATATCCCTAAACCACAAACATTCCCCCTTTTCACTCACGGGCGAGGAACGCCGCTCGAGTCCCCGGGATCCGGCCCACCGCTCAAGCCACCACTGAGCAGCAGCAGTAGCCGGACCCGAGCACAGTGGGTGAGCGCAGAGTCCCCTCCTCCGCCCGCGACAACTGCACCACATTTCAGCGCTAAATTTGCACTTCCTGGCAGAAAACTGCATTGAAATGGCATCAAAACTGTTTTTGTGCATTTTTTGTCAAGAGATGAAGATTTAGCGCTGAAATTTTTACACCATATTCCTGCACCAAATCAACACCTCCTGGCAAAGAAACGCATCAAAACTGCATCATAACACATATGGTTTTGATGCATTTTTTTGCCAGTAGGTGTAGATTGGGTGCTGGAATATAGTGTAAAAATTTCAGAACCACATCTGCATTTCTTGGCAAAAAGATGCACAAAAACTTCGGTTTTTGGTGCAGTTTACTGCCAGGAGGTGCAAATTTGATGATGAAATCTGGTGCAGATGTTTCAGTACCAAATTGGCACCTCCTGGAAGAAACTGCACCGAAACAGCTTCAAAATAGTTCTTTGCGCATTTTTTGCCAAGTGATGCAGATTTAGTGCTGAAAATCTTAAACCATATTCCTGCACCCAATCTACACCTCCTGACAAAAAACGCCTCAAAATGGCATTATAGCGCATCTTGGTTTTTTTGCGCCCCATGATCGCATCAATCTTCACGACACATGACGTACTGGCACGTCATGGATCATGTGGGGTTAATCCCCGCCGCCTGCCGTGGGCAGTCTGCGGCGATCCACGCACATATAGTAAACTTATGATTTCATTTAAAAGTACAGCTCGTCCCGCAAAAAACAAGCCATCAGATGGCAAGATTGACTGAAAAATAAAAAGTTACGGCTCTCAGAAGAAACGAAAGCCGGAAAAATGCTCTGGGGTGAAGGCAGGGCTGTGGATTCAGAGTTGGAGTCATGGAGTCGGAGTCAGTGTTCATTTTGGTGGAGTCGGAGTAGGAGTCGGTATAAAATGGACTGACTCCGACTCCTGAAATATATACCGTATTTTTCGGACCATAAGACGCACGTTTTTCCCCCAAATACTGCGGGAAAGTGGGGGGTGCGTCTAATGGTCTGAATATAGGGCTGCGGGGAATGAGGGTGCTGCGGTGGAGCGGGTCATCGGGGGCACGAGCAGGCAGCAGCAGCGTCTGCCGTGACCACGTGGGCCCGCTCATTACATATGCACATCCATCCTCCCGCCCATCTCTCAGCGCTGAAGCCGGGACTGATAGGTGGGCGGGATGATGGGCGGGGACGCGCGCATAATTAACAGCCGACCGTGATCACCCCTGGCAACTACAGCCTGGAGTGATCATGTGCTGCTGCATTCACTGCCCCCCGCGCATCATCATCAGCGCGGGGTGCAATCAATGTACTCACCGTTCCCCTGCAGCGTCGCTCCTCCTTCAGTCTGCCGGCCGCGCTGTGTGGACTGGAGACTAGCGGTGCTCACAGCGATGACGTCATCGCTGTGCGCACGTGTGTCTTCACAGCCGCGCCGGCAGACTGGAGGACATCACAGTGCTGCAGGGAACGTGGCCGGCTCAACACAGCACTGCCGGCACAGACAGGAGGAGGAGCGACGCTGCGTGGAACGAGGAAAGGTGAGTGTAAACGTTTATTTATTTTTGTGTGTGCCGCAGGATGGGGGTATATGAGCAGGATGATGGGAGTATATGAACAGGATGATGGCATATAGCAGGATTATGGGGGTATATGAGCAGGATGGGGTCATATACCAGGATGATGGGAGTATATGAACAGGCTGATGGCATATAGCAGGATGATGGGGGTATATGAGCAGGATGATGGGGGTATATGAGCAGGATGATGGGGGTATATGAGTGGGATGATGGCGTATATGAGCAGGATGATGGCGTATATAGCAGGATGATGGGGGTATATGAGCAGGATGATGGGCGTATATGAGCAGGATGATGGGGGCATATCAGCAGGATGATGGCGTATATGAGCAGGATGATGGCGTATATAGCAGGATGGGAGCACATACCAGGATGCAGTATATAGCAAGATGGGGCTATACCAGGATGAGGGACATAAATATATACACAAGGCAGGAGGATCATTACCAGGATGGGGTACCTTAGTAGAGAATTTGGGGATATTACCCCCATAATAGTGTCAGCAGCAGATCCTCGCCCCATAACAGTGTGCTATCAACACATTTTTTGCTTAAAATTTTATTTTCCTATTTTCCTTCTCTAAAACCAGGGTGCGTCTTATAGTCCAAAAAAATATGGTAATAAATTGGAGACAGTAGTGCAATGCAGAATGTGCTGAACGTTTTTTCATAGGACTTTGGGAAACTTATGAAATGTCCTATAAATGGCTGTTCTATTCCTGATCTAAGGCTACATTCACACACAGCGTTTTTGCTACGTTTTTTGAGGATATGTTTTTTAGCTGCAAAAGTAAATCAGCTTTTTAAACAACCGCATCACCTGAAAGGTTTTTGAGCTCATAGATAATATTTTCAATAGCAAAAGCAGATTAGAAAACCGCCACAAACTGACTGCTCATTTTTTGTGAGGATCCGTTTTTGAGCCCAAAAACGGATCCTCACAAAACGATGTGTCTGAAATGTCATATCTTGAAACCCATTGACTTTGCTGGGATGCCCAGAGTCACTGCATTTCACTGGATCCGTAAAAATGCTGTGTGTGAATGTATGTAGCCTGAGGATCTAGGCTTTGTCTTCGCTGAGATAAGTCTGTGCTGCACTTTAGCACCAGTGAAGCTCCTCCTCTACAGGCAAGGGTAAAAAGTAACCACACTCAGAAAGAAGGAAGGCCTGCACTTATCTTAGAATTGCTAGAGTGAACAGGATAACAAGATTAAGGTATTTACTTCTTAAAGCATATTTAAAATTTCAATAATCTGTGCATAAATCAGTAGTCCAGTATACTGTATGTTCTCTCTGTATGCTTAATGCTTGTTTGTTTTTTCTTTGAGCTCATGTACTTTTGAGAGGATAGCTTCTATACAATATAGATACAATATACAGGGAAAATACAGCAACAAGATTGATGAGGACTTATATGAATACTTGTATAGGTATAGAAGCCAAAACATCAAGTTATTAGCTCTGTTATCAGTTTCTTTGTTCCTGGAGTATGATACACAACATCCTCCTCCCTCCTCCCCTCTTCATAGACTGAAGCAATCTGATGTGAAACATGTAGTGAGCTGCACCCAGGGCCAGATTAAGGTTGGTGGGGGCCCCTGGGCAGAAAATCTGGTGGGGGCCCCATAACGTTAACATTTTTAGCCATAACAGTAGAGCACGAACCGTAGCATTTAGATATAAATCCAATGAACATTTATCTTATCCTGTTCTGCCACATTCAGATTTACAGTACTACAATACAGATACAGTCCAGGATAAATCACAGCTGTCAGTTACACACAGAAAGTAGAGTTAAGGCTGCTTTACACACTTCGATCTCGTATGCGATCGCACACGCCCCCATCGTATGTGCGGAACAGGCAATTTGTTGCCCGTGTCGCACAAACTATTAACCCCCGTCACATGTACTTACCTTCCAAATGACCTCGCTGTGGGCGGCGAACATCCACTTCCTGAAGTGAAAGGGACGTCACACAGCGGCCGGCCAATAGAAGCGGAGGGGCGGAGATGAGCGGGACGTAAACATCCCGCCCACCTCCTTCCTTCCGCATTGCCGGCAGTACGCAGGTAAGCTGCAGTTCATTGTTCCCGGGGTATCACACGGAGCGATGTGTGCTGCCTCAAGAACGATGAACAAAGAGACGTTCTATTTTTAGAAAATGAACGACGTGTATGCAATCAACGTTTTAACGCACAATCAGGGTCGCACGTAGCTGTCACACACTACAATATCACTAACGATGCCGGATGTGCGTCACTTACGACGTGACCCCGCCGAGACATCGTTAGATATATTGTAGCGTGTAAAGCCCGCTTTTGTCACATATTTTTTATTCATCCCAATGTTAAGGCAGCCAGGGCCAGCTCCAGGTTTTTGTAGCCTCCGGGTGAGTCTCAGTGGGCCCCATCCACACACAGACACGCACATACACATACAGGCATACGTATATACATATTTGAAGACAAATTCAGAAAAATACATATAAACAGACAAATATATGCACAGTTATATACACTGACATACATGCAAACACAGACGCATTAGGCACACGCACGTTGCGTAATTACATGCATTTACGCTGCGTATAGCACTGCAGTGTAAATGCATGCGTCGTGCGTCCCCTATACAATCTATGTAGATTGTGCATGATACGTGCACCCATTGCTTTTATGAACGCAGCGATTTGGGTGATAAAATGTTGACCCAAATCCGTGCATTCATAAAATGAGCATGTCAATTATTCCGTGCGCTATGGATGCAGCTCCCGCTCTGTCTATGGTGGGGGCAGCAGCCAGAGCGCATGAAATCGGCTTTTTTTGTACAGAAAAACTGCATCCATTATGCAGTGTTTCTGCAGCGATTTGACGCGCACATGTGCTGTCACATCGCTGCAGAATATTCAGCAGTTACGTGCGCATGAGCCCTTACAGGTATTAATATGGGAAAGTCGCCAGCAGCCTCACTCACCTCTCCTGCTTGTTTCCGTCTAGCTCCTTCAGGACATGTGGCTGTTTCACGATGGCTGTCACTAACACACATGACTGCACACTGACAGCACTGCTGTATATACATCACAGGAGGGGCTGGGGGCTACGATATATACATTACAGGAGGGGCAGGGGGCATAGACGTTACTGGAGTGGCAAACAGCTCTGGTGGTGTACTCATCACTGCGATGGGTGACAGCGCTCTGGGGAACCCATATAGTTCTGGGGGGGGGGCGCACAGACTGCTCTAATTCATATATACACACAGTACTGCTTCTTACACACACATCTCTGACACACACACACACACACACACACACTACAATGCACCCCCCATCACCCCCTACAGACACACACACACACACACACAATACAATGCACCCCCCATTACCCCTCCCCACACACACACACACACAATACAATGCACCCCCCATTACCCCTCCCCACACACAATACAATGCACCCCCCATTACCCCTCCCCACACACAATACAATGCACCCTCCATTACCCCTCCCCACACACAATACAATGCACCCTCCATTACCCCTCCCCACACACAATACAATGCACCCTCCATTACCCCTCCCCACACACAATACAATGCACCCCCCATTACCCCTCCCCACACACACACACACAATACAATGCACCCCCCCATTACCCCTCCCCCTACACACACACACACACACACACAATACAATGCACCCCCATTACCCCTCCCCCCACACACATTACCCCTCTCCTCACACACAATACAATGCACCCCCCATTACCCCTCTCCCCACACACAATACAATGCACCCCCCATTACCCCTACGCACACACAATACAATGCACCCCCCATTACCCCTACACACACACGCACACACAATACAATGTACCCCCCATTTCCCCTACACACACACACAATACAATGCACCCCCCATTACCCCTCCCCCCACACAATACAATGCACCCCCCATTACCCCTCCCCCCACACAATACAATGCACCCCCCATTACCCCTCCCCACACACAATACAATGCACCCCCCATTACCCCTCCCCACACACACACACACAATACACCCCCCATTACCCCTCCCCCTACACACACACACAATACAATGCACCCCCATTACCCCTCCCCCCACACACATTACCCCTCCCCCCACACACAATACAATGCACCCCCCATTACCCCTCTCCTCACACACAATACAATGCACCCCCCATTACCCCTCTCCCCACACACAATACAATGCACCCCCCATTACCCCTCTCCTCACACACAATACAATGCACCCCCCATTACCCCTCTCCTCACACACAATACAATGCACCCCCCATTACCCCTCTCCCCACACACAATACAATGCACCCCCCATTACCCCTGTCCACACACACAATACAATGCACCCCCCATTACCCCTCTCCTCACACACAATACAATGCACCCCCCATTACCCCTCTCCCCACACACAATACAATGCATCCCCCATTACCCCTCTCCCCACACACAATACAATGCACCCCCCATTACCCCTCTCCCCACACACAATACAATGCACCCCCCATTACCCCTCTCCCCACACACAATACAATGCACCCCCCATTACCCCTCTCCCCACACACAATACAATGCACCCCCCATTACCCCTCTCCCCACACACACACACACACAATACAATGCACCCCTCATTACCTCTCCCCACACACAAACACTGCACCCCTCATGACCTCTCCCCCCACACACAATACACCCTCCATTACCCCTCCCCCCACACACAATACAGTGCACCCTCCATTACCCCTCCCTCCACACACAATACAATGCACCCTCCATTACCCCTCCCCCCACACACAATACAACCCTCATCACCCCCTACACACACAAATTACACTGCTCCATCCCTACACACTCCTGCCTCCCCCCCCTCCCTCGGAATACAGTACTCCTCCTCTGCCTGTCACAGAGCTGTGTTCCTTCACAAATGTTCCCCGTTGTGTCCTCAGCCCCTCCTCACTCATCCCCATTAATTACACCTGTCTCTTCAGCTCCTTCATGGAGCGCTCGCTTCCTCATGTCCCCAGTGTGGCGCCGGCAGCACTGTGATGACGTCAGCAAGGTGCTAATCTCATCACGTTGCTGCACGTCGGGGGCGGGGCCCAGTCCCGGCGCGCTGTTCAAATGTATTTACGTCTGAAAGACGCAAATACATTTGAATAGGAACGGAAACAGGAAGCTGCGGTCATCGGCTCTGCTGCGCTCCTCTGCAGTGTACATGCCGGCACACAGCAGAGCCGGCACACAGCAGAGCCGGCACACAGCAGAGTCGGCACAGCGCGCTGCCTACTGCTCCTGCTAGTGTGCCTGGCATGTAAGGAGCGCAGCGGGGACAGCAGACAGCGGCCCACCACACCGTGCCCCTGCTTCTAGGTACGGCCGCAGCACATAGCAGAGAGCATTAGCACACCTCTGACCCCGGAAGTTCAAGCGGCCGCTGGTACTTCCGAGGTCAATCAGCGTCCTGTGCCCGCAGTTTGTTTTTGCGTCTTAAAGACGCAGATGCAAATAAATAGCGGTGCCCCCCCCCCCTCCGAAAACACAGCTGATTTATTAGACTGTCTTTACGGAGGGGGAGAGGGTGTGAAAAAAAAAAATGCTGACAGGTGCCTAGTGCCAAGTATGGTGGGGGCCCCCTTAGAAGCTCTTTTGGTGGGGGCCCCTGGGCTCCAGCCCCGCCTGCCCCGCCTATAATCCGGCCCTGGCTGCACCTAATGGCCCAGTCACACACAACGACTTACCAGCGATCCCGAAATTGATGCGACCTGATAGGGATCGCTGGTAAGTCGTTGGCAGGTCGCAGGTGAGATGTCACACAGTCAGATCTTACCAGCGATGCAGGAATGATACAGGTCACAGTAGCGACCTGTATAACGATCTCAGCAGTCACTGTGACCCTGTCACACAGTGTCAAACACAGCGATGTGTCCTGCCCAGCAGGACATCGCCTTTGAAGAAAATGGCCTGGACCATTCTGCAACGACTAGTGATCTCACAGCAGGGGCCTGATAGCTGGCAGGTGTCACACATAACAAGATCACTAACGGGATCGCTACTGCATCACAGAAACCGTGACTCAGCTGCGATCTCGCTAGCGATCTCGTTATGTGTGACGGTACCTTAAGAAAAGCCTGAAATTGGAAATTCAAAGTAAAGCTATCTAATAACATATTTTACAGACTTTATATTTGTCATCTGTACTATTGATTTATGCAAAGTTTATTTTATTTCTATCTAAAATTATACAGTGGGGAAAATAAGTATTTGATACACTGTCGATTCCCACCTACAAAGAATGGAGAGGTCTGAAATTTTTATCATAGGTACACTTCAACTGAGAGAAACAGAATCTGCAGGAAACATCTGACCTCTGTAATTGCAAACAAAGGTTTCTGTACCAAATATTAAGTTCTGTTTTTCTATTGTATCAAATACATATTTTTTCATGGAATAAAATGCAAATTATTTAAATCATACAATGTGATTTTCTGTATTTTTTTTTAGATTCTGTCTCTTACAGGTGAAGTGTGCAATTACAGACTTCTCCATTCTTTGTAGGTGGGAAAACTTGCAAAATTGTCAATGTATCAAATACTTATTTCCCCCAATGCACATGGTTCCCTGTTCTTGCTGGAATTATAATATACATTATTTTTTTATAAATCAAGTTCACGTTACCAGCCAATAAATCAAGGCTACTAAATTCCACAGTCTGTTTATTTGAAATGTGAGCGAGGGTTTAGCTGTATGCCGGAGATTCACAGCGTTACGTGAAAGAAGGCAGAACAGTAAAAATGGACACTGACCGCAGACGGTAGTTGAATAGACTGCATGGGACCGCTATCACCCACACTGCACCGCATACGGGTACTACAGCAGCCGCCATACAGCCGCAGGGATCAAGAGCGCAGTCCTCCCGAGCAAGCACAACACCTTTCCTGCCATGCGTGAACCCATTCACGTATAGAATCAGCTATCCGGCCCAAGTTATAAGCAATCCACAGCCGAGTGCACAATGTCTGCGTCCCGAGCATCCTCAGTCAGGACAAGGTCCCAAGCAAGCTGCTCTAACAAATCTTCAGTGAAAGAGTTTGCTGCTCTCGCTCGTGCAGAATCTGAGGCTGCAAAAGTAAAATCCACCTTCACTGCACAAGAGATGCAACTAAAGCTAAGACAAGCAGACAGAGATGCAGAAAGTGCACGCCTGGAAGCAGAAAGTGCACGCCTGCAAGCAGACAGAACACGCTTGCTAGCTGAGCAAGAAGCTGAAAGTGCACGCCTGCAAGCAGACAGAACATGCTTGCTAGCTGTACAAGAAGCTGAAAAAGCGTGCCTGCAGGCCTCTATGGACAAACTTATTGCAGAAAAGGAGGCAGCAGCGGCAATAGCCAAAGCAGAGTTCCTGGAGGCCGTGGAGAATTCTGAATCCGAGGAACGTAGCAAAGTACTTGGACCAGACATAGAGCAACAGAATCCAACCCAACGCTTCTCAGAGTATGTCCACCAGCACCCCGGAATGGATGACAACCCTGATCCACGACACCGATCAGCCCATATCGACTTCTAGAGACCCCATCCCGAACTGCAGTACTGTAAGCAAGAAAGTATGCAGCAGGTCGACATCGACTACAACTACAGTTCTACAGAACAGAAGGTATCCCCTCTATCCCAAATTAGAGGGACACCCTTTGCTTCAGAATGATATTATACAGACTACCCTGAGACTGAAGCTCCTAAAAGGTATGGTTATACACCACACATTAGACATGACTATGACACACCAGCTCGCACCAACACCAACCAAGCTACCGTGGACTTTGCAAAGTTCTTTGCTCATCGAGAACTGGTTACTAAGGGACTTGTAAAGTTCACTGACAAAGCTGAGAACAATAGGTCATGGTGAGCCTCGTTCCAGAACACCATTCAGGGTCTGGACCTTTCTTGTAGTGAGGAGTTAGATCTCCTAGTAAAGTGGCTTGGGAATGAGTCGGCTGAGCACGCCAAACGACTAAGAGACATTAATATAAAGCATCCAGCCACAGGCCTACGTAAGCTTTGGGAAAGACTTGATGAATGTTATGGGTCCATAGAAGCCATTGAAAATGCTTTATACCAAAGAATTGATGGTTTTCCTAAGATAGGGCCTAAAGGTTATCAAAAACTTAGAGAACTGAGTGATTTGTTAATAGAGTTACAGGTTGCCCAGGAGGAAGGAAATTTGCCCGGATTGGCTTTCCTGGACACTGCCAGGGGAGTTAATCCGATCGTGCAGAAACTTCCTTACAACCTACAAGAAAAGTGGGTCACATGTGGTTCACGGTACACGCAAATTCATAATGTGCCTTTCACTGTATTTGTAAATTTTGTTGTTCAACAAGCTAAAGTCAGAAATGACCCCAGTTTTGACTTCACCCTGTCATGTCCCACTACCCGCGGTGTCAAACTCAGTGGGACACCCGTGGCAGTCCATAAAACTAACATTGTTTCCACAGGACTGTCTCAACATGTTAGTAAGCCACCTCCAGAAGTGAACAGACCTCAAGGTGTCAGTAAGCAGTGTCCCCTACACAAGAAACCGCATCCTCTACTAAAATGCAGAGCCTTCAGGGAAAAGATTTTAGAGGATCGCAAAGGTTTCATCAAGGAAAACAACATCTGCTTCAAATGCTTTGCTACAACATCACACCTTGCCAGGAATTGTGAAGCTAGCGTGAAATGTGCAGAATGCAGCAGCATGGATCAAAATACCACCTTACACCCTGGACTACCCCCACGAGTGTTGTCACAAGCAGAGGAGCACAATGCCAAGCAGAAGGATATTGATGTGGACTCCCCTGAGGTCACCTCTCAATGTACCGAGATCGGCGGAGGACCTATAGGAGGAAGATCCTGTTCAAAAATCTGCCTTGTCCGAGTCTACCCAGCAGGCCATAGGGACAAAGCGATCAAGATATATGCAATCCTGGATGACCAGAGTAACAGGTCTCTAGGCACGTCCATCTTCTTCAACAACTTCAGCATTGTAGGCCCCGGTTCTCCCTACTCCTTGAAGACATGCGCAGGTACTGTTGAGATGGCGGGGAGGAAAGCAACTGGATACAAAATGGAGTCTGTAGATGGCCAGATCTGTCTATCATTACCGACTATACTGGAGTGCAATCAGATTCCCGACAACAGGTCTGAGATACTTTCACCGGAGGTAGATGCTCATCACCCCCATCTGAAGCGTATAGCTCACCTGATACCTGAATTGGACCAAGAAGCCCCAATAGCTTTACTCTTGGGAAGAGATATACTACGAGTTCACAAGACTAGAGAATACATCAACAGCTTCCAAATCGCTCCATACGCACAGAAGCTCGATCTTGGATGGGTCATTATAGGAGACGTCTGTCTAGGAGGAGCACACAAGCCGACCTTAGTCAACAGTATGCTCACCAATACATTAGAAAATGGACGCCCGTCTCTCTTCCAGCCATGTCAGAATAGTCTGCTGGTAAAGGAGTTACCGTGCAGCACCACTCTGCCTTGCCCTTTCTCAGTTCCTTCCAACGAAGACCACGCTTGTGAAGGTGAACAAAACCACATATGGTGTGCAGTCTTCCACAAGACAAAGGAAGAAAACAAGACAGCGATGTCCATAGAAGGCAGGATGTTCTTGGACACCATGGATCGGGAAATAGTCAAAGGCAAATCAAACAGTTGGGTCGCACCACTACCATTTCGATCTCGGAGACAACGCCTACCAAACAACAGGGAAATGGTCTACAATTGCTTCATCTCCCTCAAGCACAAACTTCAGAGGTCACCTGAGACAAAAAAACACTTCTTTACCTTCATGGAGAAGATCTTACAGAACAACCACGTGGAGGTCGCACTTACACTTCAAGGCTCCAAGGAGTGTTGGTACTTACCTATCTTCAGTGTGTACCATCCCAAAAAGCCAGGCCAGATAAGAGTGGTATTCGACTCGAGCGCCAAATGTGAAGACGTCTCGTTGAATGATGTCCTATTGTCGGGCCCAGACCTCAACAACAGACTCCTAGAAGTACTAATCTGTTTCTGCAAGGATTCAGTGTCATTCATGGCTGACATACAACAGATGTTGCACTGTTTTCTCGTCAAAGGGGAACACAGAAACTATTTGAGGTTCTTCTGGTATCGCGACAACGACCCCGATAAAGACATTTCAGAGTACCGGATGAGGGTACACAACTTCGGGAACACTCCTTCCCCAGCAGTTGCTATCTACGGTCTCAGAAATGCCGCCAAAGAGGGTGAAGAAAAGTATGGGTAAGATATCAGATCCTTCGTTGAAAAAGACTTCTATGTAGACGACTGCCTGAAGTCCACACCAACAACTGAGGCTACAATCAGTCTCCTAAAAAGGGCTCAAGAAATGCTTGCTCTGTCTAACCTGAGGTTGCATAAAATTGCCTCCAACAGCCGAGAATTGATGGAAGCCTTTCCCTCTCAAGACTATTCCAACGATCTAAAGGACTTAGACCTAAGCATTGACTCCCTTCCCATGCAGCGGAGCCTAGGATTGCTTTGGGATTTGAAGACGGATGCCTTCACCTTTCAGATCAACAAAGAAGAGAAACCCTTCACGCGCAGAGGAGTTCTTTCTTTTGTGAATAGCTTGTACGACCCATTGGGGTTCGTAGCTCCAGTAACCATCCAAGGCAAGATGATGCTAAGGGACTTCACCCAAAAGACATCTGAATGGGATGACCCACTTCCAGCAGAAAAAGCAGATCTGTGAGGAAGTCTCTCGAAGCCTTGACCGACCTTCGTGTAAAACGACCGTGTGCTCCTGTGCCATCCACGGAAGTCAAAACACAAAAACTTTGTGTCTTCTGTGACGCATCAGTCAAAGCGGTCCCAGCAGTAGCGTACCTCAATACTCCAGATGCGAATGAACAGAGCCACATCGGGTTCGTTATGAGCCGGACAAAACTGGCGCCACTCTGTGAACACACGATACCCAGACTTGAGCTCTGTGCTGCCGTTCCCGCGGTTGAATTGGCCGAACTTATCTCAGATGAGATGAGTCTGGAGATCAAACACGTCAGATTTTATACAGACAGCAAAGTGGTACTTGGCTATATCTGCAATGAATCGCGACGCTTCTATGTCTACGTCAGCAACCGGGTACTAAGGATAAGAAGATCCACTTGCTCTAGTCAATGGTGCTACGTGTCTACCCATCACAATCCTGCAGACCACGTAACTAGATCCGTTGCACCAAGTCATCTGAGAGACACTACATGGTTCACAGGTCCTGCCTTCTTGCACCGTTCGATGCCTGACATCAGAGAGTCTGGTACATTTGAGCTAGTGGACCCAGAAGATGATGAAGAGCTTCATCCTCAAGTGTCTGTTCTACATACAGTGACCTCAAGTAATCACCTCAAATCTCATAGATTCAGCAGGTTCTCGACTTGGAAGTCACTCGTTCGATCCATCGCTTTTCTACTTCATGTAGTTCAGTCCTTTAAGATAACACTACCTACAAGTCAGAGACCTTGTAGAGGATGGCATCACTGCAAGCATGCATTCACCATTTCTAATCTGGAAAGAGCTAAGATCGCAATACTCCGCGTTATACAAAATGTAGCCAATGTCTTTTTGGACAGATGGGAAAGGCAGTACCTCTCCACTCTGCAAACCAGGACAAAGTGGCAGAAAGACCACCCAAACCTCAAAACTGGTGATGTTGTACTTGTGAAAGGCAGTCAAGCACATCGGAATGAGTGGCCACTCGGCCTAGTCACCAAACCTTATCCCAGCAAGGATGGGAAAGTACGTAAGGTAGAGGTCAGAGTGTGCAAGCTTGGGGAGAACAAACTGTTCCTCAGGCCTGTAAACGAACTTGTGTTACTGATTTCCCCAAAAGAACCAAATAGTGGCATCCGTTGACGCCAAGCGGGGAGTGTTCTGCCTTACGGCAGCCTGATAATAGTCATTCATTGCAATTCCTGTTACAACCCCTAGAGGTCGCTGTTATTCTATGGATTAATGAGTTTCTCCTTTAAGCTAAATTTATTCTGGGTAAGAAATGCCCCCTCTGAGCTGAGAAGAAGCCTGCAGTCATTTTCTCCTTGGATTTGTTAGGAAAGGACCTGCTGATTCACCTCTCTGTACATTCACACCCTGCCTAGTGTAATCCGGTGAGCAAAGCAAATTACATGTGTTAGTGATAGAATTTTAGATGGAAGACTGTAGTAAATGCATTGTACATTGTAATCCTACATCTTAGTCCCTGCCTTGTTTGCATAGATAAGATTTTCTGTGTTGCAGATGCAGTGACCTTTCACCTACATTCTCATTATAACTGCATCTCATATACTGTTATGCTCTGTTAACTCTGCATTAACACTGTACTGACTGTAATCATTTTCTTGTTATAGTTTTTACCCGTATTCAACTGTATCTTGGATATACCGTATTCCGTATTCCGTATACCGTATTCATCTGTACCTTGGATATTCCTATATTCACTGTATATTTGTTACGTCCGGATGGTGGAAGCACTGGACCGTACACCGATTTCCCCTGAGGAGGCAGCCAGGCCGGTCACCCCGCCAGAGGGTCCTGATGCACGGCAGCCGAAGCACTATTGGTAGCCAGACAGTCCGTAGAGGAGCAGGAAAGGGGGATGTTGCTGAACCCACGGAGTTCTGGACGGTAGTCCGGGTGACGAGGCTCAGGGTCCGAGGCCGGGTTGTAGGGTCAGGCGGAATCCGGAACCTGCTGAGCGATGGGGCGGGTCACCGAACGGAGCCAGGGACTGGAGACTGGCAGAGCTGCAGAGGTGGTGGAACATCCGCCGAAGTCACCGTCAGGGTCCAGGGATGGACTTGGTTCGGAGCGGCTGGCGTGGCAGGACAGGCTCTGCGAGACAGACAGGGTTAATACAGGGCAAGGCACAGGGTAAAGCAATACGGGGACCTGAACACTAGCTTGCTAAACACGTAGAACAGGCCCCGCCCACCAGGAAAGAGAAACCTAATATACCCTGTACCTGTCTATGCAATATCCTGTTTCTGGGTGCTGGCCCTTTAAGAGAGGGTCAATGACCGCGCGCGCGCCCTAATGCGCATGCGCGAGGCTCGTGTGCCAGAAGCCAGTCCAGGAAGCGGTGAGGAGGAAGCAGGAGCGCCCAGCTGTGTGTCCCATGTCGCAGAGGAGCGCCGGGAGCGGGGAGCAGGACACAAGGAGGGTGCAGGCGAGGAGGACGGGACCGGGACCGGGGTGGTGAGCAGGGGACGCCGGCGGGAATCGGGGAGCGGGCCACGGGGACCGGAGTGCGGGGCACGGGGACCGGAGAGCGGAGCCCGGGGACCGGGAAGCGTGACAGTACCCCCTCCCCCACGCCCCCCTCTCCGCAACCGGGACAGGAAGGCATGTATCAGAGGAGTGCCAACATTCTCCCGGGGCTCCCAGGACCTATCCTCGGGACCATACCCCGCCCAGTCCACCAGGAAGTATTGTCGACCTCGCACAGTCTTCATGGCCACGATATCCCTTACCGCATAGATGTCATCGTCAGCGATGGGAGGAGGAGCAGTACCAGCATCAGCGGAGAAGAGACCAAGGACAACAGGCTTGAGCAGGGAGACATGGAAGGAGTTGGGTATCCGCATCGTGGCCGGGAGCTGCAGCTTGTAGGAGACTGCATTAATCTTGCTGATGACTTTAAACGGCCCGATGTAACGAGGACCCAACTTGTACAATGGCAACTTCAATCGGACATATTTGGATGCAAGCCAGACCAAATCACCAGGGGAGAAACACGGGGGATCCAGGCGCCGTTTGTCCGCATGTCTCTTCATCCGCAATGAAGCACGCTCTAGGGAAGTCTTGACAGAGCTCCATATGGCTGAGAAGTCTTGGACCAGAGCATCTGCTGCGGGGACGTCGGAAGCCGAGGATACTGACAATGGGACAGAAGGCTGAAGTCCGTAAACGACTCGGAAGGGAGAGCAGGAAGTGGACTCGCTGATGTGGTGGTTGTGGGAGAACTCAGCCCAAGGAAGAAGCGCGGACCAGTCATCGTGATGGGCATTAACGTAGTGGCGCAGGAAGGAGGTCAGGATCTGATTGACCCGTTCCACTTGCCCATTCGACTGAGGATGGTAGGCTGAAGAGAAGTCCAGAGATACTCCCAGATGTTTGCGGAGGGCCCTCCAGAAGCGTGAGGTAAACTGAGTTCCTCTGTCGGACACAATGTGTGCGGGAAAGCCATGCAATCGGAATATATGTTGTATGAAGGAGTCAGCTAGTTCCTGGGCAGAGGGCAGCCCGGCCATGGGAATGAAGTCAGCCATTTTTGAGAAACGGTCCACCACAACCCATATGACTGTGTGTCCGGAGGATAAGGGTAAGTCCGTAATGAAGTCCATTGCAATATGTTGCCACGGAACGGAAGGAATGGGCAGAGGCAGAAGACGTCCATATGGTAGGTGCTTGGGTGTCTTGTTCCGGGCACAGGACGAACAGGCTGAGATGAAGGTTGCGACGTCTTTACGGAGAGACGGCCACCAATAGTGACGGACAATCATACTCCACGTCTTCTTCTGACCAGCGTGGCCGGCGATCTTTGAGGCATGGCCCCATTGCAGGACTCTGTGTCTGTCAGTATCAGAGACATAGGTTTTCCCAGGGGGTATCTGAGTCAGAGCGACAGGAGCCACCGGAATGACTTTACCGGGGCTGATGATGGGCTGGAACGTCTCCTCCTCCAGCTCTATGGGCACGAAGGACCTAGACAATGCGTCTGCCCGCACGTTCTTGTCCGCGGGCCGAAAATGGAGTTGGAAATCAAAACGAGCGAAAAACAAGGACCAGCGGGCTTGTCGTGGGTTCAGTCTTTGGGCTGACCGCAGATACTCCAGATTCTTGTGGTCCGTGTAGATAATCACAGGATATACAGCTCCCTCCAAGAGGTAGCGCCAATCCTCCAAGGCCAGCTTGACGGCCAGTAGCTCCCGATCACCGATGGTGTAGTTGCGTTCGGGTGCCAAGAAGCTCTTGGAGAAGAATCCGCATGTAACCATCTTCCCTTAGCAGGATTTCTGCATCAACACTGCCCCGGCCCCTGAGGAGGAGGCATCCACCTCTAAGGTGAACTGTCGGTTCAATTCAGGGCGATGAAGAACTTGGGAGGAAGCAAACGCTTGTTTCAATGAGCAGAACGCGGCATCGGCCGCCGGTGGCCAGTCCTTAGGGTTAGCTCCCTTCTTGGTCAAGGCAGAGAGAGGCGCAGTCAGGGCAGAGAAGTGCGGGATGAATTGCCGATAATAGTTCGCAAAGCCAAGGAAGCGTTGGATAGCCTTCAGTCCGGATGGAGGAGGCCAGTTGAGGATGGAAGACACTTTCTCGGGGTCCATCTGCAGGCCGGTGTCCGAGATTACATAACCCAGAAAGGGAAGGGACGACTTTTCAAAGACGCACTTCTCGTATTTGGCGTACAGACGGTTCTCTCTAAGCCTTTGGAGTACTAGCTGCACGTTCTCTCTGTGGGTCTGTAGGTCCGGAGAGAAGACCAGGATGTCGTCCAGATACACCACGACAAAGACATAGAGGAGATCTCTGAACACATCGTTTACCAATTCTTGGAAGACTGCCGGAGCATTACACAGACCAAAGGGCATGACACAATACTCATAGTGCCCATCCCGAGTGTTGAATGCGGTCTTCCATTCGTCTCCAGAGCGAATGCGAACCAGGTTATAGGCCCCACGGAGGTCCAACTTGGTAAATACACGAGCACCTTGGAGCCGATCGAATAGTTCGGGGATGAGAGGCAGATGGTATTTGTTTTTTACGGTGATCTGGTTTAATCCCCGGTAGTCAATGCAAGGGCGCAGATCACCCTCCTTCTTCTTGACAAAGAAAAACCCTGCTCCGGCAGGGGACGAGGATCTCCGAATGAAGCCCTTAGCCAGGCTCTGGGTGATATAGGCAGACATGGCCCGTGTTTCAGCAGGGGACAAGGGGTATATTCTTCCTCTAGGAGGCGTAGTTCCTGGCAAGAGATCGATGGCACAGTCGTAGGGACGATGAGGCAGTAGCACCTCCGACTCCTTTTTATCAAAAACGTCCGAGAAGGACCAGTAGGCAGAAGGCAGTCCTGGTAGAGACTCTGGAACCGGAGGTCGTCGGATGGGCTGGATGGATTTCAGGCATCTCTCGTGACACGAGGAGCCCCATCGGGTAATTTCACCTGTACTCCAGCTGACCGACGGTTCGTGTGCCCATAACCATGGGAGTCCCAGCAGGATCTGATGAGACATGCGCGGGAGGACGTAGAAGGTGATCTTCTCGGTGTGCAGGGCACCGATCCGTAAGTCCACAGGCTTGGTGATCAGTGAGACGGTGTCAGAGAGGGGTCTCCCATCTACAGAGGCGATCACCAGCGGTTTTTCTAGTGGGAGAACAGGCACCTGGTACTTATCCACTGTGGCCTGCTGGATGAAGTTGCCTGCTGCTCCGGAATCGAGATACGCCTCTGCCGTGAACCGGGTCTCCTCTGTAGTGACTTGAACAGTACATGTAATGGAGTCTGAGAGAGTCCCAGCACCTAGGGTGGCCTCTCCTACCAAGCCTAGGCTTTGGAGTTTCCCGGCTTCTCGGGACAAGAGCGTAGCAGGTGTGTGCCATCACCGCAGTAGAAGCAGAGACCCTTTGCTAGTCGTTCTGCTCTGCGTTGCTCAGACTGCCTCAGGCGGTCAATCTGCATGGGCTCGATGGTAGACGCGCCAGGTGACGCCGACTGGGGAGCGATGGACTTCTGTGGTGGGGAGGAGTGCCTTATCAGACGCCTCTCGCGGGACACCTCTTTGGCTCGTTCCTGAAAACGAAGATCCACTCGAGTCACTAGATCAATCAGGGCATCCAGGGTGGAAGGCACGTCACGACCAGCCAGCTCATCTTTAATACGACCCGAGAGTCCTTCCCAGAAGGCGGCGGTTAGAGCCTCATTGTTCCACCCTAATTCCGAAGCCAAGGTGCGAAAACGTATAGCATATTGGCCCACCGTCAGAGTCCCCTGATGTAGCCGGAGGAGGGATGAGGCAGACGCGGAGGCGCGTCCGGGCTCGTCAAAGGTGCCACGAAAAGCCTGCAGGAACTCCTGGATGTCGGTGGTTACCGGATCCTCCTTCTCCCACAAGGGGTTCATCCAGGCCAGTGCCTCTCCCTCTAGATGGGACATCATGAACGCGACCTTGGCTTGGTCAGAGGCAAAAAGGTGCGGCAGCAGCTTGAAATGGAGGGAGCATTGATTTATGAATCCCCTGCAGGTCTTGGGATCTCCGGCGTTTCGGGGTGGTGAGGCCAAACGAAGTTTGGAAGCATCCAAGGAGGCTGCCACGGGAGCTGCGGCCGTGGATTGCACAGTGGAAACCTGAGATGCCAAGGACGTGGCCGTTGCTTGTAGCGTGTTCAGGCGGCTATCCACAGAAGACATGAAGGACAGCATGCGGGTCTGGGTCTCGCGCTGTCGTGTGAGTTCCTGCTGCAAGGCCACTAGTGCTACGGCGGGATCCATGGCCTGTTCTAGCTGTTACGTCCGGATGGTGGAAGCACTGGACCGTACACCGATTTCCCCTGAGGAGGCAGCCAGGCCGGTCACCCCGCCAGAGGGTCCTGATGCACGGCAGCCGAAGCACTATTGGTAGCCAGACAGTCCGTAGAGGAGCAGGAAAGGTGGATGTTGCTGAACCCACGGAGTTCTGGACGGTAGTCTGGGTGACGAGGCTCAGGGTCCGAGGCCGGGTTGTAGTGTCAGGCGGAATCCGGAACCTGCTGAGCGATGGGGCGGGTCACCGAACTTAGCCAGGGACTGGAGACTGGCGGTGCTGCAGAGGTGGTGGAACATCCGCCGAAGTCACCGTCAGGATCCAGGGATGGACTTGGTTCGGAGCGGCTGGCGTGGCAGGACAGGCTCTGCGAGACAGACAGGGTTAATACAGGGCAAGGCACAGGGTAAAGCAATACGGGGACCTGAACACTAGCTTGCTAAACACGTAGAACAGGCCCCGCCCACCAGGAAAGAGAAACCTAATATACCCTGTACCTGTCTATGCAATATCCTGTTTCTGGGTGCTGGCCCTTTAAGAGAGGGTCAATGACCGCGCGCATGCGCGAGGCCCGTGTGCCAGAAGCCAGTCCAGGAAGTGGTGAGGAGGAAGCAGGAGCGCCTGGCTGTGTGTCCCATGTCGCAGAGGAGCGCCGGGAGCGGGGAGCAGGACACAAGGAGGGTGCAGGAGAGGAGGACGGGACCGGGGTGGTGAGCAGGGGACGCCGGCGGGAACTGGGGAGCGGGCCATGGGGACCGGAGTGCGGGGCACGGGGACCGGAGAGCGGGGCCCGGGGACCGGGAAGCGTGACAATATTCCACGTATACTGCAATCAAGTTCACGTTACCAGCCAATAAATCAAGGCTACTGAATTGCACAGTCTGTTTATTTGAAATGTGAGCGAGGGTTTAGCTGTATGCCGGAGATTCACAGCATTACGTGAAAGAAGGCAGAACACTGGCAGTAAAACATACTAAAGCTCATCACACCAGCCAGTTTTTCCAGGCCTTAGTGGAAAAAGTTCTGCAAGATTACAAACTCTAAAAAGAACAGTTTATTGCTATTGTAACAGACAATGCTTCAAACATGATAAGTACAATTAAACTGATGAATGAGAGTAATGAACAACAGCTAGAAGAAAATGTAGGATTCAGTATGTTTGAGATGGAAGGCCACAGTGCTGTTCATGTAACTGAGGAACAAACAGATATTACAACAAAAGAACAGCAAAATGATACTTTAGAATTAGATGATCTTGTTGAAGCTGCTTCAAAACACTTTCATATTTATCACATGCACTGTGCTGTGCACACATTGCAGCTGGCAATAAGAGATAGTCTGCAAGAGGGACATGCTGGAAATCTGATTGGAAAATTGAGGAAATTGGTTATTGCCAACAGAACCCCTAAAATTGATTCCATCTTGTAGAGACGTGCTGGGAAAGGGGCAATTGTCGATCAAGCCACTCGGTGGGGCAGCACTTATTTAATGATTGAGCGATTGCTTGAACTAAAACCGCTTCTTATAGATATGGCAAACCCTCAGGTAACCCTAAATAAAGGTGAATGGACACAGGTGGCTGAATTGAAGGAATTGCTTAATCACCCAATTACCGTGACTAAAAAATTACAAGCTTTGGATTTAACGCCTGGCATTTTCATAAGGGAGTGCAAGATCTTGCTATTTTGCCTGTCCCAAAGAGGAGGTTTAATCGCAGATGGCATTTCTGCTTCAAAAAATCAGACAGAGACACAGCTATTGGAAAATAAAATTGTTCTGGCAGCTGTTTATGTGGATCCAAGTCATCGTATACTGCTTGATGATCAACAGCTTATGAAAGGAAAAGAAGCTCTGACTGAGGTAGCAGTTAGGATAAGTAGCCTACAGGACTGCCAGGCGAAAGAGGACTTGGGTCCTGACAGTGTTACTGCTGCCATATCTTCATCCTCATCAGATGAGGAGTTTAACTTTGACAAGTATGTGGATGACATGGAGCAGGCAAAGTGTCGTTGCAAGGAAAAAGATTTCACTCCGTCTCCTATAGCAGCAGATTGACCAGATTTCAGCAAAATTTTTCACTTGCTCTCAAAGAAATAGAAAAACTCAACCTTTTGTCAAAACTGACTGTGCATGAGTTAATTCCTTTATACCCGGAAATTGTTAGAGATGTTGCCCATGTGGTTACGACTTTTCCTCCAACCCAAGTTACTGTAGAGAGGTTGTTCTCCAACCTTAAAATTATTAGGTCAGATTTGAGGTAATCTGCAAAGGAGGGTCTGATGGAGGCAATTCTATTTCTTACAACAAATTCATAGACTCCACAAATTACGGTATGTTTAGTATGTTTTTCCTGAAAACTGTTGCCACTTACATAGTTTATTACATAGTGCTTTATATATATATATATATATACATATATATATATATATATGCACACACAGTATGTATGTATATATATATGTAATCTACATTACATAGTGCATTACATATTTACAATTTAATACAGTTTTTTGTGTTCTAAAGTTGTATTCCAATGAATATATTTTATTTTCTATCTAAATATCTTGATTATTGTATCATAAAAATTATTAAATGTCTTATGTTCACATTGTACTACAATAATTTTTTCACTTAACCCCTTCACCCCCGGCCACTAAAACACCCTAATGACCGGGCCATTTTTTGCAATTCTGACCAGTGTCATTTTGACAGGTTATAACTCTGGAACGCTTCAACGGATCCTGGCGATTCTGAGAGTGATCTTTCATGACATATTGTACTTCCTGACAGTGGTAAATTTAGGCCAATATTTTTTGCGTTTATTTGTGAAAATTTAGGAAATTTTGCAAAAATTTTGAAAATTTCGCAATTTTCAAACTTTGAAAATTTATGCCTATAAATCTGAGAAATATGTCACACAAAATAGTTACTAAATAACATTTCCCACATGTCTACTTTACATCAGCGCAATTTTCAAAACAAAATTTTTTTTCGTTAGAAAGTTAGAAGGGGTCAAAGTTAATCAGCAATTTCTCATTTTTCCAACAAAATTTACAAAATAATTTTTTTTAGGGACCACATCACATTTGAGGTGACTTTGAGAGGCCGAGGTGACAGAAAATACCCAAAAGTGACCCCATTCTAAAATCTGCACCCATCACTCTGCTCAAAACCACATCCAAGAAGTTTATTAACCCTTTAGGTGCTTCACAGCAACCAAAGCAATGTGGAAGGAAAAAATGAAAATTTTACTTTTTAACACAAAAATGTTACTTTAGCCATAAAATTTTAATGTTCACAAGGGAGGAAAGAGTAAGTGCACTCTAAAATTTATTGTGCATTTTCTCCTGAGTACGCTGATACCCAATATGTGGTAAAGATCAATTGTTTGGGCGCACGGCAGAGTTCGAAAGGGAAGGAGCGCCATTTGAATTTTTGAACACAAAATTAGCTGCACTCATTAGCAGACGCCATGTCGGGTTTGAAGACCCCCTGAGGTGCCTAAACAATGGAGCTACCCCACAAGTGACCCCATTTTGGAAACTAGAGCCCTCAAATAATTTTTCTAGATATTTGGTGAGCACTTTGAACCCCTTGGGGCTTCACAGAAGTTTATAACGTTGAGCCGTGAAAAAAAAAAAAAATGTTTTTACCACAAAACTGTTGCTTCAACTAGGTAGCTTTTTTTTCACAAGGGTATTAGGAAAAAATGCACCATAAAATGTATAGTGCATTTTCTCCTGAGTACGCAGATACCCCATATGTGGTGGAAATCAAATGTTTGGGCACACGGCAGGGCTCGGAAGGCAAGGAGCGCCATTTGAATTTTTGACTGCAAAATTATAATTTTCTAGATGTTTCGTGAGCACTTTGAACCCCTGGGGGTTTCACAGAAGTTTTTAAGGTTGAGCCGTGAAAAGAAAAAAAAAAATTTTTACCACAAAACTGTTGCTTCAACTAGGTAGCTTTTTTTTTCACAAGGGTATCAGTAAAAAATGCACCATAAAATGTATTGTGCATTTTCTCCTGAGTACGCAGATACTTCATATGTAGTGGAAAGTAATTGTTTGTGCGCATGGTGGGGCTCAGAAGAGAAAGAGCACCATTTGACAGCAAAATTGGTTGGAATCATTAGCTGACGTAATGTTGCATTTGGAGACCCCCTGAGGTGCCTAAACAATAGAGCTCCCCCACAAGTGACCCCATTTTGGAAACTAGACGCCTCAAGGAATTTATCTAGATGTTTAGCGAGCCCCAAGGGGCTCCACGCAAGTTGATAATGTTGAGCCAAGAATACAATTTTTTTTTTTCACCACAAAACTGTTACTTGAACCACGTAGCTTTTTTTTTCCCAAAGGTATCAGGAAAAAATATACCATAAAACGTATTGTGCAATTTCTCCTGAGTACGACGATACCTCATATGTGGTAGAAAGTAATTGTTTGGGCGCATGGCAGGGCTCAGAAGAGAAAGCACACCATTTGACAGCAAATTTGGTTGGAATCATTAGCGGACAGCATGTCATGTTTGGAGACCCCCTATGGTGCCTAAACAGTAGAGCTCCCTCACAAATGACCCCATCCCCTCAAGGAAATTATCTAGATGTTTGGTGAGCCCCTTGCACCCCCAGGGGCTCCACAGAAGTTGATAATATTGAACCGTGAAATTTTGTTTTTTTTTTCACAAAATTTTTGCATCAACCAGGTAGCTTTTTTTTTTTTACAGCGGTATCAGGAAAAATGCACTATAAAACGTATTGTGCAATTTTTCCTAAGTACGCAGATACCTCATATGTGGTGGAAATAAATTGTTTGGGCGCATGGCGGGGCTCAGAAGAGAAGGAACGCCATTTGACTTTTCAAACGCACAGACGCGGTGCACTGATCGACTGCTGCAGGACGCACGGTCGGATGAGATACAAAAAGCGTCGGTGATACGGAAAAAAGAAAAAGTCACGCCAAAAATTGAGCAGGAATGCAGATTTGTTATGTGCATCCCTGATCAGCGCTTGGCAAGACGCACAGATGGATGCGATACAAAAAACGTCGGGGATACGGAAAAAAGTCACGCCAAAAATTGAGCAGGGATGCAGATCCGTTATCTGCATCCCTGATCAGCGATTTGCGGGACGCACGGACAGATGCGATACAAAATGCGTTGGGGATACGGAAAAAAGTCACGCCAAAAATTGAGCAGGGATGCAGATCCGTTATCTGCATCCCTGATCAGCGATTGGCGGGATGCACGGACAGATGCGATACAAAACGCGTTGGGGACACGGAAAAAAGTCACGCCAAAAATTGAGCAGGGATGCAGATCCGTTATCTGCATCCGTGATCAGTGCTCGGCGGGACGCACGGACAGATGCGATACAAAACGCGTTGGGGATACGGAAAAAAGTCACGCCAAAAATCGAGCAGGGATGCATATCCGTTATCTGCATCCCTGATCAGCGATTGGCGGGACACACGGACAGATGCGATACAAAACGCGTTGGGGATACGGAAAAAAAAAAGTCACGCCAAAAATTTACCACGGATGCAGATCCGTTATCTGCATCCGTGATCAGTGCTCGGCGGGACGCACGGACAGATGAGGTGTAAAAATGGACTGGATACAGGGAAAAAAAAAAAAGTTATACTCACAGTACCCAGAGGAGTAGCAGGAGGAACAGAAGGCAAGCGAGATAGACATCTGTACAGAAGCAGCAGGCAGGACGTTGGACAGATCAGCAGAAGACCCAGGAAGAAGGAGCCAGAGATGGAGGCAGATGTGATCGGGCCAGTGAAGAAATCGGACGACCCGGTGAAGGCAGGTAAGAGGACGTCAAGGGGAGAGGGGAGGGGGAGAGCAGAGGGGGGCGCGGGAGAGCAGAGGGGGGTACCGGAGAAGCAAAGAAGGAAGGAAGCAGAATAGAGATGACAGAGGAGGCAGGCAGATCGCAGGGGGAGCAGATCGGAGCGTGGGGGGGCAGATCGGGGAGTGGGGGGGCAGACCGCGGGGGGCACGAGCAGGGGCCATAACGGGAGCGCGCAGGGGCCATAACGGGAGCGCGCAGGGGCCATAACGGGAGTGCGCAGGGGCCATAACGGGAGCGCGCAGGGGCCATAACGGGAGCGCGCACGGGCTGCAAGAAGAGTGGAATAGTCACGTGGAGCAGGCGCAGAAGCGGTGACATTAGCGGCGGCAGCGGTGGCGTGGTACCACAAGTACCAGCCACTCCACGCTGCAGACATGTTGGGGGAGGCTCCCCAGACCAGCACAGGCCTGAGGAGGGCGGCCACCTGCAGATCAGACCGCCCCACTGCACACTGATTGGAGCGATTGCGCGTCATAGCACGATCGCTCCAATCAGTGCTGCAGGGGCTGGGGGCGGCATGTTTGAGATCCACCTATGATCTGCTGTAGCTGCTACGGCATCTCATAGCAGGATCTCATAGTATTGCACTAATTCGGGCATTATTTTTGCCGAAATCAGTGCGAATGATGTAGTTGGCGGTTCAGATTTGAACAGCCAATCACATCGATCGTCGATGGGGGTTGGTGATGCCACCCCCCCTGGGGTCAAGCAAAGGTCCCCTGCTGTAAGAAACAGCAGGAGACATCATTTGAAAGCCGTTGCTATGGCCACGGCAATCAAATGAAGTTTAGGCCGTAAAATTACGTCCCTGATCGTTAAGTCATGTTAAAATAGGACGTAATTTTACTGCTCGCGGTCGTGAAGGGGTTAAATATAAGCAATTTATGTAGGAGTCGGAGTCAGTGTCGTGGAGTCGGAGTCGGTCCATGGGAAATTGAGGAGTCGGAGTTGGAGTCGCAAGTTTGGTTTACCGACTACATAGCCCTGGGTAAAGGGGTTAAAAGATGCTCAAAAGCCTGCAAATTTTAGGAGCAATTTAGTTTGCCGTTGAAAATAAGAGATCAATTTTTTAAACTGTTTCTGAAGCAACTTTTTAAGTGTAAACATCCTTTCCTTTGACCTTCTTGCAGACTCAATAAATGTGAACTGTGCAGGTGATAGGCTCCCAATCACTCCTCTCAATCATCAATGTTTATGCTCCTATATATTTTTTACAATTTTTTTCAGTGTTCCATTAATCTCACTGCACAACAGAATACGTTCTTGACCTTTCAGTCTTATCAATAAAGGCTTTTCTTTCAGCTTAATGATTAATAAATAAATTGATATTGAATGACATATGTGCTTGTCACAGGAGAATTGAAGTGCCTCCTTTTCAGAACTAAAAAGGAAAAAGTAGCAACAAAAAGTTAAGTAGCCCAATGACTAAAAGATTCTCTCTTTTGGCAACTACTTTTTCTTCTACAATATAATAAATTTAAAAATCTTTTAACCAGATTTATTTTAACCTTTTTATTTTATTTTTTAGAGATATTTTTAATTTTTTGCAATATGTTATGATTAATGACATTCTGATTCATTGGACTGAATATACCTAAAATAAAGCTCAGATCAGATCTCATGCTTTGCACTGACGAGGGGAAATCACCCTGAAACACCATGTGTGCAAATTGAGATTCTGATCATGCATAAATCCAAAGTCATATGACAAGGCTCAATAAAGGGTCACTTTTGACTTTTAGGATTGCTACTTCCAATAAGTGGCACTAGAGTTCATCTCCCTCCTCCCTGAAGAGACAATTTGAATATTTCCTAGAGGAGCATTGCTGCTATAAGCCTCCTCACTGGCAGCCAGGTTGGTTTATCAGTCTCCACAAGATGAAAACTTTTACGCTTTGACCCCATCTTAGCTTCTCATACAACCAGTTCAGATCTCATACTTTACACTGACGAGGTGAAGTCACCCGAAACTCCATGTCTTCAAACTGAGGTTCTGATCTGACATAAATCCTAAGTCATATGACAAGATTCATTAAAAGGTCACTTTTGACTTTTAGGATTGCTACTTCCAATAGGTTAAAAAGCTGTGGAAAAAAGCGCAAATAGGGTCTTACCCCAGAAGAAAGGGGAAATAAAGGAAAGAAACGCACTCACCTATAGAAGTTGTGCTAGTCACAACTCCTATAAATGCATAAGTAGTCATCGTTGACAGCAGCAGCCCTGGGTTGGCAGATAACAGAGAACAAAGGAAATCGGTTGATAGCGTGGCGAAAAACCCATTTCCTTTGTTCTCTGTTACTTCCAATAGGTGGCACTATAGTTTGTCTCCTTCCTAAATGAAGAAACAATTTGCATCAGTCAATCCAAACATATACAATAAGCTGCAAACAAAATTTTTGCGGGAAGATAAATGAATAAACCCATTACATAATGATATAATTATATAGCAAGGCCAACTGTCAGTAGGTTTGAAAGTTGATTTTGATTCTACCTTCAAGCTAAAAAGCTCCATATGTCTCATCTTCAATAATGCCAGCCCATAGTAATCACCTATTTCCACCTTTATGGCATCTAAGTCAAAGTGGATGTCTGTGCCTATAACTGATCTAGCTATGTGCCCATCCATCTGGTCCATCAAGAGTCACTCTCATCTCATCAGTCCATAAAATCCTGGTTCTTCTGGAGGTTGCAGTTTTGGAATATGACAGCACTAGCAGTTTACGTATATTTTTTTCCTGACACGGTTTTGTGACCCTGTTGACTATTTGCAACAAAACGTTTGGTGGCACGATGATGGATACTCCATATCTTTGCAATTTCAAGAGTGCTAATTCCTCCTATACAACCTGTAACCATTTTTGACTTTTCAAAGTCAATAATATATCATTTTTGGCCCATTTTGCTTTAGGAAAACAGGTGTCCTAATAATTCTGCGCACCTTGATAAAGTGCTGATACCTTAGACCACAAACTCTCTTATTACATAAATACACATCACCTGATATGCTTAATCCAATAAGCATGCAAGTTTATACAGCTTGAAGTTGGAAAATATGCAAAAAATAATGATATTGTCAAAATGCTCACTTTCCTAATAAATGTATACACAGTGTAGATCAGAGGTTTCAAACATGGGGCCCGCGGGCCGATGCGGACCCTGAGGCTGCTTTTTGGGGCCCGCAAACCCCGTGATGATCGCAGGCAGCTCTATGCCTGGAGGCAGCACCGGCAGGCAAGGTTTTACTACAGCTGAATTATTTAGGTGCCGCGCGGAGGAGCTGTCTGCACTATACCAATGGATGACGCAGCTAATCACATGCAAGGAGGTGATGTTGCTGCATGACGTTACCTCCTTGTATCTGATTGGCTGACGGCAGCCATTGGTATAGTGCAGAAAGCTTCGTTGCGCACCACCGCAAATGATTCAACTATAGTGAAACCCTGCCTGCCGGTTTCCGGCATAGAGCTGCGATCGTCATGGGGTCTGCGGCCCGCAAAAAGCAGGTATGTGCCCACGATCAGGACCTGCTGTGTCCTGGATGCGGCGGGTCTCAACTGCGGCACCGCGAGTCTCCTCCACAGGAGAATATATTTCGCTGTATTCTCAGTACGGAGGACACTTGTGACTCTGAAAGGAGCACCGCAGGTCAGTGTTTACTGCGAGCCGCACACGCATAGTGAATGGGATTTCTAGAAATCCCATCCACTCTGTACTGTACAACCCAGCGCTCTGGACCAGCTGAAACACGCTGCCTCCAAAACGCTGAAAACACTGATCAGCACGCAGCCTAATACCAGGGAACGGAGGAAAGTTGAGGAGAATTTTTTTTTGTGTTTGTGAAGAGCAGCATAATAGGGGACAAGGATGAGGGCACAAGGATGGGCACAATACTATAAGGATGGGCACAATACTACAAGGATGGGAACAATACTACAAGGATGGGCACAATGCTACAAGGCTGGGCACAATGCTACAAGGATGAGCACAATGCTACAAGGATGGGCACAATGCTACAAGGATGGGCACAATCCTACAAGGATGGGCACAATGCTACAAGGATGGGCACAATACTACAAGGATGGGCGCAATACTACAAGAATGAGCACAATACTACAAGGATGGGCATGACGATGGACACAATATTACAAGGATGTTCACAGTACTTCAAGGCACAATGATAGACACAATACTAGAAGGATAGGCACAATACTACAAGGATGGGCAGAATACTACAGGGCACAAGGATGAGCACAATAGTACAGGACACAAGTATGGACAATACTACAAGGATGGGTACAATACTACAGGGCACAAGGATGGGAGACATTACTACAGGGTACAAGGATGGACACATTACTACAGGGCACATAGATGGGCACATTACTACAGGGCACAAGGAAGGGGCACATTACTATAGGGCATAAGGATGGGAGACACTACAGGGGACAAGATGGGGAAATTACTACAGAGGACAAGGATGGGGGACATTACTTCAGGGCACAAGAATGGGTACATTTCTTCAGTATGGGGGCTATGCTTGTACCAAGAGGAAACCACTCTTCCACCATGGACCCTGTGTGGTGGCAAACAGAGTTCATTAAAGACTTGAAAACACTTTGCATGCTGATGGCGTGGAGCTTCCTTGACTTTCTGGAATATTAGTGATGTGTCGTTTGTGAATGATCCAAGACAAAAAAAGGCTCCCTGCTGTGAATGGCAGGAGCCAACACCCCAGTGAGAGCCACTAAATTGTCTTAGTTACTGTCACTGTGCATAAATTTCCCCTGGTTCGGTTTCCCCCAATCAAATTCTGACCACTCGTCAATTTAATTGGCTGGCTGAATGTGGGAAGTATTTTGGCCACAGGTGGGCGTAATTTCGACAGCACTAACATAATCTTAAATACATGTATTCAGCTGGGGTGAACACTAGTGATGAGCGAGTATGCTTGTTACTACTCGGTACTCGCACGAGTATCACTGTACTCGGGCTACTCAGCGGGGACCGAGTAATCTCGCGATACTCGTGCTGTACTCGTGGTCTTCATCCCTGCATGTTGGCGCTCTTTTGAGAGCCAGCCCTCATGCAGGGATTGGCTGGCAGACCACTGCAATGCCACAGCCCTGTTAGTTGTGGAATTGCAGTGATTGGCCGGCCTGCACAGCGTGACCGAGCCTTTATACCGGCGGGCGCGCTGTGCTCTCCAGACAGTGAGTGCAGGGAGAGTGTTGCTGCTTCAGGGAAAGGTTTGCGGCCCTTTATAGTTATTTCCGGAGCAGGGCTGCAAACAGTGTGACCAGAAGTCCTTCTCCGGACTATTATAGTTGTATACAGGCAGGCAGGGTATAGCCAGGTCGGAGTACAGTAGCAGAGTCCTTCTCAGGACTATTGTTGCTGTATACAGGCAGGGTATAGCCAGGTCGGAATACAGGCTAGTGACCAGAAGAGTCCTTGTCAGGAATATTGTAGCAGTATAGAGGCAGGCAGGCAGGCAGGGTATATAGCCATTCCTAGTGGTGACCGTATACCAGCCTTCATCATATCTGGGGCTGGTGTACACAGTCTAAAACAGTCCAGATAGTGTCAGACTTCTCAGTAATTGTCGCTCCTAAAAACCTGTTAGGTTCTTAGTGCATCCGTGCTTGCATTTAAAAACCGCACGTGTGTGCCTGTCGAGGGCAGCGTACAGGTGCACGTTTTGCACAAACTATTATATAATGCACAAGTCTAGTGAATAATACACGTCAGTCAGCAGTGTCTGATAGTGTCAGACTTCTCAGTAATTGTCGCTCCTAAAAACCTGTTAGGTTCTTAGTGCGTCCGTGCTTGCATTTAAAAACCGCACGTGTATGCCTGTCGGTGGCAGCGTACAGGTGCACGTTTTGCACAAACTATTATATAACGCACAAGTCTAGTGAATAATACACGTCTGTCAGCAGTGTCTGATAGTGTCAGACTTCTCAGTAATTGTCGCTCCTAAAAACCTGTTAGGTTCTTAGTGCGTCCGTGCTTGCATTTAAAAACCGCACGTGTGTGCCTGTCGGTGGCAGCGTACAGGTGCACGTTTTGCACAAACTATTATATAACGCACAAGTCTAGTGAATAATACACGTCAGTCAGCAGTGTCTGATAGTGTCAGACTTCTCAGTAATTGTCACTCCTAAAAACCTGTTAGGTTCTTAGTGCGTCCGTGCTTGCATTTAAAAACCGCACGTGTGTGGCAGTCGGTGGCAGCGTCAGGCTCCATATTGTCCCTGGATAGAGACATGCATGATGGCCTGTAAACCTGAAGTGCCCATTGTAAGGAAGTGGGTCTATTGTAGTATAGCCCTTAGGCAGGGCAGCCAAAAATTTGGAGGCTCCACATTGTCCCTGGATAGAGATGTGCATGAGGGCCTCAAAACATTGTTCCCATTGCAAAGGAGCGGGTCTCCTGTCGTTGTAATGCCCATTCTGAAAGAATGGGCGAAAAAATTTACCACTGGGGGTATACCTGAAACAACGGCCTAACTATTGTAACGGTCATCATGATGGCGCATGAGGAGAAGGAGGAGCAGTCCAGCGATTAGCCAAAGTCCAGAAGTGTGTTACCATAGGTGAGTGGAGGTACATGGCAAATTCCCGTTACAAACTTTAAATTCCGCTGTCATTTGCTGGTGGTGTGGTGAAGTCTGGCCCAATCCAACCCTTGTTCATCTTGATCAGAGTCAGCCTGTCAGCATTTTCAGTTGACAGGCGGGTGCGTTTATCTGTAATGATTCCACCTGCGGCACTAAAAACACGCTGTGACAAAACGCTAGCGGCAGGGCAGGCCAGGACTTCAAAGGCGTAGAGAGCCAATTCATGCCACGTGTCCAGCTTGGATACCCATTAATTGTAAGGCACAGAGGAATGTCAGAGTACAGTTGTTTGATCTGCAAGGTACTCCTTGAGCATCTGGGCAAACTTAGGATTTCTTGTGGCACTACCCCGCACCTCAGGGGCTGTGGTATGTGAGGGGCTGAGAAAACTGTCCCACATCTTGAAGACTGTTCCCCTACCTCTGGTGGATTGGACTTGTGCCCCTCTCGGCTGTACGCCTTGGTTGTCCACTGATTCCTGACCTATGCCGCTAGCGTTTTGTGAGGGGAATGCTTTGCCTACTTCCGTGACTATGGCCTTCTGGAACTGCTGCATTTTGCCTGACCTCTCCGCCTTGGGAATAAGAGACATAAAGTTCTCCTTTTAGCGTGGGTCTAACAGTGTTACCAACCAGTAATGATTGTCGGCCAAGATGTTCTTAACGCGAGGGTCACGAGACAGGCAGCTTACCATAAAGTCAGCCATGTGTGCCAGACTCTTAACAGCCATCACTTCAGTATCCTGACCAACACGATGACTGAACATGCTGTCCTCCTCCTCCTCCTCATCATCTACCCTGTCCTCTGGCCAGCCACGCTGAACCGAGGATATGACTGCATGTCATATCCTCAATTTGGCCGGAGAGTTGCTCCATGTCTTCATTCTCCTCCTCGTCATAGTCCTCCACTGCACGTTGTGATAAAACGAGGCTGGGCTGTGTGTTATCACCCACTACTGTTTCTTGCTCAAACTCATCGCGCTCCGCCTGCAATGCATCATGGTTGTTTTTTGAGCAGAGACCATTTTAGAAGGCAGAGAAGCGGTATGGTGATGCTAATAATGTCGTCATCGCCGCTCACCATCTTGGTGGAGTCCTCAAAGTTTTGGCGGATGGTACATAGGTCGGACATCCATCTCCACTCCTCAGGTGTTATGTGTGGAGTTTGACCCATTTCCCTACGGCTTAGGTGATGCAGGTATTCAACAACTGCCCTCTTCTGCTCACATATCCTGACCAACATGTGCAGAGTTGAATTCCAACGCGTGGGGACATCACACACCAGTCTGTGAGCCGGAAGATGCAAATGGCGCTGAAAGCCGGCAAGGCCGGCTGAAGCAGTAGGTGACTTTCGAAAATGTGCAGACAGGCGGCGAACTTTTACCAGCAGATCAGACAGCTCTGGGTATGACTTTAGAAACCGCTGAACCACGAGGTTGAGCACATGGGCCACGCATGGACCATGTGTCAGCTGGCCTCGCCTCAAAGCCGCCACCAGGTTCCGGCCATTGTCACACAAAACCTTTCCTGGCTTTAGGTTCAGAGGTGTGAGCCAGTGATCTGCATGCTGTTTCAGAGCTGTCCACACCTCTTCTGCATTGTGGGGTTTGTCACCTATGCAGATTAGCTTCAGCACAGCCTGTTGCCGCTTCGCCGAGGCAGTGCTGCAGTGCTTCTGTGTCGCCCTGGACAAGCCAGGGGCCACAGAGCACAACACTTACACACCCCACACTCCCTGCAGGCACATCATAGTCAAAACACAAAATCCTTGTTGCCTTCCCCAGGGGCTGTTGTCCACACCAGGGGGTGGAACCAGGCGGTTGGTCTCCACCCACCAAGGAGTTCACAGTCCTGGAGGAGGGAAAACACAGGCAGTGAGAGTTAAGCTAAGGAAGTGGAAGGAGGAAAGTAGTAGAGAAGAGAAAAGTGACAGCAAAGAGCCTGAAGTTGGTCTGGGTGTGTGGCCCGGACAGGACAGCAAGGTTGGCAGGATGTGGTGACCGTCTGCAGTGGAGGCCGATTGGAGTCTGCCGTAAGGACCGTGGACGGGTGGTGACCCGGCCGTACCGGACCGGTATACAAAGAGAAGCCAGCACCATTGGCAGGGGCCTTTCGGATCCCGGTAAGGCTTGGTGTCGCCGTGAATTTGCCAAATCCGTTAGTGAAGGGGACCTCCGGGTTTCCAAACAGCCAAGTCCTGATAGAAGGCAACCGTCCAACCGTGAAGGGGAGACACCGCCACCGCCAAGGGCAACCGTCTCCCAGGGCCAGCGCCTGTGGGCAAAAGGGGCTCCTCCGGCCCATATCCAGGTCGGGGAGCGGGTTACCGGTGGGAAACCATCACTACCAACACTGAACTTAGGTGCAGGGAGAGACAGTCATCACTAACCTGCAGGGAGGAACAACCGCAGCCGTCCGAGGGACCCATCCATCCAGCCACTTGTTTTACCGTGAACTGTGTCATCATCATTGGGCTGAGTGAGTACCTCCGTGCCGTGCGGCACAGCGCTGCCCCTGCGACCCTGCACCTCATCAGGCCCCGCAACCTGCCTGTAATCCATCTCTACCCCATCACCGGGCCCCGGGACAACCAACCCCCCTACCCACGAAGGGGAGAAATAACAACAAAGCTGCTCCCTGACACAGGCTCCCGGGATCCCCGTCCAGAGCAGCGGTGGTGTCCACACAATCACCACAACCGTGGGTGGCGTCACGGACAATATCCCCAAAACCCAAACCACCCCTTTTCACTCACGGGCGAGGAGCGCCGCTCGAGTCCCCGGGATCCGGCCATCGCTCAGACTGGGTCCCAGCTTCCACAATATTAACCCAGTGTGCCGTCAACGAGATGTAGCGGCCTTGCCCACAAGCACTTGTCCACGTGTCTGTGGTTAGCTGGACTTTGGCTGAAACAGCGTTGTTCAGGGCACGTGTGATGTTTTGTGACACGTGGTTATGCAATGCGGGGACGGCACACCGGGAGAAATAGTGGCGGCTGGGGACCGAGTAACGTGGGACAGCTGCCGCCATCAGGTCGCGGAATGCTTCTGTCTCCACCTGCCTAAAAGGCAACATTTCCAGCGCAAGCAGTCGCGAAATGTTAGCATTTAGAAGTGTGACATGTGGGGCGTTGGCAGTGTATTTGCGCCTGCGTTCAAAGGTTTGCTGAATGGATAACTGAACGCTGCGCTGGGACAAGGACGTGATTGATGATGGTGTTATTTCTGCGTGGGCAACTGCAGGTGCGGGGCCGGAGGAGGCTTGTTCGCGGGCAGCATGGACAGGGGATTGGCTCGCATGCACAACAAGCGAAGACGTAGCAGTGACATCAGCAAGCACTGCTCCTCGACTCTGTTGTACATCCCACAAAGTCGGGTGCTTGGCTGACATGTGCCTGATCATGCTGGTGGTGGTCAGGCTGCTAGTTTTGGTACCCCTGCTGATGCTGGCATGGCAGGTGTTGCAAATGGCCTTTTTAGAATCATCTGGAGCCAACTTAAAAAACTGCCAGACTCGGGAAGACCTAACATTTGTACAGGCACCTTGTGTCGTGTTGTTGTTCCGGGGAACGGTTGCCTGACGTCTGCCTGGGGCCACCACCCTGCTTCTTACTGCCTGTTGGGATGCTACGCCTCCCTCCCCCTGTGCACTGCTGTCCTCGCTCTGCATATCCTCCTGCCAGGTTGGGTCAGTTACTGGATCATCCACCACGTCGTCTTCCTCTTCCGCACCCTGCTCCTCCTCCTGACTTCCTGACAATTGTGTCTCATCATCGTCCACCCCTTGTTGAGACACGTTGCCAACTTCGTGAGAACGTGGCTTCTCAAATATTTGGGCATCTGTACATACAATCTCGTCATGGCCCACTTCAACAGGAGATGGCGAGAGGCCAGAATGTGTGAATGGAAACGTGAACAGCTCTTCCGAGTGTCCAAGTGTGGGATCAGTAATGTCCATGGACGTGTACTCGGCCTGGTGGTAGGAAGGAGGATCAGGTTCTGAAATGTGCGGTGCAGTATCACGGCTACTGACACTTGACCGTGTGGAAGACAGAGTGTTTGTGGTGGTGCCAATCTGACTGGAAGCATTATCCGCTATCCAACTAACAACCTGTTGACACTGGTCTTGGTTCAAGAGCGGTGTACTGCTGCGGTCCCCAAGAAATTGGGACAGGACGTGCGAGCGAGTAGATGTGGCCCTTTGTTGTGGCGACATTAGAGCTTGCACACGACCTCGGTCTCTGCCTGCACCACCATCACGTCCACTTCCTTGTTCGTTGCCAACGCCCTTGCGCATTTTGCAATGCTGTGCTGATGTGTATTAACTAGACTTGTGCGTTATATCCAAGTTTTTGCAAAACGCACACAAGTGCACCTTAACGCTGCCACCAACAGGCACACACGTGCGGTTTTTAAATGTAAGCACGGAGGCACTAAGAACCTAACAGGTCTCTATCCAGGGACAACGTGGAGCCTCCCAATTTTTGGCTGCCCTGACAAAGGGCTATACTACAATACACCCACTTCCTGACAATGGACACTTCAGGTTTACAGGCCCTCATGCACGTCTCTATCCAGGGACAATGTGGAGCCTCCCAATTTTTGGCTGCCCTGCCAAAGGGCTATACTACAATAGACCCACTTCCTTACAATGGGCACTTCAGGTTTACAGGCCCTCATGCACGTCTCTATCCAGGGACAACGTGGAGCCTCCCAATTTTTGGCTGCCCTGTCTAAGGGCTATACTACAATAGACCCACTTCCTGACAATGGACACTTCAGGTTTACAGGCCATCATGCACGTCTCTATCCAGGGACAATGTGGAGCCTCCCAATTTTTGGCTGCCCTGCCTAAGGGCTATACTACAATAGACCCACTTCCTGACAATGGACACTTCAGGTTTACAGGCCCTCATGCACGTCTCTATCCAGGGACAACGTGGAGCCTCCCAATTTTTGGCTGCCCTGCCAAAGGGCTATACTACAATAGACCCACTTCCTTACAATGGGCACTTCAGGTTTACAGGCCCTCATGCACGTCTCTATCCAGGGACAACGTGGAGCCTCCCAATTTTTGGCTGCCCTGTCTAAGGGCTATACTACAATAGACCCACTTCCTGACAATGGACACTTCAGGTTTACAGGCCATCATGCACGTCTCTATCCAGGGACAATGTGGAGCCTCCCAATTTTTGGCTGCCCTGCCTAAGGGCTATACTACAATAGACCCACTTCCTGACAATGGACACTTTAGGTTTACAGGCCCTCATGCACGTCTCTATCCAGGGACAACGTGGAGCCTCCCAATTTTTGGCTGCCCTGCCAAAGGGCTATACTACAATAGACCCACTTCCTTACAATGGGCACTTCAGGTTTACAGGCCCTCATGCACGTCTCTATCCAGGGACAACGTGGAGCCTCCCAATTTTTGGCTGCCCTGTCTAAGGGCTATACTACAATAGACCCACTTCCTGACAATGGACACTTCAGGTTTACAGGCCATCATGCACGTCTCTATCCAGGGACAATGTGGAGCCTCCCAATTTTTGGCTGCCCTGCCTAAGGGCTATACTACAATAGACCCACTTCCTGACAATGGACACTTCAGGTTTACAGGCCCTCATGCACGTCTCTATCCAGGGACAATGTGGAGCCTCCCAATTTTTGGCTGCCCTGCCAATGGGCTATACTACAATAGACCCACTTCCTTACAATGGGCACTTCAGGTTTACAGGCCCTCATGCACGTCTCTATCCAGGGACAACGTGGAGCCTCCCAATTTTTGGCTGCCCTGCCAAAGGGCTATACTACAATAGACCCACTTCCTTACAATGGGCACTTCAGGTTTACAGGCCCTCATGCACGTCTCTATCCAGGGACAACGTGGAGCCTCCCAATTTTTGGCTGCCCTGTCTAAGGGCTATACTACAATAGACCCACTTCCTTACAATGGGCACTTCAGGTTTACAGGCACTCATGCACGTCTCTATCCAGGGACAACGTGGAGCCTCCCAATTTTTGGCTGCCCTGCCAAAGGGCTATACTACAATAGACCCACTTCCTTACAATGGGCACTTCAGGTTTACAGGCCCTCATGCACGTCTGTATGCAGGGGCATTGGTGAACCTCACAATTTTGGACTGCCCTGGCAAAGGAAAATACTACAAAGACTCACTTCCTCAAAATGGGCACATTAGACTCAAGAGGCCTTCATGTACGTCTCTTCTCAGGTACATCGGAGTGCCACACAGTGTTTTACGTAAAATCTTTCATGTATTAATCTCAAAAAGTAACATACACCAGCTCTATCTCACTATTGGGTATGTGCCCTTAACATTTCTGCCATGAAAATTCATTTTGGTGTCATTTTTGAAGGTTTTCTGGTGAGTCCGTAAAAATGGCGTAAAACGCGGACAAAATTGTTCACAGCTTTGACTTTTGAGTGATAAATGCTTCAAGGGGTCTTCCCCATGCTGTTGCCATGTCATTTGAGCACTCTTCTGAGACTTTTCTGACATTTTTAGGGTTTCTACATGCTGCCGGGGGTCATTTCATAAAAATACTCGGGTCTCCCATAGGATAACATTGGGCTCGGTTCTCGGGCCGAGTACACGAGTATCTTGGGATGCTCAGCCCGAGCCTCGAGCACCCGAGCTTTTTAGTACTCGCTCATCACTAGTGAACACATATTTAGTAGGGATCCATTTAGGATCCAAAAGATCCGGCTCTTTTTGGTGAGCGGAACCAAGTGAGTTAGATCACCAAAAAAAGCAGGACTACCCACCACTATGGAATATGTATACAATAGAGTTTAGATGGATTAGAGATGCATCTCAATAAATTAGAATATCATCAAAAAATCAAAAAGCAAATTTATTTAAGTAATTTAATACAAAAAAAGAAACACATATATTATATGAAGTCATTACAAACAGACTCAGTGATCTAGTTCAAGTGTTTATTTCTGTTAATGTTGGTGATTATGGTGTACAGCCAATGAAAACCCAAAATTCATTATCTCATTAAATTAGATTAATTACCACAAAACACCTGCAAAGGCTTCCAAAGCATTTAAAATGATGCCTTAGTCTGGTTCAGTAGGCTACACAATCATGGGGAAGATTGCTGACTTGACAGATATCCAGAAGGTAGTCATTGACACACTCCACAAGGAGAGTAAGTGTCATGGTTCGCCTCCCTGTCCACATGGCTAGGGGGCGGAGCCTTCTCTCGAGCCTCACTTCCAGACCCTGTATGCCTTAAAAGCTGGCATTTCCAGTGAACCAGTGCCGGCTATAAGCTTAGCACTGCTTTGCCTGTGATTGCTGGTCCTGTGAGTAATGTCCAGATCTGTCTGTTCCTGTGCCCCCGTGCCCTTGTCTGTGTTCCATCCCCTGGTCGTCCCTCCTGTCCTCTGTCCCCTCTCCTATTTCCCCACTCGGTTGCTTCCTCCGGTACTGACCTTGGCCTGACTTTGACTCCGCTTTTGCTCATTCCTCCGGTCCTGCTTCTGCCCGTACGGCGTTTGACCAAGCCTGCCTGACTATTCCTTGCATGCTCTGCAGCTCTGCTTCTCAGCTGGGCTTTGAGGTAATGCATGAGAACGGTGTGAATTCACTTCCTGGTTCTCATTGCTCTGTGTAGTGTTTTATGCTACAGAGCTCTGGCTCCCCCTGGTGGCAGCATACAGTATAGCCGGCCTCTATAGGCTTTATCTCCCATAGGAAAAAAAAAAGACATTTATTTCTTGGTAGTGGGATCCAACTTTACAGCATAAAAGACTGTAATGGATCCACTCAGTACCTTGTGCGAGCAAGTAGCCAACCTTACGCAGCTGGTGCAGGATTTGGCTGCTGAGCATCGCACCCTGGTAGCTTCACACAATATGCTGCAGAGTGAGGTCTCAGCTTTTGCAAAGGCCACCCCAGTGGCAGCTACCTCACAAATCGTAGGACAGCATAGTCCCACGGATGTCCAACTGACCTCCCCCGAACCCACGGTGATGCTCCCCGATAAATTATCGGGGGAGAAAAACCTATTTCGGACATTTAGGGAGAGTTGCAGGCTCCTTTTCACTCTCCGGCCTCGGTCCTCGGGGAATGAGACCCAGCGGGTGGGGATCATCATGTCGTTACTTAGAGGGGGTCCCCAGACCTGGGCATTTTCCCTACCCCCTTCGGCCCCGGAACGGCATTCGGTTGACCTCTTCTTTGACTCCCTCGGGGTGATATATGACGAACCAGACCGTGTACGAGTGGCTGAGGACAGAATCATGTGTCTCACTCAGGGAAATCACACTGCTGAGCTATATTGTTCTGAGTTTCGGCAGTGGTCCACTGAGGTACGGTGGAATGATTCTGCACTTAGGTGCCAATTCCGGAGAGATCTTTTGGACTCACTGAAAGACGCTTTGGCTCTGCACCCACCTCCCAGCACCTTGGATGATGCGATGACGGAGGCAGTTCGTATGGACCGCAGATTACGTGAAGGAAGGGGCACCATGCGTGAGATTCCACCCCCTCTACCCAGGGTACCTTCTTTGCCGGCTACGGAACACATGGAAGTTGGAGCCATCAGTCTGGATGAGAAGGAGAGGAGAAGACGCCAGGGTCTCAAGCTGTGCTTCTACTGTGGACACCATGGACACTGGAGGAAAGACTGCCCGGCTTGCCCCTCCGCTAAACAGTCGTCGGGAAACTTCTAAGTCTGGGTAACGGTCGAGGAGGTTGCCCAGACTATCAGGTACCTTTCCTCTCCTCCAATAAGATACTTCTGAATGTTGACCTCCGGGTCAAGGAGTCGGTCTGGTCTGCTACTGCCTTTGTTGACTGTGGGTCCGCTATGAACTTCATTGACTCTGAGTTGGTCCAAAGATTAGAGTTAGGGACAGTGAGGTTAGAAGGACCCATTCAACTCCTGGCAATTGATAAAACACCGCTGCCTCAAAATCTCATTCGGTTTGCTACTGAAAAATTTACTCTTGTGATCGGGTCTCTGCATTCTGAAACTATTTCTTGTTTTGTAATGGCCAATCTCCCTGCTGCATTAGTGTTGGGGTATCCATGGTTGATGTTACATAATCCCGTTATTGATTGGGAGTGTCGTACCATAGTCAAATGGAGTCCTGCTTGTCATAAAAGATGTTTACAATCTGTACCTGTGTTCTCCGTAAGTCCTGAGGGTCTTCCGGAATACCTGAGGGACTACAGAGACGTATTCTCAGAAACAGAGGCCGAGGTTTTGCCGCCTCATCGCCCATATGACTGTGCCATCGATTTGCTTCCCAATACCAAATTGCCCAAGGCCCATTTATATCACCTCTCGAGTCCAGAAAGGGCTGCTATGAAATCGTACATATCTGAGAGTATACGTAAAGGGCATATCCGTCCTTCTTCTTCCCCTGTGGCCGCTGGGTTCTTTTTTGTAAAGAAGAAGGACGGAGGATTAAGGCCATGTCTCGATTTCCGAGAATTGAACAAAATTACTGTGAAAAACACGTATCCGCTTCCACTCATCCCTGATCTCTACAACCAACTCTCTGAAGCCCGGTGGTTTACTAAATTAGATCTCAGGGGGGCCTATAATCTTATCCGTATTAGAGAAGGGGATGAGTGGAAAATGGCCTTTCTAATGTCAGAGGGGTTATTTGAGAAATTGGTGATGCCTTTTGGTCTAACAAATGCCCCTGCGGTGTTTCAAAATTTCATCAATGATATCTTCTCTGATTTTCTTGGTCGTTTTGTGGTCATCTATCTCGATGACATTTTGATTTATTCTGCCAATAAGGATACGCATATTATGCATGTTCTCTGAGTATTACAGAGATTACGTGATAACCATCTGTTTGCTAAACTTGAAAAATGTGTTTTCTCTGTTTAGGAAATAGCCTTTCTTGGGTTACTCCTTTCTCGTGATGGGTTTAAAATGGACCCAGGAAAGGTGCAGGCTATCGTGGATTGGGTGCAACCCAAGGATATCAAGGCGCTACAACGCTTTTTGGGTTTCGCAAATTATTATCGACGGTTCATTAAGGAGTTTTCATAAATTGCCAAGCCATTGACTGACCTTACACGGCAAGGGGCGGATCTGCAGAACTGGTCGCAAATGGCTGTCCAGGCCTTTCTTGAGCTAAAGGACCGGTTCATGTCCGCCCCGGTCCTGGTACAGCCTGACCTCGAGGCGCCATTTATTGTGGAGGTGGACGCCTCAGAGGTGGGGGTGGGAGCTGTTCTCTCTCAGGGACCTGCTACTCTGACTCATCTGCGATCATGTGCGTTCTTCTCCAAAAATTCACTCCAGCTGAGAGGAATTATGATGTTGGTAACCGTGAATTATTGGCAGTAAAATTGGCATTTGAAGAATGGAGGCATTTTTTGGAGGGTGCTGTTCACCGTATTACTGTCATCACCGATCATAAAAACCTCGCGTATATCGAGTCCGCCAAGAGATTGACGCCTCGACAAGCGAGGTGGGCTCTTTTTTTTTCTAGATTCCATTTTTGTATTACTTTTCGGCCGGGGTCTAAAAACGTGAGGGCAGATGCACTGTCCCATAGTTTGGACCCGGTGTCACCTCCAGAGCCTCCTTCCTCCATTCTTCCGGCTCCTCTGCTACGCGGTATACCGAAGGGACAGTTCTACAGACTCCGTCGGAACTGTTCCTCCATTAGTGAGTTTGAGACACAAGCATCGGCTCTGAGTGAAAGATTCATCAATGGAGGCTATCCAAGGAAGGTCATTGAGCAAGCCCATACATAGGCCAGGGCTGAATGAAGATCTGATCTTCTTGCCCCTAAACACAAGGTTGATAAGGATGCAGTTACACGCCTTGTGGGATCATTTGATGATCAGATCGGCAAAGTAACGAAAATCCTTAATAAATACTGGGGCATTCTACTGTCTGACCCCGTAGTCTCAAAACTCATTCCCCCCAAACCCTCTATCACCTTTAGGAGGGGTCGATCAATCAGAGACCGTGTGGTACATAGTCACTACACGGTACCTCAGAAGGGTGTGACTTGGCTTGATAGAAGGGAATTTGGCACCTTCAGGTGTGGCAGGTGTAAATATTGTAAGTTAGTGGCACCATCTATAACATTCACTAGCAGTGCAACCAACAGGACATTCTATAATAGACACTTTGCCAACTGCAGGACTGCAGGAGTGGTGTATGTCTGTACTTGCCAATGCACCCGTGACTATGTTGGCAAGACGAAACGCGAATTACGCAATCGCATTGGTGAACATTTGGGGGATATTGGACATGAACAGGACACACCACTAGCCAGACACATAAACAACGTACATGGTGGAAATACTGATGGTCTCTCCTTTAGGGTCATTGAAACAGTGCCCCAGTCGCCCAGACGGGGGGATTGGGATAATAAGATCTTGCAACGCGAGGCGAGGTGGATATTTTTGATGAAATCCCTTACTCCTCTGGGAATTAATGAACAACTTCTATATACTAGTTTTATTTAGGTCTCAAAATACTGGTCCGGATGATTACCAGCACATCTATTACTGCGGTAATTGTACCTGATTGTGAGATACATTATATCTATGGCTCTTTCTGATATATACATATATATATACTTGGATTCACCTACTGGCCGGTTAAAAGTAACCCCCCTTTTTTCACCATAATCAAATCCCTGATATATGTCTTAAATGATGGAGGTCAGTGTGTCTGTGCGTGTCCCGATCTTGTTTCCAGACCTTTTTATCCTGGAATGTAATACCCTGTTTGATATCGGTTTAATTCCCTTTAACATGTGGGACACATGGTGGTACTGCATAGGTCTGCATAACCTAGATTTTGACTATACGTTCTAGCTGGGAGGCATCATCCACTGAATGGAGGGGGTGTGCCCCGGATCAGTCATGTGACATTGGATCTCCGTTGTGCCTGATACTTAAAGATCTGCGATATCTGTTTACCTGTTGGATGGTGGTATCGTTCTGCCATCATCTCTAACTGTATTTGTATCTTTTTTGGTATTTTTGGTATTTCTACGCTGGGAAGCTCCTTCCACTGTAGTAGTGGAGGGGGCGTGTCCTAGCTATGTCATGTGACACCGGACCTCCGTTATACAGGATATGTTATCTTATACCCGATATTCCTGGCTCCACGTGGATGGTGGCATTATTGAGTGCTGCCTTTACTATCACAGATGCAGACTTGATGGTATACTCAGGCTTGGACGCGTCCCCCACGAATTGCTGGGGGGGCGTGTCCTGGCTGAATCATGTGACACTGGACCTCTAAAGCATAACATTCAGCTCTATTATATGGCATTTATCTGTCACGGTGCTCTGATACTGTTTTGCACTGAATACAACAGTTACCATCTGGGGATTTGGTTAATTATATGTGTGCACGCCGTCAGGTATTATTTGGGGGCGTGTCCACTCTTCTCTATCATGAATTTATATAATATTTATATTTACTATGGATAATGCGATCTGGGTCACACTTTAATATTTAATATTTATTAGACCAGACGTTTTTCCTGTTATTTGGTGTATGGGCTAACTTGTAACCCCACCCACCGCCGGTCATGTGATTGAGTGTTCCAAGCCTCTATTTCAAATTCCACCATGGTATAAAGATGGCTGTGGCTCTGGTTCACTCAGGTGTCATCCTTTTGGCACACAGCTGTCTTTTTTCGTGGGTCCTCCGATTTGGGACTCCTGATCATCATCTCTGCTCCCCTGATGAACCCTGGCGTATTGAATACCAGGGAGAAACGCGTCGGGACGCTTTTGTTGGATAACCAGATAAGTAATTTACCTTGGTGTGTCATTTCTGGACAGGGTCATTGTTAGGGTTGGCCTAGGGCTTCCCGACGGTGAATGGGGGCGCCCAAAACATTTATGGTGTCATACCCTCCATTGCTAGGTAGGGATTTCTAGGGCTTAATAGGGTCATCTGCCCTGAATTTTTGTATTTACTGACCGGAAGGGATTATTCCCTGCTTCACCTACCTAGCTTGAGTGCATTATATACTATATCTGTGAGATTCTATATGTGACTATCATTGCCCCCCTGACCTATTGTTCTGTTTTATATTTTACACTCTATATGTATTGTTTATCTTGGGCCTTTTAAACTAATCTATTAAAAGTTAATTTTTAACAGGGTTTTTTTTTCCTCTTTGGTTTCACTGTAACTGTGAATTATTGGCAGTAAAATTGGCATTTGAAGAATGGAGGCATTTTTTGGAGGGTGCTGTTCACCGTATTACTGTCATCACCGATCATAAAAACCTCGCGTATATCGAGTCCACCAAGAGATTGACGCCTCGACAAGCGAGGTGGGCTCTTTTTTTTTCTAGATTCCATTTTTGCATTACTTTTCGTCCGGGGTCTAAAAACGTGAGGGCAGATGCACTGTCCCGTAGTTTGGACCCGGTGTCACCTCCAGAGCCTCCTTCCTCCATTCTTCCGCGAGGGGTGGTGGTCGCTGCCTTGTCATCCGAGTTGGAGGCTGAGGTCAGGGAGGCCCAGTCCTCAGCGCCATCTTCCTCTCCAGACGCTAAACTGTTTGTCCCTTTGCACCTCCGGTTACGGGTACTTCAAGAGTTCCACGAGTCCGTACTCAGCGGCCATCCTGGAATTACAGCCACTCGCAGGGCTGTTGCTCGACTGTTTTGGTGGCCATCTCTTCACTCAGATGTTGCTCGGTTTGTGTCTGCCTGTGCTACATGTGCCCGTGCTAAGGTATGTCATAACCGGCCAGCCGGGGAACTGGTTCCATTACCTGTTCCTGAAAGACCATGGACCCACTTGTCCATGGATTTCATTACGGACCTCCCTGTCTCAAATGGTATGACTGTGATCTGGGTGGTGGTGGATCGTTTTAGTAAACAGGCACATTTTGTTCCCCTCTCCGGTCTACCTAATGCTGTGGCCCTTGCCAACCACTTTATTGACCAGGTGGTTCGGTTACATGGGTTGCCCCTGAATATTATGTCTGACAGGGGGGTGCAATTCATTTCTCGGTTTTGTAGGGCCTTGTGCAGGCGGTTGGGAATTGAGTTGTTCTTCTCATCCGCCTATCATCCCGAGTCCAATGGGCAAACGGAAAGGACGAATCAGACCCTTGAGCAAATCCTGCGGTGCTTGGTTTCTTCTCAGCAGGAGGATTGGTGTATGTTTTTGCCCCTTGCGGAGTTTGCATTCAATAGCAGAGTCCATCAGTCTACGGGAACTTCTCCCTTTTTTTGTAATTACGGGTTTCACCCTCACTTCGGGACCTTCTCTAGAGTGGATTCAGGGTGTCCAGGGGCCGAGTCCGTCGTTCAGCATCTGGGGGAGGTGTGGAAGGAGGTACAACGGTGCATCGAGATGGCTCAACAGTCCCAGAAACGCCAAGCGGACAAACGCCGTTCTCTGGGACCCCCCCTTTCGGGTGGGGGACAAAGTGTGGCTGTCCACTCGGAATATTAGGCTCAGGGTTCCATCTGCTAAGTTGAGTCCTAAGTTTATAGGTCCCTATGAGATCATCGAAGTGATCAACCCGGTGGCCTTTCGGTTGCAACTGCCCCAGACCTTGCGTATTCCTAACGTATTTCATACCTCCTTGCTTAATCCATTTGTTCCATCGGTGGTGGATTCTCAGACCCCTCCGGCTCCGATATTGGTGGACGGTGAGGAGGAGTACGAGATCCAGCGTATTATCGATTCTCGTTGGGTTCGTCATTCCCTCCAGTATCTAATCCATTGGAAGGGTTACGGTCTGGAGGACAGGTCATGGGTGCCGGCTCGATCTATCCGGGCCGATCGGTTAATTGCGGCTTTCCACCGGAAGTATCCTTGGAAGCCTGGGGGTCTGGTGGCCCCCCCTTGAGGAGGGGGTACTGTCATGGTTCGCCTTCCTGTCCACATGGCTAGGGGGCGGAGCTTTCTCTCGAGCCTCACTTCCAGACCCTGGATGCCTTAAAAGCTGGCATTTCCAGTGAACCAGTGCCGGCCATAAGCTTAGCACTGCTTTGCCTGTGATTGCTGGTCCTGTGAGTGATATCCTGATCTTTCTGTTCCTGTGCCCCCATGCCCTTGTCTGTGTTCCATCCCCTGGTTGTCCCTCCTGTCCTCTGTCCCCTCTCCTATTTCCCCACTCGGTTGCTTCCTCCGGTACTGACCTTGGCCTGACTTTGACTCCGCTTTTGCTCGTTCCTCCGGTCCTGCTTATGCCCGTACGGTGTTTGACCCAGCCTGCCTGACTATTCCTTGCATGCTCTGCAGCTCTACTTCTCAGCTGTGCTTTGAGGTAATACATGAGAACGCTGTGAATTCACTTCCTGATTCTCATTGCTCTGTGTAGTGTATTATGCTACAGAGCTCTGGCTCCCCCTGGTGGCAGCATTACAGTAAGCCACAAAAGGTCATTGCTAAAGAAGCTGGCTGTTCATAGAGTGCTGCATCGAAGCATATTAATGGAAAGTTGAGTGGAAGAAAAAAGTGTGGTAGAAAAAGGTGAATAAGCAACCGGAATAACCGCAGCCTTGATAGGATTGTTAAGAAAAAGCCATTCAAAAATTTGGCCACTGAAAAAGTAAAGAGGTAGCGCATATGAGAAGCACCCATGAGCTGGAATTAATATTAGTAAAAATGGATTTGCTCACCTGAAGAGGTTGTGCGCCCCCGCACAACCCCTGTGGTAGGTGGATAGATAATCCCTCCGGAGTGGGGGCTGCCTCCACTGACGTTACTGAAAAAGGAAAGAGGTAGCGCATATGAGAAGCTCAATAAACACCGCCACAACATCAAAACGGGTTATACATTACACAGTATCTCAAAACACTACAATATCATGCACAATAGGGACTACAAGAAAATGACACTCACTATTATAGACTCCATTAACAGTAAAGATCCACAAGAATTAACCAAACTGATCAGAAAAGAGAGTTACTGGATTTTCAAATTGGGCACTTTAGCCCCAGAAGGACACAACCTAACATTGGATAATGTCGCTAAATAATAATATGAGGGTTATCCGATATACATTTTCTTGGATTTGAAAGGAATTTATGAAAGGGTCCTTTTTGAAGAAGTTTTTTAGAGTGATTTTTACGAAGGGATTTTTTCTGAAGGATTTTTTTGGAGGTTCTTTGAGAAAAAAAGGAAAAACATTTTTTTGAAAAAAATATTTTTTTGAAATTTTTTTTTAAAAAGAGTTTTTTGAATATATTTAAAAAAAAACAAACAAAAAAACATATATATATACATATGTATGTTCTGTGTATTTATTGTATGTGAGCATACAAAAAGAATAGTTGAAATCATCTTCCCCATATACACTTTCCCCAAACATCAAAAAATAATTTATATCAACACTGGTATAACAACAATTGATATAACAAAGGGATGGTAAGGAGGTTATGGGGAATAATCCTAAATATAACAATAATCCAAAAAGGGCTTCCCAATCTTATTATTTGAGTGCTATCTCATGATTTTCTAAAAAATTCTTTTAAAATATCATAATTAAAGACATAAGAAATATTCTACACCATAAAGATTTTTATTAAATGTGTCTACAATATCGATAAAAAAATTTTACTCTCTCTACTGGCTAACACGGTACAAAGATATATTTTACTTGTACAATATCGATCTAATATAACAAGTAATAATTTCTATTCAATTTTTATTCATTTTCTATTCAATTCTTTCTGTATAACAACACAATTTCTTAGCCAATACGGTTTTTACTATGTGTTTATAATATGTATTTATATATATATTGGATTTATCATAAGACTCTAGTACTCATAGGGTTAAAGGACCCAATGATCTAATTTTACGGCACACCCACAAATTCCACCTGTGGGGACTTTATTTCACCTATAAATTTAATGTATGTAAATCACTCCTGTTATACCTGAGGAAAGCAACAGAGACTTTGCTGAAACGCATTGTATAAAACAGGAGTTATCCTTTTTATTACTATTAATAATAAAGCGAATCACCTACAAAGACTGGCAGCCCATTTACTAGCGCTCAACCAGACCGAAATTGAATCCATTATATTCAAAAATTTGGGGGAGGTTCACAAGGAGTACACTGCTGCTGCTTCAAGAGCAACCCCATGCAGACAAATCCAGAACATGGGCTACAACTGTCGCATTCCTTGTGTCAAGCCACTCATGACCAATGGATAACGCCAGAAGCATCTTACCTGGGCCAAGGAGAAAAGGAACTGGACTGTTGCTCTGTGGTCCAAGGTGTTGTGTTCAGATGAAAGTAAATTTAGCATTTCATTTGGATACCGCTTGACGTTTAGTGTGAGGTTTCCACAATTCGTGATGGTTTGGGGAGCCATGTCATCTGCTGGTGTAGATCCACTGTGTTTTATCAAGACCAAAGTCAGCACAGCCGTCTAACAGGAAATTTTAGAGCACTTCATGCGTCCCTCTGCTGACAAGATTTCTGGAGATGGAAATTTCATTTTCCAGCAAGACTTGACACCTGTCCACACTGCCAAAACTACCAATACCTGGTTTAATAACCACAGTATCTCTGTGGTTGAGTGGCCAGCAAATTCACGTGACCCAAACCCCATAAAGAATCTATGGAGTATTATCAAGAGGAAGATGAGAGACATCAGACCCAACAATGGAGACGAGCTGAAGGCTGCCATCAAAGCAATCTGGGCTTCCATAACACTTCAGCAGTGCCACAGGCTGATCGCCTCCATGCCACGCCGTATGGATGCAGTAATTCATGCAAAAGGAGCCCCGACCAAGTATTGAGTGCATTTACTGTACATACTTTTCAGTAGGCCAACATTTGTGCGTGTAAAATCGTTTTTTTTTCAGTTGGTCTTATATAATATTCTAATTTTATGAGATAATGCCTTTTGGGTTTTCATTGGCTGTAAGCCATAATCATCACCATTAATATAAATAAACACTTGAAATAGATCCCTCTGTGTGTAATGACTCTATATAATATATGCGTTTCCCTTTTTGTATTGAGTTACTGAAATTAATTAACTTTTTGATGATATTCTAATTTATTGAGATTCACTTGTATATAAAGCATCCAACATAGATCCCTTATATTACATTTTACACTTCTGTTATAGTTACTTTAATACACTCGGCTTAGTTCACTTTAATATTCTCTTTTTTTTTCTGTAGGTATACTTTTCTTAGATGTAAGTTCTGAAACTGTAAACACTTTTCTACATTTTATTGCTACCTCCAAAGTTTGGTGTTTTACAGATGAGCTGTGAAAACATTAGAATAAATTAGCAGAAATGTATGGAAGCAAAACAAAGGAGAAGAGAGGTGTTAAGAGGAGTCTGACGGTAGTAAGTTCCCTTAGGCTCAGAGCTTAATATAGTCACACCAATATGTCCCAATTATTAGACATCATAGTATTCCAGCCATCTTCCATCATGTTGTGGGATGGTTATTGATATGCATTTAAACCTTCTCCTCCTAGAAAAAAATGTCAGTAAAAGGCAATTCACACTTACTTAAAGTGCTAGCCTTGTTTTAATTTTTATTTCGTAAATTAATAGTACACATCAAACTAAATAATTTTGTAATATATCTTATCAGACAAATTTGCTTCTTTCTCTACCAAAATTCATCAGTCATTATGAAAATTCTCACTTTTGAGGTAAAATCTGTATTCAGTGAAGTCTTTCCCATTATGGAGATAGGAGATTGCAGCTGTTACTGATAACATTCTATAAATAATAGAAGAGGGAGGAGCTAGAGGCATAGGGAGGAGCTAGAGGCAGAGGGAGGAGTTAGAGATAGAGCTCCGCCCCTCCTTCCCCTTCTATCTACATAGAATCTTATCAGTAACATCTCTCATCTCAGTAATGGGAAAGTCTTCACTGAATACAGATTTTATCTCAGAATTGAGACGTTTGTTAATGACTGATCAGTTCCGGCAGAGAAAGAAGCAGATTTGATTGATAAGATATATTACAAAGTTGCTTATTTTCATGTGTACTATTGATTATGAAATAAAAATTAAAACGATCGTTATGCTTTAACTAGAAATTCAAGCCATAGAGTCAAAAGTTTGTTAAAGAATATGTCTTTGGTGTTCGTAAAGTCCGACCTAAGTGGTAATTTCCTCTATAAAAACCTTCCCATTGGTTGTTTTTTCGCTAACTTATCAAATATATATTAATCTATTTTCATACTGCATTTACCATATGTATCTAAACTTCTCCCTTTCAACCGAGAGATAATAAACTCGACAACTCATGAGTGGGGTCCTACTCAAGACGTATTAGGAGCTGTAGGATACTTGTAAGTGCAGCGAAGGTTCTGGCGTAATGCAGACTTGAGACCCTTTATGCCGTTAACTTTATTTTTTGCCATCAATTAAGTAGACTCACAGCAGACAAGTAAAGGAAAAAACACTGATAAATAACAACAAATAGGGAACACAGGTTAAGGCATAGGGCACGAGCTTCTTTGAAAAGGAACTATGAAGCAATTTCTGGCACACAGTTCCCGAACTAAGATGATGGGAACTTTTAATAATGAACTGATCAATAATATGTGGAAACAATCAGTTCAAAGGGGATGAAATGATAAAAATGGAATTCTGCTATAGTTTATGGAGTTTGTTTTGTGGAGAAAATTACATGGAAATGTGCCACCCCTGGAGCAGTCGAACTGCTCGGATCCGGGATTGCTGTGGCTCGAAGGTCTCCGGACCCAGGGGCATGCGGCCCCTTCAAATGTAAAGGAGGGGTTATTTACAAGGGATAGTTTGTGACGCCACCCATGGTTCGTGGTAAAGGGAGTACCGCCGCTGCCAATGGAAGTACCCGGGAGAGATGGAGTGAGGCAGCCAGATGGTGATCCCTCCACGGTTAGGGGAGACCCCGGGACTCTGGAGAAAGGTGGTGGATAGCGTTTTGCAGGCTAGGCGGGTAGGCAGGACACAAGGTGTGCAGTGTACTCACTCAGGTTGTGTAGACGTTGGTGCAACCATTAATCAGACTCTGACACAGAAGTAAACCAAGTCTCTGGGTGCCGTTGCCACTCTGTGGAGCTCGTCCGGGTATCCGTCCCCACTGGTACTGTTTAGTGGTCCAGAGCTTGCCTCCATGCCTAATTATGTAGATTTTCCTAAGTAGCCCTTTGTTCTGAAACTGTCAGGGTCCCGCTCCCTATAGTGATATAGTGGAGCTGTGCTCTCGATGGCTGACACTTGGGATTTCAGTGGGCCGCATAAGCTGGAAAGCCCTATCCCTATCCCCCTTGTTGTGTTGGTGCCATCGATCTCTGAGCTCTTGGGGAAAGTTCATAAAGAGACTATCCTCCACAGGTGAATTATCAGGTTGTGTGAAGCTACTCTCCGATCTAGGGTCCTGTACCCCGCCGTGCTTGGAACTGGTCCGGTTACTGGACTTCCCAGTACACCCTTTTCCATTACGCTGTGACTGGGTCTCTGACTCCTCTGGTCTCAGACTACCGTCTGTGACCCAACCAAGGTCACATAGGGAGCTACAACTCCATCAGCTCCTCACTCTCTGAGGGCTACTACTCAACTCACTTCCTCCCTCCCACCAGTCTGCCTGACCCCTAAGCGGGTGGCTCTTTTCCAGCTAGACCACCCACTGGTGTCCCTGACAGGGTGTGGTGTGAGGTGTGGTTAGGATTTAAGTGCTGATGGAAACAATACCAGTGTGTAGGAACCCAGAACCATGGAGGGTGAGTTCGGCACCATAAGTGACAGGGGTGCAGTTCCCTGGGACACCCTGATAGAGTCAGGGACGTCACAGAAACACGAATGTATAGGCCACTCACTACAATTACGACAATGCCAAAGTTGCAAAGATTTTATATCTAAGTGGTGAAAATTTTTTGTCAGTTTGTAAAAAAATAAAATTGTCTGTTGTTGCTTTTATAGTTACATAGTTACACGGATTGAAAAAAGACCTAGGTCCTTCAAGGTCAACCATTCTTCCCCAATTTACATTGTTTGTCCGTCAATAATCTATAACCATATAATAATAGATTCACTGCACTCAATATGTAAATTTGCAAGAAGGTGAAAAATCATTTATTTTAAACAGGTGATCAAGCAACATCCGACGACGTTTCGACCCACCTGGGTCTTAGTCAAGTCGCTGTATAGTAGGTGACTGAAGGGTGAGGGATGATGTGCACTGAGGCATGGAAGTATATGGAAAAAGTGCCTTGGGGATATATATGTTATGCAGGCGCAGCAGCAGCAAATAGCAATAGCGCTGCTGCGCCTGCATAACATATATATCCCCAAGGCACTTTTTCCATATACTTCCATGCCTCAGTGCACATCATCCCTCACCCTTCAGTCACCTACTATACAGCGACTTGACTAAGACCCAGGTGGGTCGAAACGTCGTCGGATGTTGCTTGATCACCTGTTTAAAATAAATGATTTTTCACCTTCTTGCAAATTTACATATTGAGTGCAGTGAATCTATTATTATATGACTTTAGGGCATCGCCCTTTTTTCACGTGCACCGCCATCCTCTTTGAATTGAGTGCAGACCATTGTTATATCATAATAATCTATAACCCACAATGTTATTTTTGCTGAGGAAATCATCCAGTCCTTTTTTTGTAAGCTGTTATAGTATTTGACATTACCACCTCTTGCGTTACAGCATTTCACATTTTGACTGCTGCTCTAACAGTAAAGAATCCTTTCCTATTTCTGAAACTCAATTTTTTCCTGTCAGTTTTTTAGTCCCTTTCAGGGGACTTGATTATTTGATCGCTTACACTATATACTGCAATATTATTGTATTGCGTAATATGTTGTAAGTCTAGGTCTTCTACAAAGCTCAGTTGATGCTGAGCTTTACAGGAGCAGTAACATCGGTTTCCCATGATCATGTTGCTTGCAGCCAATAGAAGATAATGTGCACAAGCACAAGTAGCCATGTTATTTAAATGGTTAACAACCTCATGTCCTATTTGGTGGAAATTAGCACTCTATATAGCATAATTGAACACAACCATGGACGTCAGTAGACACCCATATTGAAGAGTGACACAAAAGAACAATAAAAAAGACACCTTTATTGATATTCATTAAAAATGTTTAAAAACAAGCAAAAGGTACCGTATACAAAAGAGGGACACAGACAGGAAAAATTTGAAGAAAAATGATGATTTTTCACAGGTGGAAGAATATACACCTGCGCCGGCACACCTCTTAAATTAAGTAATGAGAATTGAACGCATTGCTGTATCCTGTGCTACACATTAGTTACAATGAATCATTAATTAATTAGTTGCCATACAGGTAGAACTCCACCAACCTGCAGAGCATATATGTAAATATAGATAAATGACCATGTGCAGAACTCAGAGCACAGCAATAAAGCGTTCTACTTATAGTAAAATACACCCACTTACTACCCTTCACCAATCTATACCTACATGCTACCCGTGCATAGCATACATCAGGATCATACCAAAGCAGATCCCACCCCTTAGTGGGGCAACCATCCCAAAGTGGGGCTGGATATATAGTATAGGGTTCACCAAACAAATAAGGTGAACAAGTATGCAGTTTAACAAAGCACAGTGCATGCAACGCACAGGCAGCTAAGTTAATGCCAAGGAAGGGGTGAGGGGGGCCGGGGGTAAACGGGCAAGCCGGCAAAGCAGGCACACAGAAGAGTGAAAATGACAAATTACATCACCTGAAAATATCCTGCCGTGACCCTCACACTCCGACACGTGTTTTGCAGTCGCTTTCTCAAGGAGCGTGTCAGAGGTGAGGGGCAGGCTGGTTAAAAAGGCTGGAGCAACCTATGGAGGTACACCTTTAGATCATGTGATCGGCCGGACGCGAACGAATATATGCTCTGCAGGTTGGTGGAGTTCCACCTGTATGGCAACTAATTAATTAATGATTCATTGTAACTAATGTGTAGCACAGGATACAGCAATGCGTTCAATTCTCATTACTTAATTTAAGAGGTGTGCCGGCGCAGGTGTATATTCTTCCACCTGTGAAAAATCATCATTTTTCTTCAAATTTTTCCTGTCTGTGTCCCTCTTTTGTATACGGTACCTTTTGCTTGTTTTTAAACATTTTTAATGAATATCAATAAAGGTGTCTTTTTTATTGTTCTTTTGTGTCACTCTTCAATATGGGTGTCTACTGACGTCCATGGTTGTGTTCAATTATGTTATTTAAATGGCATTGTCAAAGACAACAGCATGTCAATGGTTAACAGCTGCAGATGGAGGAGGGCTATATATTAAGGGACATGTACATATATGAATATTTTGAGTTACATTATAATAGTAATTCTTCCAAAGTAGATTTCACTCCAAATTACATTTGTACTCAAAATTGAAGCACTAGGCCCTTGGTTTACATACCCTTTATACATTAAATAGTTCATGACCTGTCAGTTATTTGATACAGATATTAATCAAGTTCATACAATTTCATAGGCTGCATTTCTAGTTTCTGATATTAGAAGTAATGTTAACCAAGGAAATGACATTTCTTATCCAATTTTTTTTTATTTTTTAATACAAAGGAAAGGGCTAATGGCAATCCCTTTCAAAGCAATACGGTGTCCAAAGGTTTGTGACCTAATAGCAAAGTCCGTTACAAATGTTAAGAAATAAATATATAACATCAATCAGGTCACACAAAATCTACAATTTATTTCTTCATCATTCATTTACATTTCCATGAATACATAGTTCTCTGCTTCATGACTTATTCCCAAAGGGAATTCATTGTCACCATTCAGAGTGCGCAAAGAAATACATAAACATCACTACAGTAATGTGCTAAATATGTTTGGGCTGCAGTTTTCTTAAAGAAGCTATATGTAGATAGAGGGACATCCTTTAGCGGATCAGTGATAAGTATTTCTCAGAAACAAATTGACCCATAGAGGGCTACATAATCCACCAAACAATTGTGAAATAATAAAGGTATGCTTAGGGAATTTTTCATAATAAAATAGTACAACTTAGGTCTAGCTGGCCAAATTCCCAAATTTTAATTTCAGGGAATTTACTATCTTTGATAATTTTTGGACATATGAGAGAAGATTGTGGAAAAATGTTGCTAATTATTGACATGATAAAATGAAAATACACTGAGATGCAAAAGGGTAACAATGTTTTTCCTGTATACTACAAATTACGACCTCTTCTCACATTGCCTAATAGCTTACTGTGTTAGATTGATTCCCAAGTGAAATGTCACTGGTTCGAGTTGAGGACCAGCCATGAAGAAGATTTCACAGTAAAAGAAAAACAGCATCATCCAGCTCATCGATAGCGGTCTCTCTATCAAGAAAATTGCCAAACTGCATCATGTCTGTGCCAGGATAGTAGGAAGAATACAAGATGAAGTCTGTCCCCATAAACTCAAAAGCCAAGAGGTGGACGTAAAGTAAAAATATTAAAGTTAACAAGTTGGCTCATTGCAAAGTCTATCAGTTCTGTGCAACGGCAGTAGAGGTGGCATTTCTATAAGCCATAATCTAAATAGTTACATAGGTTGAAAAAAGACCTAGGTCCATCTAGTTCAACCTTCCTCCACCAATTATACATTTTTATAATTATGTACATTATAACTAAATACTATATACATTATAATTAAACACAATATACACATTTTGTATTTTAAGTCATTTAAAACCAACAATGTTGTGTGTACTGAGGAAATCATCCAGCCCTTTTTTAAAGCTGTTATAGTATCTGCCATTACTACCTTTCGTGGTAGGGTAGTCCACAGTCTGGCTGCTCTAACTGTAAAGAACCCTTTCCTATTTAGCTGCTGGAATCTTTTTTCTTCCACTCACTGTGATTGTCCCCCGGTCCTTACTATTGTGTTTGGAAGAATAAGTCATATGCCAGTCCTTTGTATTAACCACACATGTATTTATACTTATAAATGAGATCTCCTCTGAGACATATAAAATCCAAACTTTTAAACCTCTCATCATATGGGAGGCCTTTCATTCCTTGTAATAATCTAGTTACCCACCTTTGAACTGATTCTAACTTCTGAATGTCCTTTCAAAAACATGAAGCCCAAAACTGGATCCCATATTCTAGATGTGGCCTTACAATTGATTTATAAAGTTGTAATAATACATTGGGATCACGGGATCTAATCTCTCTTTTTATACATCCTAAAATCTTGTTTGCTTTTGCAGCTGCTGCCTGACATTGAGTGCTGCTGCTCAGCTTATTTGTAACCAGAATACTCAAGTCCTTCTCCTGTTCTATAGTCCCGAGTATACATTAATAAATAAGAAATAAACATTTAAAATAGATCACTCTGTGCGTAATGACTCTATATAATATATGTGTTTGCCTTTTTGTATTGAATTAATGATATACATTGACTTTTTGTTACTTATTGAGATGCACCTGTAGATGGCAAGTTGATTTACACTTAGAAGAGTCTGTGGCTCCCAACCAAATATGTGTCTCCTGCATTTCCACGTGTTACTCTGTCTGCACCATACAGGATACATATGTGATGCCATCTTTGTTTGCCCACATTTATGGGTGGTCAGACTCATGAAGGATACAGGAATGCTTCATATAAAATCTGCAATAGGCATCCTTTATCCTGTATTGTGGAAATAAGAATAAATTATACCACAGTGCACGGCAGGCTAAAGCGTGAATAAGGATTTTAACTGGCATACATGAAAGACATTAAATATGGAAATCACCAGGATTGTAGCTGAATCCACAATAAATGGACTTGTGCTCTTTATGAAGTTTGGTACAAGACAACCAAAGTAAACTGTATTGGGACCTTGTTATGGCCCTGTAGGGGAGAGTATATAATGCTCTTTATTTTTTAGTACAACCCTTCTAATATACAGTGCCTTGCGAAAGTATTCGGCCCCCTTGAAATTTTCAACCTTTTCCCACATTTCAGGCTTCAAACATAAAGATATTGTGTTATGGTGAAGAATTAACAACAAGTGGCACACAATTATGGAGTTAAATGAAATTTATTGCTTATTTTAAAAAATAAATAACTCAAAAGTGGGGCATGCAATATTATTCATCCTCTTTACTTTCAGTGCAGCAAAGTCACTCCAGAAGTTCATTGAGGATCTCTAAATGATCCAATGTTGTCCTAAATGACTGATGATAAATATAATCCACCTGTGTGTAATCTAGTCTCCATATAAATGCACCTGCTCTGTGATAGTCTCGGTGTTCTATTTAAAGCGCAGATAGCATCATGAAGACCAAGGAACACAACAGGCAGGACCGTGATACTATTGTGGGGAAGTTTAAAGCCAGATTTGGTTACAAAAAGATTTCTAAAACATTAAACATCCCAAGGAGCACTGTGCAAGCGATCATATTGAAATGGAAGGAGTATCATACCACTGCAAATCTACCAAGAACCGGCTGTCCATCCAAACTTTCATCTCAAACAAGGAGAAGACTGATCAGAGATGCAGCCAAGAGGCCCATGATCACTCTGGATGAACTGCAGAGATCTACAGCTGAGGTGGGAGAGTCTGTCTATAGGACATCAATCAGTCATACACTGCACAAATCTGGCCTTTATGGAAGAGTGGCAAGGAGAAAGCCATTTCGCAAAGATATCCATAAAAAGTGTTGTTTATAGTTTGCCACAAGCCACCTGGAAGATACACCAAACATATGGAAGAAGGTGCTCTGGTCAGATGAAACCAAAATCGAACTATTTGGACAAAATGCCAAACGATATGTTTGGCGTAAAAGCAACACAGCTCATCACTCTGAACACACTATTCCCACTGTCAAACATGGAGGTGGCAGCATCATGGTTTTAGCCTGCTTTTCTTCAGCAGGGACAAGGAAGATGGTTAAAATTGATGGGAAGATGAATGAAGCCAAATACAGGACCATTCTTGAAGAAAACCTGTTGGAGTCTGCAAAAGACCTGAGACTGGGAAGGAGACTTGTCTTTCAACAAGACAATAATCCAAAACATAAAGCAAAATCTACAATGGAATGCTTCACAAATAAACGTATCCAGGTGTTAGTATCATACCACTGCAAATCTACCAAGAACCGGCTGTCCATCCAAACTTTCATCTCAAACAAGGAGAAGACTGATCAGAGATGCAGCCAAGAGGCCCATGATCACTCTGGATGAACTGCAGAGATCTACAGCTGAGGTGGGAGAGTCTGTCCATAGGACATCAATCAGTCATACACTGCACAAATCTGGCCTTTATGGAAGAGTGGCAAGGAGAAAGCCATTTCGCAAAGATATCCATAAAAAGTGTTGTTTATAGTTTGCCACAAGCCACCTGGAAGATACACCAAACATATGGAAGAAGGTGCTCTGGTCAGATGAAACCAAAATCGAACTATTTGGACAAAATGCCAAACGATATGTTTGGCGTAAAAGCAACACAGCTCATCACTCTGAACACACTATTCCCACTGTCAAACATGGAGGTGGCAGCATCATGGTTTTAGCCTGCTTTTCTTCAGCAGGGACAAGGAAGATGATTAAAATTGATGGGAAGATGAATGAAGCCAAATACAGGACCATTCTTGAAGAAAACCTGTTGGAGTCTGCAAAAGACCTGAGACTGGGACGGAGACTTGTCTTTCAACAAGACAATAATCCAAAACATAAAGCAAAATCTACAATGGAATGCTTCACAAATAAACATATCCAGGTGTTAGAATGGCCAAGTCAAAGTCCAGACCTGAATCAAATCGAGAATCTGAGGAAAGATCTAAAAACTGCTGTTCACAAATGCTCTCCATCCAACCTCACTCAGCTCCAGCTATTTTCAAAGGAAGAATGGGCAAGAATTTCAGTCTCTTGATGTGCAAAAATGATAAAGACATACCCCAAGCGACTTGCAGCTGTAATCGCAGCAAAAAGTGCTGCCACAAAGTATTAACTTAAAGGGGACGAATAATATTGCACGCCCCACCTTTCAGTTATTTATTTTTTAAAAAAAGTTTAAAATAAGCAATAAATTTTGTTCAACTTCACAATTGTGTCCCACTTGTTGTTGATTCTTCACCAGAACATTAAAATTTTTATCTTTATGTTTGAAGCCTGAAATGTGGGAAAAGGTTGGAAAAACCAAGGGGGCTGAATACTTTTGCAAGGCACTGTACTTCTACCACTTTAGAATAAACCATTACCCTCCTCTTCTACCCTAGAGCACCAAGAAATGAGCACAACCATAGACCACCAATGTTAGTGACATTATCTTTTCCACACCTCTACATCAACAGAAGAGTTTTAGTAATTTTAATATTAATATTTTTTTCTTATTTTCTGTTATCCAAACTTAGGTGTGTCTTATTGTCAGGTGAGTCTTATAGTCCCTCCCCAAAAAGGTAATTAAATAAGCACTGGTCTGCACCAATTTAATTATCCCATACTATGATTGGATGATTTTTGATAAGTCTGTGAAAAACTAGTAATATTCATACTATCTTTGTTCAATACTTACATTATGAAGTCACTTTAGCTATAGGCTTGGACCTGAAATTACAAGCTAAACTGTCTTGATATTTTGTCTTTTTTACCATATATAGAAGAAGTAAGTTAGATGCAAAATATATTGGGCTTATCAATACTTTTGTAATTCTTATCTCCATAAGAATGACTTTATACATAAAGTTGAGTAATTTGCATATCAGAATGGCCATTCTCATACCTGCCCAGTAGCCACGTCATTGCAACCTCATTGCCAGGGCCGCCATTAGGGCATTACTACTGTGCCTGGTGTAGGGGGCCCGGTGAAGAGAGGGGGCCCGGCCAGGCCCGGGGTAAATACTTATCTATATTAAGCCCCCGGCAGGACGGGCCCTTTCTCTTCACCAGGCCCCTGTCACAGCAGCAGCAGAGGTGCCCCGCAGCGTCGCACTCGCTTCACTTCCTGACTTGACTAATTTGCATGCGAAGGGGCGGTGCATGCAAATTAGCCATGTGATGTAGTGGAGGCAGGGTGATTGGAGCAGAGCAGAGTGCCGGCGCGTCATCGCTGTGCCGTGCAGCAGGGTGGTGAGGTCATCACTCCGCAACCTCATTACACTCCTGCAACAGCGGCTGAGGTGGCGAGCACGCGGCAGCTAGCGGGGACAGGTAAGCGCTGTAAGCTGAAGACGATCGCCAGGGGGGCCCGCTGACCTCTGCTGGGGGAGACGCTGTTCTCTGCCGGGGCCCGCTGATCTCTGCTGGGGGGGCACTGATCTCTGCCCGGGCCCACTGATCTCTGCTGGGGGGGCCGCTGATCTGTTCCCGGGCCCGCTGATCTTTGCTGGGGGGAGCCGCTGATCTCTGCCTGGGCCTGCTGATCTCTGATGGGGGGAGGATGCTGATCTCTGCCCGGGCCCTCTGATCTCTGCTGGGGGGGCCGCTGATCTCTGCCCGGGCCCTCTGATCTCTGCTGGGGGGGCCGCTGATCTCTGCCGGGCCCTCTGATCTCTGCTGGGGGCCGCTGATCTCTGCCCAGGGCCACTGATCTCTGCTGGGGGGGCGCTGATCTCTGCCCAGGCCCGCTGATCTCTGCTGAGGGAGGCGCTGATCTCTGCCCGTGGCCGCCTGCTGACTGCCCGCAGAGCCCAGCCCCTGTCTTGCTTCAACTAGATCAGGGGTGGGGAACCTCCACGCTGAGGTCTCCTGCCTCCCTCTGCTGTGAGCCTCCTGCCTCCCTCTGCTGTGAACCTCCTGCCTCCCTCTGCTGTGAGCCTCCTGCCTCCCTTTGCTGTGAGCCTCCTGCCTCCCTTTGCTGTGAGCCTCCTGCCCCCTTTCTGTGAGCCTCCTGCCTCCCTTCTGTGAGCCTCCTGCCTCCCTTCTGTGAGCCTCCTGCCTCTCTGCTGTGAGCCTCCTGCCTCTCTGCTGTGAGCCTCCTGCCACCCTCGCAGTGCTGTGTGCCACCCTCACAGTGTTGTGTGCCACCCTCGCAGTGCTGTCTGTTCTCCCTCAGTCTTGTTCATGTCCTCCAGTCCTGTTTGTGCCCCTCTAGTATTGTCCGTGCCACCACCAGTGCTGTCTGTGCCCAGCAGTACTGTCCGAGCCCCAGCCCCTCCTGTGATGTATATATATATGCCCCCAGTCCCTTCTGCTGTGATGTGTGTATATGTCCCCAGCCCCTCCTGTGATATATACATATGCGCTCAGCCCCTCCTGTGATGTGTGTGCCTTGAGCGTCTCCTACCTGATGTATATGATTTACCAATCTGTTGACTGCGCTCCAGACTGAGACAAACTTGGAAAAGCAGTAGTGAGAAGCCACATGATCAATATCACTGAACACCACAGCTGGACCAAAGAGAAGCAGCTCCAGCCACCACAGTAAGGGTTAATTAATCAATTAACCAAATATATTAGGGTAATTTTCAAGCTGATAATTTTCTGTGGCCCCCGAAGGGTGGTAGAAGTTTCCAAATGGCTCCCAGCAGAAAATAGGTTCCCCACCTCTGGTCTAGATGCACGGGAGGGTGCTGAAATGCATCACGGCTCACTGTTCAGAGAAGACGCCGTGCGACGTGGGAGCCGGGAAGGGTGAGCAAAATGTTTCGGGTTTTTTTTGGGCAGCAGACAAATATGCCAGGAGGCCCCCAGGATGGGACATACAGTATATACTGGGAGGAGGACATATTCACCAGGAAGAATCAGAAACCAGGCTGGAAACATATATACCCGCATGTGCCCAGGAGGGGGATAAGTAATAATAATAATTGCAATATATATATATATACACACACACACACACACACACACACCAGGAGGCCCCCAAGATGTGACATCCATACCAAGACATATACACCATGAGTGGCCTGGGAAGGGGTCATATATACCAGAAGGACATATATGTGTGTGTGTATATATATATATATACAGTCATATGAAAAAGTTAGGGCACCCCTATTAATGTTAACCTTTTTTCTTTATAACAATTTGGGTTTTTGCAACAGCTATTTCAGTTTCATATATCTAATAACTGATGGACTCAGTAATATTTCTGGATTGAAATGAGGTTTATTGTACTAACAGAAAATGTGCAATCCGCAGTTAAACAAAATTTGACCGGTGCAAAAGTATGGGCACCTCAACATAAAAGTGACATTAATATTTTGTAGATCCTCCTTTTGCAAATATAACAGTCTCTAGTCCCTTCCTGTAGCTTTTAATGAGTTCCTGGATCCTGGATGAAGGTATATTTGACCATTCCTGCTTACAAAACAATTCCAGTTCAGTTAAGTTGATGGTCGCCGAGCATAGACAGCACGTTTCAATCATCCCACAGATTTTCAATGATATTCAGGTCTGGGGACTGGGATGGCCATTCCAGAACATTGTAATTGTTCCTCTGCATGAATGCCTGAGTAGATTTGGAGCGGTGCTTTGGATCATTGTCTTGCTGAAATATCCATCCCCTGCGTAACTTCGTCACTGATTCTTGCACATTATTGTCAAGAATCTGCTGTTACTGAGTTGAATCCATGCGACCCTCAAGTTTAACAAGATTCCCAGTGCCGGCATTGGCCACACAGCCCCAAAGCATGATGAAACCTCCACCAAATTTTACTGTGGGTAGCAAGTGCTTTTTTTGGAATGCCATATTTTTTTGCCTCCATGCGTAACGCCTTTTTGTATGACCAAACAACTCAATCTTTGTTTCATCAGTCCACAGGACCTTCTTCCAAAATGTAACTGGCTTGTCCAAATGTGCTTTTGCATACCTCAGGCCAGTCTGTTTGTGGCGTGCTTGCAGAAACGGCTTCTTTCGCATCACTCTCCCATACGGATTCTCCTTGTGCAAAGTGCGCTGTATTGCTGACCAATGCACAGTGACACCATCTGCAGCAAGATGAAGCTGCAGGTCTTTGGAGGTGGTCTGTGGATTGTCCTTGACTGTTCTCACCATTCTTCTTCTCTGCCTTTCTGATATTTTTCTTGGCCTGCCACTTCTGGGCTTAACAAGAACTGTACCTGTGTTCGTCCATTTCCTTACTATGTTCCTCACAGTGGAAACTGACAGTTTAAATCTCTCAGACAACTTTTTGTATCCTTCCCCTGAACAACTATGTTGAATAATCTTCGTTTTCAGATCATTTAAGAGTTGTTTTGAGGAGCCCATAATGCCACTCTTCATAGGAGATTCAAATAGGAGAACAACTTGCAAGTGGCCACCTTAAATACCTTTTTTCATGATTAGATACACCTGCCTATGAAGTTCAAAGGTCAATGAGGTTAAAAAGCCAATTTAGTGCTTTAGTAAGTCAGTAAAAAGTAGTTAGGAGTGTTCAAATCAAGAAATTGATAAGGGTGCCCATACTTTTGCACCGGTCAAATTTTGTTTAAATGCGGATTGCACATTTTCTGTTAGTACAATAAACCTCATTTCAATCCAGAAATATTACTGAGTCCATCAGTTATTAGATATATGAAACTGAAATAGCTGTTGCAAAAACCCAAATTGTTATAAAGAAAAAAGGTTATTAATAGGGGTGCCCAAACTTTTTCATATGACTGTATATGTATATATATATATATATATATATATATATATATATATATATATATATATATATTACATGTTTTTCCAAGAGTCTCAGTGAGACTGTAGGAGGTTAAATGGGTGGGGGCGGAGCTGGGGTGGAGCCTGGGCGGAGTCCCAAGAGGCCTCGAAAATGTTGCCAGTATGGGGCCCTGAAATTCCTAGTGGCGGCCCTGCTCATTGCTCTGGGTCCTACTCTATATTAATATCTGTTTCATGGTTTAAAAGCCACATATATGTGGAAAAAGAGAGACCTATGATTAAAGGATAAAAACACCTGTGGCCAATGGGGGAAGAGGGCCTGGAAGCCCTGACAGTCAAATGGATGTAATCCACATACATGCCAAAGCTTGCAACCAAAAAAAACAAAAAAAAAAAGCTTTGGCATATGTCTTTTCTGTTTGTATGTAAAGTTGAGTAATTAGTTTAAGGGTGTTCATTTAAAATGAGAAAATTCTGTTTTTATAGAGATGGAGGGGAGGAATTTCTGCAGTAGATTACAGGCTCTTGTAATATCCTTAACAATATTTTTCTGCATTTTATTATAAGCCAACTTAGAGTTAACAAAAAGCAAAATTCCTAAAATATCAATTAAATATGCATTAAAATTGTCATTGAACAAATAAATAAAAAAGCACTCCCACGAAAAGGTGCCACACAGTAAGGACGGATTAGGGAAAAAAAAGATAGGGATACTTGACTGCCGGACCAGATCAATCTAATACTTAGGTTGTCCTGCTACTGCCTCTAATAAACCGCCGTACCTGCCTGCAGAGGTCGGCACTCTAAACAGCGAACATGGTGCCCCCGCTCAATGTGGACTATCCCTAAAGGTCCCTAAATGGTCCCTCTATCACCATGTGAGTACCAAACCCCCGCTAATCACATATACAAAAAACATCTCTATATTTCTGGTAACTACTATACAACTAGACTCCTGGCCTCAACGAGATATCCTTAATCAACTGATAACCATTTCATATTGAATCTCTGCGTCCATCAAACACGTCGGTAACTGCACAATAGTGTTAATGCACCAACCAATTATGATATTTTAGGAATTTTGCTTTTTGTTAACTCTATATCTGGAATTCCTGGATTATTCTTATAAGCCAACTTAATATTAAAGTCTATAAAAGTAGATGTAAAGTTATTCTATTTTATTGTATAGTCAGTAAAGCATTTGTCTTGATTGGGTTTCTGGGGATGATGATCCAGTCAGTTAATGGAGGGAGGAGTAGCCTAGAAGAAACTAATTGGTACGGCTGTGCATCAAGAAAGGTCTGCTCCATTAGCAGTAATTTCAGAAATAAATGAATATTTACAGAAATACAGAGAATAAAACATTAACAATATGCAATAATTCTGACTACATTACATCCAACATACATAAGCAGCTACCTGACAGGTACTCTTTAGAAAGAAAGAACAAAACAAAACAACCATCCATAAAGAAGTGAAATAACTGTGCAAGTACACGCTACTGTGAAAGCTATGCAACAGTAGAGAAACCCACAAGGTGCAGGAGCAGTCTTCAGAGTCTAAGTTGTATGCAACATTTAAGCTTAAAGCCTGCTTTACACGCTGCAATGTATCTTACAATGTGTCGGCAGGGTCACGTCGTAAGTGACGCACATCCGGCATCGTAAGGTACATTGTAGTGTGTGACAGGTACGTGCGATTGCGATTGAACGTTAAAACGTTCATCGCATACACATCATACCTTTCTCTAGAATTGCACATCAGATTGTTCATTGTACCCGGGGTAGCACACATTGCAGTGTGTGACACCCCGGGAGCAATGAACAGATCTTACCTGCGTCCTGCGGCTCCCAGCCCACAAAGCGGAAGGAAGGATGTGGGCGGGATGTTTACGTCCCGCTCAGCTCCGCCCCTCCGCTTCTATTGGCCGGCTGCCACGTGATGTCGATGTGACGCCGAACTTCCCTCCCACTCCAGGAAGTGGACGTTCGCCGCCCACATCGAGGTCGTATGGAAAATAAGTGCATGTGACGGGGGTTAATCGTTTGTGTGGCACGTTCAACAAATTGAACGTGCCGCACATACGATGGGGGCGGGTACGATCGCATACGATATCGTATGTGAAATTGCAACATGTAAAGCAGGCTTTAGAGTAGTTGAATACTTTGATGAGATTTTGGAGCTGAAGCTTTGTGATGTTGAGTAGTTTTTTAGGATTTGAGGAGTTTCTGCTCCATAAACTTTTTTAAAACTTCACGCGCACATACCCTTTATAGCAGTGCCTACTGGTCATAAAACCTAAAAGAAGTGATGATTTTTAAGAGGGCTTATTGGTGGCTATTTCATTAATACAGGATGGATTATCACTATAGGTAATCCTCCTCTTCGGCTTAAGTTGTAATTAATGTAAAACAACAGCTTATAATCAGGTGTATAGCAAATGAATTATTAATGTGAAACATGTACTAGTGTGTGATGAATTGTCAAACTATTTGGCAAAATTTGAATTCCCCAAGTATTGCGCATTTTAGAGGGAAATTCAATTTACAGTAAAGTTAGTCTTCACGCACGCTGTTACATCATCATGTTAATTTATGAAGTTGCTGGAGATGGTTATAGCTTTAATAAAAAGAAACGATACTGTTATGTGCTCAGCAATTTTACCAGAACAGAGATTGATGGCAATGTTGCGTTTTCTGGCTATGGCCAGGTCATAGAATGACTTGTGATTCACCACCGCTATTTCTCAATCATCTCTGTAATGTATAACTCCATAGACTTGTGACGCGATTGTAGCAGCTTTAAAGCTGGTGTCACACTAAGCGACAGCGACAACGACGTCGCTGTTACGTCACCATTTTCGGTGACGTAACAGCGACCTTGTAAGTCGCTGTTATGATCGCTGCTTAGCTGTCAAACACAGCAGAAGCAGCGATCATAACGTCGCTGTGCTACATGTGCAGAGAGCAGGGAGCCGCGCTTAGCGCTGGCTCCTTGCTCTCCTAGGTACAGTACACATCGGGTTAATTAACCCGATGTGTGCTGCAGCTACATGTCACAGTGCAGAGAGCAAGGAGCCGCGCGCACTGCTTAGCGCTGGCTCCTTGCTCTCCTTGCTACAGTATACATCGGGTTAATTACCCGATGCGTACTGCAGCAACATGTCACAGTGCAGGAGCCGGCACTGGCAGCAAGAGCTGAGGCTGGTAACCAGCGTAAACATCGGGTAACTAGGGAAAGGTCTTCCCTTGGTTACCCGATGTTTACGCTGGTTACAGCTTACCGCAGCTGCCAGTGCCGGCTCCTGATCGCTTCATTTCGTCGCTCTCTCGCTGTCACACACAGCGATGTGTGTGTCACAGCGGGAGAGTGACGACCAAAAAATGAAGCTGGACATTCAGCAACGACCGGCGACCTCACAGCAGGGGCCAGGTCGTTGCTGGATGTCACACACAGCGACAGCGACGGGACGTCGCTGCAACGTCACAGAAAATGGTGACGTAGCAGCGACGTCGTTGTCGTCGTCGTTATGTGTGACACCAGCTTAAGAGATGATTACTTAAAGGTAACACTTTTACATATAATCCTTTCTGCAAATATCTAACTATGTACATAATTGTTGTTCAACATTACATTAGAAACGTGTTTTTTTAATTTTTTTTATTGTAAACTATGCAGTTCAATAGATTGTTTTTAAAGGAAGGGTGTCGCGTTTTATTATTTTTGTATTAATAATAGTGATTATTAAATAAAGTACTTTTAATACAAAATTCAAATCACTGCTTATTTAGTTTTTATTTAATTCTAATTTTACTGAAGGCACTGGGGGCTGCCATCTTGGATATGGTCTTTGTAATGACAGTTACTCACCTCCTTTATGGCAGCCCCTGTGCATAGACTCTGATAGTTAGGCTCCGACCCCATTTAGTAACATTAGAGAAGGCATTTGCTGTGACCTGGATGCACCCCCTGGGCTGTCCAGATCACAGCAGAGGGAGCAGATCAGCACCATCATTGTGGAGCTCACAGCGTATGCTGTTTGCTCCACTTTACCCCTGTCAACCGCCAGGATCTGTGAGTACGGGCCGCCGGGCCGCCTCCACTCCCCTCCCTTCGCCGTTATGGTTTCCAATGAAACCCAGTCCCCCCGCTCTACCCAGCCCTGCTCTCCCCACCACGGCTGCTGCTGGCGTGCATGCAGCAGAGCTATGTGTGTTTGTGTGCGTGTGCATTCAGAGCATGTGAGTACCGGCGCCCCTCCCCCCACCACCGCCACTGCTACTGTCTCCAATACTCTAATGACACTCCTCCACTCTCCTTGCTGCAGCCGCTGCAGGCGTGCATGCACAGCAGTGTGTGATTACTGGCGCCCCTCCCCTGCCGCCACTGCTACAGTCTCCAATGACACCCCCCTCCTACCCCCTATGTATCTAATCCTCTCCTGTATGATACTGCCTGCTGAGCTGTATCTAATCCTATCCTGTGTGTGATACTGTCTCCAGAGCTGGATATCTAATCCTCTCCTGTGTGATACTGCCTGCTGAGCTGTATCCAATCCTATCCTCTGAATGATACTGTCTCCAGAGCTGTGTATCTAAACCTGTCCTGTGTGGTACCGTCTGCTGAGCTGTGTATCTAATCCTATCCTGTGTTTAACTGTTTGCCGAACTGTGTAACTAATCCTGCCATGTGTGGTACTGTCAGCTGAGCCATGTATCTAATCCTCTCCTGTCTGATATTGTCTGCTGAGCTGTGTATCTAATCCTCTCCTGCGTGATACTGTCTGCTGAGCTGTGTATCTAATCCTGTACTGTGTGGTACTGTCTGCAGAGCTGTGTATCTAATCCTAGCCTGTGTGATACTGCTGCTGTCCTTGGTGACACTTTAGACATTTCTGGTCACCAACAAAATGGCTCTGCACTATGTCCCTACATTTCATTCTCTGTTATCCCTTGGAAACACCCAGATTGGGAGGGAGAGCTGTGACATCACACACAGGAGAGCAGATTCTGCCCACTTTACTGCAGCTGTAATCCACTATTTCTACAGTAGGATTTCTGTAGGATTTCAGCAGCTGCTCCCCCTAGTGTTTAACAGTGGAAAATATCAAACTTTTTAATTTTTTTTGTATTTTGTTCAATTAAAAACAAATAATAATATTTAAACAAAACATGAAAACATTAATACTTTACATTTTTTTAGTTATTGAAATTTTTTTTTTTTTGGACGACACCTTCCCTTTAAGCATGAAATAATCAAAATATACCATAGTTTTGATCAACCTCACTTTATCACACTGTGGTACTATTCTTAAGTTTTCTTTGAATTCAAAAGAGTGACGAAAAGTCGCAGACGATTTTGAGAAAATGTAGCAGTTTTAGAATTGTGGAGGAGCAATCTATCAAAAACACGTTAGCATTTCTTTTTCAACCACCTAACTCTTATTTTTCTTTTATAACTCAAGGACTACTTTAGTATAAATCTGTTGGCCCAAGTGAATGCTAATTATGAAGTTTTGATGGTAGGTATTGGTCTAAATGGACAGGTTTCAAATGGCAGTGCACTGGAACATAGTGAATTTATTCAAAACCTAAAAAACAATTTACAGTTGCCAAACAATGCAGACACCAAAAACATTTACATTTTGTTTTCATTAGGGACAAAGCTTTTTCACTGATGCCGCAGTTAAGGCCCCGTCACACTAAGCAACATCGCTAGCAACATCGCTGGTAACGAACAACTTTTGTGACGTTGCTAGCGATGTTGCTGTGTGTGACATCCAGCAACAACCTGGCCCCTGCTGTGAGGTCGTTGGTTGTTGCTGAATGTCCTGGGCCATTTTTTAGTTGTTGCTGTCCTGCTGTGAAGCGCAGATCGCTGTGTGTGACAGCGAGACAGCAACAACTAAATGTGCAGGCAGCAGGAGCCGGCTTCTGCGGAGGCTGGTAACCAATGTAAACATCGGGTAACCAAGAAGCCCTGTCCTTGGTTACCCGATATTTACCTATGATACCAGCCTCCGCCGCTCTCACTGTCAGTGCCGGCTCCTGCTCTGAGCACATTTAGCTGCAGCACACATCAGGTAATTAACCCGATGTGTGCTGTAACTAGGAGAGCAAGGAGCCAGCGCTAAGCATTGTGCGCTGCTCCCTGCTCTGTGCACATTTAGCTGCAGCACACATCGGGTTAATTAACCTGATGTGTGCTGTAACTAGGAGACTGGGGGCTGGTCACTGGTTGCTGGTGAGCTCACCAGCAACCCGTGTAGCCACGCTCCAGCGATCCCTGCCAGGTCAGGTTGCTGGTGGGATCGCTGGAGCGTTGCAGTGTGACATCTCACCAGCAACCTCCTAGCAACTTACCAGCGATCCCTATCGTTGTTGGGATCGCTGGTAAGTTGCTTAGTGTGACTGTACCTTAACTCAAGCCCGATTCACAAAGAGTTTTGAACCAAAACCGGAGAATAATTACCGATTATCACAGGCAGGCAGAGTTGAAGAGAATGCATTTGGCATCATTAGTCGTTTTGGATTTTTCACACCCATACTGTAAATATGAAAGTTGAAAACACTGCCAAAATTATTTTAGTGTGCTATGTTTTACACAATTTCTGCAAAGAAATGATAGTTCGACATATACTCTTGTTGACGGTTCTGATAGAAACGCAGAAGAGCAGCCTGATGTTTCCATGTCGGCATCTTCTATGGAGAACTTACAAATGCTGGCTTTGGAACTCACAAGTATTTGTCGTGCCACCAAAGAAGCAGTTACCATCCGGGTGCAGTACGAACAATATTTTAATACGATTGGAACAGTACCCTGGCAAAACACTGTTGTGTAAACTTTGCCATGTATGCATCAGTGGTACAAAGTGATTTTCAGAAATCTGTAATACAGATGAATAGAAGTAACATTACATTTTATTGATGTTTCTCTACTTTTAATAAACTTTGCTTTCATTACCTTTTTGAATTTTCGATTGCGTCTTCGAGCAACCGCATTGCATTTACCGTATTTTACAGCAAGAAAATCGGTGAAGTTAGAGCAACAAAAGTTACATATCCTGAAAGGCCTGCACAAGACATATCAGGATACCATTAGTTTGGTACTAAAACATCAGCTGACAGATTCCCTTTAACATAGGTACCATTCCAGGGGCATCTGTCAATGTGGCCCTGCAGCAGTTGCAAAACTACAAGTCCCATGAACCAGTGTAGATGATGGGAGCTGTAGTTTGGCAACAGTTGCAGAGCCGCACAGGTTGTGCAAAACTGCTGTTCCCATACAAGAGTGTTGCACAACCTGTGGCTCTCCAGGAGCAGATTTCCATCATAGCAGTGCCAGTAAACCACCCCCATAATAGTGCATGAGCAGCAGATCACCCCCATAATAGTGCATCAACAGATCTCCCCATAACAGTATCAGCAGCAGATCACCTATAAGAGAGCATCAGCATCAGATCTCCCTCATAACAGTGTCAGCATTATTAAATATTTTACCTCATTTTTTGGTCCAATTTTTTTCCTATTTTGCTCCTCTAAAACCTAAGTAAGTTGTATGGTCCGGCATATTTTATAGTTTGAAACATACAGTAACACTTTATTTCTGAATTATAGCCCCGACAGGATTCAGTTTCCCAAAAAGTGCTACCTATAAAGAAGACAGATGAAGAAAAAAACAAATATATGGGAAAATACGGATATAAAAATATATACATTTTATTGCACACCATTTAATTTTTTTTTTCCAAGATAAATAAAGATAAAAAGGGTGGGTGAGTCAATAAAGTCATGCAGACACCATAGACCAGTGTCCGCATATATGCATATTTATGTATGTCACAGGATGGATAAGTAAAAAAACCTATATAGTTGTGAAATATTTTCATGGCACATATGTATATAACAACGTCACAGATATAGAAGCGAACATACGAGGGAAATATATTACAAATCTTAGATGCCAACAACTTCACACCATATACATTACATGATATAAAGTGAAAATAGTGCATATCAGAGTAAAGGCATAATGAGACTCAACCACCAAACACTCGATGCATGTTTCACCAAAGCTTCATCAGGGGTATGTTTATTGGTACAGCACACTAAATGATATAAATATTAAAACCCAAAGTAACATTGCAGAATTGCAGTTTTGTTAATATTCCTTCCCATAAAGCGTTCATGACATTTGTTACTGATCATCAGGAAAAAAATAAAGCCTTCATAAGACTATGTTGTTAGAAACAAAGTTATGCCTCCTGGAATGTGAGAATTAAAAAAAAATGAAAAAATAAATTAAGGCCTAAACTGTCTGTGATGTTAAGGGATAAAGTCATCACATAAAAGATTCAAATAAAAACTAATAATAAAAAACAATGGCAAATGCCTAAAACTTGTAGGTGGGTGTATAATTACACATTTATACTGGATAGCGCCATGTGAATAATTCATGGTAAGGTCTAACCCTGAAGACCCTGGAGGTGTCATGTGCTTTTGTTTTCTTTTACAATTTAGCAATATTAATTGGCCTGGTGTTCAATCTATTGCTGGACAATATCATAAGTACCACTACGAACAGGGGGGAAAAGAGTACTAGAAGATGATAATGTATTATTAAATCAGCCAAGAGTTATTGGACTTGTTATCAATTGGATACAACAATTGGCCATCAAAGAGCAGAGAAATGTGATGATTTCATTCTTACAATGTATTTTTTAGAAAAACATTCATATACCAATCTCTGTTTATGGAAGATGTAAGATGTTCACAATGAACATATTAAAGCAATTTAATCTGTGCTTGCAAACAGTGCGAACACCATCATTTATCACATCACTTCATTAATAAGTTCACCCATCCTCTTATAATATACTCATAAAAATGGATAGGCATGTCTATACTGATTTACCACTTGTAATCAAATTAAGTGTGGTGAGATGCTTATATTGATGGTTCAAGCATGAGTTTCAGAACACTGACTATAAAACTTGGACAAATTAATACCTCCTATTGTGGTAATTCCATAAATCAATGAGATACTGGAGCTTGGAGGAGGCTGATTCGTTTCTACTGCACAAATAGAGGATTATTTATCTGCTTACCTATAGAATCCTACTGATTTTATTTCAAGGATAATGGCCACTTTTTTGACCTTGAGTTATAGGCATAAAATAAATCGGTGTAAGTAGTTAAAGATAATCCATTAGATATTTCTAAAGCATTTTTATGAGTAGTTATCAATAATTGCTTTAGTTATGGTAGGCAGATCTATAAGTGATATTTAAGCAAATCATCTCAACTTACTGCCTGTCACTGCAGCCTTTTTTAAGCAAAAACAGTGATGGGCGTTAAAAGACATTGTTCTATTAATGGCTCATTATATCAACTTCCTTTCCCCAGTTACTGTAATAAAGAACAGATGAAATGCAAACTACAATTTACTAAATTTTGCAAGGTTGAACAACATGTATATACAATATACTGTAGAACTCGTAATGCCTAGAGATGAACGATGTTCGAGGTTCGCCAATTTCATGTTCGAGTGATTTTGGGGGCTGTTCTAGATCGAACTCGAACTCGAGCTTTTTGCTAAAAGCTCGACAGTTCGAGTTACATTCAAGAATGGTTCGATCCCCAAAAGCAGGGCTTTTTACATCTACAGTGTGCAGGGAGCCATCGCTGGCAGCCTGCGGTAAGCTGGTAACCAATGTAAATATCGGGTATCCAAGCAAAGCGCTTTGGTTAGTAACCCGATATTTACCCTGGTTACGTGTGCAGGGAGCCGTCACTTCCCCGCTCGGCTCCGCCCCCTCCTGCACTCAGCATGTACACACACACACTCACCTGTCCCCAGCCATGCAGTCCCCGACACTGACGTCCTCAGCGCCACATGGCCCTGCTAGGCTGCACTCACCTCGCACTCCGCCGCCTGCACACATGGCCCTGCTAAGCTTCACCCACCTCGCACTCCGCACACATGGCCCCGCTCTGCTCCACCCACCTCGCACTCCGCACACATTACCCTGCTTAGCTCCACCCACCTCTCACTCCACACACATTATCCAGATAGGTTCCACCCACCTCGCACTCCGCACACATTACCCCGCTTGGCTCCACCCACCTTGCACTCCGCACACATTACCCCGCTTGGCTCCACCCACCTAGCACTCTACACGCATTACCCAGCTAGGCTCCACCCACCTCGCACTCCGCACACATTACCCCACTAGGCTCCACTCACCTCGCACTCCGCACACATTACCCTGCTTGGCTCCACCCACTTTGCAATCCAAACACTTTACCTCACTTGGCTCCACCCACCTCGCACTCCGCACACATGACCCCGCTTGGCTCCACCCACCTCGCACTCAGCACACATTACCCCGCTAGGCTCCAGCCACCTCGCACTCCGCACACATTACCCTGTTTGGCTCCACCCACTTCGCACTCCACACACATTGCCTCACTTGGCTCCACCCACCTCGCACTCCGCACATATTACCTCACTTGGCTCCACCCACCTCACACTCTGCACACATTACCCTGCTTGGCTCCACCCTCCTCACACTCCGCACACATTACCCTGCTCGGCTTACCTGCGGTGATGAAGTCCCGCCCTCCCGACCTCAGCGCTGTCACTGTCCTCCATGACCGCTGCTTGTCACATCTCCTCCTCTCGCTGACGACCCGAGACTGTGACTAGCGGTGACGTCATAGGCTCCCGCGATACTTGGCTGTGAAGGCGGTGGTCATTGAAGTCAGTGACAGCTCTGCTATCAGCAGTGCAGGAGATCGTCACCACTGGGAATGTACCTCACTCCTGACAGCAGCACTTGTCATGCCCTGCACTGACCTGGGCTGACCTATTGATGTTAGCTCAGGTCCCTGCATTGCTCTCCCAGCCAATGGGAAACATTCTGTTCTTCATTGACTGGGACAGCAACTATGGTATGGATCGTCATGGGAACCCCTTGGTTAACAGCAGACCTGGATTTGTTTTTCTTTCTAATAAATTGGTGAAAGAGGGAATGTGTTGAGGAGTGTTTTTCCAAATAAAAATGTGTTTGTCGTCTATTTTTTTTTTTCTTACTGACTGGGTTTGTGATGTCGGGTATCTGATAGACGCCTGACATCATGAACCCCAGGGCTTGATGCCAGGGGACATTAGACATCTGGTATTAACCCCATATATTACCCCGTTTGCCACCGCACCAGGGCACGGGATGAACTGGGGTGAAGCACCAGGATTGGCGCATCTAATGGATGCGCCACTTCTGGGGCGGCTGCGACCTGCTATTCTTAGACTGGGAAGAGTCCAATAACCATGGACCTCCCTAGTCTGAGAATATCAGACCCCAGCTGTCCACTTTACCTTGGCTGGTGATCCAATTTTGGGGGGACCCCCACGTGTTTTTTTTTAAAATTATTTATTTAATTTAAAATAACAGCATGGGGTGCCCTCAGGTTTGGATTACCAGTCAAGGTGAAGCTGCCAGCTGTGGTCTGCAGGCTGCAGCTGTCTGCTTTACCCTAGCTGGCTATCAAAAAAAGGGGAACCCTGCGTCATTTTTTTTTTAATTTATTTTTTAGCCTAAATACAAGGCTAAGCACCTTTTAGTATTACATGAAAGGCACCAAAGGGTGCAAAATTACAAAATGCAGGAGAGTGGGACATGATGTGTCTTTCTGCCATTATAATGACAGAAAAGACCGATATGAAGTGTGCAAGCACAAGAAAATCACCAGAACTCTCTACGCTGTGAAAAGCAGTAGAAAATGGCACTGGAGTGAACATGTGACCGCCTCATGTAGGTTGAAGCTATGAATCCTGGGTAAATTTATGTATTTTCCCTCCTTCAGTTTTTTTGCAGTACGCAAAAAAAAAACGGAAGGCACATGGATGACAAATGGATGACATACGGACCGTATGCTGAACGGAAACGGATGCCAAAGGGATGCACCCGTGAAAAAAATGGACCGTTTTTGCGGACCGCAAAAATGGATTGGTCATGTGAATGTAGCCTTATTCTAATCTGCCGTTTATAAACAGCAGACAGAAAAAAGTGAATAACGCCCCCCAGCATCAGAAAATCTCTGGGGTTTCAGGGGGTAGCTGAGACCCTGGAGATCCTGATTCAGGCCAGTTTTTCCGGTCCCCGCTCATGTGATCACCGGTATGCACTTTATACCAATGATCACGTTACAGTAAATTACAGCGCCGGTAAAAAATTATTTATCTCCCATCTGGCATGAACAAACATGTCAGATGGGAGAAAAATCACCTCCCCGGTCCCCTTCTGTATCCCGGTGTCACCAAAGTGCCCCCCCGACCCCCTCCTGGAAATCCAAGATGGCCGTGCGCACAGCAGCTCGCCGGCCGCATTCACCCTGCTCCTCTGATTTCTGTCGCATGTGCCATGACACATGCGACTGAAAACTCCTCCTCAGGCCCTGCCAGGTCACCCCCTATAACACCCCCAGTGTTCCCCGGTGTCCCACGGTATCTGTGTAACGTTGATCCCCTGCGGCCCCCTCCTTCACAATAGATGCTGCCGCATGCACAGAGCGGCTGTCAGCTCAGCTTCCTGTGTTCAGACACAGTGAGTGGTGGTAACCATGCATCTGTAAGCTACTGCAATGCCCTGCTCATGAGGTAAGGAACATAGTTAATCAGGAAAGCTATACTACATTTCCAAATGGAGGTATTTGATTTTATAGTTGCTACCACTACCAAACATGAGAGTCCATTATATGCCACAAGAAAACATGTCTAAATAGTGAGCTCTGTTGTTTAGTATTCATTCAGCTGGATAACTGGACTTACAGGGTTATTCCATCTCCAAGATCCTATCCCCAATATATAGAGAAGGTGGAATAGCAATAATATCAGCAAATACCAATATATGGAAATGTAGAATAGTTCTCCTGATTAGGCATGCCCTTACCTCATGAGCAGGGCATTGCAGCTTTGGTAGCAACAGTTACGACATGGACTCTGCTGCTGTGGACCCGGGGAGAGTGGGTGAAGATTCATTGCACCCACACTCCTGACATGGAGGGTCTGCACTCCTAGAAAATGGGGGATACGTTCCTTGAGCATGTCCCCCCCATATTCTAGACGGAGGGAATGTTTTGGGGAGTGTTTTTTGAAATACATTTTTTTGTGTCTATTTGTTTTGTTAGTACTGACAGTTTGTGATGTCGGGTATCTGATAGACGCCATAACATCACAAACTGCTGGGCTTGATGTCAGGTGACCTTACAGCTAGTATCAACCCCATTTATTACCCCGTTTGCCACCGCACCAGGGCACGGGATGAGCTGGGGTGAAGCACCAGGATTGGATCCCCAACCACGGTAAAGCTGCCAGCTGTGGTTTTCAGGCTACAGCAGTCTGCTTTACCCTAGCTGGCTATCAAAAATGGGGGGACCCCACGTCATTTTTTTTAACTATTTTTTTAAATAAAAAAAATTAATAGGCTTCCCTGTATTTTGATTGCCAGCCAAGGTAACACCAGGCAGATGAATGTGGCAACCCGTAGCTGTCTGTTTAACTGCGCTGAGAATAAAAAATACCGCGGGGCGCTACATCATTTTTTTTAATGATTTATTTTTACAGCACTGTCATGTCAGGCAATCAAAATACAGGGAAGCCCATTTTTTTTTAGTTATTTAAATAAATAATAAAAAAAAAATATATGGGCTCCCGCTGAATTTTTTTTATTACTAGATAAGGGTAATCCAAGCAGCTACTGGCTGCTAACCCCCACTGCTTGGTGTTACCAGGGAAGCTTTTTTTATTTTTTTTTCCCAAAAAACTAAAAAAAAAAAAAGATGTGAGCTTTGCCATATTTTTGGATGCTAGCCAGGTACAGCAAGCAGGTACGGGCTGCCCCCAACCCCCAGCTTCCTATTTGTACCTGGCTGGGAACTAAAAATATAGGGAAGCCCTTTTATTAATTATTTCATGAATTTCATGGAATAATGAAAAAAAAAAACAACGTAGGCTTCCCCCCATTTTTGTGTCTAGCCGAGTACAACTAGGCAGCTGGGAATTGGAATCCGCAGCACAGGTTAGCTCAAGGTTTCTGGGCACCTCTGCTGCGAATTGCAGTCCGCAGCCGCCCCAGAAAATGGCACTCTCATAGAAGCGCCATCATCTGGCGCTGTATCCAACTCTCCTCCAGCTGCCCTGGTGACGGTGGCTCGCTGGGTAATTATGAGTTAATACTAGCTTTGTTTTACTAGCTAGTATTAAGCCAGAGATTCTTAATGTCAGGCAAGTTTGACCCGGCCATTAAGAATCTCCAATAAAGGGTTAAAAAAAAGACACCACACAGAGAAAAAATACTTTAATAGAAATAAATACACAGACACATTAGAAACTCCATGTTTATTACTCCCTGTTAGGTCTCCACAATCCTGCTCTTCTGTCTTCTTTCTCCTTCAACCCATGCAGCTCTGCTACATCAGCAGCACTGCATGGGAGAAAGACGCTGCTGCCCCATGCAGAAATCACTCTGTGGGAGTGACCACAGGCTGCCGGCTGTCAGTGGTGACTTCACCGCTCACAGCCGGGATACCATAGCAACGGTGCTCCGATCACGTGATTCCCGGTGCCGCTATTCACCGGCTGTGACAGCCAGTCCTTGCATGTGGGCTGACTCTGTAAAGAGCGTCCCATGCAGGAACGGGAAGTTGTTTGTGTGCCAGAGCATGTCGCCGGTACACGGAGATACACAAACGATCACCGCATACTGGAGAGATGCACTGACAGGACCTAGGACAGGACATGACATCTAGCCATGTGACCAGTCTGTAGCCAATGAGATAATAGACACGTGACTGGTCACATGGCTTATTTTACATCACGATAGGTCCTGTCATCACTGCTGGTTACCGGGAGGACGCAGCGATTACCGATGGAAAAGCTGCGGGAGACAGAGTGCAGGACGCATCGCGGACACCGGTAAGTGTTATGGCAATGTTTATTAACTGTATGTGTACATTTATAATGTGGTTATATGTGTTTGTGATTGCCTCCCTTTGTTTTCAATGGGGTTCAAGAGGTTCGTCGAATGGCTCGTCGAACGGGGCACCATTCGACGAACCGAACCGAATTTGAACTCTAGGGGGGTGGCTCATCTCTAGCCATCACTAGTGTACCTGCACTGTCCCGCTGCCTTTTCCTGGTGGGAACACTGACACAGTTACCCTCCTGGCCTCTCAGTGGTGGCATCTGATCTGGTCCCTGATGCTTGCTTCCAGGGCTTGCGCACTAAAAAGGGCCAACATGCTATATCCCAGAAGTGCTTCTCAGCTTATGACTGAGAAGCACTGGGTACTTATGGCATCCTATGGGAGGTGCCTGGACAACATGGTCTATTGCTAGAGACACATTGCTAGTTGTCAGATCTCGTTCCCGTTTCCTGTATACATACCTGTACCTGTGGAGACTTGTCAAAGCGCTGCTGTCGGTGCGAAACAGCTGTTAGTAAAAAGAATCCCAGCACTCGAATGAAAACAAGGGGGAAATTATGCAAAAGTGAATTTATTGATACACTGCAAAAGGAACCTAACCAGAGCAACAGCACCAACGTTTCGGCATAGAGCCTTTCTCAAGGTTGTTGCCTGAAAGGTGTGAAGACAATAACAATAATGAGTGCATTATATACAGGTGATACACACAATATGTACAGAATAATACAAATATACATGAAGATATACTGTGGAACGTACATCACTGGTCAGAGTAAGGAACCACGGGTCTCGAAGGACAACCGGGGGTTTGCAAATACTGGCAAGGTTCCACACGTTTTTGCAGGGTGTTATCTTAATCATATGGAGAAGGAGATGATTAGTACAGGTATAATGACGAATTTGTGTACCAAAGGAGATAGTAATGGGCACGTGACATAGGTAAAGGCAGACAGCCGAAGCTGATATTCAAATCCGAGAGCCGAAGCTAGTATCGATACCAAAGTGAAGGAGAGGAAGAAAAGAGAGGGAGAAAGAGAAAAAGACAAAGAGAAAGAAAGAAAAAAAGAAAGAAAGAGAGAAAGAAAGAAAGAGAAAAAGAGGGAAAGGAAGAGAGTGAGAGTGAGAAAGAGAGAGAAAGAGAAAGAGAGAGAGAGAGAAAGAGAGAAAGAAAGAAAGAAAGAAAGAAAGAGAAAGAGAGAGAGAGAAAGACAAAGGGAGAGAGAGAAAGACAAAGAGAGAGAGAGAAAGAGAGAGAGAGAGAAAGAGAGAGAGAGAGAGAGAGAAAGAAGGAAAGAAAGAAAGAAAGAGAGAGAAAGAGAGAGATAAGGAAAGAAAGAAAAAAAGAGAGAGAGAGAGAGAGAGAGAGAGAGAGAGAGGGAGAGGGAGAGAGGGAGAGAGGGAAAGAAAATGGAAAGAGATAGGGAAAGAGGGAGAAGGAAGAAAAAGGAGGGAGAGAAAGGGAGGGAGAGGAAAAGAAAGAAAGAGAGAGAGAAAGAGAGAAAAAAAAAAGAAAGAAAAAAAGAGAAAAAAATAGAAAAAAATAGAAAAAAGAAGAAGGAGAGAGGAGAAAAACCAAGAGAGAGAAAGAAGTGGAAAAGGAGGGAAGAGAGAAGGAGCACAGATGGTAGGCAGGTGATACATACCGTGGGTGAAGGGGTGACAGGATCACGATGTGAGGTGAGAGGACGCCTGGAAGACAAAGCAAAATGATGAAGTGGGGAAATCCCAGAATCGATGGTGGTAGGTGAGTGCAGGATCGCAGCGCTACCTGCAGAGAGATCCGGGACTGGCATCAGTGGCAGGGGGAATGGCTGCAGCGGCGTGAGGACGGCTGCCGGGTGGCGCCATTTAAAGGAAGTTAGTGGTGTGATGGGAATAACGTCACATCCGGTAGCGTGCGATGGAACGCACGTGTGGAACGCACACAGTGCGCATGACAGTGACGTGTATTGGCATGTGACGATGAGGCAACCAGGGGGTGGGTGCAAGGGCGGTACGCTGTACGAGCACTGAATCCGTGATTTTACCTGCTGCAGAGCGTGAATGGGAATGTGCCACTGGATGGAGGTGAGGGATGGGAGAGGATCAATTGTGCGATATCTGGAAAAAAGGACAGGGGATAAATTACAACGGTAAACAGAAGAGATTTAAGGGATAAAAGGCTAGATATGTATCATTAAGCAAAAAGTGAAGAAAGTATAAGTACATAGTTACATGAAAAAAATGGGGAAAAAATGACACAACGAAAAATTGGCAGTATAATGTCACTAATAACAATCAAGAGGGCATGTAAGAGTAAAACCCAAAAGTGTGTCAGCGGGGGGCCTCATATTCCCTATTGAGCCCTAATGGCTCTAGAGTCTGGAGAGTATGAATCCAGAACGCCTCGCGTTCCCTGAGTATTTTGATGCGGTTCCCACCGCGGCGGGGTTGGGGAACATGCTCCAGTACTTGGAATCTGAGCTGTGGTATGGTGTGACATGCGGCAATAAAATGGGCTGGGATGGGTAGGGTGGTCTGCTTACAGCGGATGGTGGATTTGTGCTTATTAATGCGGTCTCGGATATGTTGGGTGGTCTCACCAACATATCCGAGACCGCAGGGGAACTTAATCAGATAGACAACAAAGTTGGACTCGCAGGTGAAATATCCACGGATCGGGAATTTTTTACCGGTACGTGGATGTGTGAAAAAATCACCCTTAATGATGTGTGAACACTGGAGACAATGCAGGCATGGGAAGGTCCCCTTACGTTGGCACGAGAGGAAGACCTGTCTAACGGGTAGCTTGGAGGGACCAATGTCAGCCCTGACAAGGCTGTCCCTCAGGTTGTGGGGCCGCTTGTGGCAAATAAGTGGTCGAGAATCAAATTCTGGAATGGAGGGATAGGCTTGATGGAGTAGAGGCCAATGTTTAAAAATGACACCATTAATAAGGGGACTGAATGGGTGGTATGTGCTCACAAAGGGGACCCTGTTCCTACATTGTGAGTTGGGAGCAGAGACAGAGGGTGGGGGTCTCACATATGGTGGATAGCCCCTGGCTAAAAATTTATTATCCATGTCAGTATGGCATTTGACCCTAGTAGGTGGATCTGAAACGATCCGGTCAACCCGGCAATGTTGAGAGTGGGGCAGAGATTTTTTGATGTGCCGTGGGTGGCAGCTGGAATGTAAAAGGAGGCTATTTCTGTCCGTCGGCTTTGTGTACAGGTCTGTCGAGAGGGTATGGTCGGGGTTGATGATTACCGTGGTATCGAGGAAGTTGATGGAGTGATCACTATGATGGAGGGTGAATGAGATACTATCTATGGCGCTATTGATGTCAGTGAAAAAAGAGTTAAGTGAGCCAACGTCACCGGTCCAGATCAAAAAGATGTCGTCAATATAGCGTTTCCATAGTGTCACGTGGCTGTTAAATAGTGGATGGGGATAGATATGGCAGTGTTCGAAGTGGTCCATGTAAATGTTAGCGTAGGGGGGCGCGACATTAGATCCCATCGCGGTCCCCCTACGCTGCAGAAAAAACTGATCCTCGAAAAGGAAGAAATTGTGGGTAAGGACAACCTCGAGCATGTCAAGACAGAACTCCTTTTTGGAGGTGGGAAGGTCAGTGTGAGTCTCGAGGAACCTGTCAACTGCATGAATGCCTTTATGATGGCCTATACTCGTATACAAACTGGAAACATCCAGAGTGGCGAGTAGGCAGTTGTCCGGGACACTGGCAATGCATCTTAGGATGGAGAGAAAATGGTTGGTATCTTTCAAGTATGAAGGAATTTTAGAAATAAGCGGAGTTAGTATTTTTTCAAGGGTCATAGAGATAGGTGAGAGTAGCGAGTCGGTGGATGCGACGATGGGGCGACCGGGTGGGGAGGTTAAATTTTTATGAATCTTGGGCAGGGTATAAAACACCGGGGTGATGGGATGATTATTGGTCAAAAACTCACTCAATTTGTCGTCAATGATAGCATTTTGTTTGTAATGTTGCACCTTATCACGTATCAAGGTGGAAATGCGGGACGTGGGATCATGGGATAGTGGACAGTAAGTGTTGGTGTCACTAAGTTGCTGACGGATTTCATCCATGTAGTAGATTTTATCTAGAACCACGATCGCCCCACCTTTATCGGCTGGCTTGATGACAATGTTCTTGTAATTTTTAAGTGAAGTCAGGGCCCTGCGCTCATCAGGGGTCATGTTATTACTCAGGTGATAGTGCCCCCTATTAATGTCAGTGGTGATAGCCTGAACATCCCTTGAGACTAGGCTGATAAAGGTCTCAACTGGGTGGTAGCAGCGTGGGGGTTGGTAAGTGCTGGGAATCCTAAGGTTGAGATCCTTAAGTGTAAACCCACTCAAGGGTGAGGAAGTAGCAGATTCAGAGGATGGTTGGCCGAACCCGGGGGTACCGGTAGCAAAGTGTGCTTTCAGGCGAAGATTTCTAAAAAATCTATTAAGGTCATATTCTAGATCAAAGGAACTGAAGGAGGGGGTGGGACAAAAGGAGAGTCCCTTCTGTAGGACCTGGGTCTCAAGGGGGGACAGGGTATGGCTGGATATGTTGTACACAATGTTGTCCCTACCTGGGAGCGAGTTGTGACTCTGTCTGGGCGTCCCCCGATGTTTCCGCCCCCTCCTCGTCTGTTTTTTCCGGGACGTCTCGGACCTAAAAAAGACTGGGAATCTGTAGAGAAGTGGTCGCTGTCGGACCCAGAAGAGAAGCCGCCGCCGCGGCGAAAATGGCGAGGCGGAGCAGATGATTGCCATCGGTATACGCGGTTCTTGAGATAATCTTCTTGGTCCCGCAAAAACTTGTCGCGTTTGCGGATCTGGAGAGTGTCTCTGTATTCGGACAGTGTAGAATTACACTTGGTCTTGAGCTCTTCTAGGGCCGCAGCGTTCAGAGTCTGGGAGAGTTGTGTCTCTATATTCTTAATGTTGGCGTCAATACTGATGAGTTCCTTTTGCAGGTAATCAATTGTAAGAAGTATAATGTCAAAAGAGCATTTGTTCAGAATGCTCTCAAATGCCTTACAATACTCAGAGTTGTCAGAGAACAGCGTGGGCCGTAGAGAGACCCTGAGCCCCCTCGGAATTCTCTGGGTTTTGAAATATTCAGCCAAAGTGGCTGCGTGAAGTTCAAGGGCTGTGTTCCTCTTGGTCTCTCTCAGGAAATCGCGTGTGCGGATCTCGTCTGAGGGGATGGTGAGAAACTGAGTCCTTGTGGTCACTTTGGCAAGGATACTAGCGGCTTGCTCATCATTGAAGGAGAGAACAGGAGCCGACATGGGACTAGATGGTACAGTGGGAGCACTGGAAAAATAGTAATATCAATGTATAGAAATTACAGGCTTCACCACATAAACTGGAGGTGCTAATGGGATAAGGAATCATATAGTAAAAAGAATCCCAGCACTCGAATGAAAACAAGGGGGAAATTATGCAAAAGTGAATTTATTGATACACTGCAAAAGGAACCTAACCAGAGCAACAGCACCAACGTTTCGGCATAGAGCCTTTCTCAAGGTTGTTGCCTGAAAGGTGTGAAGACAATAACAATAATGAGTGCATTATATACAGGTGATACACACAATATGTACAGAATAATACAAATATACATGAAGATATACTGTGGAACGTACATCACTGGTCAGAGTAAGGAACCACGGGTCTCGAAGGACAACCGGGGGTTTGCAAATACTGGCAAGGTTCCACACGTTTTTGCAGGGTGTTATCTTAATCATATGGAGAAGGAGATGATTAGTACAGGTATAATGACGAATTTGTGTACCAAAGGAGATAGTAATGGGCACGTGACATAGGTAAAGGCAGACAGCCGAAGCTGATATTCAAATCCGAGAGCCGAAGCTAGTATCGATACCAAAGTGAAGGAGAGGAAGAAAAGAGAGGGAGAAAGAGAAAAAGACAAAGAGAAAGAAAGAAAAAAAGAAAGAAAGAGAGAAAGAAAGAAAGAGAAAAAGAGGGAAAGGAAGAGAGTGAGAGTGAGAAAGAGAGAGAAAGAGAAAGAGAGAGAGAGAGAAAGAGAGAAAGAAAGAAAGAAAGAAAGAAAGAGAAAGAGAGAGAGAGAAAGACAAAGGTAGAGAGAGAAAGACAAAGAGAGAGAGAGAAAGAGAGAGAGAGAGAAAGAGAGAGAGAGAGAGAGAGAAAGAAGGAAAGAAAGAAAGAAAGAGAGAAAGAGAGAGATAAGGAAAGAAAGAAAAAAAGAGAGAGAGAGAGAGAGAGAGAGAGAGAGAGAGAGGGAGAGGGAGAGAGGGAGAGAGGGAAAGAAAATGGAAAGAGATAGGGAAAGAGGGAGAAGGAAGAAAAAGGAGGGAGAGAAAGGGATGGAGAGGAAAAGAAAGAAAGAGAGAGAGAAAGAGAGAAAAAAAAGAAAGAAAAAAAGAGAAAAAAATAGAAAAAAATAGAAAAAAGAAGAAGGAGAGAGGAGAAAAACCAAGAGAGAGAAAGAAGTGGAAAAGGAGGGAAGAGAGAAGGAGCACAGATGGTAGGCAGGTGATACATACCGTGGGTGAAGGGGTGACAGGATCACGATGTGAGGTGAGAGGACGCCTGGAAGACAAAGCAAAATGATGAAGTGGGGAAATCCCAGAATCGATGGTGGTAGGTGAGTGCAGGATCGCAGCGCTACCTGCAGAGAGATCCGGGACTGGCATCAGTGGCAGGGGGAATGGCTGCAGCGGCGTGAGGACGGCTGCCGGGTGGCGCCATTTAAAGGAAGTTAGTGGTGTGATGGGAATAACGTCACATCCGGTAGCGTGCGATGGAACGCACGTGTGGAACGCACACAGTGCGCATGACAGTGACGTGTATTGGCATGTGACGATGAGGCAACCAGGGGGTGGGTGCAAGGGCGGTACGCTGTACGAGCACTGAATCCGTGATTTTACCTGCTGCAGAGCGTGAATGGGAATGTGCCACTGGATGGAGGTGAGGGATGGGAGAGGATCAATTGTGCGATATCTGGAAAAAAGGACAGGGGATAAATTACAACGGTAAACAGAAGAGATTTAAGGGATAAAAGGCTAGATATGTATCATTAAGCAAAAAGTGAAGAAAGTATAAGTACATAGTTACATGAAAAAAATGGGGAAAAAATGACACAACGAAAAATTGGCAGTATAATGTCACTAATAACAATCAAGAGGGCATGTAAGAGTAAAACCCAAAAGTGTGTCAGCGGGGGGCCTCATATTCCCTATTGAGCCCTAATGGCTCTAGAGTCTGGAGAGTATGAATCCAGAACGCCTCGCGTTCCCTGAGTATTTTGATGCGGTTCCCACCGCGGCGGGGTTGGGGAACATGCTCCAGTACTTGGAATCTGAGCTGTGGTATGGTGTGACATGCGGCAATAAAATGGGCTGGGATGGGTAGGGTGGTCTGCTTACAGCGGATGGTGGATTTGTGCTTATTAATGCGGTCTCGGATATGTTGGGTGGTCTCACCAACATATCCGAGACCGCAGGGGCACTTAATCAGATAGACAACAAAGTTGGACTCGCAGGTGAAATATCCACGGATCGGGAATTTTTTACCGGTACGTGGATGTGTGAAAAAATCACCCTTAATGATGTGTGAACACTGGAGACAATGCAGGCATGGGAAGGTCCCCTTACGTTGGCACGAGAGGAAGACCTGTCTAACGGGTAGCTTGGAGGGACCAATGTCAGCCCTGACAAGGCTGTCCCTCAGGTTGTGGGGCCGCTTGTGGCAAATAAGTGGTCGAGAATCAAATTCTGGAATGGAGGGATAGGCTTGATGGAGTAGAGGCCAATGTTTAAAAATGACACCATTAATAAGGGGACTGAATGGGTGGTATGTGCTCACAAAGGGGACCCTGTTCCTACATTGTGAGTTGGGAGCAGAGACAGAGGGTGGGGGTCTCACATATGGTGGATAGCCCCTGGCTAAAAATTTATTATCCATGTCAGTATGGCATTTGACCCTAGTAGGTGGATCTGAAACGATCCGGTCAACCCGGCAATGTTGAGAGTGGGGCAGAGATTTTTTGATGTGCCGTGGGTGGCAGCTGGAATGTAAAAGGAGGCTATTTCTGTCCGTCGGCTTTGTGTACAGGTCTGTCGAGAGGGTATGGTCGGGGTTGATGATTACCGTGGTATCGAGGAAGTTGATGGAGTGATCACTATGATGGAGGGTGAATGAGATACTATCTATGGCGCTATTGATGTCAGTGAAAAAAGAGTTAAGTGAGCCAACGTCACCGGTCCAGATCAAAAAGATGTCGTCAATATAGCGTTTCCATAGTGTCACGTGGCTGTTAAATAGTGGATGGGGATAGATATGGCAGTGTTCGAAGTGGTCCATGTAAATGTTAGCGTAGGGGGGCGCGACATTAGATCCCATCGCGGTCCCCCTACGCTGCAGAAAAAACTGATCCTCGAAAAGGAAGAAATTGTGGGTAAGGACAACCTCGAGCATGTCAAGACAGAACTCCTTTTTGGAGGTGGGAAGGTCAGTGTGAGTCTCGAGGAACCTGTCAACTGCATGAATGCCTTTATGATGGCCTATACTCGTATACAAACTGGAAACATCCAGAGTGGCGAGTAGGCAGTTGTCCGGGACACTGGCAATGCATCTTAGGATGGAGAGAAAATGGTTGGTATCTTTCAAGTATGAAGGAATTTTAGAAATAAGCGGAGTTAGTATTTTTTCAAGGGTCATAGAGATAGGTGAGAGTAGCGAGTCGGTGGATGCGACGATGGGGCGACCGGGTGGGGAGGTTAAATTTTTATGAATCTTGGGCAGGGTATAAAACACCGGGGTGATGGGATGATTATTGGTCAAAAACTCACTCAATTTGTCGTCAATGATAGCATTTTGTTTGTAATGTTGCACCTTATCACGTATCAAGGTGGAAATGCGGGACGTGGGATCATGGGATAGTGGACAGTAAGTGTTGGTGTCACTAAGTTGCTGACGGATTTCATCCATGTAGTAGATTTTATCTAGAACCACGATCGCCCCACCTTTATCGGCTGGCTTGATGACAATGTTCTTGTAATTTTTAAGTGAAGTCAGGGCCCTGCGCTCATCAGGGGTCATGTTATTACTCAGGTGATAGTGCCCCCTATTAATGTCAGTGGTGATAGCCTGAACATCCCTTGAGACTAGGCTGATAAAGGTCTCAACTGGGTGGTAGCAGCGTGGGGGTTGGTAAGTGCTGGGAATCCTAAGGTTGAGATCCTTAAGTGTAAACCCACTCAAGGGTGAGGAAGTAGCAGATTCAGAGGATGGTTGGCCGAACCCGGGGGTACCGGTAGCAAAGTGTGCTTTCAGGCGAAGATTTCTAAAAAATCTATTAAGGTCATATTCTAGATCAAAGGAACTGAAGGAGGGGGTGGGACAAAAGGAGAGTCCCTTCTGTAGGACCTGGGTCTCAAGGGGGGACAGGGTATGGCTGGATATGTTGTACACAATGTTGTCCCTACCTGGGAGCGAGTTGTGACTCTGTCTGGGCGTCCCCCGATGTTTCCGCCCCCTCCTCGTCTGTTTTTTCCGGGACGTCTCGGACCTAAAAAAGACTGGGAATCTGTAGAGAAGTGGTCGCTGTCGGACCCAGAAGAGAAGCCGCCGCCGCGGCGAAAATGGCGAGGCGGAGCAGATGATTGCCATCGGTATACGCGGTTCTTGAGATAATCTTCTTGGTCCTGCAAAAACTTGTCGCGTTTGCGGATCTGGAGAGTGTCTCTGTATTCGGACAGTGTAGAATTACACTTGGTCTTGAGCTCTTCTAGGGCCGCAGCGTTCAGAGTCTGGGAGAGTTGTGTCTCTATATTCTTAATGTTGGCGTCAATACTGATGAGTTCCTTTTGCAGGTAATCAATTGTAAGAAGTATAATGTCAAAAGAGCATTTGTTCAGAATGCTCTCAAATGCCTTACAATACTCAGAGTTGTCAGAGAACAGCGTGGGCCGTAGAGAGACCCTGAGCCCCCTCGGAATTCTCTGGGTTTTGAAATATTCAGCCAAAGTGGCTGCGTGAAGTTCAAGGGCTGTGTTCCTCTTGGTCTCTCTCAGGAAATCGCGTGTGCGGATCTCGTCTGAGGGGATGGTGAGAAACTGAGTCCTTGTGGTCACTTTGGCAAGGATACTAGCGGCTTGCTCATCATTGAAGGAGAGAACAGGAGCCGACATGGGACTAGATGGTACAGTGGGAGCACTGGAAAAATAGTAATATCAATGTATAGAAATTACAGGCTTCACCACATAAACTGGAGGTGCTAATGGGATAAGGAATCATATAGTAAAAAGAATCCCAGCACTCGAATGAAAACAAGGGGGAAATTATGCAAAAGTGAATTTATTGATACACTGCAAAAGGAACCTAACCAGAGCAACAGCACCAACGTTTCGGCATAGAGCCTTTCTCAAGGTTGTTGCCTGAAAGGTGTGAAGACAATAACAATAATGAGTGCATTATATACAGGTGATACACACAATATGTACAGAATAATACAAATATACATGAAGATATACTGTGGAACGTACATCACTGGTCAGAGTAAGGAACCACGGGTCTCGAAGGACAACCGGGGGTTTGCAAATACTGGCAAGGTTCCACACGTTTTTGCAGGGTGTTATCTTAATCATATGGAGAAGGAGATGATTAGTACAGGTATAATGACGAATTTGTGTACCAAAGGAGATAGTAATGGGCACGTGACATAGGTAAAGGCAGACAGCCGAAGCTGATATTCAAATCCGAGAGCCGAAGCTAGTATCGATACCAAAGTGAAGGAGAGGAAGAAAAGAGAGGGAGAAAGAGAAAAAGACAAAGAGAAAGAAAGAAAAAAAGAAAGAAAGAGAGAAAGAAAGAAAGAGAAAAAGAGGGAAAGGAAGAGAGTGAGAGTGAGAAAGAGAGAGAAAGAGAAAGAGAGAGAGAGAGAAAGAGAGAAAGAAAGAAAGAAAGAAAGAGAAAGAGAGAGAGAGAAAGACAAAGGGAGAGAGAGAAAGACAAAGAGAGAGAGAGAAAGAGAGAGAGAGAGAAAGAGAGAGAGAGAGAGAGAGAGAAAGAAGGAAAGAAAGAAAGAAAGAGAGAGAGAAAGAGAGAGATAAGGAAAGAAAGAAAAAAAGAGAGAGAGAGAGAGAGAGAGGGAGAGGGAGAGAGGGAGAGAGGGAAAGAAAATGGAAAGAGATAGGGAAAGAGGGAGAAGGAAGAAAAAGGAGGGAGAGAAAGGGATGGAGAGGAAAAGAAAGAAAGAGAGAGAGAAAGAGAGAAAAAAAAGAAAGAAAAAAAGAGAAAAAAATAGAAAAAAATAGAAAAAAGAAGAAGGAGAGAGGAGAAAAACCAAGAGAGAGAAAGAAGTGGAAAAGGAGGGAAGAGAGAAGGAGCACAGATGGTAGGCAGGTGATACATACCGTGGGTGAAGGGGTGACAGGATCACGATGTGAGGTGAGAGGACGCCTGGAAGACAAAGCAAAATGATGAAGTGGGGAAATCCCAGAATCGATGGTGGTAGGTGAGTGCAGGATCGCAGCGCTACCTGCAGAGAGATCCGGGACTGGCATCAGTGGCAGGGGGAATGGCTGCAGCGGCGTGAGGACGGCTGCCGGGTGGCGCCATTTAAAGGAAGTTAGTGGTGTGATGGGAATAACGTCACATCCGGTAGCGTGCGATGGAACGCACGTGTGGAACGCACACAGTGCGCATGACAGTGACGTGTATTGGCATGTGACGATGAGGCAACCAGGGGGTGGGTGCAAGGGCGGTACGCTGTACGAGCACTGAATCCGTGATTTTACCTGCTGCAGAGCGTGAATGGGAATGTGCCACTGGATGGAGGTGAGGGATGGGAGAGGATCAATTGTGCGATATCTGGAAAAAAGGACAGGGGATAAATTACAACGGTAAACAGAAGAGATTTAAGGGATAAAAGGCTAGATATGTATCATTAAGCAAAAAGTGAAGAAAGTATAAGTACATAGTTACATGAAAAAAATGGGGAAAAAATGACACAACGAAAAATTGGCAGTATAATGTCACTAATAACAATCAAGAGGGCATGTAAGAGTAAAACCCAAAAGTGTGTCAGCGGGGGGCCTCATATTCCCTATTGAGCCCTAATGGCTCTAGAGTCTGGAGAGTATGAATCCAGAACGCCTCGCGTTCCCTGAGTATTTTGATGCGGTTCCCACCGCGGCGGGGTTGGGGAACATGCTCCAGTACTTGGAATCTGAGCTGTGGTATGGTGTGACATGCGGCAATAAAATGGGCTGGGATGGGTAGGGTGGTCTGCTTACAGCGGATGGTGGATTTGTGCTTATTAATGCGGTCTCGGATATGTTGGGTGGTCTCACCAACATATCCGAGACCGCAGGGGCACTTAATCAGATAGACAACAAAGTTGGACTCGCAGGTGAAATATCCACGGATCGGGAATTTTTTACCGGTACGTGGATGTGTGAAAAAATCACCCTTAATGATGTGTGAACACTGGAGACAATGCAGGCATGGGAAGGTCCCCTTACGTTGGCACGAGAGGAAGACCTGTCTAACGGGTAGCTTGGAGGGACCAATGTCAGCCCTGACAAGGCTGTCCCTCAGGTTGTGGGGCCGCTTGTGGCAAATAAGTGGTCGAGAATCAAATTCTGGAATGGAGGGATAGGCTTGATGGAGTAGAGGCCAATGTTTAAAAATGACACCATTAATAAGGGGACTGAATGGGTGGTATGTGCTCACAAAGGGGACCCTGTTCCTACATTGTGAGTTGGGAGCAGAGACAGAGGGTGGGGGTCTCACATATGGTGGATAGCCCCTGGCTAAAAATTTATTATCCATGTCAGTATGGCGTTTGACCCTAGTAGGTGGATCTGAAACGATCCGGTCAACCCGGCAATGTTGAGAGTGGGGCAGAGATTTTTTGATGTGCCGTGGGTGGCAGCTGGAATGTAAAAGGAGGCTATTTCTGTCCGTCGGCTTTGTGTACAGGTCTGTCGAGAGGGTATGGTCGGGGTTGATGATTACCGTGGTATCGAGGAAGTTGATGGAGTGATCACTATGATGGAGGGTGAATGAGATACTATCTATGGCGCTATTGATGTCAGTGAAAAAAGAGTTAAGTGAGCCAACGTCACCGGTCCAGATCAAAAAGATGACGTCAATATAGCGTTTCCATAGTGTCACGTGGCTGTTAAATAGTGGATGGGGATAGATATGGCAGTGTTCGAAGTGGTCCATGTAAATGTTAGCGTAGGGGGGCGCGACATTAGATCCCATCGCGGTCCCCCCCCCTTGTCTGTGTGTGGTCCGTGTCTCTCTCTCCCCCTCCTTCCTACTATGCCATTTTTTATGTGAAGAATAAATAAGCACCTTCCTGTACCTGCCATACTTGCTTCACCTGTTAGTACCTGCCATACAGGGGTGGAACGATCGTGGTCACAGGGATGATGATCACGACAGGGCCTAGGGGTTCAGGGGGCCTAAGGACCTCAGCCAGGCCAAGAGACCACTATTAAGCCTGTGAATCATGGGAGCCTTGTGCCAGCACTTACACCTGGCCCCCGAGTGGGCCCCCCACCGAAAATAGCACTTTCAATTTTATCAGCATCTTAGATGCCGATACAATTGAAAGAAATGAGGAGAGAGGGAGCAGAGCGCTGCCTCTCTCATCATTCTCCTGCTGTGTCTGTGGTGCTTTGACGTGTCAGCACAGTGGAGCATGATGATGTCACTACTGTGCGCCGCTGTGCTGAGATATGCAGAGCAGCAAAACAGTGGACATGATGAGGTGACCAAAGTGGTGGGATAATGAGGAGAAGTGAGTAATTATGTATTTAATCACAGTGGTGAGAAGTCTATGGGGGTGCATTAAACGATATGGGGGCTGCATATTACTATATGGAGGAATATGGGGGCTGGATACTACTATATGGTGGTTGCATACTACTGTATGGGGGCTGCATACTACTATATGGTGGAATATTAGGGCTGTATACTGTTATATTAGGGCTGTATATAACAATATGGCGGAATATGGGGACTGCATTATACTATATGGGGGCTGCACAGTACTATATGATGTAATATGTGGGCTGCATAGTACTATATGGTGGTTGCATACTACTATATGGGGCTACATACCACTATATGGTGGAATATTAGAACTTTATACTACTATATGGAGCTGCATAATTCTATATGGTGGAATATGTAGACTGTATAATAATATATGGTGGAATATTAGGGCTGTATACTATTATATAAGGGCTGCATAATACTATATGGCGGAATATGGGGACTGCATTATACTATATGGGGGCCGCACAGTACTGTAATATGTGGGCTGCATACTACTATATGATGATTGCATACTACTATATGGGGGCTGCATACTACTATATGGTAGAATATTAGGGCTGTATACTACTATATAGGGCTGCATAATACTGTATGGTGGAATATGTGGACTGCATAATACTATATGGGGCTGCACAATACTAGATGGTGTAATATATGGGCTGTATAATACTATATGGGGCTACATACTACTATATGGAGGAATATAAGGGCTGCATACTACTATATGGGGCTGAATAATACTATATGGTGGAATATGGGGGCTTCATAATACTATATTGTGGAATATGGGGACTGCATACTACTATATGGAGGAAGATAATGGCTGCATAGTACTACATGGGGGTTGCCTACTACTATATGGGGGCTGCATAGTACTATATGGTTTAATATAAGGGCTGCATACTACTATATGGGTGCTGCATAATACTATATGGTGGAATATGGGGGCTGCACACTACTATATGGAGGAATATAAGAGCTGTATACTACTGTATGGGGCTGCATAATACTATATGAGGGAATATGGGGCTGCATAATAATACAGTGGACCCTTGAATTACGAGCATAATTCATTCCAGGAGTGTGCTCTTAAACCAAGATACTCTTATATCAAATCAAATTTTCCCATAGGAAACAATTGAAAAGCAGACAATTCGTTCCACAACCCAAAAATATTTACTTTATTTATATTTATACAAACTTATTACAGTAATACAAAATAATGTCCTGTATTCATATAAAATTGTTACAGTACACTAATACAAAATACTGTACAGTACAGAAAAAAACATAAAACAAATTAAACTGCACGTTAGCTTACAATAGAATTGTTGGTGTACGAGAGGAACAGTATAGAGAGAAAAAATGATGTATAACTTTGCCAACTTTTACTCTAATACAATACACAAAAAATCAGACCCCAAATCTATTCTCCCCAAAATAAGGGCAGAACTAAGCCAAATGTGAGGTAAGAATACTGCACAGGGAATTAGTTTACAGTAAAAGCAATGTGCTGTACTGGTTAGCAGAAAGTACAATACTGTATCCACAAATGCAAATTGATAGACACACTATATAGTATATACTGTACTGTACAATGGTGTATAGTATACAGTACATATGTACAGAAAGTTACCTCCATAGCGGGTCAGAGTGTGGTGAAAGGACGGAATGAGAAGTGTGCAAAGTGAGTATTTGCTCTTATTTCAAATCTTTGCTCTTAAACCAAGTTACAAATTTGTATAAAAGCTTTGCTTGTCTTGCAAAACACTCTCAAACCAAGTTACGTTTAATCCAAGATTCCACTGTATATGGTGGAATATGGGGGCTGCATAATATTATATGGTTGAACATGATGGCTGCTTACTACTATATGGAGGAATATAAGGGCTGCATACTATTATATGGGGGCAGCATAACAATATATGGAGGAATATGGGGGCTGCATAATACTGTATGGAGGATTATGCAGTCTGCACAATAATATATGGAGGACTATGCAGTCTGCAGAATACTATATGGAGGAATATGTGGGCTGCATAATACTATATGGAGGAATATGTGAGCTGCATAATACTATATGGAGCAATATGGGGGCTGCATAATACTATGTGGAGGAATATGGGGGCTGCATTATATTATATGGAGCAATATGGGGTGCATTATTATACATGGAGGACTATGAGGAGTGCATTAAACTATATTTAGGACTATGGGGTGCATTATACTATATGGAGAACTATGGGGAGTGTATTATAATATATCGAGGACTATGGGGAGTGTATTATAATATATGGAGGAATATGGGAAGTGTATTATAATATATGAAGGACTATAAGATGCATTATATGAGATGAAGGACTATGGGCATGCATTATAATATATGGATAACTATGAGGGGTGCATTATAATACAGTTAGGTCCAGAAATATTTGGACACTGACACAAGTTTTGTTATTTTAGCTGTTTACAAAAACATGTTCAGAAATACAATTATATATATAATATGGGATGAAAGTGCACACTCCCAGCTGCAATATGAGAGTTTTCACATCCAAATCGGAGAAAGGGTTTAGGAATCACAGCTCTGTAATGCATAGCCTCCTCTTTTTTCAAGGGACCAAAAGTAATTGGACAAGGGACTCTAAGGGCTGCAATTAACTCTGAAGGCGTCTCCCTCGTTAACCTGTAATCAATGAAGTAGTTAAAAGGTCTGGGGTTGATTACAGGTGTGTGGTTTTGCATTTGGAAGCTGTTGCTGTGACCAGACAACATGCGGTCTAAGGAACTCTCAATTGAGGTGAAGCAGAACATCCTGAGGCTGAAAAAAAAAGAAAAAATCCATCAGAGAGATAGCAGACATGCTTGGAGTAGCAAAATCAACAGTCGGGTACATTCTGAGAAAAAAGGAATTGACTGGTGAGCTTGGGAACTCAAAAAGGCCTGGGCGTCCACGGATGACAACAGTGGTGGATGATCGCCGCATACTTTCTTTGGTGAAGAAGAACCCGTTCCCAACATCAACTGAAGTCCAGAACACTCTCAGTGAAGTAGGTGTATCTGTCTCTAAGTCAACAGTAAAGAGAAGACTCCATGAAAGTAAATACAAAGGGTTCACATCTAGATGCAAACCATTCATCAATTCCAAAAATAGACAGGCCAGAGTTAAATTTGCTGAAAAACACCTCATGAAGCCAGCTCAGTTCTGGAAAAGTATTCTATGGATGAGACAAAGATCAACCTGTACCAGAATGATGGGAAGAAAAAAGTTTGGAGTAGAAAGGGAATGGCACATGATCCAAGGCACACCACATCCTCTGTAAAACATAGTGGAGGCAACGTGATGGCATGGGCATGCATGGCTTTCAATGCCACTGGGTCACTTGAGTTTATTGATGACATAACAGCAGACAAGAGTAGCCGGATGAATTCTGAAGTGTACCGGGATATACTTTCAGCCCAGATTCAGCCAAATGCCGCAAAGTTGATCGGATGGCGCTTCATAGTACAGATGGACAATGACCCCAAGCATACAGCCAAAGCTACCCAGGAGTTCATGAGTGCAAAAAAGTGGAACATTCTGCAATGGCCAAGTCAATCACCAGATCTTAACCCAATTGAGCATGCATTTCACTTGCTCAAATCCAGACTTAAGACGGAAAGACCCACAAACAAGCAAGACCTGAAGGCTGCGGCTGTAAAGGCCTGGCAAAGCATTAAGAAGGAGGAAACCCAGCGTTTGGTGATGTCCATGGGTTCCAGACTTAAGGCAGTGATTGCCTCCAAAGGATTCGCAACAAAATATTGAAAATAAAAATATTTTGTTTGGGTTTGGTTTATTTGTCCAATTACTTTTGACCTCCTAAAATGTGGAGTGTTTGTAAAGAAATGTGTACAATTCCTACAATTTCTATCAGATATTTTTGTTCAAACCATCAAATTAAACGTTACAATCTGCACTTGAATTCTGTTGTAGAGGTTTCATTTCAAATCCAATGTGGTGGCATGCAGAGCCCAACTCGCGAAAATTGTGTCACTGTCCAAATATTTCTGGACCTAACTGTATATGGTGGCCTATAATACCTAGGTGTCACTAGAGTTTGTGTCCTTTCCTGGAAAGACAATTTGAATAATTCCCAGAAGGGCATTGCAGCTATAAGTCCCCTTACCACTGACAGCTGGACTGGTTTGTCAGGTCTCCATAAGGAGAATAGTCATCCCCCTGGTCCCCCATTAGCTTCTCATAGGCCAGATCAGTTACCCACACTTTGCACTGATGAAGGGCAATCAGCCTGAAACATCATGTCTGCAAATTGGGATTCTGATCTGGCATATATCCTAGGTCATATGAAAAGGCTTGTCAGAAGGCCACTTTTGACTTTTAGGATTGCTACTTCCAATAGGTGGCGCTAGAGTTTGTCTCCTTTCCTGAAGAGACAATTTTAATAATTCCCAGAGGGGCATTGCAGCTATAAGTCCCCTTACCACTGACAGCTGGACTGGTTTGTCAGGTCTCCATAAGGAGCATAGTCTTCCCCCGTGGTCTCTTATAATGGATATGGATAACTATAAGGGGTGCATTATAATATATGAAGGACTATGGGGCTGCATTTTACTATATGGATGACTATGGGGGATGTATTTTAATATATGGAGGACTATGAGATGCATTATAATACATGGAAGGCTATGGGGTGTGTATTATAATATATAGATAACAATGGGTGTGAATTATAATATATGAAAGACTATGGGGTGCATTAAACTATATGTAGGACTATGGGGGATGGATTATAATATGTGGAGGACTATAAGATGCATTCTAATATATGGAGGACTATGGGATCTGCATTATAATATATGGATAACTATGGAGGGTGGTATTATAATTAGAGTTGAGCGCGATTCGTGGTTCGAGGTTCTCCAGTTGGCGGCTCGAGTGATTTTGGGGGCTGTTCTAGATCGAACTAGAACTCGAGCTTTTTGCTAAAGCTCGATAGTTCTAGATACGTTCGAGAACGGTTCCAGCAGCAAAAAAAACAGCTAATTACTAGCTGGCTTTCCGCTGTAATAGTGTAAGTCACTCTGTGACTCACACTATTATGACATTTCAGTGTATAGTGTGCGGGAACAGCGCATTCAGATCACTGCTATATGTATAATGGCGATCGCCATTTTTTTTTTTTTTCCTTGTCTTCCTTACCTAAGCACGCGCATGTTGTGGGGCGGGCCAGTATGTCAGCCAATCCCAGACACACACACAGCTAAGTGGACTTTTAGCCAGAGAAGCAACGGCATGTGTGATAGGATGTCCATGTCACATGTCCCTGCATTATAAAACCGGACATTTTCCTCCAGCACGCCATTATCTGCCTTCTGCGTCCTTGGTGTCAGACATCACTGGCGCAGCTCCTATCGCTGATACTGCTGTATACGCTCCATACACAGCGCTGGACAGCTTAGGGATAGCACTTTCTATCAGTCCTTTTAAGGGCTAATACCGGCAGGGTCAGAGCCATAGGTGACAGGTCCTGAAAACAGAGACAGCGTCTGTGTAGCTAAGGTCAGGGATTTCCTCGCTGCATTTCCCCATTAGGAGGGATAGGCAGGCTTCTTTCCTCTACCCAGAGACCCACAACCCTGCCACTGTATCCTCCTGCCCTTTGCACACTCCAACTCATTGTTACTAAGCCATTATACTAGCAAACACTGAGTGAACTTAGTGGCATCCTAAACGTGGCTGTTGGACTGCTGTATTGCCCCAGTAGTGCAAAGATATTTGCAGCACGTCTGCCTGCATTGCACACTCAAACTCATTATAACTAAGCCATTATACTAGCAAACACTGAGTGAACTTAGGGGCATCCTAAACATGGCTGTTGGACTTCTGTATCGTCCCACAAGTGCAAAGATATTTGCAGCACGTCTGCCTGCATTGCACACTCAAACTCATTGTTACTTACTAAGACATTATAATACCAAAAATTGAGTAAACTTAGTGGCATACAAGAAGTGGTTGTTGTACTCCATTAGTGCCCCACTGGTGCAAATCTATGTGCAGCACCTCTGAATGACACCCACCTGCCCTGTTTTTAATAAGCTATAATGATAGCAAAAAATACTGCCATTTAGTGGCATCATAGAACTGGATGTTGTATTTCATTAGTGCCCCACTGGTGCCAAGCTATTTTTGGCACCTTTGCATGACACCCTCATGCACATTTTGCTACGCTAATGTTATAGCAAACTCAAGGAATTCATTGCTGCATTTGATAATTCGGAGGGATAGAAAGTGAGGCTTCCTTTAGCTTTTCCTTCTGTTCATAGACAGCATCTCCAAGTCCACACCCGAAGAGCAATTTCTCCTCCACGTGTAAGTGTGGAGAGGCAGCTAGTGCGCATGCGTGTGCCGATTTACCCCAGCTGCAGCCTAACTACAGTGTTTCGCCTAGTGAGTATGCTCAGCCTGACTGTGCCATTCCTGAGGCTAAGTCTTCATTTCGGGATACAGCGCATGCTCCCACACTTAGTGTGAAAAGCCTCTTTGCACGGGTACTTGCATTCTGTGCCGGGTCTAAGTCCTGTTTTGTGCCGAGACACCATGCTAAAGCTGATAGTCTTTTTTCAGAGACTCTATTTCATGCAACTGACCATGCTCAGGCACTTACTGCATCAGAAACTAGGTCCGGTAATGAACTCTTTGGCCCTGCCCCTGATGTGGGGGGGCCCATATAGACCACAGGGCATCAGGTGTCCTGACGATGTGGCCAGGCCACTCCCAAATGGCTTGCAGAGGCCCGCCCCTATGACTTGTCACCTCATTATTGATGGTCAGACGATGACTGGTGAGGTGTTTGGGTCATGACAGCCATGATGTCATCATTGAAGTTGCGGTTCCAAATAGGACGCTAGTTATGCCACTCATGACGTGTCACTCTGCTTTTGTCTCCAGGAGGTGCATTGTGGTCCACCCTGGTTTGGGGCGGACCCAGGTTATAAAACGGGCTGGAGCCAACAAGGAGGTGCGCAGTCTTCTATTATGCTCCAAAAGAGCACACCTCCATGTGTTGAACCCATTGCGGCTTTAGGCCAGAGGTAGGCAGGGATAGGGCGTCGATGCAGGCCGCCACCACAGTTGGTAACGCAGAACGGTTAAGACCAGCTCCTGTCCTACAAGTCCTGCTTGTGCAGCCCAGTGGCATTAACAGGCCTGCTGCTGCTGATGCGCCTGCTGTCCACAGGTGTGGCCTCAATGCACACGGTCAGCGTACTGAATGGCCCCTGTGATGTTAACAGGGAGTTCCTGGGCTGGGTGGGCGTGTGGACCCTGTGACGCTAACATGGCTCCCAGTCTCAAGATCCGAGTGGCGTCTAACTCGGTTCAGGCAACTATTAGTTTCATAGCCACACAGATCTGTATCCTCCACCTAACCTTCCAGTTGCCAACCTCTCCTTTTCCATCTGGGAGCACGGTGGACATTGACTGCTGATGGGGATATATACCTTTCTCTTTCTTTTCTTATTAATTTTCGTTATATAGCGGTAACATAGTATATACCACCTTATCCAAATCTGCCAGTCCCACCGTAATAGATGGTGTTTCTTCATCAAATGTTACTTTTGCTTAACCAAAAAACCCACGGACAAAAACTTTTTTCCCCTTTCCAACACACCTGTTCCCCTTTCCACCAGCATTTGTCCTTTTTCAACTCATTTGGTATATGACCAAAAGTGCAACTCTGCAGGGACACCGTACTCAATGCCATCTCAGCACAGCAGCCAGCCCTCGGTCCCTCAGATGTGGACAAGTAAAAGACCATTTCCTCCTATCCATGACAAAGCGTTGAGATTCACTCTGTGCAGCACTGGTGTTTACTGGAAAAGCAGATCTAAGAATCCGTACCACCTTCTGCAGATACTCCTGTATACGTGCGTCCCTTTCTATGGCAGGAATTATTTCGCCAAATTTTGTCTTGTACCAGGGATCTAACAGTGTGGCAACCCAGTAGTTAGCATTACTTCAAATTCGTACAATCCGAGGGTCATGTTGTAGGTAGTGCAGCAAGAAGGCGCTCATGTGTCTTGTGAATCCAGGAGGACCAAGTCCTTGGTGTGTTGGTGGCAGAGAGGTGAGAATCGTGCCTCCTTCCTCTGCCCTCTCCCCCCAACCTCGCACAACCGAAATGTGAGCAAGCTCTCACTCATCTGATGAGTCTTCCATGCCCATCACCAGTTTGTCCTCCATTTCTTCATGGGCTCCTGCACCTTCCTCAACAATTTTTGCTGATACTATGCGCCCTTGTTAATCCCTCTCCCCCATCATGACTGCCGCCTAGGTGCCGCTCACCGTCTGGACCTTGTAGATCTTATTATCCCTTCTGCATATGACTCCTCCTGTACTTCCTCCCCTTCCTCTTGGACCAACACTTGACTCCGAATAATGCATACAGTGTGCTCCATCTTGTAGATGACCAGAATTGTCACGCTGAGAATGGCATCACCAGTGCTAAAGATCTTCGTCGATATTTGTAAACTGTGTAGAAGGGTGCATAGGTACTTGATCTGACACCACTCCAGTAGCGTGATCTGCACCACCTCTGGATCAAGTTAGCCCAGGGTATACGTCATACCGTATTTCAGCAGGGCTCTGCGGTGCTGCCACAGACGCTGAAACATGTGCAGATTCAAATTCCTGCGTGTCGGAACATCGCATTTCAGGCGTTTAACCGCCAGACCCTAAGACTTCAGGAGCGATGAAAGTTGTTGAGCTGCTGGGTGCGAAGGATGAAAGTGAGCACATAGCAGCGTGCCTGCTGCACAAGGCCATGTAGGCCGGGATGGTATTTTAAAAATTGCTGGAGAATCAGATTCAACACGTGAGCCATACAAGGCACGTGTGTCACATTGCCCTGACGAAGGGCCGCACACAGGTTTGCATCATTGTCGCACCCGACCTCCCCTGACTGCTGGTTGAGTGTAGACAACCATTGATGAAACTCGGTCTCACTCTCCAGAGCTAACCGTCCACAATTCCTCAGCAGTGTCTCACATTTCCCCTACATTTCAAAGTAAACATTTGACCGCCTGATGGCCTTGAGCTCTGCTGCCAGCATAGTAAGGAGGTGTGTGGGATTCCTTGGGCGCAGTTACAAGGAAGGGTGGCCTGACCACACAGGGTTTGGGCCGAGGTGGAAGACCCACACGAGGTTAAGGAGGCAGAAGCATTGGAGGAACTTGTACATACAGAGGAAGGATTGACACACAAGTCGTGGGGACGGCAAGACTTGTACAGCAAACCCTTCTCCATCTCTCACCATAGTTACCCAGTGCCCAGTCAGCAACATGTAACTCTCCTGTCCATGCTTACTGGTCCAAGTATCTGTGGTGAAATGCACCCTGTCACACACAGAGTTTCTCAAGGAATCGGTGAGGTTGTGTGCGACCTGCTGTGGTAGCGCGGGCACGCCTTTCTTGGAGAAGGAGTGACGACTGGCCATTGGCTCTTGGGGCACTGCAATGGGCATAAGGTCTCGAAAATCCTCGGTCTCAAAAGGGTGTAAAGGCAGCCTTTCTGTTGCCAACAAGTTGCAGATGATGAAACTCAACCTCTTAGGCATGTCATGCCCTTCGAAAATCATGTAAATCACAGCGAGGGGACTCCAACCACAGTCTCCCTCGTTGCCACTAATTGGGCCACACACACACCCCACTTGACTGGCATCAGTTGACCCCCCTTTTGAAAAAGAAAAAGATGCTTTGCATGAAGCACTCTCAAAAATACGCGTGCCTTTCCCGTCCTCTGGATGACCCAGGGGAAGAAAAGTCCTCTGAGAGCCATGACTTGTTCATCTTGGTTCTTTTAGAAACACAGCGAGGGGACTCCAACCACAGTCTCCCTCATTTCCACTAATTGGGCCACATACACCCCACTTGACTGGCATCACTTGACCCCCCTTTTGAAAAAGAAAAAGATGCTTTGCATGAAGCACTCTCAAGAATACACATGTCTTTCCCGTCCCCTGGCTGACGCAGGGGAAGAAAAGTCCTCTGAGAGCCATGACTTGTTCATCTTGGTTCTTTTTTCAAAAGCGAGGGGACTCCAACCACAGTCTCCCTCGTTTCCACTAATTGGGCCATACACACCCCACTTGACTGGCATCACTTGATCCCCCTTTTCAAAATGAAACAGATGCTTTGCATGAAGCACTCTCAAAAATACGCGTGCCTTTCCCGTCCCGTGGCTGACCCAGGGGAAGAAAAGTCCTCTGAGAGCCATGTCCACATTGTCATTGGACAGACACGTGTGCTTATCTGCCAGCAGACCCCCAGCAGCACTGAAGACAGGTTCCGAGAGAATGCTGGCTGCAGGACACGACAAGATCCCCAAGGCGTACGTGGCAAGCTCTGGCAATTTATCCAGATTGGAAGCCTAAAATGAGCAGAGCTCAAGTTGCACAGTAATGGCATCGATGTTTCCTTGCATATACTCATATATCTGTGTCTCCTCCTCTTTTTCCTTGTCCTGCTCTTTTGTTTTCGCATGAGTATATGTCCTTGCCACTTTCCCATGTGTTTGTGTTGTGTTGTGAGTTGTTTATCACCTTTTGGACACCTTTGAGGGTGTTTTCTATGTGTTTTTATGTGTTTGTGATTGCCTGCCATTGTTTCCTATGCAGTTCGAGTTCCGTTCGTCAAACGTTCGACGAACCGAACTCGAACGGGACCTCCGTTCGGCGAACCGACCTTGAGCCAAACCGCGACCGGTTCGCTCATCTCTAATTATAATACATTGAGGACTATGATGTCCATTAGATGATAAGGAGGACAATGTGGGGCCCATTATACTTTATGGAGGAGTATGGTGAAGTACATTATATTTTATGAAGCACTATGTGGGGCCAATTACTCTATGGAGGACTTTCTGTAGCCCATTATACTATATGGAAGGCTTTGTGGGGCCCATTATATTATTTAGAAGGCTATGAGGGAGCCTTTATACTTTATTGACAGTTATTTGAGGACCATTATACTGTATGCAAGCACATATACAGTGTGAAGGTTTATGTGGGATATATCATACTGGGCGTCTCCATTCGAGCATCCTGATCAACTCTGGACTGAGAAACTATGGTCAGCTGGCTTTTTCTTTCCCCTAACTTTATAATATTGTTATTTATAGCACAAATTTAATGTACAACAAAAAAAAATGAATGGGGCTATACACTGTGTGCAGAATTATTAGGCTAGTTTCACACTTGCTTTGAACGGCATACGTTGCATTGCGTTGTGTGACGGATGCAACGGATGTGTTGAATATAATGGCACAACGGATGCAACGGATCGTACAAAACAACGGAAAGCTTTTTTTTTAATTTTTTTTTCTTCTTTACAGTTTTACCGGCAGCAGACTATTGTGGCCGGGCGCTCAGCTGATCGCTCTCAATAGCCGGCAGCCGGGCGCTCACCTGAGAGCTCTCACATGCCGGCAGCCGGGCGCTCAGCTGATCGCTCTCAATAGCCGGCAGCCGGGCGCTCAGCTGAGAGCTCTCACATGCCGGCAGCCGGGCGCTCAGCTGAGAGCTCTCACATGCCGGCGGCCGGGTGCTCAGCTGAGAGCTCTCACATGCCGGCGGCCGGGCGCTCAGCTGAGAGCTCTCACATGCCGGCGGCCGGGTGCTCAGGTGAGCGCTCTTACATGCCGGCGGCCGGGCGCTCAGCTGAACGTTTGGCCACCAAGGAACATAATAAAGTTTCTGTGATTTAAAAGAAAAAAAAAAATGAGCATGCGAAGTGAAAAATAAAGGTTTCCGCCTCTCAAAAAAAGTTACATGCTGCGTTCCTTCCGCCCGGCGCAGCGTCGCTGCATCGTCCAGCGGATGCAATGCTGACACTTGCGTTACAGTGCGTCGTCCATATAAGTCTATGGAGAATAGCTCAGTGCGTTAACGGACTGCGCTAATCTCCATAGTGACAGACTGCGCTGAACACAAGTGTGAAAGTACCCTTAGGCAAATGAGTATTTTGATCACATGATAATTTTTATACATGTTGTCCTACTCCAAGCTGTATAGGCTTGAGAGCCAACTACCAATTAGAGTTGAGCGCGGTTCGAGGTTCGAGGTCCGCCAATTTCATGTTTGAGTGATTTTGGGGTGTGTTCTAGATCGAACTAGAACTCGAGCTTTTTGCTAAAAGTTCGGCAGCTCGAGTTACGTTCGAGAACGGTTCTATCAGCAAAAAGCCTAGCTAATTACTAGCTGGCTTTTCACTGTAATAGTGTGAGTCACTCTGTGATTCACACTATTATCTAATTTGAGCGTATAGTGTGCGGGGGGGACGGGGTTTAGATCTGTGTTGCTGAGAGAATGCCGATCGCCATTTTTTTTTTCTTCCCTAAGCGTGCGTGTAGTGGGGTGGGCCAGCATGTCAGCCAATCCCAGACACACACACACAGGTAAGTGGACTTTTTGCCAGACAAGCAAGGGCATGTGTCATAGGTTGTGAATGTCACATGTCCTTGCATTATAAATGCCTTCTGCATCTGGGTGACAGTCACCGCTCACGCAGCTCCTGTCGCCGGTCCTGCTGTGTATGCTATACACACAGCGCTTTACAGAATATGGACAGAAGTTTATTTCAGCCCTTTTCAGGGCTAATTTTCTCAGGCTCAGAGCCATAGGTGACAGTCAGGTCCGTGGAAATGCTGTATACAGCTTCAGATAACAGCGTCTGTGTACCTAAGCTCAGGGAATTCCTTGCTGCATTTCACCATTAGGAGGGATAGAAAGTGAGGCTTCCTTTCCTCTACACTGACCCACAACCCGGCCACTGTACCCTCCTGCCCATTTTTGCAAAGCTATTTTAATAGCAAAGAGTGCTGCCAGTTAGTGCCATCCAAAAAGTGGCTGCTGTACTCCATTAGTGTCCCACTTGTGCCATGCAAGTCCCACCACCTCTGCATTGTACCCTCCTGCCCTTTTTTGCAAAGCTATTTTAATAGCAAAGAGTGCTGCCAGTTAGTGCCATCCAAAAAGTGGCTGCTGTACTCCATTAGTGTCCCACTTGTGCCAAGCAAGTCCCACCACCTCTGCATTGTACCCTGCTGCCCTTTTTTGCAAAGCTATTTTAATAGCAAAAAGTGCTGCCAGTTAGTGCCTTCCAAAAAGTAGCTGCTGTACTCCATTAGTGCCCCACTTGTGCCAAGCAAGTTCCACCACCTCTGCATTGTACCCTGCTGCCCTTTTTTGCAAAGCTATTTTAATAGCAAAGATTGCTGCCAGTTGTAGGGCCATAGTTGCATTGTCAGGGATAGTCAGTGTTGTTTCTTCAGCTGTCAATAAAGCTAGACCACCTCTGCAATCTACACCACCTCTCAATTTTTGCTACCACATTTTAAGTGACCAATCTTGTTGCTAACAAAATGAGTGGCAAAAGGACAGATGCTGGTGGAAAGCGGAACAGGCGTGTTGTAAAAGGAAAAAAAGTTTGTGCCTGTGGGGAAGGTGGGAAAGCTACATTAACATCTGCTGAAGATAGGTCATCTTCCAGCAAAAGTAAGATGTCTACTACTTTCCGTGGACAATCCGATGTGCTCCCTTTTTTACGGAACAAAACAACTGGAACAAAGGAAGATGATGCACAAAAAAAGCACATGCTTGAATGGATCTCAAGTGCTCCAACAAGTGGCCTCTCCTCCACTTCAACTTCTAAATCCAAAAAACAACAGTCCTCTGAGTTGTCATCACAATCACACTTGCTATCTCCCAGCTCTCAAGTCTCCACCCGCCCTGCAGAGTATGGTGTAACAGAGATGGCTGAGTCTGCAGAGCTATTCAGTCACACTATAGGCTGGGAATCAGAGGTCTGCTCCCAAGCTACAGTGAGTACAGACCATGAAATGGTCTACAGTGATGCCCAGAAGCTTTGTGACTCAGATTCAGGCACTGATGACCAGTTTCTGAGCATAATGTAGACCCTCATTCACAAACTGTAACACCTGTTGGTGGAGACAATGAGGAGCATACTGATGACGATGAGAAACAGATACTAGATTGTGATGACAACTTAATTATTCGGTCAGGGCAGGAAGAGGCTAGATCTGAGGGCAAGGGGAGTGCAAACACAACACTTGATGATGAAGTTCTAGATCCCACCTACTGTCAACCCACAGTCAGGCACTCGAAGTCAACAGAGGCAGTGGAGGAGGATGCAAGTGAACACGAAGTTACCTTGCGCCTTCCTGGACAGAGGAGTACTACTGGTAGCACGTCTACAACTGCATCCTCAGCCACCACTCTGCCTGTGAGCACCAGTCGGGATGGCTCAGCAGGTCGCATGTCCTCTAAGCCTTGCCTAGTCTGGTCCTTTTTTGACCTTCCAAAAGATCGCCCAAATCATGTGATCTGTAAAATATGTCGGGAATCTGTAAGTAGAGGCAAAAACCTCAGCAGTTTGACAACTTCTTCCATGAATCGTCACATGAATAGCTATCATAAGTCCCAGTGGGAAGCTCACTGTGCTGCAATGTGGCCTAGTATAGCGGGCCAACAACCGCCTGCCCCTTCCAGTGCATCCGCGCGCTCTTCATCTTCTATGACTGTGGGGACAGCTGGCACATCTGTTCTTCCACGCAGACCTTCCACCTCTTTAACCACAGCAGGCAGTTTGCTTGGCAGGTCGTCAATTGGTTTGGAAAGGGAAACAAGTGTGGGTATACAGCTCTCTCAGACATCAATAGCACCAACTTTGGATGAAGGCAACATCATGTCTCCACCTGCACTTTCTTCACAAACCTGCATTTTTCCAGGGACACACTACTCACCACCGTCTCCACACAGCAGCCAGATCTCTGTCCCTCAGATGTGGACAAATAAAAGGTAATTTCCTCCGACCCACGACAAAGCTAAGAGGTTGACTTTATCCCTCTGTAAGCTCTTGGCTACCGAAATGCTGCCTTTCCGCCTGGTGGACACAGCTGATTTTCAAGACCTTATGTCCGTCGCTGTGCCCCAGTACTAGATGCCCAGTTGCCAGTACTTCTCTAAGAAAGGTGTGCCTGCGCTACACCTGCATGTCGCACACAACATCACCGCTTCCTTGAGAAACTCTGTGTGTGAATGGGTGCATTTCACCAACGATACTTAGACCAGTAAGCATGGACAGGGAAGTTACATGTCACTGACTGGGCACTGGGTAACTATGTTGATAGATGGAGAAGGGTCTGCTGAACAAGTCTTGCCATCCCCACGACTTGTGCGTCAATCCTCTTTCTGTCTTAGTTCCTCCAACGCTTCTGCCTCCTCAACCTCGTCTGGGTCCTCCACTTCCGCCTTAAACCTGCCTGGTCAGGCCACCAGCATTGTAACTGCGCACAAGGAATCACACACACCTCATTACTATGCTGGCAGCAGAGCGCAATGGCATCAGGCGGTCTATAGCTTGAAATCTCTTGCAAATAAGAGTCACACAGCGGCTGAGTTGTGGGCAGCTCTGGAGACCGAGTTTGGTAAATGGTTGTCTCCACTCAACCTGCAGCCAGGTAAGGCCTTGTGCGACAATGCTGCAAACCTGGGTGCGGCCCTTCGCCTGGGCAAGGTGACACACGTGCCTTGCATGGCTCACGTGTTGAACCTTGTTGTCCAGCAACTTTTAAAATACTATCGCGGCCTAGATGGCTTTCTGCACAGGGCACGAAAACTGTCTGCTCACTTCCGCCGTTCAAGCACCGCAGCTGAGCGACTTGCATCGCTCCAGAAGTCTTTCAGCCTGCCAGTTCATTGCCTGAAATGCGATGTGCCGACACGCTGGAATTCGACTCTCCACATGTTACAGCGACTGTGGCAGCACCGCCGAGCACTGGTGCAATACGTCATGACGTATAGCCTGGGCCAACGAGATGCAGAGGTGGGGTAAATCACCCTGATGGAATGGTCTCAGATCAATGACCTATGCACCTTTCTGCACAGTTTCGACATGCCGACGAATATGTTTAACACTGACAATGCCATTATCAGCATGACAATTCCAGTCATTTACATGCTGGAGCACACGCTAAACACTATTCGGAGTCAGGGGGTGGGACAACAGGAAGGGGAGGAAGTACAGGAGGATTCATATGCGCAAGGGATACCAACATCTACAAGGTCCAGACGTTCATCATCACCAAGACGGCAGGCATGGGATGGTGGGGGGAGAGGGATCAACAAGGGTGCATGGTAGCAGGCAAAATGTGGAGGAAGGTGCAGGAGAACATGAAGAAATGGAGGACGAACTGTCCATGGACATGGAAGACTCAGCAGATGAGAGAGACCTTGGTCAAATTTCAGTTGAAAGAGGTTGGGGGGAGATGTCAGAGGAAGAAAGCACGGTTAGCACCTCTATGCCACAAACACAGCGCGGACTTGGTCCGCATGGATGCCCAAGACACATGAGCGCCTTCTTGCTGCACTACCTACAACATGACACTCGGATTCTCAAAATTAGAAGTGATGATTACTACTGGGTTGCCACACTATTAGATCCCCGGTACAAGTCCAAATTTTGTGAAATAATTCCAGCCATAGAAAGGGACGCACGTATGCAGGAGTATCAGCAGAAGCTGTTACTTGATCTTAGCTCGGCTTTTCCACCAAACCCCCGTGGTGCACGGAGTGAATCTCCCAGTTGTAACTTGACAAACATGGGACTGTCTCGTCATCAACAGTCTACCCGTACCAGCAGCATCGTATCTGGTGCTGGTAACAGCAATTTTATTGAATCATTTCATAATTTTTTTAGACCATCCTTTGCAAGGCCACAAGAGACAAGAAGTCTGACACATAGTCAACGACTGGAAAGGATGATACAGGAGTATCTCCAAATGAACATTGATGCCATGACTTTGCAACTGGAGCCTTGCTCATTTTGGGCTTCAAATCTTGAAAAATGGCCTGAGCTCTCCACTTACGCCTTGGAGATCTTGTCGTGTCCAGCTGCCAGCGTTGTCTCAAAACGTGTCTTCAGTGCTGCTGGGTATGTGCTGACAGATAAGCGCACGCGTCTGTCCAGTCACAATGTGGACAGACTAACGTTCATGAAGATGAACAAGACATGGATCCGCAAGGACTTTACTACCCCTGTGTCATCCTGTGGAGAGTAAAGGCTTGTGTATTTGGAATGTGCTTGATGCAAATGTACCTGTGAAGTTTACAACTGGGGCACAAGTGCTGCCACTGAAGGGGTGTCTGTGTGGCCCAATTTTTGGAAAAAAGGGAGACTCTGCTTGGAGTAACTCTTGCTGTGTTTTTAAAAAGGAGCCAAGATGAACAAGTCACGGTTCAGCAAAAACTTTGCTACCTACCCCGGTGCCATCCTGGGGACAGTTAAGGATGGCGTATTTTTGAATGTGCTTGATGCAAATCTACCTGTGAAGTGTACAACTGGGGCACAAGTGCTGCCACTGAAAGGGTGTCTGTGTGGCCCAATCTTTGGAAAAAAGGGAGACTCCGCGGAGTAACCCTTGCTTGCAGTGCTTCTAAAAATGATCCAAGATGAACAGATCTGGGATCAGCAAAGACTTTGCTGCCTACCCCGGTG